>NC_088171.1:53928612-54528612 GCF_028769735.1 Zonotrichia leucophrys gambelii | reverse complement strand
AACTAAGGAAAACATATTGCTGTGATTTACCAGGTTTCTATGGCATTCTGCAAAAATCTGTGTGTTTATAAAAACCAGGAAAACAGAGGAATTATGATTAATGATTTTGAGAACTTACAGTAGTATTGATTAAAGCTACATAAAACAGGCTTACAAAACAGCGAAGATTTGCTATGGGAAAGGGACTTTTGTTATTCTAAAAAATGCAAGTAGAAAGCAAGAAATATCTGTAAGTGGAAGGAAGTATATCCAGTTTGTCAGATGACCTTCCATGAGCTCATCAAACTGAAGAATTTTGCACTTTTATTTGTGTTTATTGGATAATGGGAATATATAACAAGGATAATGAAGGTAATGTGATCCAGGTACACAGGAAGGAGAAAATGAATAGAAAAGGGATAAGATTTACATATCTGATTTAGATAAAGTATATATGATACCTCTTCTTTCCTTGGTTCCTTTCACTTATAACTTCTTACTGTCATTCTGAAAAAACAAGTGAACAGAGTGCTATGGAGGTACATAATGAACATAATATTAAGCAGCTGCAGATTTTCTTGTGAGAAATAAAATCTAACACAAGACATAATTTTATTGGTTAGAACAGGCTTAAAATATTTATACTCTTTTAGGTATTGCCAAAATACTTTCTCCAAAGCCTCTGCATAATTAGGACAAATAGAAGTGAGCGCTTGATTGCGAATTATTTTCTTATCCCATTGACATACCAGGACATGAATAAGAAGTTGTTAGTGAACTATTGGCATGTATTGGAACCTTGAAGCAGGTATGTGATTCTAAAATACATTTAAAACTGCTGCTTGCATGTATGGATGAGACCTAGAAAATTTCTTTATCCCCTGCTGTACCTTATCCAATATCTTGTTCCATTTCAGATGAAGTGCTGCTGTCTCTCTGCTTTTGAAGAGCTTTCGCTTTAGTAGAGTGATGCTTGTGTAATGCATCCTGTTATACTATGAATTTAAGATATTAAGAGATAGCCTGCAAAGCTGATACTGCCTTGTTAAAAGAAAGAACTGGGAAATGAGGCTCACAAGTTGTGCTCTGAAGGATACTTGTAAAACCATATTGTTGGCTATTTATAGTCATGTCTAAACCAGAATTGCATGGAGAGAAAAACTTGCTGGAAAGTTCCTTTACTTTGTAGGCTCTTTGAGGAGCAAGGCTAAGTCAGGCTTGTTTTTCCTCAAGTAGTATACGTAAGAGTTGATGGAGATCTGTTCTTTTTTATATTCATAAATCTAGACCTTTTTATATTCATAAATCTAGACCATAAATCTAGATCTTTTTTATATTAATAAATCTAGGGACAAGCCTAGTTGGAATGAAATACTGAAATATGAGCAAAATTATAGAAATTGTAAGTGATAAACAGGTCTTACCCACTGGAAGAAGACTTAAAGCTCTTCTGGAAAACATGAGCAAATAAATAACTTTTTCTCTTTTTAAATATGATTTATAACACAGGTGTTTTTTTGATAAACAGAGAATATTTCTGAAGGAAAAGATTTTTTTCTGTATGATATGTAGTGTATATTAATTTTTTTAACTAGCAGAAGAAGGAGGCTTATTGGTTAATGCTTTAAAGCATGATAGCATCTGCCATTTGGACCATTCCACACAGTAAACTGCTTAGCCAGAATTGTGTGTCAGGTACAGAAGGATGACTTTCCTAACTTCAGGAAAGATTCTTGTATTACATATGAGTTATAAGAAAATTCTCTGTCTAGGTAGGTTCAGCGGGACTGCAAGTTGTGAAGGGTTCATTCCCTTAACAAAAAGTAGGTCATGCGTGGCTTTAATTTTTTCATAAGGCTTCACAACTCCTTTTTCATTATATCTCAGAGTAATATAATGGTTTTAGACATTATGAATTTCTGTAGTGGACTTGTTGATTGGCTGCGTCCAATATGGCAGAGGGATATGTGGATGTGATATCAGGACAGAAGCAACTACTGTCTATTTAAATTGGAGTAGAAAATGGAGACTGCTGAGGTAAAGATGAGTACACAGCTGGAGAAAATCAGAAATATTATTGGAATAATGCATCTATACACACTGAACTATGTTGGACATCTTTATAGAAAATTAATAGCTATATATTATGTATTTTCAAAAATATTAGTTTCTTGATCAGCAAATATGCCTAGACTGAATTTGTCATTGACTTCTATAGAATGGTTTCAGTTCACAGATAGAGCTTGAGGGGTAAAATAATCTAAAACTTCACATTAAATTTTTTTCTATTCATTCACAAGTCAAATAGAATAGGGAAATTCAAAGCTATTTTTGAGAAAAAAGAATATTTTCCTAAAAAGTAAAACCATAGAGCTTTATTTGTAAATTTTTCAACATGAAAAGACTAATTTAAACCAAATTAAACTGAAAGAATGCTTGTGAACTAAAACTTCTGAATGTGGGGTTTCAGCCTGGAGTGTACTTTTTCATGACTGGATTACAGACTTCAGAAAAATGAGTTTTGAAGCAAGGTTATGGAAGTCCTTTAAGGCAGCAGTAGTACAGTTTTTATATGACGTGGTATCTGTTTGTGTGCATGGCTAATAAATTATAAGTATTTCATGGAACTGATGTTTATCAAAAGTTATTTCAAAACCATAAAATTCCAAGATTTTAGATCAAATATTTATTTATTTTTTAAATTTTAAATCAAATTTTATGTCTAATTTCTTTGTCTAATAGATCATTTAGATACTGCTTGGTTCTTAAGTCGGTCTGACTTTGGTCAAAGTAGTGCAAATTTTTATGGAAGTCTTTTACCCATGTTCTGCGTGCCTGGTTGGTGTTGTCAGCCCTGGAAGTGTGCATACATCAGTTGTAGCAGTATTTTGTGTCCTTATGCTTGCACCTGTGATGTATTGCCCTAATACTGGGAACTTTTAAAATGTGGATAAGATTATCCATGTGTATGCTTGATTGGTTTACCAAAAGCTGAGTGTAATAGTGACAGAGATGTTCTTTTTCTTCCACTGGAGAGGTTTGTGCACCTGTATGAGCACTTTTAAGAGTGCTACTCAGTGAGAGTATGTTTGCCAGAACTACAGATTTTGTCCATGTGATCCTGAAAACGAGTAACTGGAAAAAATTGTTTAGTTTATGAACAGAAAAAAATTCTAGCCTCTTTTTCTAAGTCACTCAACATGTTAAGAACATAAGGGCTGTATTCTCTGCGCTCATAGAAACTTTACAAAAACTGGGGTTGTAAAGATATAAAGAAAGATGTTTTTGCAATAACTTGGTGGTTGAAAAGGTACAATCAACAATGATTTAAACAAGCATCCTTATGCATCTAAACTTATGGACATACTTTAATTCCCAGAAATTCTTACTGAAGACGAGAAGACAGTGTTTTCAGTCGGAAGAGATCTACTTTGGTTTAAGTATTGCACAAAACAGAAATAGATCTAAGAATTTATTTAAGTTCTTTTTTACTCTAGGTGATGGTGTGGGATTCACAGTCATCTTGTTAAGACAGATAAAATGCATGAGAATTCAGTAAAGATCTAAAGAATTGTTTTTGAAGGAATTCTTAAAGGAAAGCAAAGCAATCACTGTTTGTTCCAAACACAATGTGAATACTCAAAATATAAGCCAGTTATATGGTGTCCAGCTAAATTAATCACAAGGTTGGAAAGCTCTAGAAACTGTTCACATGGTTTCACCTGAAAATATTCCAATATCAATAAACAGTCATGAAAGAAGTTAAATAGTACTTATCAACAAAGAAATAACCCTTGTTTCTAAGGCCAAAGACATTTTCCTTTCCATAGCATCATTTTACTCATTATTTTTGGATTTTAAGACAGGTTGCTCTGATTTTTGATATTGCTGTATCACTAGTGAGTTTCTGTGGTGGCAGCTTGACTACAGTCAGTACTTGTGCTGACAGCTAGCTCCGGGTCTCTTTCCTTTCCAGTTTGTTCCATCACTGCAGTGTCTTTCATTTCTCTTGCTTATAGTTCTTTAGATACAGGAAAAAGGGCAAAATAGATTTAGGTATAAATAAGTGGAGGTTCATATTTTGCAGTGGTAACCATAATGCACCTGCCTTTCCCCAAGAAACACTTGTCACAAGCTGTTCTGATTTTGCTTATCATTCTTCTTAGCTGATGTATATTCATCTCTTGTAGAAAGTTGATCTGATCATATGATGCATTGTTGAGATTCTTATCTCAAATAGAATATAATTTAAGCTGGAGTTTTTGAAGTAGTTAAAATTACAATGTGGGGTTTGGAGAGTTCTCTGGAAGGATGACTCGGCTTCATTTACAACCTGGTCAACATCTCTTTCTTTTACTGTGTCATTTGCTTAGATGTATTAAAAGTGTCCCATCTTATTTAGACGTGGTATCTATGGTTTAACAGTTTGGCATAGACCCGAAATGGTGACCTGAGTAATGAGTGATAAAAAGGTACTGTGAATTTGGCTTAAATTTGGCATTTCCAAGCTTAAAAAAATAGGACAAATAAGACTATTTTAGACTACAATTTCAATTTGTTTTTTTATACAGATGGCATTAATTGCTTCACAATGTCTCTAAATTTGAAAGAAAATGCATTTCTGTAGTTCATTGTGTGCTGGAGAGACATAAATGGTCACTAGTACCCTGTATTTATCTTTATTGCCTAATACTGCCTTGGAATCTGCCGCTCAATATCTTGTACTCAATCAAGTCTACATTTCACAACGTGGTATATAGGCAGCAGAACAAGAATAACCTGTGCATTTGAACACTAGAAGAAACAAAAGAATATTTGGCATGCTATAATATTTTGAGTACGCTGGCAGGATAGTTCAGTCAAGAGAGCTTCCTTTAAGTCAACAACTATAACTCATTTTTTTAGCCTCTTTTGGTAACATCTGTGTTTGAAAACTGGAATCCTTCTTATGAAGCCGTTTTTGCAGAGTTCTCTGGAAGAGTGACTTGGCACCATTCATGTTCTGGTCAGCATCTTTTTCCCTGCTGTGACATTTGTCTGAGTGTGTGAAAAATTTCCCACTTTATTTAGTTGCATAACATGAGTCCTAATTTAGTGCTGACTTGAGCTTTCTATGCATATTCCCTTTTGAGCTTGTTTTTCTTCCTGAAAAGCTAAAGCCTGGGCCAGGTATACCAGTCTTACAGTCTTTTGCAGCAGCTTTTACTCTAGAGATAATGTGTTGGTGCCAGTAAAGTTAAGTGTGGGTCACTCTTCTCTAGGCAATGAAAGCATTTCATTTGACACATGACCATCTTCCTCACTCTGCACCCTTAAAATGACCCACTACCCTCCTATCAGGGAAGAGCTGCCTGCTTTTAAGATCTTTCTAGAATTTCATGTCTTCCATTGAGTGGTCTTATGATGCAAAAAGGACACAATGAATAAGTTCAAAGATCATATTCATATATGTGTATTTTTCATCTTCCTGTGGTTTTAAGGAATATGTCTCTGCAAATGATGATTTGCCCAGAAAAAATATGGCATTGTTTTTTGGCATGGGGTGTCAGTTTGGATTGAGGATTTTTACAGGGAGTTGATGGATAAGTAGAAATTAAGTGGGATTACAGTTCAGCTATTTTGCACAGCTGCTGTTGAATGTAAATGAAATATTTATTTGGACCACTGAGCAGCCCACAGACACTGTTCAATCTTAGTCTCATCTATACCTGGTATTGACCCACCCAGTCCATATGGGACATGTAAATTTCAGTAGGACTTGGTTCTTTTGCCTATTTTGTCACATTAAGGATGAGATTGTTTTTAGTTATTGTTTTGACATGTGATTTGTATTTGTTATCCTTTAAAGACAAAGAATTTTCTTATGATGGTTTTTATTATTTAGAGTAAGCAAATACCGTAACTTTGGCCTTGAAGTAGATATTGCATTGTTTTGATGCTAAGAAGTTTTGGCTGCTTTCATTATATAAGAGGTTCAATTAAAGTGTATTTCTACAGTTTTTAAATTTATGAGTTCTAAGGTCACTTGCAGGCAAATAAGAAAATTATTACAATGAGAAAATTCCATTCTTTTCATTTGCTTTGTAATCTCAGAAACACCCATAAGATGTATGAAAGGACATGATTTTAAATCCTTTTTAAATCTACTGTTCACTGTGGAAAAATTACAACTGTGAAATCCAGGCAAATAGTGACACACAATGCAAGTGCTGTAGGGTGACACTGAAAGCAGATTGTGATTCCTGTAAACCTCTTTTTCCCATTCTCCCCCCCTTTTTTGTACAACCTGTCAGCTTTATTTATACTAAGAAATGACAGATATTTTTATCTCCCTAATAAAAAAGTGTTATTACTACATCATTGAAATAAAATTCTTAGTGCAGAATGGTACATTATATTCTACATGAAGACAACACAGAGTGTGCAAGGGACATACTGCAAAGAATGTTCAGTTTTTGAAGCTCTCAGTTGCTTGATTTTTTCAGGGCATAGTGTTGTAAATGTCAAGAGCCTTTGAAACATTTGAAGCAGATGTTCTACTGCCAAAGTGTAGCATTTGAACTCAAAATGAAACAGTTCCCTTAAACCTTGACATTAAGTCTTAACAGTTTCACTTCCCAATTGGATGTGGTATGAAGAAGATAAATAATAGAACTGTAGCAGGATAAAATATTTATTCTCCCATGAGATGGAGAAGAAAAACATGTTTAGCATTTACTTTGCAATTTTATTTGTTCTGGCTCATTTCCCTCTTATACTCACAGATATACATTTCCAGGCACATGTTAAAAGCAGTAACTAGGGCTTGGCTCAGGCCCTGTGTCCTTCCTTTCCCCTTCCCCTTCAGTCTGAGTTTCTCTCGCAGCTTCCCTTAAACTGCCTCTTTGTCCCCATGTTCCTTCTGGGAAGCATTCATCAAAATGTTTTCACTTGTCCAAAATCTGTTATGCTTAATCAAATGGATCAATTTCTATGGGAGGCAGTGTCATCCTTTTCAAATAGGAGTGCCATATTTAAACATCCCAGCAAAAAAAAGGCTTTAATTTCCCAGGTTCTCAGTACCTGCTGCTCTCACTGCCATTGGGAACAGTGTGGGTGAGCAGAGGTCTCTGCAATGAAAATATTTTAATTAGGTGTCCACCGTCATTTTGGAAATGTCTGTCTTCATTTGTTGTCTTGTGAACATGATGAAAGTTTCTGTCTGACATATTAGTTATTCTACTAATCTACATATCTTGTCCTATTTACATTAGTGTTGTGTGCTTGACTGACAGCATCATGTTACAAATACTCAGAAGCACATAACAAACTTTTTAGGTCCTGTCACTCATCCTTCTATTGTGAAACCTATGGCACTAGTTTTGTGCCCTTCTCCACACACTATACTCCTGCTGTATTCTATGCCTTCTGATCAGTGATACTTTTCTCCCATATCTCCCTCAAAGTGAGTCTATCCAAAAATCCTCTCTGCTTGAGCAATGTTGGAGGAAGATCTGGAATTGGGCTGCAGTGCTTTTTCTTTAAACTAACAGAAGTCATCCCTCCTGTGGCCACTTCTCTTTTTCTGTGAATCCATCCAATGAGGAAGCATACATGCTTGCAAGAGTAGAAGGGAAATTTAGAGGATAGTGGTCTTTTTTTGTTTTCTTTCAGTACTCAGAGAAAGTGGCATGGACAATGAGGATATTATTATTCCTGTGGTGATTAAGAAATAACCTCTAAAAAAAAAAGTGGAATTTTGGTCAATCAGCACATTCTTACGCACACACATATACATGTATCTACATGTAGAAATTGATAAATTACCTGTTCTTACTAAATTTTCCCAGTAATTCCAATTAGTCAGCAGAAAATACTCCTTGATTGTCTTGAGGAAGAGGTTGATAAAAGATATAAATTAAAGCATCCAATTTAATTGTTATGTAATAGGATCACTGTAAGCTTTATGCAGATACATGTGCTTGAAAGCAATGTGTACTTTTCTAAAGAAAATTTAGTATGAACATCATTAGAGTAGTAGAGCATGTCTAGTATTTGTTGATTATGGGTGTGATATTTTTGTTCTATAATAAGGTCTGTGTAGCAAAGTTGGCAAGAAATCTGGACCATACACTTGCATAGATCTTGGAGCCAGAATATCCAAGTGCGCTTTCAGTGGTAACCTTATAAAGCAATGCTTTTAAGTGACAAGCAGTACTTAACATGGCCTCTGTTAACAAATTGTACTGTGGTTCTGTACTGCTTGTTGAATTAGGGCTTCATCTGCACTGTTCTGTCTTTTAATAATCTGTCTGCTTTGTTTGGCTTCCTTACTGTAACCTTGTGTATGAAAAAGATGATTTCTGTAGAAGCTGCAAAGTAACAAATGCTTTTTTCAGATCATCCTCTGTTTAGCCCCTTATAGAATAAAAAGCTGTATCTGTCACCATTCTGAAGGCTTGGTTTGCTAAGCCTTTGTTATATTTTACAGTCTGACTAGGAAGGTCTTCCAAGGGGGTAAGAGCAAAAGATTCTTCAACATACACTGTCATAGGGGTGGAGTAGTGCTGTGGAATTCTGATCAAACTGCTCAGTTCCTGTATTTTCAGTGGCCTTGGAAACAAAATAATAACAGGAAATTATAGATTTTTCCCCTCAAGGGTGTAGGATGTAAAGAAATTTAATTTGTCTTATGGAAGGGCAACTTTGTTCTTAGGACCATCACAGTTTAAGTGAGGAGATACATATGCACACACAAAGCACAATAATTTTTATGTAGATTTTTAATACATATGTATATGCATATATATTCATACATGTATACATGTATATATTTATAAAAACCTTGTATATCTGTAGGATTTAGATGTTACCTATCTGAATGAAGTTAATTGAGAAGCAGTTACTGATAGGATGGTTATAGCTATGCTAGGACTACATGTGTATGTGTATAAACATACATACACACACATATATATAATAGTTTAATATTTTAACAATAGTAGTTACTTATATCGTATTGTAGCCATCATTATCAAAGTTACTCTTTTTCCTGTCACTTTCTGTCTACATCAAAAGGTTCTACAGAGTAAATAGATCTCATTATATATTCTATTTAAATGAGGAAGCTGAGACAGAGGTTAAGTAAGTTGTCAGCCACCAGCTAGAAAAGTCTGATTAGAAGTAGACAAAAAGTCACCAGTTTACTTTGTTTTTCTCTGTTAAGCAGCACTGCATCTCATTCCTTTGCTAGGGTCAATATTTAAAGAAAAAGTTTGTCTCTATGCTTATTATGCCTAAGAGTGTGTTCCAGTAGGAGGATATTCAAATACAATCATATTTTCACCATAAGGGTGAAAGGGTCAGTGAAACAAGTTGTCTGGAAAAGTGTTGCAGCCTCCATCCTTGCAGTCCTTCAAAAACTGGTTCAATAAATCCCCAAGCCACCAATTCTGATCTCGTTGTTGTCCCAGCAGGGATAGGCTGGAGACCTTCTGAAGTTTCTTCCAGCCTGACTTATGCAATGATCCTACAATCCAAGGTTCCTATAAATAAAATGTTCCCTTCTCCTCAGCTGGAACAGCAGGAGAAGGAAAAAATCACTGCAGAGCATCCCTGCCATTATTCTGATCATACCATTTCATAGGGAGGGCAATGCCAGCAGCAGTGGCTGACTAAAGTAATGTTTTACAAATTGGTGCTGAGTGGCAAAGGCAGCAAAATTATGTGTGCTAGCAAAAGAGTAAGGCGTGAGGAGCAGGCAGGAATACTGAAAAAAGGGGGAAAAAGAAGCAGAAAGACCACAGTCTTCCCACCCTTCTGTAGTATAAAGAGGGTCACCATTCATGTTATTCTCTTTAAACAGAGTTGGTGACATCTGCTATGGTTCTGCCTGAAAGCATATAGCAGCTGTGGGCTGAGAAAAACTGCCCAAAACTCTTCAAGATTGTTTTAAAAGTAAAGTTTTAGCCTTTACTGTTTCCATGACAATGCTTCAGTCATACAATTTGAATGGAGAATATATAGGGAGCAAATGGGAAATAAGAATGTGACTCCAGCCCTTTGGAAAAAAGGGGACAATAAAGATCAGGACTTACTGGAGGTGTGAGCCAAACCCCTGCCCCAGCATAGCTGTGATTTAGTTGTGCATCTTGGCTCAGTTTGCAATTGTGTGAAAGCCATTAGTGTAGCAGAGGTGAATGCTGCAGGCCTTCTGTGCCTCAGCCCTGCAGTGAGAGAAAAGGCTGCAGGATGTAATGCTGTGGGTTGTATGGGGCAGAGCCCTACAGCTTTAAACTGCAGGTGGGAGAGCTTGGTGGAGCAGAGAGAAGAGAATTGCAACTCTGTTTTTCACAAGCTGAAACTACTGAAGTAATATTTCTCTTTGATTCTACCTTCTCCATTACTTAGCATATTTCGCCATATGAATTAAAATTGAAATGGAAATTTGTTTCAAAATGAAGACATTTAACTCTGAAAAAGTAAAAATCACAAATATTTTAAATTGCTGCAACTTTTGATTTCAGTTTTGCCTAAAAATGTGTCTTATTCTTTGAGACTGTGTGTTATAGTGAATGTTCCTGTTGACAAATAAACATTTTTTGCTCCGAAAAACATTCAGTTATAGTAGTATCCTGATGGATCTGACTTTGAATATATATTTCAGATGGCACTTAAGCATAGGTATCTACTGTACCCCTAAGCATAGGTGCAGAATTATTCAATAAACTAGGATTAGGAGGAAAACCCCCTACCCAACATGATCAACACAGCCCCTGATAATGATGTTTAAAAAAGAAACAAGACAAAGGTCAGTTGCTTTTCAGCCATTGCAGCATTTTTCCCTCAGGTTGATAGCTCATGTGTTTGAATGTATTTTTTTCTTTTCAGTTTAATTGCTATTTTACAAGTGCAACCAGCTTGTCTAGTATAGCTTCATATATTTCAAATAGAATGAGTAAAAAACTGTAATAGTATGGATCCAACTTCTGAAGACTTATGGTAAACAGTTATGAAAAAGAAGGAAGGTAGGCTTTGAAAGTATAAGTACATTTAAAAAAACAAACCTGTCAGCCTCTCGAACTTGTCTAGTTGTTGTTGATTCACTGGGGCTCTACAGGATGTGCCCATATTGGGCTGACAGGAAGTTCAGTTTCCAAACAAGTTTAAGTCCTAGACTTCTCTGAACAGGAATGTCCAATTTTCTGAACTGTATATGTTTCTAATGTAGAGGGCTACTATTCTTCTGAGGTGAGAACACCACAGGCTTTCCTCTGGAGACATCATGCTGGACATCAGCTTTTCAGTCAGTTAGGAGTGACTGTGTCAAGCTGCAACCTCAGCAACTACTGTTCTCAAAGCAGTTATCTTTTCTCTCTGTGCAGCTTGTTCAATTTTTTCCCTATATGCTTTATTGTTTTCAGTAGACTTCCTGTTCCTGTTTCTCATAGCCTGTCCCTTTTCTTACATGCATTTTCCTATTTTCTTTTTTCCTATTTGGACTCCATCATGTCTTGAAATATTTTAAGATGCATTAATTTTCTCTTTGCTGTCGTTTTCCATAATTTTATTAGATTTTGCACAAAAGTGCAAAATTCAGCTGCTGACCTGGTGGGAAATGCAAATATGTAGAAGATCCAAACATCATTAAAGTCTTTCTGTCTCAAATTAGAGTCCCATACAAGTTTTGTGCTTTCACAAATAAAGTAAGGCCTGTCAATTAGAAAAAGAAAAATGCATATAGACTTCATCCAGGCTGTACAGCCTGGCACAATTTATTAATGATACTGTATTGCAAGAGGAAATAAAATCTGAACCTGGATTCTGAATTAATCTTACAGAGTTGTATGACCCAGGTGTTTTAGGAACAGTTGAATTTGTTAACAGTCAGCAATTAAAAGCCAGCAATGTTGTCTAGTGACACCTGTGTAGTTACAGCAGGCAACAGAATGAATTTCAAAAGCATAGAAATGTTGTAAGCTTGGGTATGAAAATGTTAAATTTAAACCAGAATATTTATTGGAAGTATAGGAACTATACTGTTTAAACAGGAAGGAAAGAGAGCCCAAGATAAACATTTATCAGACTCTTCAGAGAGCAATATTTTGTGGGAGAACATTATATTGCTGCACTGTAAAATCCCAAGGACTTCAGGGGGGTTGTCCAAGTCCTTGGATCTGGTTCCATATAATACCATAGCATAATTCTGTACTCTGAAAATGCTGCTAAGGCCTTTCTCTAAAATGCTAGTAGAAAACAGTAAAGCTCACAGTTTTGGTAGTGGATAAGGGGTGACTATTCCACTAGATTTTCAATTGCTTTTGTAAGAGAGTATGCTTTTCCTGAAACACATCTTGTTACATTTTTGTATTCTCAATAGCCAGGTAAACCTCTAAATACAACTCATAAACAAATAATTTAATCTGAAGTAGGAATGCCATTGTCACAGTCTTGATTGAATTGATTCAGACAGGCAATCAAGTCTGACTTTTAATGTCAGAGCCAGCTTTATGTTCTACCAGGGGGGAAGTACAGTGCTGAAGGCATTCATGATAACTCTTGGCCCATGGGAAGAGTATGCATGTAGGTTTTCCAGTCCATGCTGAAGTTACAGTCATAAATAGTGTTTCATGATACAGAAGGAAGTTCATAAAATGATGTTGATATTTTTGTGATTGGTGAAATGTGTGTATGAAAGCTAGTTCATTATTAAATGTGACAGGTAAACTTCTTTTAAGATGGTGAGCATATAAATGCCATGATTTGATCCACTAGCCTAATTATATTTCAAAAAGCATTTGAGTCTTCACAAAAGTTTTGACAGCTGTACAAAAATCACCATTATGAATGTATTTATCATCAAAATTTGATGATAATCTACGAATCTGCAGATAACTTGGGACATGAGATGTCTTGGCTTCTGTGGCAGTTCTGGGTGTTGCTTATGAGTTGTATTATGTGCTGATTGTGTGAGTTAATGGGCATCTGACCCTTAGTGAATGAATCAACTTGTTTTTCAGAGCAAATAATGAGAAAAGAATGTGTAAAGGGTGCTTCAAACTCCAATTTTTATGTCTAGGCTTTTGTTTATTTAGGAACTGTAATATTTTAGCCTGACAGGTTTCATTTGATCCAATTTACTACTGGATTTTCTCCAGTGATACAAGAACTAGCCTTAAAGAAGACCTGCCTTTCCCTTGAAATACAGTAATGAGACTGTTTTGTAACAATGATACTGGGAACCATGGAAGCAGTGTGTCTGTGAAGAAAACGCAGTTATACAGCAGAAGGACTCAAGCACATAGGTAAATTTTGCTACTCTCTTTTGCTTCTCTGTGACTTTGTCTATTCAGAATCACAGAATCAATTAGGTAGGAAAAGACCTTTTGGATTGAGTCCAAGCTTTGGCCAAACACCTCCTTATCAACTAAACCATCACACTAAGTGCCACTTCCAGTTTTTTCTTAAAAACCTCCAGATATGGTGACTCCCCCACATCCCTGAGGAGCCCATTCCAGTGCCCAATCACTCCTTCACTCCTGTGAAGAAATTCCTCCTCATGTCCTATGGCACAGGTTGAGACTATGTCCTCTCATTGCAGACTGCAGCTGCTTAGAACTGTTTTATTCTGTGTCAAGCAACGGACACTTTTTCTGTATCCTCCATATCCTCCTTATCTTCTATATCCTCCATATCCTCCATATCCTCCATATCCTCCATACCCTCAATATCCTTTTCCTAGGAGAAAAAACCTTTCAGAACATTTTTCCATCAAGGTTGGTGCACATGTAAAGTTCAGTGGCCTCAAAGGTGGCTGGTACTTCTATCGTGAATAAAGAGGATCGGAAAATTCAGCTCTGAGTCACATCCCCTACTTTTTAAATTTTTGACTGTAGATAAAATTGATAAGCCTTTTGAATTCTGAAGGATGGTTAATATATGAGAACAAAGTGGAACAGAAAGCAATCAAATGTAGCAGACTGTAGCTTTTAATTTAACTAAGATTAAAACTGCCCCAATATGAAACACACATGCACAAATGTGTTGTAAATTCAGGATAATTTGAATCATGAAATTAATCTAAGCCAGGAACAGTTGACTCAAATGTTTCTTGTAATTAATACAAGCAAGACACTGGTAATTAAAAAAAAAAAAAAAAAGCTCACCCCTAATCCTCCTTCATATGATGAAAATGCAGCAACATTTTCCTTTGACCAGACTCAAATGTTTCTTGTAATTAATACAAGCAAGACACTGGTAATTAAAAAAAAAATAATGCTCACCCCCTAATCCTCCTTCATAGGATGAAAATGCAGCAACATTTTACGTTGACTATTGTTCTGTGTATCTTTTGTGGTGTTTTCCTCCAGTTGACAAACAGGGCATTTGGGTTGACAGATTTTTAGTAAATTTCACACAAAATCATATCACATGGACATGTGGAAAAAGATGATCTTTGCAATTGCTCCATAAGCTAAACTTGGCTGTACTTTAAAGTGTCAATGGCAGAGTCCTATTGGTTAGATGTGTGGGAAAATTGCAGTGCAACTGGCACAACCACACTGGCAGAAGCTGCACTGGAAACAGGAAAGTGGGGTTCCTTTTCTGGCATATAGCTATCTCAGGAACTCAAATAAGCTATACCAGCAAAATAACTTTTCTTACACTGTAGACTCTAACTCAATCAGAAAAATTGCTTGCATAGATCTACCAGAGCTCCACTGCCTGGAATGTCTTGGACTTATTTCTTAAGCTGTTGATAGAAATGAAGTGTTAGGATATAGATAGCTTCTTTGTTTTCTGAGGAAAGACCAAACAAGGAAAAACAAAGGAAAACAAGAGAATGATCAGGTCTGTTTTCTGTGGTATTTCTGGTTTATAACGTGGCAGTGCCAGAGGCTCCTTCTGTATATGGATAACAGTACCTACCTGAAAAGAGCAGAGATTCAAAGTTTAAACAAGAACAAGATAATCTTTTCAAGAAAGAAACATTAAGTGTAATGAGAACTTCAATTAATTAATACCATTCTAGGTATATGGCTAATTTCTTTAAATAATTATGGAAATCTCCTTTTAACTAAGATGTATATTCTTGTACAAAATCTAAAAGCATTAGCAGAAACAGATTTTAAAAGAATTTTGAAGTGAGTTTTCCTCTAGATTTTTCTTGTCATCTTGACCACTATGGGTTTGTAGATGCATTTGTCTTAATAAAAAGAAATAATTCTAGATTTTCTGCCAATTTGGATTGCCACATAATCTGTTGGTTGTGCTTGTTTAAAAAAATAAAAAGGGCTGTGCAAAGTTTATCCTGAAGCAGATTAGAGAAGCTGTGTTAGATTAGAATTCTTTTGCATAGCTCTTCGTCAGCCATTTGTTTAAACATCTTTTGTTTAATGTAGCTTGAAAGGTTGATTAAAAATTTGTTTGTTTGTTTGTTTGTTTTCCAGGAAGGTTTCTAAATAGTGAGATTACATGAAACTGTGACTACTGGTATCCTCCATCCTCGAAATATAGTATTGCTAGAGCTCGTCAACTAGTCTGTCTTATCTTTCTGAAGGCCTTCAGTTACACTTCTGTAGAGAGAAAGCACGCTATATTTTAACACTAGATTTAGCTACCTACATAAATAGTTAAAGAAACAGAAAGATTGTATTTCACATTGCACAATAATGCTATTATGCATTAAGAAAAGCAAATCTGTGTTACTGTGTTTTTCTGTGTACTGGAAAGCAAAGATAGAGTAGGACTTACTGATATGGATTATTTTATACCTTAGCCTATTCCTCCAGCATTATTATATATTTAGAGACGGCATATATGATCCGTGCAGCAATAATCTTTTCCTTCTTTAATGTTTCCTCTGTTGGATGATTAGCCTTTTATTTTAAACATTTATTATCAAGAATAGTATATTCAGGGCAATAAATAAAAATTAGTGGAAGGTGGAAAAATCTCAAAAGCAAAAAATCTTCCAGGTCCTAATTTTTGTTCAAATTATTTAAAGTTAAGCTATCTTCTTTAGTCATAATTTTATTTATTAATATTTTAAAAAACTTTATGTCTGCTTATTCCTATAGTAGGATTATGCAGGATTATGGCATCTGTTTGGTCCCCACACATGGTCAGACAACATGAGAGCCAAGCAAACACCAAGAATGGTAAAAACAAGAGATGAGGTAGTCCTCCATAGTGACAACAAATTTGATTTTGAGAGTCACACTGAAAATGGAACATGAATTTATGGATTGTGTCAGATCTGAATGCCAATCCAGTGTTACTCTTAAACATGCAGAGTGCAGTGGAGCCTTCTCCTCCAGAAAGGGGAGAAGAGAAAGCACACACTTCACCTTACCTCCTTTTGGTGAAGACTAACACTATGGGCACCTCTAAAATATGACAGATTTTTTTTTGTATTCCTTGGGTAACAATACTTTTGTATTTCTCTGTGCATGCCATAGAAACAAGTTTAAAAAATGGGCACCTCTGTCTTCTGTTTAAAAATGTTGTAGGAGTGAAAACAACACAGTCCAGAGACTTAGCTATCTGCAAAACAAAGGAATGACAATCCAAGCAGAAACTGGTTGTGCTATTCTTAGTTATATTATAGAATGTATAGTCATAAATGAAATTTTGAAGGTTAAGGTAATACTCTGTTTATACTGTGGTTTCAGAACTGATTGAAAGCTGCTTTAATGGTTTTTTTTTGGTTTTTTTTTTTTTTTTTGGTTTTTTTTTTGTTTTTTTCCTGTGAGTGCTTTTTCAGCTGTTAGCAAAGTTTTAGCTGGAAAATAAAATAGAGGGAGAGCATGCTTTGAACAGTCCCAGCATCATAGTTTTGAATCTGTAAGATTGAATGACATTGACAAAATTGAGGAAGATTAGGTCCCTATGTAATGAACTAATATTTAGTGTAGAATGAGGATGAGATACAATAGGAAGGTGAAACATAAGGTAAATATTTATGATTTTGGACAGTATGTTAACATTTATAACATAATGTTATGTTTTTAGAAGCCTATCACACTGACTGTCTAAGATGAAAGGAGGTATACTTGAAGAAGGGACTAGTGTTGATTTTCCTGCCCAATCAACAAGAAAAGTCCCCCTTCTATGTTGCTTAATAAAGGCCAGTGGTTTTGTTCAAGTTCCTCTGGAAAATGTGAAGTTCTAAATCATTTTTTTATTATAGACTTTTCTACTAGTAACAGATGAGTTTAACTTTCTTTGTCATCTTCATAATTTTCTTTTTCATGCACCTATATTTTGCGTGGCCAGTGTTGTAATAGCACAGCCAGTGTTGTAATAATAATAATAAAAAAATTAGATTAAGGGGACAATTAGCTTGTACAAATTGGTTTTGTTTAATGAAATGATGTCTTGTTATTGTTTGTTGACTGTAGTAAAGTCAAACCAGTTTGCAATGACTGAAGAGAATCTAGTGCAGAATTCCAGTCATGTAGTCTTTAAAATACAAGAAGAACAAAGGGACTTGGTAATGCTGCTGAAGGTTCTTTCCAGATATCTTTTTCTTTTTCCATTTGAAAATAATTTAGAATAAATTTGGTGAATCACAATATTACAGCCTTTAATCATAAGCATGCTGTCTGATGCAGACATGGATGAATGACAATAAAAAAAAATCACTTCTTTGTTAAGAATCCATTATCATTCCATGGTAATAAAAAAAAAATCGTTCAACCTTGAATGATGTCATAGCATCTGTGGTAAACAGCTAGATGATGTGTTACTTTGTGGCATCACTCAGGGTTGTATCATTCTATGTAAGTGCTTGAAAGAAAAGAGCAACAAAATTACAAAAGGCAAGATTAAAACACAGACAATTTTCTCTGGCTTAAGATCATAAAAGGGAGGAAACTCATAGTTAAGGATCCAGACCTCAAGTATCTGAGCACAATGTAGTGCCAGCCTTAATTTTACATAACTGTACCCTGTTATAAGTAGACATTGGTGGTTTGATCCTGAATGATGAGTTATATTGCTCTTAGCAGCTGAAACCAGAACAATAATTTTATTTTAATGCTTGGCTTTGCTCGGTGAATAGACTTCTTGAATCAGTTGTAATTGTTTTCTTTATGTTTTCTTGCCAATTGAAATAAAACAAATCCTAATAAATAGTTTGAGTTCTTTTCAAAAGTTATCCTTAAAACTCTGCTACATAACATTTTGCTAAAATGGAAATGGGAAATTGTGAAGAAAAGCCAGTGCCACTCTTGGATTTCAGGAATTTTGAAACTTTTGTGGCAAGTTATAATGTCTATAATCCTGCAGAAGCTCAGTCAAAAAAACCCCAAACCAAACACTTAACTGATGAAGGAAGTAGTTAATAGTACTGTTAGCACAGAATACTGAAAGTAGTACAGAGTTTTTAAAGCATCTGCAATTAATTGAACTTCTACTTTAGTTCTACTTTTCTTTAAAAGTTCTACTCCCCCTAGTTCTTGGAAATTGTAAAGAGGGTGGCAGAAACTGCTTTAAAGGATGTCAGACTGTGGATGCAAAATGGAGAGGAGAATAGGCAATGACATAGAATCTTATCTTGACATTTTAGCCTAAGGACATTGCTTCAAGGATTCCAAAAGGAAAGATTAGTGATTTCCTGTCAAGACAGGGAAAGGCCCTCAGCACTTCAAAAGCCAGAAGTGACCTGCAAAACAGTTAAAGAATAAAAGCTAGTGTCTGACAAGGTGAGGCTGACTTGAGAGAGTAATGCCTGTGGTTTTCTCAGAGTCATTTTAATTCTGTCACTGTGCCAAGAAGCCACAACAGTATTTAAATGAATTGTACCCTTTCTGACTTGTTTCAGGTTTGGAAGGATTCACTGGAGTAGAACTGGGAGTTGAAGAGACAAATCCTAAAATACTGTGGCTTCCTTGCTAGGGCTAGAGCTCTGTTTGGTTTTGAATGGTAGTTTACATCTTCTCCTGAGTGGAAATTAAAGTTGTGGGAAATTTACATTGCAGATAAAGGAGTCTCTTGGGTGTTTCATTGAAATGGAAAGGGCCCTGACCCACAGTCTGAAAAGTTACAGCCCATGAGATGAGAGACATGAATTGTTCTGTGATAAATCTTTTGCTCATCAGTATAACTGGATATCACTAAAAAGATGTACACATGAAAAAGAAAAATATGGAGACAGAGGGACAAAGAAAACTCCTTGGTGAATATGAATTATACGCTGAGCAGTGTGGATAATAGCTGTGTGGAATGATAGCACCATGCTAGATCCACAGTGCAGTTCAACCATCAAAATGTTGCCTCAGAGAATTGCTGAATGTTGGATTTTAATGTGTGGGATTTAGCAGTCTCTTCTCTCTTCTAGTTCTATAATCTCTTTAATGATGCATTGATTGGGATTGTCTCTTATTGAAGGGAAACTGCCCCCTTTTCCATCTCAATTCCCATCCTTGGATTCTTCAAATATTCTCTGACATATATGTATGATGCTCTGCCTGTGAGAATCTTTGTGAGTTCGAGGGCCTGGGGTTTCCTTCTGATTTTCTGATGCAATCTATTTCACTTTTATTAGAGTAATATTTTAGAGTATTATTTTCTCTGTTGTGATAGACCTGCATGTTACCATGTTATGGAATCTCTTTCTCAGCAGCCCTCTCGGTTGTTTTTTTTTGGGTTTTTTTTTTTTTTTTTTTTGGTGGGGGGAGATGGTGGTGGTTTGGTTTTGTAGTTTTTTTTGCATGGTTACTGTAAGGTGCTTTTACCATGAAGAGACTAATTGTAAATCCACGTGCATGTCAGACCAGAGTGCTGTGTCTACACTGGCACTAGAGCATAAAGCTTTACAGGTAAGAGGTGCCCTAAGAGATGTCATTGCATGAGTTTTTCTGCAGTGTAATGTGGGAAAACTTTTCATCCACAGGCCACTATACAAAAATGTTTTTAACTTAACTAATTAAACCACGTTCATGAATTTTGTAAAAGCCAGTGGCAAGGCATGGGTACAAGTTTAGATGATGATAATGTTTTCCATCTGTTAGCATGAATGCAACACTCATTTTAGGAAGATAATTCAGGGCATGTCATGTAGTGAAAAAGCTATTCAAGAGTAGCTCATTGCCTTTAGAAGACAGCAGCATGTTTTTCCAGGTCTCTTGTGCAGATATGGAGACAGTTGATTCCCCATATGATGAGTAGCTGCAGAATCCTTATGCATCTTCTTGCAGATCTGGCATGGCTTCTTCTCCAGCATGCAGGACATGCTCTTAGACCTTTGCAAAGAGCTTTGTGTGCCTTTGCATAAGAAGGACATAAAGATGAAGGGAATACCTTCAATACCTATATTTGCTGTGATGCTTTACTGCTGCTTTACTGTTACTTGGTTTTGGCCAGTTATTTGCTGATGCCCCACAATATGTAATTATATATTTCAGTGGCTTCTTCAAAGCCAGAGGGCTGAAAAATGTCGATTTCTCTGAAATTATGTCTGTTTTTTAAGAGGAAGTGTAAGAGTTTTGTTAAAACCACAATTTTGCCCAGCCTTCATTTAGAAAGGATAATACTTGCCTGTTAGACAAGTTGAGGTTATCCAGATAAAAAACCCCTGAATGGGGGTATGGGGGAAGAATGTGTGATGGAGAGATAATCTGAAGATCCAATATTTTCTATTATTATTTTTTAATTTGCTACCAGCTGATTTTATTTCTGTCTCACATATGGAGTCACTAAGTTTAGTTGTTTAAAGGACCAGCAATTCTCAGCCACCCTACCTCAAAAAAAAAAAATAAATCAAAATGTGAGAACACCTGTCAGCAGAATTTTTTTTGTGTTCTTAGCAGTATATAGTTACATGCTGTTGGTATGACTTGGCCAACTGAGGCAAAATGGCATGGTCAGCCAATTTAATTGACAATAAAGTTCCTAAATGTCTGCTCACTTTTGAACCATACTAGCTTTCTGACATATCTGAGGGGGAGCAGGGATGGATTTCATTAGGAGTAGGTTTGTGCCCATAATCTGGCTTATAGGCTGTTTATGTCTCTGTCCATACTAAGAAATAAGCAGTTCTAGAGCTTGTATTTTATTTCCATCTAAATGGCAGCTGGGCCAGGAAAACAAACTGATCTCCTAAACATTATTATAACTTTTTTATCCAGGTTTGTGTTTTGAGCCACATTCATCTCTGAAATTATGGCACTTTTTCTTGTGCTTCTGTTGGGTTCTTGGCAACCCTATGCTAATCTAGACAACAAAGGCACTTGTAGTCAACTTCTCCCCCAAAAGGTCAATATCCAGATCTAACTCTTAAATTAGCTGTCAGTTTTAGAACACGTACATCATTTTTGAATCAGATGTTTGCTTATTTCTGTGTACTTAAGAAAGTTTAGCAACTCCTGTGTCTGTCATTATTCAAATTGATGCTGGTCTGTATTTACAAAATACTTCCTTGACAAACCTCTGTCTTGGACACCCAGCTGTGGACAATTGTGTGGAAAGCACAATCTCCAGAGCAGTTAGTAGAATGACTGACAACTTGTTGGGAAACAAGAATGACTGACAACTTGTTTGCAGAATTCCCATCACAGATTTCCCATGTCCTTCCTTCCCTTTCTTATGTGAAGAGGTGTTTTGGTTGGAATGTTGTCCAGAAAAAATGTTCCAGTCCTCTCACTTTAACTGTTCAGTACTTCTTTTGTAGTCTGGATGGGGGCAAATATGATCCCAAGTACATGATGATAATAATGTTTTTGCTTTCCTTCTCCTGACATGCCTGTGCCTTACATGTGATCCTTGTTTTAACACACATTTGTGGCATAACTTCTTTGTGATGTATAAGTTTGCATTCTGCTGACATGAGAAGAGAAAGGTAAAACCTAACAGTGCCCTCTGAAGCTGTCTCTGAAGCTGCAAACCACTTGTTATAGGTGGCATTTGAACAGCGTAAATGTAATAATGATCTGTGGGAATCTTCATTCCCTTCTCATTTCTGTCTAGGTTCATGATTCTTGGTATCACCAGCAGGCTAGCAGCAGGAGGTTTTCAAAACATCCAAGTAGGAGATGAGCACTGCTGTTCAGAGGGATGTATGCTCTTGTGCATAGGTATTACTGAAATAACCCTAGATCCCAGCCTGGGTGCTATTAGCAGTGTACTTGTTCTGGATCCCATTTCACAACTACTTGTAGCAGCTCAGGAAGCTCAGGAAGATTCTTAGGGTTCACATTCTGTTCACATTCTGCAATCTGGTGAAAACCAGGACAAATGTGAGGTCAGTTTTCATAGAATCATAGAATGGCTTGAGTTGGAAGGAACCTTAGGGATCTTTAAGTTCCAAACTCCCTGCCATGGGCAGGAACACCTTCCACTAGAAGTGGAAGTTATTCTGAGTTGGCCTTGATACTCCTGCAGATTTTCTTATAAATGAATGGAAATTATCTAGCCCACACCTTGAAATGCCCAAACTCTCAGGGTAGGCAATCATATACCACTACAGACTTCCTGTTTATTCTGTTTATCCTGTTTATTCCTCGGGTTTTAAGTCCAAAAATATTTTTTAGTGGATTTTAAATTTCTTTGAGGGAAGGCCACCCTCCTGTTTTATACATTTGAAACCCAAATTTTTCTTTGTATGTGAAAGGAAAACAAATATTACTCTATAGGATCTTCATAGTCATTGGGAAGCTCAAGTCCAGTACACAAATATATGCCTCACTCATTTTAGTTGATTTTGCATTCTTTAGGGTTGCTTTGTTTGCTTATTGAGTGTATTTTAACTTGTGCAGATTTTGAAAAGAAAGAGACAGATCAAGTAGCTGGAGAAATACATTCTTTATGTCCAAAATCTTATGCTTCAGTACATAACTTGATGTGAAAATTGGTTTGCCTCCCTGCATAATTTTCTCTAGCAGCCATCCTTCCCACTTTAAAGCACAGCTTCATCAATGTCTAATAAGATGCCCAAGCTTTGTAGCTGTGAAAGGAAGTGTATATTGGAAGAAAATTAAATATACCAGAATCCCACTACTACTGAAACTGTGTTAATTAGTATAACGATTTAAATGTATTTTGTTACTCTATATATTATTTTTGATACTGTTAAAATGAGGGTCTAAAACATCCATAGGCATTCATCAGCCTGCTGTGGGAAGAGTGAGTGCCCTTATTACTCTGTGCACCTCTTCTCTTTATTTGCTCCTTCTTGCCCTTCCCCAGGTGAGGCAATCAGATACCAGCTCCATATAACCTAGGGGCAAGAACCCTTTTTCTGTGAAAGGTCATTTCATAGCCAACTCCAGGCAGCAGTGGGCGGGCAGCCTGTCAGGCTGTCATCAGGGGTGCAAGAGCAGGCCAAGCTTCTGCCAGCAGCCCATTTTAGTCCTTCCCAGCACAATGGCAGGTCTGTGTGCCGGGCTTGCTGCTGCCCTTTTGATGCCAAGCCCAGTGTCACCAGAAGGCCGTCTGGATCATTAGGAGACCAGCCCTTTGACTTCGCCCATGCAGCAGAGGGAGGAGAAAGCATGAGGAAGGTCAGGTGCCAGGCTGCTCCTCCAGACTTGCTGGCACCATCCCTTCACTGTCACCAGACTGGGGCCCTTGGCAGCTGGGAACATTTCTGTGGCAAGACTCATTCACTCTTTAAGAGATGTTCTCCCGTACAGGAGATCTTTGCTGTTTGCACGTAGACTCTAATGTGACTGTGCTGTGGTGTTTGCAGTAGCCAGATAGTGTTAAACTTATTTGGCTACGTGTGACAAATTAATTAAACTAATTTAACTTTATGCCATGTATATTTGCTTTGGGTTACTTTCTCTAAACTATTATTTATGAAAATGCATGAAACAATGGTGTTTTTTGCTAGAGACTGCAGCAGAAGCAGTGCGTGTTGACACTCACTTGTCAGTTGACTGAGGTGCAGTGATGCTGTTACAGTGTTCTGTCCTGCTACAAAGAAGGCTCTTCAAAAACCTAAATGGAATAAGAATTTCTGAGTTTCCTGACAGCTAATCAACAGAGAAGAGCAAGGAATCAAATTAGGACTGATGCTGATGAAAATCACCAGAAACATCAATGTGGACGTAATAAGTAACAGGGGTGCAAAATTAGCTGTATAAAATGTAACACTTTCATAACTTAAACAGTTTATGGCTATTATCTATGACAAAAAATGCAGTAATCTTGTGCTTTTCTTGATGTAACAGTGTTTGGCAGAGGTACATATAGTCCTTAACCTTTGAATTCATCACTTTGGATTACAATTGGGCTTTTCTTTAGGAAAGTGAAAAGTAAGGTTTTAGATTGACAGTAAAAGTAAATTTGCTGATCATGCCAAGAAATTGAAACTCTGTGGTTCTAGATGGTCTTCAGAGTCTGAATCCTGCCCTAAGTAAGCTCAGACTCCTATGAATCCCTCATTATTAAATCAGGATTGTCCTTTGGGTGTTCATACTGGCACGTATGAGAAACAGGCTGCCCCCCAGCCATCCAGAGCAACAACAACAAAAAATATTTTGGTAGCATAAGACAAGATTAAACTTCAAAATAAATGTAACAATTAAGAAGAATGAAAAGTTTGCTAAAGAAACACATGAGTACTTGTGAGTGAAAACTTAAAAGCTTTTTCCTTTCAGATCTGAAGGGGAAAAATATGGGATCGATTTTGAAAATTGGAATTTTTGACTTCTCCTTTTGTCTCCTCCTATTGTCTTTTCACACAGTTTTACTGGCATACCTATGTCCATCAGATTTTGGGGCTAGAGGGGCTGCAAGGAGATTTTGTATAAGAATGGATGTAGATTTTAGGGTGTGATAATAGAAGTACACTTATAGTGTGTTTATTCTCCAGAACATGTTCTTTTGTAAAGGATAAATATGTTTGTAATGCAAAAGTCCCTTTCAAGCTGTAGACCTGAAGATCTGTGATAAAAACTAGTATAGTAGCTTCCACTACACAGATTTCTGCAGCTCTTTGTCAGTAGATAATTTGACAAATTAGGTAACAGAATGAAAATTGGTTAAATATTGGCCGGGAAAATAGTAAGTTGAAAAAAGGCATAATATTCTGTTTTCTAATTGTAGTGATTTTCAAAATTTCAAAATTTAAATAATGCTAAATTTTGGGAAGATAGAATTTTAATTCCAGTAATATGATATTAAATTTCAATCTTTTTCAGACTAAAGGACATGATTACAAAAATACTGGAGAAAACAGAAGTCTAAATTCTGTAGTTTTAAGGAATCCCAATAGAACTTTACAGGAAAATTAAGAGGAAGTGCAGTTCTGACCTTTTTTTAGAAAAAATCAAGCATTCCACTTATTTAATGTTATTTTTCTATTTTTTTTAATAGATCTCGCCAGCACTATTCTTATGGCCTGGCAATGAATTTTTTGCTTACATTCAGAACTTTAAATAATGTGCATCCTAGATGTCTGGCCAGTTCAATATTTAAATCCTTGATTAGAGATAAATTAGTGTTTTAAACTAAAACAGACTGCATGCAATAAACCTTAATGTGTCTGACTTGAAACCACAAATCAAGGATATTAAAGAGTTAAGGTTTAAATATTTGAAATCCATCCTTAGTTCACTGTACTTTGTTTACTGAGGAGTCAATAGAATCACATAATATTTTACAGATATATATTCAGATATATTTATTGAGAAAGATGAGTAAAATAGGGCAAAAGCACATTAGTAGAATGGATTGGAGTTTTGCTCTCTGCAGCAAAATGGCCGTTTACAAACAGGACTGCTGTTTATTTTAAGTTATGGAAGTGCCAAATTGTGAAACCTGGCCAATTTTGCACCCCTGTAATTGTGTCACCATTGGTTTTTTTCTGATTTTCACCAGCATCATTGCTAATTTGATTTCTTGCTCTTCTCTGTTGACTGGTTGTTGAGAAACAAATTATTTCACTCAGTTTTTTGAAGAGCTTTCTTTATATCAGGACACTAAATTATTGAAACATTTAAGTTCATAGCACTGCCAGCCCAGTCTGAGTTCTGGTTTACCTGCACTGAGTCATCTGCAGCTTGAAATCCCAGACTGATTGCAGGACTCAGTACGGTCCCTAACTCAGTATGAGTCAAACAGGTGGTCAGCATTATCAAACTCACCTTTGGAAACTGTACCACTACAACACTTAATTTCAAAGAGTAGACAGGGAAAAGGGACAGAAATAGTGACACAAATCCTGCTCTGATGACTTCTACTAAAAACAGAAATAAGGTCTCATTTTGAATTACATTCAAAATAACATTTTTAAAACCTCATATTTGAGTACTCAAATCTTCCAGACTTATGATAGCTTATGATTATTGGAAGATGTAAGAAATATTTGTCATTTCTGCATCACTAATGCCTGGAGGCCTGTATCAGGATCAAACTCTGGTCATGTATGTTGTTTTTCAAAAGAAATGTTTTCATTGCATTCTTTTACTTTGAAAGTGAAATAAGAATACAATGCTTACAATCCCAAAATTGGAAGGAATTGTGTGAACTATTGTGTGAGAAAGAAAAAAGAATTAGGAAACATAGCTTGGATTCAGGCTTTTGAGACATTATAAATGTTGAGAAAAATATTGTTTAAAAACTGGCTCTGCAGTGCCCTTTAAAATCAGTAAGCGTCTATTTTAATTCCCATATAAGTAGTAACTGGCTGCTGTCTGTATATATGCTTAAATGTTGCTTGCTGTATAAGACCTTGTTTGCTTAATTTCAACCTAACTGAATTTTTATGGCTGTGCTATAAACCTCTTGAAAATAGTGGCTTTAATGGAAATGCTGACACAACATTAATTACACTGGCTCCAGTGTGATACTGTGATTAAAGTTTATTTATTTTGTGTGTGCGTCTGTGTGTGTGTAATTTCATTGTTGAAAAACTAATGGAAAACTAATGTGGCAATGGAGAATGTGATTCTGTGCCTGATATTTTTCAACAGCAAGAAACAGTTTAAATGCCAGTTTACAGTACCAGATAATTTATTTTTAATTGAGGTATAGTTAAGGTATTTAAAATTTTAGAAGTTTGGGAAAGTGACAAGTTTCCCACTTTAAAGCTGTTCACTGTTCTTACAGGAGTTTTTAAATGTCTTTTTGGGTGGTGAAGCTAAATGTATATTGCATTAGAAAATTAAGTAAATGGTTTCATTTCCTTGGTAGCATATGTTCTTTGAGATATTCTGGAGAAAAGTCTGAAAGTATGAGGGAGTGAAATGCACCGTTTACATTCTATTACTATTGAATATGAGGTAAAAGTCTATTTGATAAGTAGTTTGTCCAGCTGGTGCTTTTAGGTTACTGACCTATGGATTGCATCTAGTCAGTTGGGAAATGAACAGCAAATATTTTATGGCCAGATGAAGAGTAAGTGAGAGAGAGAGAGATCCTTTCTCCAACCTGTTTCTTAGGACAGTGAGCTGGGATTGGAGAAGCCTTGGATTCAATCTGTTTCCAGCGGTTTATAATTGTCATATTAGGCAAGAACTGGGTAAAAACATGACATGGTCTGGAAAGCAATTCTAAGCTTTTCTGTTTCCCGAAGGAGTGTTGAGAGTAATACACTATATTGCGTAATGCAGACATGTTTGATGCTGTGATTTTGTGTAAACTTTGCTGCCCCTTTCAGGAAGGTGCAATCAGAGCACTTTTTGTGTTAATCATCTTTTCTTGTGGATCAGTTAGACAACATCACTTTTTTCTGGATTCATCCATATATGGAACTTGAAGGCTGATCAGGAAAATTGTCTAATGAGTAGTAGGTTCTGCAGAAGTGAATCGTATGCCTGGCTGGTAGTCTGCGATGTACCTTCCTTACATCAGTGCTGGTGTTCTGCCTCATCTCAGGGACCAAAGTAATCATTCCCACTCTTGCCATAAACACCTTTCCTAGGACCTCGTAGCATCCAGTCAAACTTTTTTTTTTTTTTTTTTTGGCAAGAGAATTTTTGCAGATATTGTTAATGCTAATCTGTCTGGTAGACTGACAGCTGTAAAGTTGCAAGGTAGCATGTCCTGCAATGTGGCAGGGAAGTGAGACACAAGTAGTGTAGGTTGGAAAGATCAGGGAGGAAAAGTGAAATCTTTGTGAGGAATGTCCTTCTTCAGTTTGCTCGGTGAGAACATTCAGCATTCATTAATCCAGTCCATGAAATTTACATTTTTTTATTTTTACTGTTTGCTTTCACTGGAAGAGAGTGCAAAGTAGGCAAATAGTTTCAAAGTGTGTGGTCTTTATGGTTTATATGTATTGCTCAGAACTACCACTGACCACACTTCTTGGTCTTGTTCCCATTTGTTACAGTAATTAAATATTAAGTTGTTATGAAAGGATTGTGCCGTTCCCTTGAAAGAAAAAAGAATGTGACTCCTCCATGGTTCTGTGGTACAGCTGATGTTTTATTCAAACTAATGTGTAAAGATAAAGAAATTATGTGCAAAGTTTATTCCATCTGTAAGGAATGTTATAATTCTGGATCTGAAGCAAAACTGAGAATCTCCGACACTGAAGTTCATTAGGTTGGTTTGGAGAGAGAAAAATCAACACATACCATCGATACATTTGGTTGGAAGGACAAGGGAGCCTGTACAGATCAGTCAAACTCTGAATATATCACCTTCTTAATTGTCGCCTTTAATCTGCATTAGGACTAGATAATGCTTGTCCTTAAATGACCTTTACATTGAATTGAATATTGCACTGGAAAACTTCAAAGTGTAATTGACGGCCAATTATGTAATACAACTGTGGTTCCAAGCCTGCAAGAGGCCAGCTCTTCTGTTTGACCACACCCATGAATGCCAGGGAAGTACTTCAAGCTTGTAAACAAGGACCTGTGTATGGTCACCTAGTGTCTCAATGGTTCTGTAAATGAGAAAATGGAGGGAGAGGAAGGAGTGACACTTGAAAAGCAATCTCTTAAAAAATGTTAATGATATGTTTCAAAGGTTTGTTTGAAAATACTGGCTTGGCTGGTGTTATGCTTAAGACTTCACAAGAAAGTGTGTTTGTTCTGCATTGTTCCCAGCTGGTCCCAAAGTTTCATTCAGCCTCCACATGAAGCTGCTTGCTCCTATGTCAGCCTTGGGAGGGAGCTCAGAGGAGTGTTCTGCTGTAATGCCACCAGAGAGAGCTGCCTGTTGTGCTGGCAAACACTTAACTTACAGAAATACTGCATCTACCCTGTATTCAAGGATACCATCATCCCAAAATCTTAAGGAAGCTGTTTGATGATGCCATTTGAAGCCTCTTGCTCTATAAGACCCAGAGCAGTTGGAATGCATGCAAAAATTTAAGTGCCTTTAAGTCCTTTTCCAGAAGTCACCAATGCATACTGACTATCCCATAACCTTCAACTGTTCCCCTCATGATTCATAGTTGGATGCTTTTAGGGATGCTACTATTCAAATTTATGATTCAAAAGGCAGCAGTGTCTTGAAAGATACTTAAAATCCAAGGTTATCTAACATCAGGTATTCTCAATGAAAAGGGATTTTAAGTATCTCTACAGATCCTAATTGTTATTCACACTGGAATATGAGATAAGAAAACTCATAAACATGAGTTATGCATAATTTTTACCGCATTTGATGTAGTACAAATGTTCTGCCAAGGGGAGGTCTGAAAACTTTCAAATATTTCAACCATTGACAGCCATTATCAGTAAACAGGCCAACATGGTAAATTTTGGCCTGTTTATTATAACACTTTTTCAGATAATTAACACCTCCTTTTAACCTCTCCTAAATATGAAATAATTCTACAATTTCAAAAACCCAATACTTTGTTCTGTTGGTCTCTCCAAGTATTGTTTGGCCTCCAAAATCTGTGGAATGTGCAAAATGGAGAAGAGTGGTTGATACATGATCTACCAAGATATATTGTGCTACCATTCAGAGGGACTGTGACAGGCTGGAGAGTCAGGCCATCAAGAACCTAATGGAATTCAACAAAGGGAAATATGATGTCCTGCACATGACAGGAAGTAACCCATGCATCAGTACAGACTGAGACTGACCTGCTGGAAAGCAGCTTGGCACAAAATGACCTGGAGATCTTGGTGAACAAAAAATGGAACATGAGCCAGCAATGTGTTCCTGTGAGAAAGAGATCATTCTCATCTGTATGAGTAGGAAAATTGTCAACATGTCAAAAGAGGTGATCCTTCTCTCTGCTCAGCACCACTGAGGCTGAATAACCACTCAATCCAGTTGACAACAGGGTCTAATTCTGGGGCTTTTGGGACAAGAACATGATCATACTGAATCAGGCCCAGTGAAGGGCCAAGAAAATAATTAAGGGCTTGAAGCATCTTTTGTATGAGGAGAGATCCAGGATTGTGTAGCCTAAAAGGTCAGAGAGGAGGCTCAAGGAAGGAGTTCTTATATATGTCTATAAACTGACTTGGACTTCTGATAATTTTATTGGACTTGCCATATTTTTTCACTGGTCCCTTATATTTTAAAGGTTGGTGGTTTTTTTTGTTTTTTTTTGGTTTTTTTTTGTGGAATCAACATGCAGATTGAAACACATGTGAAGATGTGTGTGTATGATTGATGATTGCCATAGGACATATAGACTTAAAATTCATAAAGCAGGAAATAAATACAAAGATTAATGGTCTTTCATTAATGCCATCAAAGCTGGCAAATTTTGAAAGGCTATCGACTTAGAGCAGTGGAAAGAAAGGCTCTTTTGGCCTCATTATCTCAGCAAGTCTTTGCTTGCTCTGCTGATAACGTAGGTTAAGTTTGGCCTGCATCTTTATTGTGTAGTCTATGTAACATATTTGGATTTGGAGAATAGTTGTAGACGACATAAAACATTCCTGAAGGTGGATAGATATTACATGCCACATGTTTAGGGAAATTGAAGTATTTTAATACACAAAGTATCTCAGGCATATACTGTGTTCTAGGATCAAAGCTGGAAAAGTGCTGAGTGTTAATAAGGTCCTGGAACATCCATTTGACAGTGTGAGGTGGTGATGCATACACACTGGAGCTTGAGATCTGCCTTTGAACATGCATGTGTTGATGTCATGTACTAGATAACATTCAATGAGAATGTACAGGCTATTTTCTTGGAAACCCTCAAGTTTTTGCACTACACTGAAAAAGCTACACCTTTGAATGCTCACAATCTTTCTCTGCCTTTTCTATGAATAAGATTTCTAATAATTTTTTGCTTAGTATTTGTTTCTTGTCTTCACCAAATGATGTGCTATTGCTCAAGATACCTCATGGGAGTAGCAGGTTAACTCATGATTGTACTCTGAAGAATCTTATCAGAAGGCCTCATTCTTCAGAAGAAAAGGGAAGGGGAAAAGGACTTTTGCCTTGTGTGTGTAGTGCCTTTTATTGCACTAATGTGAAATGATTCGATGTGATGGACAGCAGTTTATCAAAACAAAATCTCATTAAAATCTGTTTGCACTTTGCCCTTACTCTCCTTTGTATAATAAGATTGTGAAGCTTTCTGTGACCAGATGGTAACCTGTGGCAACCTGTAGTGTGTGTACATTCATGGGTGATGAATAAAACCATTGTCACCCTTAAATGTTGGCATCAACATTATGTTAGTAACATTTAGAAGTTTCTGCTTTATCAGCAGCAATGACTGGCAAATAATCAGCTGTTTTGTAATGGGAAGCTTAAAATAGCAGCTGAAGACATTTGAGTTAAGCTTCATGGAAAAAGACACTGCTGCATTTATTATGATACCATTTTTTTTTTGTGTAAGGATGACATGATTGTTATTTTAGCTTTTTAGACATACAGTGCAATTAAGAATAATCAGTTTTCCCACACATTCCACAAAGCAACTGAAGCACACATGCTAATAACCAGGCCCTTAAATTCAGAGTGACTTCCGCTGCTGCATGGGCAGCCAGTGGGTGCAGATGCCTGCTTCACAGTGGTATGCAGCAGCTATTGTGTGATTGCAGCCTTCTTACAGAGACCTGGGTCTCAACAGAAGTTGCTGATAAATAATAAACTCTCTAATATTTGCCCACAGTACCAGTAGAAGCACTTTTTGGAGTGCTGAGGAGGAAGATCTGTACATATGACATATGCTTTGTAAGCTGTAGCAGGCATCCAGACTGGAAGTTTAAAATAACGTACAAAAAAATTCTGATTTGTGTTTACAGGAAGTAGTAGATGGTTGCACCAATAAAAATTATTCTGTGTTATAGAGGCACACTGATACATACAGTGTATGACTCATAATTTGTGTGACTTGCATGAAGCTGGTTTTAGAACTCTGAACATCAGCAAAGAAAAATCATGATTTGGACAGGGTGTTCAGAAAACAGATTTTGCCTGTAACTAAAGGTAGTAAGTTTAGTCAGACAGTTTTAATTCATAATTATTCCCACTAAAAGCCTCCCATTTACTGGGAGGGAGAGTTTTACATACTCTTTTACCAGGGTCTGCCATTATTTTTTTAGAGTGAGGGTTTTTATGAACAGATTTAGCTAAGAAATGTTTATATGTTTGCATACAAATATTTTTTTGTATTCTTTTCTCCAATCTTTTTTCTTTGCTTACTGCTCTTCACAACATGAGTATGTAGTACCTTTATATGATGTATTCCACTAAACTTTTACTGTACTGGGGCCAAGTCAGTGGTACTTTCTTTCATGCTTGGGACTAATTGTTTGCTGAATTTTATCTTTGCTTGCTATCTTAGCTGGAACTACTTAATTAAATGTATGAGAAATAAATTGTTAAACCTTATGACTGGACAATACTCTTTACCATGAAATAAAATATAGAAAGAGCACACAGGTGATATTTTAACACTGATGTACAGTTACCTGCATTTCAGAGGACATGATTGTCCACATGCAATTTTAAAACTTAGACTATACCAGGTGGTAAAAGAGTCTTAGTGAACGTATTTGTATCTATATGAAAGACTCCAAGTTGAAATAGCATATTGCTCTCTTTGAAGAGGAATATGCCACAGTGGCATGAGAAGAATTTTAAAGTGTTTCCATTCCAGGACTTACATTTGTGTGTTTTTTTACCAAAATTTATTGTGAAAATTCACACCTTTAAATGAGGACATGATAGCTCATTAAAAAAAGACAAAAAAAAAAAAAAAGAAGAAAGATTTGTAGGAATGGAAGATGAGTTTTGCTCCTACAAGAAAGGATTGCAAATTCTTGCCACCATTAGTGCACCAGCCTATGCTGGCCTCTTATATTCAAGTCAAATTAATGGTGAAAGGATTTTTCCTAAATGTTTTCAAAAATTGGACTGGTACTATGTATGACTGAAGCTGCAGTTATACACCTTTGTATAAGAGAGAGGTGTGGAGAAAAGAGGAATTGCATTATTCAGTTTTAGAAGATGCCCTAACACAATGGAAAAAATGGAGGGTGTTGCCAATTACAGATTTTCTTTTTTCCAGTGGAAATCTAAGTGAGATGGTTTAGACTGAAATGAAAGCTGTTATGTTCTACCCAGTTCAATGTTGTGTTTACCATGAAATGTGCCACTAAGGTCACTGTAATGAAGTAAAAAGTAAAAATTACATCTTTAAAGTTGGACAAGAAATCCCATTTCCTCCATGACATCTATCTTGAGACTACTGACTAAGGAGGTAGCCTTATCTCCAGCTGAAGAGCTGTGAAGATGCAGTCTCTCCTTTTCATTCCCATGGGAGTTCCTAAGTTTGAGTTACTATTTGGCAATTATTTTTTTGTGTGTTTGGTCAGGATCTATAACATTTCAGTACAGACATCTGCTCTGAGTCAGTCTGAGTGAAGCTGAATAAATACTTCCTAGCAAGTTAACATCATCATGGCAATCCTCAGTCCTGTGACTGTGGGACACATTAGGTTTAAGGGTAGCTCATGACATGTTTTTAGCAAATAATCTATTAACCAACATGACTTCTCAGCTCTAGGAAAAAAATTCAGAAAGAGCCTCATCCATCTTTGTGAATTGGTGACTTTTGTAGAACAAGAGATTGGGTCTGAATGGAAATGTTTAAGGAAGTAGTTTGAACATTATTTACAGAGTTTAACTTCAAAGGTGTGCTAATATTTTATAGTTTAGTTACAGCTTATCACCTGTCTTTGTTCTTCCAGGCATTTAAGACCAAGGATGGTTACATTGTGGTGGGAGCTGGAAATGATCATCAGTTTGTCACTGTGTGCAAGGTGTGTGTTAGACAAGAGTACAGAAATGTGTAATAGCTTCCATTCTCACTAGGAAGAAAATTAAAGATGCTTTTTCTTCTTTATTATCTCTGTTTTTTTAATATTTTTTTATTTTCTGTATGGAAATACATGGTGAGTATAAATTCTAACCCTGCATCTGTTCTGACTCTGAGTTCAGAACACACCAGTTCTAAAACTTGTAGGTACTGTGCTCCTTTTGAAGTCTGTGCACATCTGATTGAATCTTCATCTACTTAAATCATTACCCAAGCACGTTGTCCTTTAGAGCCCCTAGCATGTGCTGATCAGTGCTCACTGAGAAACTTGTGGACTTAGAAAAGAACTTAGAAAAGTTACAGGACTCTGGGCTGATTTTGGAGTGGTGCAGAGACATGATGTTGAAGAACAATGTTTAAAAAAAATTTTTCAAAATGAAATGTATCAACATTCCAAATAAAAGACCCCAGTAACATGTAAGATGGGACAAGAGAATTTTTGCATATAGCATCAGACAACATTTCAAAAAATTACAAATAGCTCTAGCTATTTTGGCCATTGTGTTTTTACTCTAGGAAATTGGATATTTAACATAAATTAATGACACTCAGGAAACTGAGCATTATTTTCCTCCATTTGTTCATGTCAGATATTTCACATTTCGGTGGAAGTTCATCACTAATAACTGGAATATGTAGTAAGAGGACAGTGCTGTTTTGATTGTCTTTTAGTACAGTTTGGGGTATGTATCCTCACCTCACTTTGAGTTGTCTCTAAACCTCTTCAAAATTTGCTCAGTGGGTTTTCTTCAAAAAGGTGTCTGACTACTACAGTCATCATTATCTTAATATTGAAGGAAGACTAATAGCTGAATAAATGTCTACCTGGCACAACTCAGTTTTATCAAAGACTCATTATCTCATAAGGGAAATATTCCCAGAGTGTCCCAGGACATAGCTGTGAATGTCTTCTTGGTGCTTTATCATCTAAAATGAAGAATTATGTAGCAAATGTTTGTCATTCTGCAATCCTTGAGTAAGATAGAGCTGAAGATCCATCTCAGTGAGTTCTGACTTGTTGATGTGAGCAATCAGGCACTAAATCTTTAGACCATACACTTTACCTAACTTCAGGGTGCAGCTGAGAGAATTATGGTGTGCCTTGTTGCTACATATTCTCTCTGTAATCATTAAAGAGTGAATGGAACCCCAGAAGATGAAACAAGATTTTAATGGTTTGTATTCCCCCAGAATGTATAGGATGAATATTAAGTGAGATTAATATTATCACCGGTCTGCAGGCTGGTTTTTTCTTTTTTATATTTATAAATGTGTTCTGGTGTTCCTACAATTGAATATAAGAGGTACAGAACATGGAAAAATGACAATTGCTTACATTTCAAAGGGATTAAAAAGGCAGAAGAAGTAGTTCAAGTTTTGAGTAATTGTTAGATTTTTCTCTACACCAGTTATATTTGTTTCCATAAAGAATGCTTTTTACTCTTATCAGGCGGTTATAGGTATGGATTTGGGCTGTTACATTGCCCAAAAAATAAAATGATGAAGAAGTCAGTGGAATGCTGGAATGAATACCCATTAGAGATATGCCTTGTGCTAAGTCAAAGGTGATTTGGAACTTAGTGTGAGGAGGGAAAGCCAACAGGGGAGAAGAACTTTATTACAGGAAGGCCTGCAGCACCCTAGTGAACTTTAGTAGATAGAGAGACAACTATTTCAAACACTGGAATTGCTATTAGAGAATCTTTCTGAGCTGAGTTGGTGCTGAAAATAGAGGCTGTAGGAAGCTGTTGCCCTGAAGGCACATAGTCTAGAGATGCAACAGCTGGCTCAAGCTGTCAGCTATCGCAAACATTCTGCTTCGATCTCCTCAGGCAAGCAGAAAGAAAAATCTGGAATAATTCACTGTGATATTTTCAAAATCAGTGACAACTAATGTAGCTTGTTTGAGGACTCGGATAATTGATGAAAAACTTTGTAACACTGCTGGCTGAAATGCGTTTCATTGTGGTCAAGTATTAAAATAGCACATCCTGACCTGTGACAGATTTGGTCTGATTAGGAGTACTGAGCGAGATTCTTCAGGAGACTGAAGTTTTGTGTGTAGCAAGGGAGATTTGAAACAGATTTGCTAGTGTTGCAGGACACAAAACACAGAGAGTGTAAGCTCTGAGTGTGCATGTGGAGCTTGAACAAGGCCTTAAATAGAGAGCACCATTTTCATTCTAAATGTTCAGAGTGAAATAAAGAAAATAACACTGGCAACATGATGCAGAAAGATGAATGGTACATTAATGAATAACTTCTCAAGTGTGCATTTGTTAGTCACAAAAAAATTGAGAAGGACATATATAGACATGCAGCTTTACACCAGATGGACATTAAGCTAAAGCTGAAATCAGTAACATTAATTAAAACAGCAGAGTGAGCAACTCCATATGATCATTTTTCATATAACACATCAAATGGAACCATAGCTTTCTGATTAATTTATTGTTTTTTTAAGCTCACATAAGTATTCACTATCATTTAATTTGAACAATCTTACAGGTTTTTTTCTAAAGCAGCGATTTGTAACTCCAAACCAGCAGCATTAAGGAAATAATTTTAAGGGGTACCAACAGTATTGATAAACTTCCAGACAGAAAAACTTAGCTATTTTCTAATGCTAATTTATGATATGTTGTGACTTCCATAAAATGGATTATATAAATGCAGAAGGAAAAGAAAATATGCTGTGAATTAGGTATTGATGGAAGTTGCTAGATTGATGTTTTATGTTACCTTGCATATAAAAATCTGCAGAGAAGTTTTGTAACATCACCATTGTTCTAGTATTAGTTACAGATACCTTGCTTCCATGCTTAGTTTTGTTACTCTAGGTGGAAAATAACTCAAAGATGACTATCTGTTTTAATATCTCTAAATAGCTGTTGAAAGAATATATATTTTGCTGAAGGTTCTATGTCATTAACAGCTATTCACTTGTAAACAAAGCTGTGTCCATATTCACTCCAGCAAAGTCAGGAGTCATTAAATGATTGTGGCCTTGGTCTAAAGCAGTCTCAAAGGAATTAGTAGAATGTTATGTTTGAAGCAAATGTCAGAGAGATTGACATCAACTTGACACCCACTTACATGTGGTAGTACACAAACATATGCATTCAGGGGGCGACTGAACATGTTAATAAAACATAAGTCCATCAATGATTGCTAAATATGTAGAAAACACCTTCAACTCAGAAATGTCCTAATCAAAAGAGAAGTGGAGTTTGGATGAATATTAATGAAGTGTTGCATGTACTGGCCCTGTTCTTAAACTCTTCCTAAGCAACAGACAACAGGCAGAGATAGAATGATGGGCTATAGGAACTTCAGATATGAGCCACTGTATTTTTAAAGCTGTCTTAGAAATGGCCCTATGAAAATGTAGCATGTTTAGAATGATTATAGGACTCATCATAAGAAAAACTGAGCTTTAGTGTGTGTTAGTGAGTAAAAATACATTAAGGATATGTGACAGTCTCTTTCTTTATAAGATTCTATGCTGCTTTTCTCTGTAGCTGATGTAATTGGTGTATTTTTAGAATTCACATTTAATTGTGTTTATTTATGTTCTATAGAAAGTCATTGTGGCACAAATAGGTAAATTATATTGATTTCCACACAGCTGCTTTTCTAATGAATGCCTGTACAAAATAGTAAGACTCATTCTGCATATTTAATTCCCCTTATAGTATAATACACATGGTCTTCACATGTTGTTTAAAGCACATGTTTTTTAAAGGTCTAATGTGGCAGGTGGAAGTTAGGCATCAAAGATGTATTTCTCCTTTCTCTGAGGCTATGCCACCACTTTTCTTTATTAATTCTTTTGGAAAAAAATAATAAAAAAGACCAATGGTGTTTCAATAGAAAAAGACTTTTTAAAAAAAATTTCTTTTGTTTTTCTTTTTTCCTTTTTGACAGGGATTACTGAAGTGGAAAGAAATAATCTTAGACATATCTTTTCTCCATTTAGTGTATGAAGTACAGATGTATTTCTTTTTCTGTGACATATAAGTCAGTGCAGGATAATCCCACAGATCTATCCATCCCTATGTTAGTAACTTACTTTTTTGGTGTTCTATGGTAAGAATTTCTCCTGGCTACTCCCTAAAGCTGTTAGCTAAGATTTGGATCTTCAGTCTGATTTCTCTCTTTTTCCTTTACTTGTTATGTTGCATCAGCAGGAGGCTTTTAACAAAAATAATTAAAAATTAATTTTTATTTTTTTATATTAAATGATTGATAAATAGTGATTATTGGAAATCAGTGACTTTTAAAACAATCAGTAATTATTTTGTTATATATATATATATATTAATACACATATATATATATATATATATATATATATATATATATATCTCCTGTCAAGCACATTTTTTACTTACCTTTTTTTTTACTTAGATCCTGAATTTGCCTGAAGTTAGTAAAGATTCCAGATACAAAACTAATACACTCAGAGTCCAGAACAGAAAAGAACTTATTGACATATTATCAACCCGGTAAGTTAATTAAGAGGGAAGAATCTTTATTTAATCTGTAAATGCAAAGAGTAATGCATAACAAGCCCTTATCATGTGAAAATTTTGTTTTACTCTTTTGAGATACTCTAGTTTTATAATAGGTATTGCCAAAGCTTACTGATGTTAAATAGTCAGCCTTTTGCACACAGACAATGGTGTGAACTAAAGAAGCCAGACCACAGATTTAAGTTTTCAGAAACCCTTTTAACTTCTCTTTAACATGAATTTTAGGTAAACCAGTGCTTTCTGCTTTCCTGGATGAAGGTAGCACCTGGAAAAAAATGCTTGGAGCACCATTGGCTTTTGCTGTGGGATTTTAAAGTTTTCAACGAGTGTTTCTGTATCCAGGGGAGTTGTACTTCCTTTTCTCCCTTACTACTGATTCTGTATTGTAGTTCTCTGTGCCACAAACTCTCCCTGGGCCATTCCTTTTGAAATCAAATGGATATATGTTTAGTTTTCTGTTTGGGAATCATCCTATTAAATACTTAATTTTTTTAAAGAGAGGACTGAAAAAATCTTTTATTTGAGAGGTTACAGTAGCTTAGTTATCTTCCTCATTCTGTTTGAGAAGGTCTTATATCTGTGGAGTGCTCTTCTGTTTAAATTTATGTAATGAAACAAAAATCTAATCTGTGTAAACCTTCCCAAAGGTGGCTTTGGCAGCACCTTATGCTTCCAGGGCTGAGCACAGGAGGTGGTTAATTATTTAAGAAAAGTCATACTATCATGTTGACCAGTATTAGTCTTTGTCAACTGATAACAGTTATCATTGAGGCAATTTTACTGGGGGAGTTTAGAAGCATTAAGTCAGATATCTCCCCTTTTCATTCCATCCAAGAAAAAGAGTTTCAGTTTCAGAGCACATCCACACTCCCCACACTCAGTCCCACATGTTTTGGATATTGAGAACCCGAATCATGAGCCATTAAAGAGTGTAGAGAGTTATTTCATTTCTTCTGGTTGCACTTGTACTTTTGTCTCTGTCTGACCTGTATATTTTTAGATGTCCTGCCCCTGGTGAAAAAACCAAAGTACCAAGTGACTGCATTTTTGAATAATTATGGTGCAACTGTCCTTGATTAACTTTTGGAACTCTTCTTTTACCTTCTTGTAACAAATGGATTGTGACAGCACAAATGAGGCCACTTTTGCTATAAGTTTTGAGCCCCTGAAAGGCCATAATTTATCTTTTGACCTAATTTTGGGCTCTTACATTATTGATGCATAGTTTTAGTTTCAAAGTTGGTTCATGTTGATTTATTACTTGGACTTCATTTAGTATGGAATTTGTCTGATGTATGCTGGTACCTTTTGCCATCCGTAGATCAGTTACTTGATAGCTTGTTGACTCTGGTTAATTTTGGATGTTGACTTTTTTTTAATATGGGCAATGTCTGAGCAAGAAGATAAAGTTCAAGGAACAGTTGTTCTTTGAATTGCCAGAATTACAATTTGTTTTTTTATCTGTAGCTATTGGTTAATCAAATTACATTATTGCTCTTCTAATTACTGCTTTATGTCTTTTCTTTTCCTCAGAGTTTGTGTTCTATTATTATAATTTAGGCTGAATTTCTGCATATTATATGCAAGTGTGTAAATGTATACACACTTTTGCAGTAGACATTTCTGAAGTATTCTGCTATGTCATATTATTGTGAGTTCATCTGGCAATCAGTTATGAAACACAGATACAACAAACACCTTCAGTATTCTAATGAAAGTTGAATGTGTTTCCACACACATTCCATGGTAACTTTGCTCTAATTCACTAATGCACAGTTTTTTGTAAAATTGTACGTGGTTTATTTTTGAAGTTACTTAGAGAAGTAAATGAATAGTTTCTCAGTGCTGAAAAATGTCAACCCTTGAGAAATGAAGGGAAATGACAAAATAGTAATGATAGAATTTCACTGAAAAATACCTTAATTTACTCACTGATTGCTTGATAGTATTACAGCTTCCAGCACATGGAAAATATAACCCTAAGGTGCATTGCTTGGACAAAAACACCTGCAGACCCTTCTAATCACTCACTGTATGTGCACTGCTGTCCACTTTAAAATGAATTTGTGAAGATGTAAGCTGGAGCAGCTTAGAAGACATATTCTTTAGACATTGATTTTCTCAGTCTAGCGAATGAAGTACAGTTGTGTGAAGTACAGTAGTTTTGTTAAGATGAGACACTCCTTTTCTTTCCAAACTCTCCTGCTGCCATTTTCAGTTTATGCACCCTTTCTGTTCCACTAAGTCATTGGTATTTAAGCAGCATGTATGGCAGATGCTTGGTACTCTGCCGTTGCTTACATATAGCGCTGCTGTTGCACAGTAGAGATAAACATATAATTTTTTCAAGCCTTTGATGTTGTTCTAATCCTAATAAACCAAGGCTCCACCAGAGCTTAGAGCAGGTTTCCACTGACCTATCTACCCTGTTTCCTTGCCCTTATCCTTTTTTAACTGTTTCTGGAGCTGTGTTTTGTGTTTCACCTTTTCTTTTCAACTTTTTCTTAATTTTCAAAATGAACTATCTCCAATTAATTTCTAACTTCTGAGCATTCAGTAAGTGCAAAAAGAAGTAACCCTTAAGAAAAAGTGTTCACCAGGCTTTGTATTGGAATAGGAGTTGTTCAGACCTACTCACAGGGTCAAAAACTCCCTGAAGTCTCGAGCATATAATTTGCTTCATGCTTGGAGCTGAAATTTTTGAAAGCATTGAACTCACCAAGGAGGCACTTATTTGCCACCAAGGTGGCTTTTATTTGCTAAAAAATGAGCAACTGGTCACAATTTTGTTTTTAGATGTGTGCACAAAGGAAACATTGGGACAATTGGTCAATGTTAAGGAATGCTGAGGTTTTTTAAGAAAAAGGCTCTATATTGGGAATTCTTCACCCATGTGACCTCTAATTTAAATCAATAATTCTATTCACCACCTCTGGTCATCTGTGGTAACCATGCCAGATTTCAGGGCCGTCAGGTAACCATGGGGATTATGCAGCACTTAGAAGAAAAAGAGAAGACTTCTCAGAAGGGTGTGAAATTATATATTCATCAAAGTCAGATATACTGAACTGAGTGAGAATACAAGATGGGGATGAATATGACTTCAGACATATATACAACTTGAAACAACTGCTCTGAAAGGTGTGAATTGCTCCATTTATTTCAGAAAGAGTTTCCTCATCGTCTTTCTTCTTTGACAGAAATGAAGAGTGAAGCATGCCTGTCCTTAGCTCTTTAATCCAGCTTGCTCTCTGTACACCTCAATTCCATCTGTAGGGCACAAATGAAAGGTGGAGAGGGACAGCAAATAAGGCAGGATAAGTTCCCATATCCACAGAGAATGTCATATGTCAATAAAAGTGAAGGGAAGGTAAACTCCTGTGGAGTGGTATGTGGCTTCTGAGAGAGCCTGCTCTCATACTGAAGCAATAAGAGGGATTACAGAAAACAGTTCCATCTCAAGACATGAAGTGTTTTTAGTTCCAAAGGCTATGGGGAAATGAGTAAAATGCTGCAAGAAGGATATAGGCCCATGGGGCATTTTGAACTTGTTTTGCTACTGGTGGTGTTGTCCCTTTGCCATCTCTGGTCCTCTTCCTTCTATGCTGTTTTTCTCCCATCATCTTCCTCCACTTTCTACAGGCCGCCTTCCCTCTCTTCCTCATCTTATTTCCTCTTTCTCCTCCCACTGCTGACATTTGCACATCTACTCTTCAGTAAAAGGAAAAAAAAAAAAAGAATAAAAGAAAAAAAAAGTTTTGGTGCCTTCTGTATCTGCTTCTTTATTTACGTTACATTTTCCCCAAATGACAAGAAAGCAGAACTCTGACAAAAGCAAATTACCTCTGCCTTCCTTTCTTGTGTATGTGCCAAGAGTCAATTTGAAATGACCCTACCTGGGTGGAGGTCAGGTTCAATGGCTACCACTGAGGCCCCTGAGACTCCAAGCTCATGTGAGAACTGACAGACTACAGAGCACTCTGTTTTTTAAATTTCCAGTGAAAACCTCTGGTTTGTGAGTTAGGTGTACATCTAACTCACAAACAAGAGAACCAAGTTTTAATTGTTGCTCTCTTCCTCCTCTGCCTCCCTTTCACTTTTGCTTCCACTAGAACACAATAGTATCAGACACAATGCAGATTATTTTGTATGTGTATATATAAGCAGGCATATGTCAAGACGCATGTATATAGACTGCACATGAAATTTTACATGTGTGCAAAATAGTATAGTAGCCATTTTAATAGTACCTAGTATAATACCAGTTTTAAAACAAACTGCTTTGGGAAAGGGGGCTTAATCTGATGATCTTCTTCAAATTACTCCAGAATTCAAACATTAATCCCACCATGCACCTCAGTAATGTAAACATGTTTTAAGGGCAGCTAAATATGTGCTCCAAGGTACTTTGGGAAATTAACCTGTAAATGGAAAAGAGTGTGTGGGGGTGTATAGGTGTAGGTGGAAGGTGAGCAGCAGATGTGCCCTCAGCCTTTAAACTTCAAATTACTCCAGAATTCAAACATTAATCCCACCATGCACCTCAGTAATGTAAACATGTTTTAAGGGCAGCTAAATATGTGCTCCAAGGTACTTTGGGAAATTAACCTGTAAATGGAAAAGAGTGTGTGGGGGTGTATAGGTGTAGGTGGAAGGTGAGCAGCAGATGTGCCCTCAGCCTTTAAACATAAAGAAAAACACATAAATTCAGTATGATTAGTGCTCCTCCAGCTCTAACCAAGTTATTGTGGACTCGGAAGTGTTAGGGCTGGAAATGATTCAGAGTGGAACTTCTATTCCTAGCACTTATATTTTAAACCCCGTATTCTTGACTGTACACTACAGCTGCATGCTGTGTATGTAAGTGTGAGGGGAAAAGGAATGAGCAGGAAGGAAACACAGAGGAACTTGATCCTCAGTTAATAAAGTCGTTGCTAAATGCTTTCCACCTAGTAACAGAAGAGGAGGGCACCTAAAGGGGAAAGAGTATTATAAGAGGTTTAATTTGCCTGATGAGAAGCATTGTTGAATTCACACTTGTTGAGACACACCCAGCATTGTGTGGTAAAGGATTGTAAATCTCCTTCCCTATCCCCACCATTTCCTTTTCTAAGCCAAGTGCCTTGCTGACTGAAGTCACTTGATAACGTTACAGGCATGAGCATCTTGCTGTTTACAGCTTCAGCAAGACAGGTGTTTGAAGTTTGAAAGACAATTGACTTCAGTGTGGCACAGCTGGTAAGACTTGCTTTCCCCAGTCACCTACCTTACCATCAGCACAGAGAGGGTTGAGCTGTGGAGGCAGTGGCCACCAAGTTGCCACATTTTGCTTTAAAACGCTTCATTTTAAATTGCTATTTTATGCTGACTTCTGTGTGCACAAATGAGAGAGATCTAAAACGTCTCAAGCATCTTATTTTTGGACTGGGTAAGCTAACGTGTATTTTTTGTGGGTTTTTTCTTACCTTTAATAACCTTCTAGGATTATCATATCTGTGTGAAGTTCAAGATCCTTTCTAAAAAGGAACTTGCCATCTCTTTTCTGATGACTTACATTTCTAACTTGAGGCTACTGAAATCAGTGATTTTAAATGGACTTTTTGACCTGTCTCTTGCTAGTTCCTTAATCCCCTTGGGCTAAAAGAAAACCAGCAACAAAATCAATGCAACTTTTCATCCTTCTCAATGTACTTTTATTGATGTGTGTTTACCTAGGTGATTTTCAGTTAATTTGGACTTCTTTTGTCATAAGTGTAAAAGTTATGGTCCTTTTTTGTACTTGAGTAAAACAGAGGAAGGTTGGAGAAAAGCAGTATATTTCTAATGTACGTAGCTTAACACTATCTGACTACAAAAGAATTAGTGCTTTTACATGCTGGAGTAACTTCTCAGTAGCCATAAGAAATGCATTTTACAAGATAGTCGTGTTTCCCTCTGTCTGGTATGCCATTCCTTAAATATCATACATGTTTTTAAAGCAGCATGCAAATCTTGATAGAGGAAAGAGAAAGTCTGTTAACCTCTGGCACAAATTTAGTGCATAAAGGTGAAGATTTTTTATGAGTTCTACACAACTGGTAGCAATATTTATAGTATGCAATATTTATTTATCTCTAAACAAAAATATATTTATCTATAGATAAATATAGAAATATAAAAGAATGTTCATGGTGAATTGTTGTAACTGCAAATGTCTGGATAGTTTTTTTTATGTAGCTACCACTTCTAAAGTTTTTGAAATATCTCTCAGCAAAACCTGTACAATCATGTTGATCACGACTATTTTAATATTTTGTCTGTTGTGGTTTTCCCAGTGATTCACCAGTAACAGAAGAGTACACACTGACAGAGGTATTTACACACTATTGAGTAAATACTGTAGAATTCACTTTGAAAGCACTAATTCTGTATTCACCGTACACTAAAGGATAATGATCTGTTCTTTGAATTTTCCGAACAAATATTTTCTAGGGCTTTTGTTTTGTGTAGTGTCTTCCATAGATGCTACTGTAAGAAACTGTACCAACCTCTTACTCATTTAACTACAATTAAAGAGGTGTTTGGTAGTGAAGAGAAAAAATGTTCTAGGTATTTGGGAGTGGAGAGACTGTTGATAGAACAATATAAAACAAAAACTATCATGCAGATTTGCATTGTGCTAGAAAACACAGGAATGCTCTTGTGGACTTTAGCAAGAACAGAGGAGCTTTTTTGTGATTGACCCCATGCAGAAAGCTCTTACTAATCCTGGAGGTTGCTGTTCCATCTGTATTTGGTAGCTGTCCAAATTACTTCTCTAAATTAATTGCCATAGGTTTCCTATGGAAAAGAGCAGTATTTTACTTCAGTAGTTCTTCTAAACTTTGTGTGGAATTGGATATTTTTATCCATTAGAGAAACATGGGTGCCCTTCTACATAGGATGTAGAAGGTTTCCTAGGAAACATAGAAAATGGAATACACACAAAGTGGATTCATTCAAACTTTTAAAGTCTTTGTTTCATTGAAAGACAAAATATTGCTAAGAAAACCACCAAATTTTATTTTAATAGTTATCAGGATGAGAAACTTAGAAACATACCCAAGTGCTATTAAAAAATATGAACACATTAAAGCCATTTCATATAACTTGCGTAAGTCCAGCAGACATCCCTCTTCTGTTTTACATGTAAAGATGCATTTCTTACCTTTTTCTTTAAATTAGAATTTGTTAGAAACCAAAAGGGAATGTAGATCCTGCTTTTCAAGAAGGCAAACTATGTTTGTAGTTTATGTTAAAAAGCAAGATGTAAAACTTTTTTTATTTTATATTTAATTTTTGCCTTTTAGAGGTTTTTTCTTGTATTGTGCTGTAAATTTTTTTAATGAATTTGCTGAGTGTATAGTTTAAATTTAGATGTTTCCATTTAATGATGCTTGCTAGATTTACTAATTGAAGAAAAATATATTTAGTTGGATTTCTTCCAATTTCAATTAGTTCAGCTTATGCCACGCTTTCTATTCTTAAAATATTTTAAAGCATGAAATGTATTTAATGTTAAATGTTCTGGAATTTGATGCCTCATTTCGATACTGCAGCTTTAGTATTTTCGTGAGTGCTGTGTAATTTAGTGTGGAGGAGGCTTAGAGTATTGCTTAAAATGCAAATAAGACATCATGGAGACTTTGACCTCCTCAGGAAGTAAGCCTCAGTTCAGGCTTTGCAGTAAATGTCCTAGCAATGGGTTTGTTCTTCACTGGGGTACATATCCTTCCTTTTTAGAGGTGCTTTCAGAAAGAGCCTGAATTTAAGCTTCATACCACAAACTAGTACAGTAAAAAGCAAATCCTTTTGAACTTCTAAAACACTGGTAGCAATTGCAGAGAGCTAAGCTACAGGTTTAAAACATTTTTTATAAATAAATCACAGGTAATTTAGAGGGCATTTCTGTGATTATACATATATATATATATACACATATACATATATATATACATATATATACATATATATATGTGTGTGTGTGGCAGATGGAACATTTTATAGGAAAAGGGACTCCTCTGAAAAGAAATGAAATTGTAGTTTGAGCAGTGTTGAGCTCTCCTGCAGTCACTGAGTATCTCTGAGGTAAAGATCCTCTTGCAAGTGTCATGTTTCAGATGCCCTACAGTCTTGGATTCTTTTTTTATCCCTAACTAGCCGAGGTTTGGAAGATGGACCATCGTTTAGCCTTGTCTGTGTTTCCATCACAATGTTTTTAGTTATGTATGTGTATATATAAAGAAAGTCAATAATTTATTAACTGAAAAATATGCAAAGTATGATATTTATTAAAACAATGAAAAATCATAGAAAGACATTTTAAAATATGTTAAGAGGAAAAGGATTGGCCAGACCTTCTAAATTCCTGCTGGCAGAGCTTTCATTTTCAGGAGAGAGTGTTAGTCTTCTACTTCTTGGAAGTTTCTGCTGAGGGTCTTCTCTTGTTATTTGGGAGTGCTGAGCATGATATTAATGGGTACTTAGCAACCTAAACATCAGTCCTTCACTTTAAGTAATGGTTATGGTATTTATTTGTGTAAGTAGTATCACAAAATGTGTTTAGTTGGGGAAATAATACATACAGGTTGGTAAAAAAAATAAATTGAAATTTGTACAGTTGACATCAGAGGTAAAAATTAACATTTTCTTAATCCATGGCTTATCTTTTATCAGATCTTGAAAGAGTATTTCTCCCTTAATGATGTACAGCAGATGTTTCAATATATAAAACATAGTTGAATGAGCAAAATAGTTCCATGCTGCTGCTCTCAGAATCTGAATACTAGACCTTTATTGGCAGTGGTGGTGTTGTGTTTTGGTTTTCAACAGTTTGCCTAACAATATGTTCTCAACAGCCTCTCTTTAACACAAAGGGAGCTATTCCCCATCAGAGTTAGAGTTTCAATAAGAAACACTGTGTCCCTTGAGGATAATAGACAGAGGATAATGGAAAATCTCATGTTTTCTACAAAATTGTAGGGTTTTTTTTCTGTCACGTAGGAAGGAAAAACCTAAGCACAACCTTAAATTGTAGAAATTAATATAGAATCACAGAAATTTTGCTTAACATATACATAGATTCTGCAGCTTACATATACAACTCCACTATATATTGAGTCACTCACAATGGTACAACTGAAGGAGAATATATATATCTTGAAAATTATTCAGATTTACCACAATATCAAAAAGTAGCCTACTGGTTATGCAGATATAGATTATAGACACTCCTGTTGAAAAAACTTCATTTTCAGGCTATTCTTTAAATGCAAAAGTTCTGTTTTTTTAGATTCAGGAATATTTATAAGTTTTTTTTAAAAAATAAGTGTGGGAACATAACATAGCTTATTCATTACTAACAGATCAATTTAATGTGATACATTGAGAATTGCAATAATTTCCTGGTGATGGCCTTCAGCACCATGGTTATGAAGTTGAGCCCGATTCCTCTTGCAGTTGTCCTGTCTTATTAGAAATGAGATAGTAGAATTTGAAGTGTCAAAAAGTAGTAACTGAAAAAAGCTTTCCATTTATAACAAGGGATTTAGTGGGCCATGAAATATGAAGCATCTCGGTTGCTAGCAGGGAACAGAATAATTTTATATAAACAGCATCTATAACTGAAGGGAAACAGTTTTTCATGCAAATCTTATTTACATTGTGCAGTAGTTTGAGCCCCAAACCTTAATACTAGATGGCTGTGAATAACAAGAATATACAGATGATGAGAATTGTTGTTGAATGGAGAGTACTGAAGGGAAATACAAATTATATTTTAGACTAAAATAATGGTTAATACCTGCAGTCACTGAGGAAGGAAGGTTATCTGCCTCTCTAGAGTTAGCTTTTTCCCCAGTTTCCTGTAATGTACCTGGTTCTAGGTATGACTCCAACAGAGTATTAAATTGGATAGACCCTGGATGAGTTCAACAGCAGCCCTGTCTTTATGGCTGACTACATCTTTACAATGAGATCACTTTAACATGCAATGAAGTGCATTGCAATATTTTTTAACTGTTTTATTTAGAAGCTATGCTGCATTTTGCTTCATTCTTTCATGACTCATGCTTCATTTTATAATGTATTTTGCACTTTTAAGGCCTTTTATTTTGACTTTTTTATTGCTCCTTCCATTTCTTCTAGAATTGCTTGTTTACTTCAGGAATAAATCTGCTAGCTCTGAGAAGGGGCCATGCATATTTTGTGCTAGAAGTAAAGCTGAATGTTACTGATGTTATTACTCTTAAGGAACAGCAAACTGGTAGCTATAGAATACTAGTAACTGAGTGTCCCTTTTTAAGGTTTCTATTAATTTTGTTTCCATCAGGTCTTTAAATCTCATCTAATTTCTTTTCAGTGTTAGGTATATCATGAAGCCAGTCTTTGATTTGTAATAAGCTGGTAGACCTCTATGGTATTTATCTTTAAATAAATAAACCTTAAAATGCAATCTCCAAGTAAGTTTACCTCTGATTCAGGATCCCAGATGACTGCAGAAAATACCATCTCTCAGTGACTGATATTGTTCCAATGGTGTCTTTTCTTCATGTATGCAACTTCAGTAGGCAGATGAGGAAAGAAAATCTATCTAGCAAAACAGGGGAAATAGAGTGGTGTTAGTAGTTAGGAAATGGAATGCTTAGAAATAAATAAAATTAGCTTTTTGCATGTGATACAGAAAGACCTGGAGCAATGTGTTCACCAGCACACAGGCACCGTGTATATATGCTGAACTGTGTGTTCTTAGGATAGGTTGTACAACCGTACAACAAATAAATATGTGATCAGTCTTCACCTAAATATGTGGGTTTTAATCTTGATGTATGTTTTTGATGATGCTTTACATCAGCTTTTAATGAGCAGTATTGCATGGTACTTGCACTTTATCTTTTTGCTGTTAAACATGTACATGATGGGAAGCGAATGGGAAACGCCTTAGTATAATTAAGGAAGGGAGGAAACCCACTGATCCTTATTTGAAACTGATGATAAATTCAGCTTTACATCATTCTTGCATTGCTTCAGATTATCAGATAGAAACAGAAGCTCGTTCAGAGATATTCTTTCTCCTATATCTTTGGGTTTTGCACTTCTGAAGAATATAGCTAGTACATTTTTGTTATTTTATTCACTGACTGGGAAGAAATCAGTGGAGAGGAGTATGGAAGCAGTGAAAGAGAAGGGAGACATGCTATACACTCCTTAGAATCTGAAAGTACAGTGTTTAAACCACATTCATTCTTATTTGCTCTTAGGTTTTCAGAAAAAGCGACGATCGAGTGGTTGCAGCTCTTTGAGGGGAGTGGGGTTCCCTACGGCCCAATCAACAACATGCAGCAAGTGTTCTCAGATCCTCAGGTTGGTCCTCACCAAGTCTCTTCTGTACACGATTACACATCTCTTACAAGTGCTGAGTAACTCCTCCTGCCACTCAGACCTGATTTTGGCTGCTTTAAAATGGGATTTGAGAGGTTCATGATGAATTGAGTTTCAGCCAATAGTAGGTCATATTAAGAAATAAATACAGATATTTGAATGAATTATATGCTTGGGAACTCAGATTTTGTCACAACAAATTAAACCATAGGTATTCCATGTCTCACATAGAGAGTCTATGTTTCAAAACTGGCTGGTAAAACAGAGGAAGAAACCATAATATAGTATATAACTGCATTTTATCACATAGATATGCAGAAAAGCACCTTTTTTTGGGCCCTGAACTAATTTTTTTTGTATGGAGTATGGATAAGCAAAATCAATTCTGTTTGAAAAAAATGGGCAACATTTTGACTGGAAAAAGAAAAATTAAGCACAAAATCCATAGAAAGAAAGAAACCTTTTCTTGGCCTGGTGGTTTCAGTAGCTAAAAACAGTTCATCTCTGTATCTATTTTAAATATTGCACTGGATTACACCTATACTTAATTATAAATAATATTTTTATACTTTAGGACCTGGAGAGTTGTATTATCTTCATATTCCCTGATGCCTTCCCTGCTTTTTGACTCTCTGGCTTAGGAAGGGTTAAAGGGCCCAAAATAAATGGAATTGTACTTGTGTCTTGAGTACTGCAGCTGAATATTTTATGGCTGTTCTAATGTGTGATGAATCTCCTCTAAGATGATTTTTACTACAGAGAAGCGCAAGAAAAAATGATTTATCAATGACTGTTTTGGTATTTTCTTCTGATTTTGTACATGTCCATGTCTGCTGTCAGAAGTGTTTGTTGCAAATGTGATTGCAGTGTTGGGAAAATAAGAGCAGGCAAAGCAATCGCTGTCATAAAAAAAATATTTAAAATAAATGTTTGTTATAAATATTATTATATTTTAGAGGCATAAAATAATATTTGTAAGGTGACTGCAGGGAAAGAATATTTTTTTATTAAATAAATACTCTCTTCTTAAAATGATGTAGTATCATGCCGTAAAACATGCATGGGCCAAATTTTTCACTTCATAACTTTCACAGGGATTAAGATTGGGCTTTGAAGAACATACAGCAAGAGTATTTTACTCAGACTTGGCTCTGCTTAGGGCAACATTGGAAAAATATTCTGTGCTTTTTTGATGCTGTGAATTTTAAGAAGTTGAGTCTACTCTGAAAGAGACTGTTTTTAAAACATTATTTGTCATGGGCTATTACCTCCCAAATTGGAAAGAGGATATCTTGGCTACCTTGTGCTTGTTAGAATTCACCTAAATAACATTTTCATATATATAATATTGTGTTATATATATATATGTTATTTATATATATGTCTCAGGTTATTACTTGATATAGTTAGCCTATCAATAAAAGGTACCATGGTGCTTTGCAGTTAGATATGGCATGTTTTTTGAAATATTTTTCTGTAAGGTGCATGCTAATCTTTTCCTCATGAACCTCATGAAACTGCTTTAAAACCATCTTTTCTACACGCTTTTCTGAAATATGTGACACCCAGTCATTGCTACTGGAAATTTAATGCCAATATTTGTGCATAGCTGCATGTTATACCTTTATTTCATTTCTGAAAGAAGTGTTTTCTCACAGACAGTTTCAGTTCAAAGGAAGCAGGGGAAAAAAAAAAGACTGAGATTGACTGGGGAAGGAATTTATCACCTGAGAGACTGTAATCTAAGTGTCCTCTGCACTATGAAATTCCAGGTATAATAGGAGAAAAACAGCACCCACCAACAAGAACATACTCTAATCACAGCAAGATTTTTCATAGAATCATAAAATAGTTTGAGTTGGAAAGGATCTTTGTGAGGTCATCTATTCCAACAACCCTGCAATCTGCAGGGGTATCTTCAACAAAATGAGATATCTCAGAAGCCCCACCCAGTCTGATCTTGAATATTTTCAGGGATGGGGCATTTACTATCTATCTGGGCAACCTGTTCTAGTGTTTCCTGACCATCATTGTAAAAACTTTATTATGGCTAATCTAAATTAACTTTTTTTTTTTCAGTTTAGAGTCATTAACCCTTGTCCTATCATAACAGGTCCTGCTAAAAATTCTTATAGTTCCCTTTTAAGTACTGAAAGGCCACCACAGGGAATCCCCAGAGCATTCTCTTTTCCAAGATGAACATTCCTAGTTCTCTCAGCCTTTCCTCATTGCAGAGGTGCTCCATCCAGCCCTCTGGTCATCTCCACTGCACTCCTCTGGACTCCTCCAACTTGCTCCTTGTGATACTGTGGACCCCAGAGCTGGACACAATATTCCAGGTATTGTGTGAAAGCAGAGTAGAAGGAAAGGATCTCTCTCTTGATGGGCTGGTCACACTTCCTTTGATGCAGCCTGAGACACATTTCACTTTCTGGAATGCAAGCAAACATTTCTGGCTCATGTCCAGCCTCACATCCACCAGGTCCCTCTATTTGTTCTCAGCAGGGCTGCTCTCAATCTTCTCATGCCCCAGCCCATATTGATCCTGAGGGTTGCCCTGACCCTGGTGTAGAGCTTTGGGCTTGGCTTTGTTGAACCTTGTGAGGTTCCCATGGGCCCACTTCTCAAGAATATGAGCGTCCCTCTGGGTGGCAACTGCACCACTCAGCTTGGTGACATCTGCAAACTTGCTGAGGGTGCACTCGATCCCTTTGACTCGTCTGTAACTGATGAAGACATTAAATAGCACTAGTCCCAGTGAGCATCCCTGAGGGACACCACTTGTCACCAAAATCATCTCTCACTGAGTCATTGACGCATACCCTCTGGATGTGACTATCCAAACAATTCTTTATCCACCTATTCATCAATCCACCCATTTTTTCATGTATAAACCTGAACTCAGATTTTTATCAAGTATTAAAACTTTGTAATAATTCTTGCCAGTGCTCACATTATAATGTGGTTTTCTCAGACTCAGTTTAGACCAGAAAATACAGTTCTAAGAAAGATGTCACTCAAATTGCCTATGATAACCATGCATACTGATACTCTATTGCATGTGAAACTCTAATTTTACTTAACACTGCTTGATCATATCACAGTTAAGTACTTCTCTTCGCCATTTGCTCTCAACCATTGTGAAGAGTGCAGAAAAACATCAAACCCAGTGGTAGCTCAATTTTGCCCAACTCTTGTCTAATTCTAATAGATAATACACAGGCTTAGCTAACATCTTTTTGTGTTACCATCAAGATTGGATCTAAGCATTTTATTTACTTCATTTATTGCCATTACCTTCCTCCTTCATCTTTGGATTTTTAGATCCATAATACAAACCCTTTGCATTGTTAGTGTAGTCTTGCACTGTTAGTGACCAAGATGCACTGCACGGATGTCAGCTCAGCTGTCAGTAATGCTCTGAAGGGTGCTCTGGGCTGGCACCAGCTGGAGAGAGCAATCTAGGGAGGGGGCTGGAACAATGCAAGGGATGGCTGGAAGCACGTTTGAGGAAGTAAGGAGAAAGACCACTACAGGAGATGATTGAAATAGTCTAATGGAGCTCAATTGGCTACAGGCTGGTTCAAATTTGATTTTAACTAAAAGGATCTCAGAGCTCTGAAGGCTGGGAGTGGCTTATACAACTCCTTCTATAAACTGAGATAAAACAACATATTTTTTGATCCCAGGACATTTCACTAATATCATTAACAGCTTCAGTTGTACTCCAAGTGAGCTGCCAAAACCCAGGAAATTTCTTACTCAATTGGAGTGCCAGGTGATACTGTTTTTCCATGAATGGAGTTAAATGTCCACTCTTCCCACTGATTATAATATTTTATTCATTTGTGAAGTTAAATGAATACCACAGGCATTTGTACTGGTAAGTCAATCAGTCTGTGGAGAGATGTACGCGTGTACTTGTGCATATTTGGATAAAACGGCTGAGAGAAAAAGGAGATTGGCTAGTTAAGGGAACAAATTTCTTAAAAATGTGAGGGAGAAGGCAATGTTTGTGAAAGTTCTTACAAATGCTTAATAGAACAGTATAGACTATGAAAATTTATATAGTGAAACTTTTAAAAACTATTTTTAAAAAATGCTCTTTTAACCAGGCCAAGATAGTACAAACATTAAAAGAATTCTTAAAACATTTAAAAATCTTAAGAGTGACCTCAGTATGGTCCCATTTTACATACCCTGGGGAATATGTGTATGAAATACAATGTGGTTTGAAGATTTCCAAACAAAACAAACTTAAAAGAGAATACCATTTTTAATAGAAACTATTCAAATTTTCCCAAAAGATAAAACAAAACAAAAACAGGTACGCACTGTACTGCAGCTAAGTATGCAAGGACAGAGATCTTTGCTGGTTAAGCGAGGTGACTGAAGGTGTTTTTTCTTCTTTAGAACATTGCCCTCGCCTTTTTTGCACTGTAATTTCTTTCAACATTATTTTATAGGGTGTTCTTACTTTAATTAAATAGCTGGCATAATACGGGAAGCACCAAAACAACTCAGAAAAAAATGGGCAGTTTAATAAACTGTAATCTGGTGTTTTACTATATTAAATCCATTCATGTTTATGAATTTTCCTATATGAATGTTGTCAGCTGAAAATAAAATGAAAACCATGCAGTGGCACTTCCCCCATGCCCCCCCAGCAGTTCCAGTCATACCACACAAGTTGAGTACATCAGGTGTAAGACATCATCCTGATGCATCACTTCTGAGAAATATGGGGAGGGAAATATCGGAGCTGAAATATCACAGCTGGCCCTGATTTCAGCTCCTGCCAAACACCTGCAGACTCTAAAAGGATACCATAACAAAACTCCACCCTGTGGCAACAGGCCATCCCTTAACAACCCTTCCCTGACTTTGCATCACTATAAAAATGAATTTAACATTTTTTACTGAAACCTTAGTCTTCCTGTCCCAGAAGGCCATTACAGTTCCTTTAGCCATTTCTCTGAATATGCCTCAGAAAAAAAAGTCACAGTAAATTGAGCATTGAAATATCTGATAGCTCGTAATTATTTGATGTTTTAAGTTTATTATTTGTGAAAACTTATGAAGGTGGTAGGTTTTTTTTTTTCATTAACCTTCAGATTGTCTCTTATTTTGGAAGTTATTTTGTACGTATCCTGGCAAAAAAATTTCCTAGCATCTGGTAAAAGCTTCTACATTCAATATTTTGAACAAATAGAAGAGCAAAAGTTATAAAACGTGTAGGGTGTTTTTGCTTTGGTGGTGTTTTTTTGTTGCCTTTTCTTTTTAATTGCGTGGGTTTTGGTGCTGGTTTGGGTTTGATTTTGGTTGGGGGTTATTTTGTTTTACTTTTTTTTTTTTTAATAGGACCATATTTTAATTGTTATTCTTTGTTGAAATATACTTTTGTGGCATATTGAGGGCTGTCCCAAGACAAATGAAATTATATTCATGTACTACAGGGAGATTTTTTTACATGTAGAGGTTTCTGCAACTGAAAAGCAACTGATTGAAGGCCCAAGGCAATATGATATTTCTGGAAGTAATTCCTAATGGACAAGAGAGAGGAATTAAAGTTTGTATGTGTCTATTAAATAAGTACTAAAGCTGGTTGGAAATCTTATGATGGAATGTTTTTACATTTAAAAATGCCAATTCATTGAAAGTGAAACAACCCGATGAACACATCTAAAATTAATTTGTACTTTGCATCAGAAATTGAGCTGTATTCATCTCTCTCTTGCTAAGTTAAAAATGTGTGCTGCCTGGCTTTGGTGTCTCAAGACAAATTTTTACTTCAATTTTTAAATTCTGTGCAATGAAAAAACATCACACCACCAGCCATACCCAAGCCTTTAATTTTTTCAAGAGTAGCTCTCTTATACTGAATTACAAATGTTTTCAAGCTTTTGGCCTGTAGGAATTTTATGAAAGTGGATTCTGTTCTAAAGGGGGGTGGATTAAGAAATGGAATATATCTTGAAGAAGTGAAATGGAAAATCCAATTCCAGTACAGTTTGCAGTATGTGATTTTCACATATACACAATTATGCATTATATATGTATTCTATATACAGATGTTGTAGGAAAGTCTCAAAATGAAACAGCACTTGTATTTTGGTATGCGAAATATTGTAATAGGAAGTGTATTTTAAATTTTGGCTGTAGTGAAATCTGGTCCATGGCTGTGCCATATTTGTGCATGGCCTGTCTCTGTTACAGTGATTTGCAGAAAGCTTATAAAGGAGAAGTCTTGAAAAAACCCTGTATGCTTATGTTAATGACAGAATTTTGTCTGTACACACTTTTAATATATAACTACTGTCTAGAAGTACTTACTACTTATAGACAGTGCTATAAGAAAAATAATAGTAAGGAAGTAGCTCAGCAATTTCTATTATGAGGTTTTGTTCTTGCTTGCCTTTAGCTTTACAGAATTTCCAGTGCTGGTTGTCTGCTTAAATCTCAAGTACATTGGGAACATTTCTGGTAAAACGACCCACTCATGTGGGATAAAAAGTTTCCAGAAATAAGATTTCTTTACCATACCAGCATATTCTGACAACTAGGTTTTGCCTGGGAGCCATTCTGCTCCATTTTAAAGAATTAGTTCTTTGTCCAAGAGACTTGAGCAGAAAGTTGATGGCAGTGTCACAGATATGATCTCTTCTGTTCCATGTTTTTAAGGTTAGTGGAAAGAAGTTGGCTGTTAGTAAAGAGGACTTGAGTCCCACACAGTTCATGCTTTCTCCTATTGCCACATATTCCCCAAGCCCTTTATGAATTTTGTGAGCCTGAAGGTGCCAGTTTGGCTTGAGATCTAGATAAGAAATTGTCTAACTACATTAGATAAAATGTTTAGGGTTTTTCCTAATGCTTGAATTTTGATTTCTAGAAATGCTACAATAAATAATAACAATGCCAATATGAGAATTCCTAACAACTTTTCTGTAGAACCTCTAATTCATATGCATTTTGATATTTTTAAAACAGGTAATGTCTTTCTGCTGTATCATCTTCCTGAAGCATGCAGGATAGACTAGACTGATCATTAGGAGGGCATTGACTGCCTTCTGAACCAGATTGTTGTCTGTCAAATTCTTAATTCATTTGATTCAGAGTACGAAAAGAAGTAAGAAGTAGCAGAAATATAGCTTTCTTTTTATAGAAGTTGAATGTCAGACAGGAATTTCTTCCTGCATTTGCCACACTGTTCCCACATAGCTTTGGATAAGTCACTTCAATCAAAATATTAAAAGGTCATTTAATGTGTGTGCCTTGTGATGCCACATGCAAAATACATAGCAGTGCTGAGTCCTCATAGATGTAAATGAAACTGTCGAAAGTATTATTGGAGCACCTGAAGAATATGATGATGTTAGAATAGCTGAAAAACTAACACAGTGGGTTTATTCCTAATTTTCTCTATTTTGGCTTTTTAGCCATGAAGGAGAACTAGGAGAAGCAGTGTTTTAAAGATGCAGTAGTTATGCTTCTGTGAAGTATAACTTCTTATGTAAAAGCACCAGAGAAATTGGGAAATTAAATTTTTTATCATGTTATTTAAGTGGCATCACTTTTGCACATCTTTACTGTATGATGATGGAGCCTTACAGGAAATAAGTTGAGCATGCACTTAGATTGCACCGCATTTTCTTTTGCAAGCAAGCAAGTGATGCTTAGGAGCAACAATTTTTCAGTGCCCTTTTAAGTGTGTATGTATGAGAATGGTATGTCTTTAGCTGATCCAATTTTCGCTGAGAAGGGGATGATCCAAGTATTTGCAGGTTATGAAGAATATTAAGTTCTCAAAAAAGAGATCAATTCTCATAAAATAGAATGTGTTTAAAAGTTACATTGTGGCCATGGCTGTTCAAGGACATGAAGAGCCACCAGGCCTTTCTGGGCATTTCCTTCTTGAAGCACGTGCCAAAAAGCCATGCTTGGGCATGAAGCGTAGAGGCTGTTTTTGAAACCTCTCAGTTTTTGTTAGGCCTCAGTGTTAGGAGTCTGTAATACATATCCCTTGTGCCTCAAACTCTTGGATTAGTTTCTGTACTTGCAGGAGTTACACACTGGTTCCCTAATCTTCCAGCTCAAAGTGGCATCAGTTGGTTTCAAAGAATTTGTATTTGGCGTCTCACACTACCAGAGCGTGCTCAGGATAAGGCCATCAAACTTTGATCTACTGAGCTAGATGTGTAAGTTCTGAGAAGTTCCCTACAGAGTGTGAACCCAGCCCTCATTTCTGTTTGTGTAAACTGTGTATCTGTGGGGTCAAAAGAGAGTTTTTAATTAACCCAGTTGTTGCATTTATGTAAAGTTTGATGAGTAAGACTCTTACATGTATGGGAAAGAAAGGAATACAAGCATATGTCTGTCTCATGAAGTCTCTCAGCCACAAGTAAGTTTATATGCTGAATTAATTGATTTTTTACAAGTTGATTTTACTTTTTTTCTGAAATTTGAGTGTTCACTGAATCATCATCACAAAGTAATACTGAGGTTAAAGAGACATTCTTTACTCTCCCCACAGCATGGGAATTGTGAGACTATCTATGACTATTGGTTGCCTGACTCAAATCAGCTAAGTATAGAACATCAAGTAAGAAAACAACATTGTTTGTTTTGAAATATTTTTCTAAGGTAGCTGTGACTTCATTTACTAAGCAAATTTTAAGTAGACTCAAACATTGTGATTTCAGATTAAATTTTAGACTTGCTTTAGTATATCTTCCTTGAACAAAGGGTTGCTTTTTGTGTTTCTTAATTTTTATTTTTTTTTTTCAAATAAATGCCACCAAGTTCTCTTGGAGTTCATTTGAGCACAGCCTGCAGGGTTTTTTTTGTCTCTCAGAGGTCATAAGGGCTAGTTCTTATCCTTGGTCTTTATTACTTATATTGATTACAAACGAATCTATTTATAAGTAGTGGGGTGAAGCTTTGTAGCATGAGTTAAGTTTTGTAGGCATGAAAATACTAAAGATTTTCTGAAGAATACATATTTCAGAATCTCTCATATGGTTGCAACTATAGATGATGGTACATGCAGTCCAGGAAGGAAGAAAATGGAAAATCCAATGACAACGACAGAAATTGTGCTAAAACTGCAGAAACTGTGCAAATCGGGCTTTACTTATAATTTGGTTTTCAGGTGCTTTACCTGAGTGCTCAACTGGATTAAAAAAATCTTAGCTCAAGCCATGACCCTGGCCTGTCATCCTGAAATTACAAGATTTCCACGCTCATTAGCCTAAGTTTATCTTGGAGTCCCAATCACTGCTGAAAGAAATGAGATGCTGGCATGTTTATTTTACACTGTAGTTATTCAATAAGATTTAACAAAAATGTACTGTTTTAGTTTTATGCCTCTTAATAATAAGGAGAAATATCTGAGCCATGAGAAGACAAGAGTAGGAGTGGGCTTTTCAAGATACAGATTTCCAACCACCACAAAAAGGCATTAGTCAGGTAAGCTTTCTCTGTTATTGCCATTTTCTCTCTCATCTCTGAGTGGTTTCATGTAGGTTTATATTATTATTAAAGTAGACAGTTTGTGAGGAAGCAGGAAGTGTTTCCTCACTGTGCATGGTCAGTCAGGCCAGGAACATAACCATTGTTCTAAAGAATTCATTCTAAGTTTAAAACTGCCTATAGCATTCAGATATCAACACTTGGAGCAGCCAGCTGTGTGCTGGAATTTTCTTCACACAATTTCAATTGGATAGCTGGCAGCCATAGCATTGAATTAGAACAATTTAAATAAAAAATTGTGTGATTTTGTAGTATATGTTTTGAGAGTGAAACTTCTGTTGAATTACATATAAATCTGTATTAATATTGTTGATCTGCAATGTTCTTAAAAAACTTCTTTAAGTCCTGAAAAACAATCTGGATTTGTTGCGAATTGAAACACACTAATCAACAAAAAACCAGATTTTGATCAGATTTACCGACAGAACTTTGGGAGGACCCAGTTAATTTTTAATTGTTTAGGATCACACCTGAAACCCCTCATAGCTCACAGAATAAGAAAATTAAAATGAAATAACATGAAAATGAAATTACACTGCAATATGAAGCTAGTGTAGTAAAGGTGATTAATAGTTGTATTAAATATGAGATCCTAATTCACATGTGAGAGAAGGGAAAGACAGAAATCAGGAATTTCAAGCCAAGTTTACAAATGGTAAGGGAAAAACAAAAGAATAAATTGAGATGCCAAGCAGATGGTATTTACACTATGGATCCCAGTTTAATTTCTAAGAAAAACCCGGTAAGTTAAAAAAAATTCTCTTTAAAACCAAACAAGCACTGCTAAGTTACTCTCTCATGCTTTTCTACCAGTGTTGCAAATACAATATTCTTCTGTGATGGGCTGTATGGATTGGTGATCAGAGAGTTTTGAGAGTCAGGCTAAGAACCTGCAAGGGCCATTTTGAGGGATTGCTGTGTTTCAATGAGCTGGGTTTTGGAGAGAAACTTCTCCTAAATGTAGTCTGATGCTCTCGTGGCATAGAACAGGCAACTGTAATGCATTTTCCTGCAGTCCTCAAGTCACACCCAAAGTGGGCATGAACAGAAACACCATTTTGTCTCTGCACATCTTGTTCTTCCAGGTACTGTATTTGCACAGGTTCACAAATGAGAAAGATGAATTAGGATTTCTCTACTCCTTCCTGTGATGCTCAAGACACCTGTTTCTTGAAAACAGTTGGTCTCTGTGCCAGTCATCAAGATAAATGCTTTGAGTTTGAGAAACTCCTTTAAGCAGTTATGTAACAACAGATTTTGTTAGATCTCCCTATTTTTCCTGATCCCCCTAAAAAACTGTGAAGTGAGAAGAATATTTCCTGACAACTTGAGTGTGCAAACTATCTCCCTCTTTCCCCCCACAATTACTACGTTTTTGTGGTCCCTTAGATTTAAAAGACTTAGGAATCTTCCATCTTTCCATGACTTTACTGAACTGGTTGTGGTTGTGCGATTTCTTTCATGTTGAAAACTGCAGTAGCAAATTGAACTGCCGTTATTGGTTGGTATACCCTGATACCAAGGCAAGTTAGCAAAATAGAAATGCTTTCCTACTACTTTCATGGCCTTGATTTTCATCTTTAGGTATTTTTCTAACTATTGACTCTGTTTTTAACATTTCCTTTGTGAACTTTAGTCTTAGTTGTGTTTAATTGCCTATATAATACGTATTTTCTGGGTGTAGCATTTATGCCCAACTTATCCTATTGCATGGTATATTTTAGAGGGAACTTAAGTTCTGTTGATACAGTATTTTGTATCAACACCATAAACTGTTATATTTGAAAAGAGTTATACTTTGCATGACAAGCCCTATTTATTGTAAGAACCTGATGGATTTTTCAGTGTTACATATTCTTATTTTTAGGACATAAGAATATGCACTTGATAGGAGTGCAAACTGGGCATTTCTAAGTAATGTATTTTGAAACACAATACATATCCTTGATATAGACTGGTATTTCTTTAATTGCCTTTTTTTCTTAAGTTCTAACTTTAGTAAATACAGTGCTAAAACTAGTGTCAGTTATAAATATGTGTTATTAAAAGAAGGTGGCATTTAGTGTCTCTGCAGTGACATTTAAAAATATTTGGAAATTTTAATTAAATTAATTTCAGTAACATGCTTTCATGTCTTTATCCTCTGAATATGCCTTTCAGAATTTAGAAAATGAAAATGATTCTCAGCCAAACAGCCGTTGTAATTGAAATTAAAGGCAAGCAAGACTAGGGTAATTAGTTACTATACTAATAACTGATCAAGTAGTTATCTAACTTTATCCTCTATTGGAAGCAAGTTTCTAAAAGTAAAAACAAACTATGGGTTCTTGTGACATATTTGCTTTTCTATGAGACTTCAATCCATGCATATTTCCTATTTAAGAGCAAAATGCAAATACATTCATTCTCACTGTGTATGTTTTACTTCACTTTTTGGATGAGTGATGGAAAAATAAGCATGAAATAAAAGCACATGGAGATAGTTTATATCTTTACAAGTCATCTAGGAGAGGGTGCAGAAGGAAGTGTCACTGTGATTTCACAATACAATACACTTTTTTCAAACTTCTTGGCAGTTTTAAGTGAATTTTTGTTTTGAACACACCAAATTCTGTAGATACAAACCTTCTGCTGCTTCAAAAGGAAACACAGATTCACTCACACTGTAGTTGTATTCTCTTGGAGATTATTGCCTTTGCATCAGTTTGGCCTCTGTCAAATCGAAGGAGCAAAAGCCACTGCTGCAATCTTAATTGATGTAGCTGTCTGACTGACCATCTAAATAATCCCAAACTCAGTGGGGCAATGGGTGAAACTGAAAAAATGTTTACTTTTGGCTATGTCATTAATTGAAAATTAATATGCAAGCCATGTGGATGTTGAAAAGAAAAAATTACGTTAGACAGCCAGTGAGTTTGGTTTGTTAATTCACTGTTTCCTTTATTTCAGATGAAACTTCCAGTAGGTAGGCCAGCCTTTGGGTCAGCAGAAAGAAACCTCAACATGAGAATTTAACATTAGGTCACAAATTGATTTATAGAGGCTGCTACTTTACTAGAGGGGGTATGGAGACTTCAGTGCTAATGACTCAGCCTTGACGTCTCAGCAGATCACAACAGAAGTAACAGAATTCTTAAATAGATTTTAGATTTTTGTAATAAAGGTATTTTCTAGGTTTGTGTCAGGAATGTTTTTTGCTGCTTTATGTACACATTTTCCAATGAAATGGGAAGAAATAGATGCTACAACAAAGTATAAAATCTATACATAGCAACTGAAGGCTTGAACTTTATAGGTATGTTGTGTAATTAGGAATTATTTTACCAATTATAGAATAAGAGAACATAGTCTTACTGCAAAGGAATCTTGCCTGCTGCTCTGTGTGGCAACTTAATAAGACATCACATTTGCCTGAAGTTTTGAATCAAAAATTGCATTTCAAATAGATTGCAGGTTGATTTAACTGGATTAGAAATTATTATTATTAGAAAGGGGATAATGTGAGATTTGTTCTTAGAAAACCTCCACCTTCTGATATATGCTTATGAAGTAAGTTATGATCTCCTCAAAGGTATTGTGCCCCAAATTCCTGTTTCATGTTTAATTTTAGGATTTGCTCAAAGTCTCCAGAGAGGTTATAGAAAGTAATAAAAGTGTATAGGGAGATTGCAGTAGCTGATAATATCCATCATGTTTTCTCTGTTTAGTGCCTGCATGTTTTAGTTGGTTGAGTTAAACAGGGAAGTTCTCCCTTCTCAGTCCCCTGCCTTAGAGTCATTGCAGCTCTTCTCAGGAGAGTAAAAGACTGAGCCTATTTGCTGACCTAACAATATTTTCTCTTACCAAAGCAAAGGATTTTTCCAAATGTGTCTAGCCTCATGCCGATAGGCACTTTTCCTAGCAGAGAAGTATTTGACGGATAAACATTTCTTTCCGGCTTTCTTGAAATACTGCTATTATGGACTGACTTTGCTCCTGTTAGAAAAACATACCTAAAAGCAGATTGTTGGGTTCCCACCTCCCCCTTTTTTTTAATAGTCTCTGTCTTAGGATTTTGCTTCTTTAGACATCAATTACGTGAAATAGAATGGGACTAACTTTTTTAGTGAATCAATCACAAGAATATGGTTCTGGGAGAGATAAAATTCTTTGTAATTTATAGAAATTCATGAAATAATTTCAATTATTGTCAAAAGTTTAAATTGGAATAAAGTAGCAAGGAGAAAATCAAGCACTTTTAAATATACTGTATACTGGGTCAAAAGTGAGATCTGAAGAAATGTTTCCCTTCACTCAGATGGATGCTCACTAGCATAAATGTTATGATAATCTATTATGATTACTTAATTATTATTATTACTATTAGATGGGATTTTTTTTTTCTCTCAAAGAGAAATCATGTCAATACTGAGGTTAAATTAATCCAAGCCATCCATTTTTCTGATCCAGTGACCTGCCTACCAAACAGCTGAAAACTGAGGTCCCAGCAGTTACTTTTGACAAGTGTAGCAGGAAGAGAGTCTGTCAAAGGAGCCTGGAAGTAGTTCACAGCAGAGACATATAAATGGTTGTCTTTAGTTCAATTAGGGTATCTCATGCATCTCATACAAACTAGATATTTTTCTTCATACTGAGGAGATCTGAGGTTGGGTATCAATTACTTGCCTGGCTTTGGTATTTAGAAACTTCAAAAGTAACTTCATGCCAAATGTAAAGTTCATCTTTTTAATAAAATCTAGCTCATTTTATTGCCCCAAATATATTTATGAGCTTTCTGACTTTCCATATTCTTTGGAAGGTTTATGATAAATTCTAGATTTTTGATAAAATATTGCTTTTAAAAGACAAATGTTTAAGAAAAAATTGACTTTTGGCTGGAAAATCTAACTTCATAGTCCCCCTTTTGTATTGTGGAAGTAACACACGCTTTTGGAATAGTTGATTTTTTTTTTTTAACAGCGGACTTAAACTCAGTTAAACATCTTACACATTTGAAAACACTTCTCTATTTTTTTTTTAATTGGTGCTGGTTTATAGTACCATAAGTCTAGATAACCATAATGATGAGCTACAGCAAAAGACAGAATAGGAACACCTTTATTTCATCTATGTTCATTTTGTGGCAGAAGGTTCTTCATAGATTGGGTGAAGTTGGTTGTCTCCACTAAGCTGATGATTTAAAACTCCAGTTTTAAAGTGTGGCTAAGTTCACAGCTTTGCATACAATGACAACAGCTGAGTGTTGATTTATGCATTTTCTTGCTTTTTAACAACTGAGAATCAGTTGTTTCTGCAAGGAGCGTTCGATGAACAGTTTAACATAGCAGAATTGGATTACATTTTCTAGTTGCTAAATAAAATAAGTGCCAAGAAAGAGATAGCTACAAAAGAAACAAGTCATATATGCTCTTTTCAGAACAAGATGGAATCTTCACCTGCTTGCACTTAATTTGGCCTTTTCCTAAACTCAAACAGCTCCAGGGAGTTGAATCTGAAAGGTGATGAGCATTTTTGACCCCAATCCATCAACCAGCATGCTTCTCATGCAATGTTGCATTTCACAACAGTGTGATTATTCATAGGTTTTTTTGACACTTGACTAGTCTACACTTTAAAATGTTTAATAATTTCCATTTCATTATTGAATTTCGTATATTCTTCCCACATAGGATTATCTTTTAGTTTTTTTTTTTTTTGTTTCTGTTGTGACTGCCTGCCTCAAATGGTTTGCCTGTGTTCTGCATGGGTGAAAAAGTAGGTGGTGTTGCTGGGTTGCCTTTTTTTTTGGAATTGTTTGTTGTGGTGTTCATCCCTATATGCCTGGTCTCTTTCCCTCTGCTGGAAATACTGTCTGTTCCTCTTGCTGCTATTTGCAATGCAAATTCATTGGGCCTTTTTAAAGATATGTGTGTGTCTGTAAGTATATACATTGCCTGTTTTATGGAGAAAACTGCAATTTTAACAGCTAGATGCACTCATTTATTTCTGTGATGTGGTAGCTGATACACTATGCTGTCATTTTTTTTCTAGCGTATTTTATTGAGATTTTAAAAATTCTTTGGGTGAAGGGGTGTGCTTCCAGCATTCATTTACATGCCACATTTCTCTGTAGCACTGAATACCTACGAACAATACCAGCAATGTTAATTAAAGGATATGCATTAATGCAAAAATGCGTAAATGCCATTATAATATAGTGAAAATTCTAGCCATTGTACTATGCTGACTAGCACAAAATTATTTGTCCAATTTAGTGAATTTACATATTTTTATTAATTGGAAACTTCTTTTATTTCATGCAGTGTTGCATGGATCATACAATGCAGTTTGTGAGTTCAGCCTTTGTAAACCCAACGGTATGTAAAATACTGTCGGTTTCCCTGGGGTCCCTACTGGGGCCAATATTGTTTAAACTCCTCATTAATGACTTGGACAGGGGACTGAGTGAACCTCAGCATGTTTGCAAGTGACACCAAACTGGGAGAGAAGTTGATGTGTTGGAGTGTAGCTGCTATTCAGAGGGACTTTCACAGGCTGGACAAGTGGTCTAGCAGGAACCTCATGAAGTCCAAGAAAAGCAAATATGGGGTCCTGCACCTGAGGCAGAAAGGCCTCAAGCAGCATTACAGCTTAGGGATTGCCTGGATAGAATGCAGATTTATGCATAAAGTTCCAATGTCCTTATGTCTTCATAGACAGCAAGCTGAACAAGAGTCAGCAGTATGCCCTTGTGAAAAATCCCAATTCCTTGTTGCACATAAGTAAATCCTAGCACCAGAAGTGCATGTTGACATGATAAGAGGCAATGGGTTGTAAGTTGCAGCAAAGAAAATTCTGATTAGATATAAGGAAGAAAAGTATTGCAGTGGTTTTAGTTAGGTTTTAGATCAGATATGCTGTGAAATTCTCATCCTTAGAGACAGCCAATACATGCCTGAGCAAGGCCCTGAACAGCCCCTGCTTTACAGGGAAATTGGACCAGAAGACTACTAGAGGTCTGTGATGATCTACTAATGATGTATTTAAAGTATGACTGCATTCATTGTTTCAAAGACACAAGTAGTGGCCTCTGAGTAGGCATGAAAGCTCAGTTGTATGACTATGCAAATGTTTCTTAACAGAGGATTTTGAGTGCAAGCAGTAGTTAAAATAGAGAAGGTACAGGACTGTCAATATTTCAGTAGTTTAGAGGCTTGTTCAAGCTGAAATTTCAGCAGGTATGCTTTAATTTTTTTTTTCTTTTTACTGGTATCACTTCTGCCTTTTTCTGCAGTGGATGATTTTTTACACTAAGAAATTGGATCAGTTTGCCAGCACCTGCAGTGTAAGAAGAAAGAGATTTCCCTGCCCAAGAGATACATTTCTGAATAACGCTTGTTTTTTAAGTCTGAAGGGAAAAAAAAAGAAAAAAAGAAGGGGAAAAGTGCTTTTTAGGGTCCACTGTATTAGGAAAAAAAGGAAAAAAATGCATAAACCAGACGGTTTTATTTAAAGCATCCAGAGCTGATAAGGGGAAAAAATGGAGATACAACACACGGGCTGCAAATGTAGTTCTCATGATTTAAATCTGGAAGGCTGTACAGTACATCTGTTTAACATCTTGCAATTTCAAGAACTGTGCCTTGAAAACCTTCTGTCACAGTGACACATGAAATAAAAGGTTATGTTATGACTTTCAGATGCAAACCTGTAAAAGCTTTATCTAACAGCATACCATCTTTCATTAACCCATTGCTGCTGCTCACTCATAATTCTTTCACCAGTGATGTTGTGAGAGATTCTACTGTATAATAAATGTCAACTCTGCAATAATAATTTTGCAATTGCATTAAATTACTTGTTTGTTGTATGTAAATGGAAGACTTGCATCTCTGTATATCTCCTCATTTGTTTTCTCTACTGCTCATATTCAGCTAAATAATTTTTTTGATTAAAGAAATGAAACCAATTATCTATTTCTGTCATAAACTTTGAGAGCAATTAGAGTGACTCAGAATAATTTCAACAGTCTCAAGATTTGTGATGCCATGAGGGATGAAATACTATCATGACTTAAAGATCGTATTCTTTATTCAGAGCTCTGATTTTAAGGCTATGAAGTTAAAATAAGTAAGAGTAGAATAGTTGCATGCTCATTAATTTTTGGTACTTCTGCATAGTAGTCAAAGATAAATGAGGGGCTTTATCCCCCAGAAATGCTTCATACCTTTGCAGATCAGATTGTACAAACTTTCATTATTTGAAGTCTGGTGGTTCCAAAAGTAGAGTCTGGAGGCTGATCATAATGTTTGTCAGCTCTGTATTTTTTCAGTGACCTTGTTTAAATTTTTAGCTAGGTAGTGCTGTGTTTTCCATACTTACAAAATATGGAGAGTAATATTTACCTTGCTGAAACATGCTTTATTCACTATCTGCCAAACACTTTAGAGGTCTTTGGCTGAAATCTCAATGAGTGCTGCTATTTAATATGTTGAAGTGTGATTTGTTGGTTTTCTTTACAAGGCACAGATGGTCCCCAAGAAACAATGAGGATTTCTTTACCTCAGGCAGCTGATGCCATGCATACAGCAGAAATATCACAACAGTGAGCTCTGCTGTATGACCTACACTGAGTGGGTGTGTGAAAGAGAGAGAGAGATAGCATTTCCTTCATAGACATACACACCCTCTGACCCAGACTAGGGAAGAATCTGCTTTGCAGAAGGTTTGCTTCAAGGGATTTTCCACATGTATTTTATTATGTTAAAGCTGATAGTGGTGACAAGTTGCACATTAAGTAACTGTTTCTTCAAAAATGTCCTGTTTATATTCTCTTTAGGAAAAGTGATGTAATACTGAGTTTCTCAGATAAACAAAGTCATTTGGTTATAGAGTATGTTACTATTGCATATGAACCTTGCTCTCATCTGCCCCATACCTATTCGTTTTAGGCCTCTGGCTTTGTACGATGATTACTTGCATGTTTAGGGACAAATGTGTTCATATTCACTAAGTTAGTAGCCAGTGGTTTTCACCAGGGAAATAAGTTTAGTTTGCTGTTAGTAATTTGGTTTCAAAAATATCGGCAAGGACTTCAGCATAAGAGTCAGTGAAACATGTGGTCCTAATCATTCCCTTAAGAAGGAGACATGGTCTATTTTCCATTAGCAATGCTGCTTACAGCAAATGAATAAATATAGAATGAAATTTACATGTGTATTATAACTTTAGTGTGTGTGTATGCATTCAAACATGCATGTGTATGCTTAGGCATACTCCCAGTGAGTGTAAAATGATGACTGTTGTAACAGAGCCAGCCTCGGAGAACAAGTTGCTTGGTAGATGAATTGGAAAATGCCGCTGTTTACAAATTAACTTCCCCTCCCTTCCCCAGGCAGTAAAGTTCAAAATGTACATTTGCATCATGTAACTGGCATGAAAGAGCTACAGTAAAGTTCTTGTAGCGGTGTTGGTCTTCTAATATAGCCCTTACTGAGGTACATAATGACAGAATTGCAGCCCTCACCCCTTGCAACATGCTGTTCCAGCACACAAAAACCAGCTTTTGCTGGACTGGTCACATAGACTATGGCCCTGAGAAATGGAAGTAGAGAGAACTGCTGTACTTGGTAGGAGTTGTTTTATCCCATTGAGTCATGAGGGTACCAAGAGTCTTTCTGTTGATGCCTTACCCACTTCCTTCTTAGAAGAATTGCCATAAGAGGGTATATTGACTGGCAGAAATTAAGTCCTGTTTCTTCTTTGCCATCCTGCAACCTTCCCATTGCTCTGACTGGAGCCTTTCAATGGCAGAGCAGCAAAGCAGAGTCCAGTTCTGCATTCCTCATTGTTAGGTTCCTGTGGGACATTAGAGCTGGGGCCTGGATTTATTTCCACTTTCTCTGCTTTTAGTTAGCTTTGTCATTCTTGACCCTCTATCATGTACAAGGGATAAAAACCAAGGGAGAAATCAGTGCTTGGTTCTACCTTGAGCATATTTTGAATAGACCAGGTGTGAAGCAGAATGCAAATTACAACTCTTTTAGTGAAGAATTCTGCCTCACCTTTTTCCCCTGAATTTGTTTCTCAGGTAGCCTGTTCAAAGATGACTGTTTGATAATATTCCTGTCCTCATGCTGCCATGAGCAGCATCTAACCTAAAGATGTGCATATAGATTGGAATGACAAAATGCCTATGAAAGGAGACAGAACTCCATAATTTTCTTCTAGGCTTGGTAATGCCTGTGTTGCTACATCAGTCTTGGTCATTTCTTTGTTTTTTAATTTGTATATGTGACTACATATAATCCTGAACAATTGCTAACTGGGAACTGGGTTAATAGTAGATTTCGAAGATAAGAATTCACACTGATGAATGATAAAATTTCATTCACAGAATTTTGGACATTTTTGAATAAAGTTTGTTTCCTTTCTTTCACAAGCACTGAAGCTGCTTCATATTTGACTAAAAGCAAATCCATGAAACAGGTTTGCTTATAGTTCAATTTATTATTATAATACACTGGTTTTTGGGGGTTTTTTGGTGGTTGGAATAAAGAGACAGAGAACAAACCTGTACTTTTCAATTTTTTTTTTTTTTAAGAAATGCAAGCTAACTAAACTTAAATTATGGTTTTAAAGAATAAATTAATTTTTCAAATACCAGTGTGGATTTTTGTCATTTTCCCCTCTCTTGTGAGCTTTTCATTGGGGATTTAATGGCATGCTGAATCTGGCATACTTAGAATGGCTAGCTCAAATGCTGCAACATTAAAAAAAACTAGTGTCCACTGCTTATGGTGTGACTCCTCATCTAACCAGAGTTTTTGGCACAGATTCCAAGTCATGTAATGGACCTTATTTTGCTGCGGCCTTTTCCTTCACATGTACTATATTTTGTCTAAAGGGTAATGCAAGCATTTTTTCACTTTTAACTTGTTAGTTGTTGAATCTTCATTGCTGCAGTGTAGTGCCTTTTAAATGTGAAAGGTGTTGCTCTGATAATAGATCCTTACATTGGTGGCATACATAATGCAGTCCCACAGCTGTCAACTCAGTGTTTACCTACTCCTTAAGACTTGGGTTTCATCTTTGAGAAAGCAATTTCAGTGTACATCAGTTCTGTCTTAAATCAAACAAATTGTAGAGGCACCATACACCCTGGTCAGGTACTATTTTTCCCTGAGATGGTTTAAAGATAAGATATCTTTAGCTGTACTGGGAGCTTCACTATGGACATGCACTCCCTCTGTCACATTTTAGAGGCTGAAGTCATTGGTGCCTTAAACATTCTCTAGTTTCTGTTAGTAAATTTGTGTAAAGTCCTGCATCTGTCACTTTTAGGTCTGGTTGCAGATTATCAAGATAAATATCTCCCACTCCTCTGCTGTATTCTTTTGTTGTATGTCATGGCTTATCCCTAGTTTGGTGTGTTATTCATGGTCTTGTTTTCAGATGAGGGAGGATATTAGTTCACAAAAGTAAATGTGTTCATATAAGCTTCACTCAAGTCAACATTTTCCATTTAAGAAAACTGCTTGGGCAAGTCCATAACTTCAACAGGACTTTCAGCATGTACTTAAAATACTTAAATGTTTAACTGGAGAGGCATGGACTAAGTCTTTCCTGAATCAGAGCCATAATTTCTGAAGTGTCAGTTACACAACCTATTGCAGAATATGCTTTGACAGATGGATCAAGGTAATGTGAAGGCCATAGAAAGACATCTTTGTGGGGAACTTGTTATTTCTTCTTATATTTCATTTTTTCCCGTGTTCATCTTGGAAATAGCAATTACTACTGCTTACTTTTTATATATATTATGTGTACATATATATGTGTATTTATATATGTCTACTTATCTGTGTATGTATGTGTGTGTATATATATAAATGTAAATTTCTCTATTTGCCTTTTGTTATTAGGACTTGATTGGTCCTATAGCAGAATTTTTTCCCTTTGCTTTCTCTGGACAAACTGGAGGAAAGAATTAATAAAAAGTTAAGGTATACAGAAGGAAATGTGAACTGTTATCAGTCCTAGGTGCTTGGTAGAAATATATATATTCATATATATATATATATATATATATGAAAATATATATAGAAATGAAAAAAATATATATATGAAAAAAAAAATATATATTTGTCCCTGAAGTTTAGAAGATTCAGCTGGTAGTTAGTCTGTGGAAGAGCAAAAAGTGTTCATCTAAATATCCAGTGAGTTAAGTAATTCAAAGGCATCTGAGAGATGCTGAACACTTTGAGAGATGAGCTTCAGAGGGAAAGGTGATGGTTTTATTAGATGAACTAATAAAATTAGTTAGAGGAAAATACATTGGCAGTCCCTGCTAAAGTTTGTAGGAACTGACAACATCCTATTTTTCAAAATTAGACTACAGTGTTGCAGATTAAAAGACAGACGCATTCAGAGAAAAGATGCTTTGGGACATATGCTTCATGTGGGCAACATGTTGATGCTGTTAAGGTCCTTGCTACTGTAAGAGGAAATGCTTATAGTAAAGTATATTACTCTTGTCATAGGACCTGTTTTATCCATGATTATAAAAGATGCAGTTCCCTCCACCATTTTGCTGCTTCTGACATGCAGACAGCAACATTTCAATTTATTTTGCCTGGTTGGTATTCAGATTGCAGTTATTAAAGAGCATCAAAAGACAAGGGAGTTTCTGATGTTGATAAGTGCCATTGGATATCACTGACCACATGGGAAGTGCAGCTGTCCCAGCTGGTGGTGAGAGCAGAACAGGTGTTTGTACTCAGCACCTCACTTTCCCCCCTCTGAGGAGTTTGATTGTTTTCTTGTATCTAGAATGGTATGTACAAAAGTCACAAAAGAAGGAAAAATTACCTTGTACTGCAATTGTGTCAGTCTTAAATTTAAGAACACCTTTTTATTGGTCATGGTTGTGAACTCAGGAACCAAATTTTTAAAACTTCCAAGATAAAGTCATATTGAGAAGTCATACAGTATTGCTAAGTAACCAAAATTATGGGTAGTTACTGTAGACTATTTCAAGGATGAAGTTGAAAGTACATAGTGTACTAATTTTTCTAGTGATCAAATGTTTGTTCACAGTTTCCCACTTGACTGTTTTTACACCTATGTTTGACATAAGTATATACTTTGAAATGAAATAACCAACTCTATAATTTATCCATTTCTTATAAGTGCATCTCAAAGCTTTTCCGCAGAAGAGATAAGTAAGTGTCGGTATCCCTATGTGCAGGAAATGGAAGCAGTGGGACACTGAACTGGCTTCACATCAGTTGTATGCTAGTAAGAATAACAAATGGTATGTCTTGTGTTATAGTAAAATATTGCTTAATTTTTTCTGTAGTTTAAAGATACTGGGAAGGTAATGAGTATTTAAAACTTTTCTCTGCTGGTGTGGCTTTTTTGGTTTTGTTTGGGTTTTTTTCTACAATGTGACCAGTATTTAAACCAGCAAGGTTAAACTGCTGTGAACTAGAATTGTGCCAAAGTATCACTGATTGATTGTTAATGTAGTAAAACATGGTGATTTCAGTTTGGGGTTTACCATTTATTTTTAAGTTTTCTTGCGTCTGAAGCTTGAAGCAAAACAAGAGAGTATAAAAAATTGGCAGAAAGAGTGATTGGGGAATAAAAATACCCAAACCTCACTCAACTTTATAGTATACCTTTTTGTTGGATAAAGAAAATGCAAGCAGTATGCAAGTGAATCAAAACTATTCAGCAGAGAATTGTGTTCTTGGTTCATGCCATTAAGAAAATGAAGAGAGAGAGTGTGTTGTGACAACTCTGTCAAGCAGTGATTGATTTTCATCTGTTTTTTTACATTTTGTTTTGTTCTTTTACTGTATTTGAATTTAGACTTTCAAATCTGCTTTCCTATGAAAACCACTTTCTCAAAGAGCGGAGCTGACTGTCTAACTCTGGACTGAAATGAGAAACCTCTGCTTGGCTTTTTGCTAATACATCACTCAGTGTGGAGATGATGCTCCTGTCCAGCTGGAAGTATTCAGCTCATTGTTCATCCATCGCCATCAGGATGTGTCATGGGGGTTGCCCTGTTTGTTCTATTTTTGCTTTACTCCTTTTGCCTGCATGGTTTAATAATTTTAAATGCATAAATGATAACCAGGACTTCATCCTAATAATATGTCTGTGCAATGTTTTTATCAGTAACACTCTTTTAGGGGGAGGAGAGGAGAACATACCTCATTTTGAATCATAGTCCAGCTTCCACTGGGTTTGCGTTCTGCTCCTTTTCTTCTCCCAGCTATCTTATGTTTTTCCTTTCTTGAGGGGTTTATTTTCCAACTTAACCGCGCAGACAGATCTTTACTGCATGCTATGTAGGGGACTGTGGTATCTGATGGATTAAGCATAAACCTATCCAGGAATATGATGGGTTCCAATTTGGTTTTGAGGATGATGTACTGTTTGACATTAGGAAATTCACTTAACAGTGCATCCCAGAAGGTAAAAAGGTGTGTTAGTTAACATAAGAAAGAACATATTGAAGTTAATTTATGATGTGATGTTAACTGAAGATGTGTCAGTTTAGAAATTTTTGTGTTGTGATGGGAGGAAATGTAAAATAAATGCTAAGCAGGATTCTAGGAGTGGCTCATATAATTAACCAGGTACCACTGTTAGAATATTCTTAGTCTTCTCTGTGTTTTTTCCATGTATTACCTAACATTATGAACAACTGGAATGCAATAACATTATTCTTTGTGATGAACAACTTCTGTGAAATACAGTTTTCTCTTTGGAAAATGGATACAATACTTCATCTGTATGATGTGTTTTTAGAATTTATACTTACATATTTATTCATATGTGTATGTAATACTATAGTATTATATAAAATTTGTGTCAAAGAACAAGATACTAATTTCTTGAAGCGAAGGCCTCTCAAATTCACTTGAAAGAGCATTAGTTGGTGTGGTGTGGGTTTGGGTTTCTTTTTTTTTTAATAGCTTTGTCTCATTCTCCTTGTAATTTTTTTCATTTTTATGAAGTAAACATATTTTTAGGAAGTGTGAAAATAACTACTTTTCATTTCATGCAAAAGATAGATCAGAGCGCACATAACAGTCTTACATTATTTGATTCCCAAATTTAATTCCTCTGCAAAGTACTGACAGAAAAAAAAGAAAATTTACAACCAAAGGAAACAAGCTTTTGGAAGGTACTCTATGAGATTTTAGTATTAACAGTTTGAACAATGTCCTGCATTTGTTCACTAGCTGGATAAGAGAAAAGAAAGGAAGCAGTGCACAGTTGCATACTGAGTAAGAAAATAGAAGGAAAGAAAGCTGTAAAAATTAAAAATGTGTGGCTTGTGCAAATTTTTTGTGAGAGTTTAAATGTATTATTGACCACTAGCACAGATTTAGAACTTAGTTGCCCAACATTGTACAGGATAAATATGTTAGCAAAAGTGCAAATTATTAAATGTTTCTAGCAATTTGTAGATGTAGCACATAAAAAAACCTTCAGTGGTAATATTTTTGACCTTTTACTTTACTAATTGTTTTAAACCTTTGGATGGAGATTTATTTTTCTTGATTTTGGAAGAAGAGCTAAATTTACTGCCCTGGTGTACTTAATTAGTAGCAAATCAGCTTTTGTTATGCTTTGTAATATTACATAGCAGGCAATAGAAAAAAGAGGGAAATTGTTGGTAAACATGAATAAATGTGTTTTTAGAATTTATAGAATTTATAATTTATTAGATTACATGAAAATTATTTAGATTCTGGTGGAAGTTTCTGTAATCTGCTAATAGCAGTAAGTACAGTTTAATTACTAATGCCAAAAAAGGAGGCTGAACAAGGAAGGGAGGGAATCTTTCTACTTGTAACCACTTACAATTTTCTAAAAGCTATCCATATGGGTCCACTTGGTCTGGACTTATAGGCGAGTTGGTCTCTAGCCAGATACTCCATCTCCTTGAGCTTGCACCTCTCTATAGAGCTCTAATGTTCCCCTGAAGAGTACTTCTTTTTTTTTTAACTCTCTAATTTAGATTTGGCAGTTGAAGCATGATGGCGATTGAATGTTTGGGGAATGAGCAATAAATAAAGCTTTAAAACTTCCATTGTTTTGTCTCTCAGTTGCTGTGCTATGCAGTTGCACAAGCATCTGTAGGCTAATGTAGTGGAAATAAGATTGAATTGCATCTGCTAAGGTCACATTTTGGTTAAGATTTCTTTCCTTTTTTTTCCCCCTCAAAATCTCCAACTATCCTCATTTGTATCATAAATAGAGAAATATAAAGGAGGAGTGTTTTATTTTATTGAGCCAGTGTTCAACAAGGAATTGGTTGAATGAAGGAGGTAGTTTGGCTAATTTGAACAACATACTTGTAATGAAACATGATTTCCCCACCCTGTTCCCTCCTCCAAATGAATACCATGTAATCCTCCTCTCTTCCTGCACCATGGTAACCTGCTGCTGGGCCTCAGTCTGTTCAATGTTTGTTATACACGTCAGAGGGCTCTTTCAAGCTGTGCAACCCCAATAAACCTGAGAGATCTGTGCATTTTTGTCAATCCAGTCTAACAAGGCAAAAAGCTACTATCTTGTGAAAAACACGAGGTTGTAGTGTGCTCTCCACCCTCCTGTGGTGCTTTGAAGGCAGCAAAGGAGAGCATGTGGGGGCTTTTTTGTTGACTGTATGGAGTAAAGGTACTTGGGTCACAGACTCACACCCAGTAGCCTTGTCCTGATACTGGGATTGTAACAAGGACAGGAGTTTGCAAAGTATAGAGCCAGGGCTGAGAGAAATCACATGTGAATCACTGTACAGGATGCTGGCTTGGTATGTCTGCATGAAAAACTGGAAGTTTTGTGGTTTGTGTTATCTTCCACTCTCTTGTGCAGTATAGTTTTTTCTGTAAATATCCAAAATCTGAAAAATGCTGAAATGACATTAAATCTGCAAAGCAATACACACAAAACTGTGTTCAACTAAATTGAGATCACAAAACTGGGCACATGCAAAATAATTGATACTCTGCCAAGTAATTGCTGAACTGTTTATCTGTAGATTCACCTGAAGAAACCCAGAAATATGCCTTAAAATGTAAAAATTTATTTTAAGTGATTCAGATCCAGCTTCTGGAATAACCAGCTTCCATCTTTATTATTCTCTGGAATACTCCAGTGCTATTTATTCAACCCCCCAAAGGGGGTTAAGTATTGTTATTTTATTATTATTAAAAGTTTGGATTATGTTAGAAAATGTTTGGATTCTACAAAGTTTGTAAAATAATACTGGAAATTTCATAATGTACTTTCTTGTAAAGCATCTGACCTTTTCTTCTTCTGATTGTGCTTTAACAACCGTTCTCATAGTATTCTGGGAATGATCTTATTTGTTTTATTTAGAAGCAGGAAATGCATCTTATTTGAAGGGGTAATGATTACATTTTTTGAAATTTTAGAAACAGTTCAAATTAAGGTTTGACTGAGAAATTTGCCTTTTTTTTTTTTTCCCTTTCAGGATTCTAGTTCATTGGAAACACAGTTTGTAGTTGGAGCAAATTATGGCAGCAGGGACAAACTGTCCTGCAATATAGGGAGGATAGGGCAAATACATGCTACTGCATTCCCTCATGCATTGTGCAGGCAAATGCAGCCTTCATCCTTCCCACCCTTTCTCTCTCTCAGCTAGATACAAGCCAAGGGCAGTGTGTTCTCAATGCTTTGCTGTGTTTCTTCTTCAGCCAGCACTGCCTGTGCTTTCATAGTTTGATTGTGGCATCTCTTCTGCTTTTAGCCACTGTGGACCACAGAGTGTTCTGAGCCTCTTGAGGTTAATTATGTGTACAGTTACAAATCCTGCTAGAGACTAAATCTGCTTTGAGTTAAAAACTTTGGAATTTTTTTTTCTGACAAAAACATCCATTGGCAAAAGAAGTGACAGTAAAACTTCATAAGTGTTTCATTCTAGCATGCGATGTGGATGCTTTTATTCTCAAAGGCAGCCATTTTGTGGTTTTCTTTTCAAAAGGACTAAGTGGAACAATATAAAGATGTACTCTTTGAAGTAAATGGAGGGAGCTACTGGTCAGTAACTGCTTCTGGGTATTTTGCCACTTGCCGACCTTATTCCTCAACCCCCAAATCTTTGATAGCATACCATGCTCCATCTTTGTTAAGGAGAAATTCTAATTTATTTCATTGTCATCGTATAGATTTGACCTCAGAAGGTTTTGCCACCTATGGGCTTGACATTTGGTTCATTAGCACTACCTACTGGTAGTGACCAAATGGGTTGCATGAAGGGTTAAGCTATGTTAGTGAAGGACATCTCATCACCTACATGTCACAAAAGTGTATTTTGTCTTAATTGCTGAAATAGAAGTGGTGAGTGTAGGGCAGGAAAACAACAGGATTGGTAAGTGTGAAGCATCTGATATGCTCTCAGGTTGAATTGATATTTCCTTTATTTCAAGACTAAAGGAAAATGGTGTCCCCTGTAATTTTATCGTCTTTGTGCTTGATTATATATTTAAGGAAAGAATATGTCATTCTCCTAATAGTTTCCACTGATTTTATATTCTTGTCTGTATGTGAAAGGACCTGTGATAAATCAAGAGACCAATTAATTTTCACTTTGTGGTTTTAAAATTGCCTAGGAAAGATGGATTGATGGATATAGGTGATCACTGTTGAACAGATAAGGAAAAAAAGCCACATTTAAAAGCGATCCAAGGACTCAGAAAAGCTCGAGCTCTACTCTGTGCATGTAAATAATAAGCTTTTGTTAAAGCCCCAAGGCTGCTAGGTAAAACCTGAAAATCTTGATAGATTGGTTATATAGTTGTAAGAATAGATGGCTATAGACTTGGAACTGAAACATTTTACCAGTCCATTAGCCATTTTATCTTTCTTGAATTCAGAGAAAAAGCAAGTAAGAGACAAAATATATGCTATGAATATTTCCTTAAATATAAGAGGTTTTTTCACATTTTGGAAATAGCTTTGAAGAATGCTAGCATCAGGCCTTACTTTATGGGTTCCTGGACTCTGTACTACCCTCACAGTGTTTTATTTTTTTTTATTACTGTGTGCAAAATCTTCTACCTTCTTTTTTCTTAACTGAGAACCTTCCAGTTTAACATTAAGCAAAGTGATTAACATACTTCACAAGTTTTTTGTCCTTTATCTTCTGTTAAGGAAGAGATTGGTGCCTTAAGAATAATGTGCAATTTGATATTTTTTGATTTTGGATGTGTCTGTTTTACTGTGGCTGAATCTCGGAGCAGGAAGGTAAAAGAATTTTGTTTCACATGCATTAGAAAGTGGTGAAAAGTGTTGAGTTCTGCAGGGTGATTAGATTCCTTCAACACCCTTGAAAACTTCAGGTTGTAATTCTAATTCTTCATGTCTTCTGTCCCTTTTATTTCAAGGTCAAGCAGTGCTGAATACTGCTTCAGTGCAAGAAATTAGTAGATCTTGGAGCAGTCTAGAGCAATGGAAACCCATGGCTTTGTGTTACAGATCCAATATGATTAAAAATGGCAAACATATAATTCAAAATCTCATTTAGATGCTGCTTTATGCTTATAGATGTGATCACAAGTTCTGGAACTGACTCAGCATCCAGTTGTTTGGAGGTGGTTCTGCTTCTCTAAATGCCAATGCAGTTTTTTTCAGCAAGCTTTACAAGGACCATGGGATTCCTCCAAGAAGGTCCCCAAAGAGGACAAAGTTAGTTCTCCTGTAGTCTGGGGTTGCAGTTGTACTGATCACCCTGCTTCCTCCTTGCAGGATGCTGGACATCATGACCTCACAGTCACTGCAGCCAAAGCTGCCGCCTCCCTTCACATCTCCAATCAGGCCCTCCTTTATTGTTTGAGCTGCACATTATTCCTTCTTGGTTCTTCTACCATGGGTATAAGAAAGGTATTGGGAGTGCTTTCCAGGAATCTCCTGGAGTGTTTGTACTTTGCTCTGTGGCTTCTCCAGCAGATGTCAGGGTGGTTGAAGTCCCCCTTAAGAACCAGGGTGTGTGTCCGTGGGGCTGCTTTCTGCAAAAGGCCTCATCTGCTTCCTCTTCCTGATCAGGTGGCTTGTAACAGAGAGCAACTGTGGCACCCTCATTAGTCTGCACTTTCATGCTAATCCAGAAACTCTTGGTAGTTCATCATCCTCCCTAAGGTGAAGCTCCATGCATTCCAGGATTTGCTTTATGCAAAGGGCAGCTCCACCACCATGTCTTTTTTGTCCTGTTTTCCTAAAAGCATGTAGACTTGCATTACAGTCATGGAATGTCTCTTTAAAAGTGATGAGATGAAGTCCTGTGACTGCACACAGATCTCCAAATCATCCTCTTTGTTTCCCATACCATGTGCACTGCTATACAGGCACTTCTGAGAGGTGTTCAAGCATGTCCATTTCCCAGGGGGGGTGCATAACTATTGTATAAGACATCTCTTTGCAAACTGGGAGTGGATCATGGAGCTGTTCCCCCTGAATTACCACTGCCCTACTGGCTGTTGCCAGAATCTTTTTAGTTCAGTGCTAGTACAGGATTTTGAATGGATCATTTTCAGTGATGGATTTGTACAGAAAATGTGGATGATCAGACCTTTGCCCCCACTATATTTCTGTGATAAAAAGGTAATACTTTCTTCAACATTAAACAGGAAGGCAAAGCTAAGCAATAGAAAAACTTTTCCTAAAATATGTATATTTTCGAAGTGTCTATGGATATGGAGCTGCATTTAACAAAAGTAACACCAAAGCAATCATTGACTTTGTAACTGGCTTTGAGGTACAGGATCTGAAACCAATAGATTTCAGGCTCTTGTTTTGAAAAGGCGAAGTTGGATTTAATTCACATAGAGCCTGCTTTTAATTTGGTTTCAGTTTTGACTGAAATAATTTTTGTTGGTGAAAATTTTATTTTTGATAATTTTCAAGTTTTTCTAATGGAGAATGTAATTGATATGAGAAATGTCAGCCAAAAGTATGTAAGCTTCCCCTCACTCTTTCTTAGTAAATTTTCCAATCACTTGGAAATTAAAAAACTTCCCCCAAAATCTGAGAATCTAAAAAGTAATCTATCAGAAATTATAGATTCTAATGTTCCACTCCCTCACGTGTGATAAGCAAAGCATCCCTTCAGAAGGTAGGGTAAATCTGTATATCACTCTGCAGTACAAGTCAAAACAAGTGAAAGGAGGTTGGATATTATTGTGTCCCATCTCAAGTCAATGTTAAAGATCCAGTTGATCTATTTATGTTTTTTTTGGGCCTTAAAATATGTTTCTGTATCTGTTCTCTGAAGAGTGAAAAATTTATGAAATAAATTTAGGAATGAAATAAAATCTAGTCAACAGTGTATTCAACACTGTTTGCTAAGGGATGGAGTGCTAACAGTGGCCTCAAGTAGCTTTAATTAATGGCACAGCAATGCCAAGTGTAGCTTTGCTGACAGGTGTGATACCACAGCTCATGCTATGTATGATATTAAAAATGAGAAAATGCCTTTTAAAAGATAAGGGGCTGGCCCTTCATGTTCATCTTAAGCAACTGGATTTCAGAGGACTTGCTTCAGGTTCATATTGTATACTGTACATATTTTGTAGATGTTGTAAAGTATGTTTATATTATTGTCCAGAATTTTTTTTCTGAAATTCCCTATATCAGTCCTTCCATTTCATCTCATCAAATATTGATCATCATCTCTATGTTATGTAACCCCTTTTCAGCCTTGAATTCATTCTATTTTTGACAAATTACAATAGGTAATCACAGTTTGCATGATAGGTGGTGGGTTAGGAGCTGAGAGTGAAATAGCATTCAAAACTGAGAGATTAAAGAGGGAGAGTTAGGAGAACCGGGGAAGAGGTATTCCTTGTAAACTCTGTTGGCTGTTTTGTAAATATTTTGTCAGTGTAATAAAAATGGCTTCTCTGGATTTAAGAGTCTTAAACCAACATGTACTTCTAGAGGAGAGGTAGTCACTGTGAAATTTTATCCTAAATTACTTCCAGCTCAAGAGGTGACCTGTAGAGCTAAAAGTTTCTGTCTTCTTTAAAGTGCCATTCTGTTGTCAGTTAACCAGATTGATACTGCTGGAAACTACAGCTGTTCTGTTCTCTTACTTCCACAACTGAAATTTGTTTATTGCAATAATAGTTTCAGTTAAACTGAGATTGGTTTTTGATAATATTAATGCATAAAGGCAAATAATTTCCTTATTTTTTCAATAATAAAATATTAATTCCTTATTTTCCTTTCTGTCCCTTGTGTCCTGGAGGCGGGAGCAAAAGAATTTTAAAATCTTTTATTTAAGTAGCAGAGAGACAGAACTTTGTTTACCTGCTTTTTTTAAAAGTTAATTTTGCAGGCATTATGGCTATATCCACAAACTGTTCATGTTTGCCTTTTCAGAATGTGATTACTGCTCATAAAAGCAGTTTTAATTGAATACTTATGTCATGAATGGCTTGTAGCATGCTTAAAACTACAAGTCTCTATTTATATGACTATAGTTTATTTTTTAGAGCTCCCTGTATAACAATACTGGGAAATTACTAAAGGACTTTTGCTATTCAGCTGGGTGATTTTAAAAGATATTGCTCTTATACTGGACTATTGGCATTGCTGCTTAGGAATAAAAAGCTAAGAAAATTATCCCTTCCCCCTTTCAAACAAAGCCGCATCTAAAAAGGTCACAAAAGGAAACACACAATTCAAATAATCTCCTTGCTGTATCTAAGATTAACTTGGACACAGATGGTTCAATTTATAGTTTGATCTGGCATAATATATACATTTAACAGAATCCTGTTTTGTATTGCTTCTATAAACACTAACGTCTGATAAAAGCATGCTGGCTTTTCTGCCATCAACTTGAATCAGAAACCTCTGAGCCAGTGCTTAGAAAGCAGGAGTCTGACATCCAGAGACCTAAGTTAACTCTTTTAGCCTTTGGCTGCAACTTTTCTTAGCCTTATCCCTGACTTTCAAAAGGCAAAGTCATTCGTGGTTTTCTCAATTTAAGCTGCTGTGGATAATTATTAGGCTTTGTTCTTGCTGCATTTAGAGATGAAATGATTCAATGCTGTTCATTACTGCTCATTTCCGGGCCACACTGTAGTCATTAAATTTCTGAGATACTATCTGAGAAATCACTGACGTTGTTCATATACCAAAACTAAAATGTTTACCACTCCCTGCTGTTTGCCAGGCGTTAGCCCACCTGTCTGTAAGGGGAAATGGCTTTGGCATGATCGGGATCTTTATGGAAGCTCGTGAACAAGCAGTCTTTGTCCTTTCTTTGTGGAAAGTTTTCCTTTTATATGCAAATAGCATTATCTAAAGAAATGAATTGCTTCCTCAGAATCACAGATTTCACTCAGTGATCGTCTGATTTTTATATTCCACAGGTGAAGTTTTCTCACTTCTCATTGTGTATTTCCCAGAAAATTCTGATCATACGAAATTATATTAGCTTTACTTTGGAAAATAATAAGTGTATACTTTACTATTTTCAGCCAATTATCCTAAAGAAGCCAGGCACAATAACCAGAATACCTGACAGATGTTCAGTGAATTCTGAGAATGTGAAGGATCATATCCAATGTCTTGAATGTATCTTCACAGTTTAGCTGGCACTGGTAACAAGGAGGTAAATAATGCTGTACAAGGAGGTTTTGATATGTTTATATGTCTGTCTGTGAACTGACTTCTGTTATTTCCAAAGTTGGAAGATTGACTTTTGCAAGCTTCTTAGTCATTGTAGGTCAATTCAGCTTGGTAGTTTTTACGTGGGTAGTAATTAAAGAATTGTTCCTATATTCCCTTAGCTAGGATATGACCATGGCATTTATTTAATTATATGAATATATTATATTAATTTAAATAACAGTCTTTTCTCTGAAGGGAAATGATGGAAACAACAAATGAGTAACTAATGAAAGAATTATTATGGACTTAACTTGAAGATTAAAAGCTTGAATCTAGAAATGACAGATTCATGGAGTGATATAGTATCATGCTTGCTTAGATATACTTTGGGTGGGGGGTGTCAGGGTGGGGAGTAAAAGGAGGAAAAATATTTTCCATGCTTGGCAAAATGTAGAAGTACTACTTCTAGTGGTACTCCATTACATTTCTATGAAGCTTGCATGAAAGGCAAAGGTAAAAAGTCCCACAACGTATTCCTGTATTGATAAAAGGCATGAGTTGAGTGAGATTAACCCATCTGGTTGGAGATGGTGCTTATCACACTAAGGTTGTGTGATGTGGATCCCATCCCTGTATTGGCCAGTCACTTAACAGTTGAACTTTTGGGTCCCTTCAACTCAGAATATTCTGTCATTCTGTGAGTTCACTGTCTGGCCTCCTTTAAAACTCCATTTGTATGATGAGCCTTCTGAATTTCCCAGCCTCACACAGGCAGGGGTAGTACAGACAGCAGTCCAAGCCCACTCAGTTCAAGGTTTTGAAGAGAGGTAGATGTTGGTAGTCTGCCATGTTGCTTGGAGAGCTTGGGATTAGTCCATCTGTTCACCTTCCTCATCTGTTTGCTCTGCCAAAGTCCAGATCCAGCTGTGGACATGCACAACTGGTGTGGTTTGTCCAAGCCCTGCATGTGAAGAGCTCAATTAACAGATGTGCAGACAGCCACCAGCATATCTGGCAAGCTGACTATGAGGAAGAAGGACTTTGGAAGCTGAGGCTGGAGAAGATGGTCTAAGAAGTTCCAGTAGAGAATTTATTTTTTATTAATAAGTTTTGCTGATTTTTCTATGTAGCCTTTGAAAAATGAGGGTGGCTTTATATCTGAACTTGTCTTATATTTGAAGTCACATTATATTTGTGTTGGTATGATAGTTATGGCTAGATCCATGAGAATGGCTAGAGTCTATAAGGGTAAACTACAATGAGGCAGAGAAGAAAGCATTCAAAATTTGTTCTGGCAGAAATTGGTTAATTAACTCTGTTAGGCATTACACAAGACCTTAGCTTGGCTAACTTACTATCTTTGTTAAATATGTAGCTTCCCAGGAGTAAATCTGGATGAAAGATCTTAGTATTGTTTAACTCATTTTTTCATACTGAAAGCACAAAAATTGTGCAATTGCATGTATTGGACTGAAGAAATATATAAGTTTGCATTTTCCCATGAAACTCTCTTTTCCAGAAAGAAGAAAATCCACAGATAGAATTACAGGTTTTAGGTCCTATATTGAGGGAAATGGAACTATTGTCTTTGTGGAACTATTGTCTTTGTCAGGCCATGTTACTCCCAAAACTGGAACACAGACTCAAACAGCAAAAGCTGTGAGTGATATTATTAATGATAATATTTTATGAACATTGATACAAGAACAACAAGTTACGGCCTTTTGGAGGTTAGGATTCCCATTTGTTACCTAAGATATAGGAATGACTGATACTTAAGAGACAACGGATGTGGCTGGGGAAGGGTGCATTTGGCTACTGTCCTAGCTGGGGGGGCTTTCTCTTGGTAATACAAGATACTGTGAGATTTTGGCTATGAGGTCAGGGGGATGGACTCAGTTCCTTCCTCACTTTCAGAACCAGAAGGGAACGTTCCAGTTGAGGTCCAGCCCTGTACTGCTTCTTCTACAGTGAGTGAGTTCTTGCTCATAAGAGCAGCCATTTAACAGGGACCTTTTTTGTTTCAACACCTGATTTCACTGGAAAGGAGATCACCATCTACTCGGGTGCTGCAGGGGAAAACCCAGGACCCCAACCCCCTCCCCTCCGATTCCAAGGGAGAGACTCCTGGTTGTTTGGAGAGCCCAGCTGCTGCTATCCAGCCCTGCTCTTTTCTGCTGCTGCGTGGGATTTTTGACTACACTTTAACCCGATACCCTGTGGCTCTTGCTATGGCTGTGGGGTTTCTGCTACATTTTGTTTGCCACCCTGGGGTCTGCTCGCCTCTGCCATTCCAGCTTGCTGCTCTGAGGTTCCCACTACAGCCCATTTTGCCATCTGGAGGGCACTGGGACCAGCTGCCTCCCATGAGTTTTTAAAGGAAGCCCCTTTCTATCTCTTCCCACAGCAGTGCCGCCATTAGACATGGGAGAGGCAGCGGGGCTCGCGCCACAGCGCCCCCTGCAGCTGCGGGGGACTCATCGCACCTGCCCAGCCGGGAGCCAGCAGCGCCCCTGCCGGCTGTGACCGTAACTGCACCACAGGGGAAAGGGCCGCTGGCAGGAGAAGGCTCTTAACGGGTTCTGTTCTTCTGTTTGGTCTTGCTGCTGTTGTGGTTGTCTGTCTTGCTACATATTATCTAGTAAAGAACTGTTATTCCTTTTCCAATATTATGTACACTTTTCCCGTTTCCAGTGTTATATATATATTCTGATACACAGGGCCTGAAAGCCCCATAATTTCAAAGTTGTAGTAATTTGGAGGGAAGGGGTTCATATTCCCCATTCCAAGGGAGGTTCCCCCCTTCGTTGGCCAACACCTGTCTTTCAAACCAAAACAAAGCCCTCTTCAATGTCTCGAACAGATTACTCGGTGCAAATAGCCTGCATATTCTTCCAACTGCAGCCACTGTTGTTAGATTTACATTAAGTAAAATCTCTTTGGGTATGAGTTAGATGATTAAAATACATGTATTGATGTTCATGCCAGTATTTTCTGACTTTAAGAAGTATTTCATGGGTGAAGTATATGATTCTGAACAGAAATATGGGCTAAAAGTGTATATGGAAAACCTTGAACGTATAGGAAGCTATAGACTTAGAGATTTAACAATTTTCTTATTAATATATTGTATAGTTTAACTTCAACACAACAGTAGACTTAAGTAGGTTAAAGGTCTATTCTTCTTTCCAAATATAGGAATGAATCAATGAAGGCAGCAGAATAATTTAAAGAAAAGTTACTGGAACAAGGGGAAATTAGGAGCAATTCTCTGTCTCAACATACAGTTCTAGAGGTAGTGTACAAAAATCTGAATAGTCAACTCGGTTCATTTTAATGATGTGTGTTAAAAATAGAGATGAAACTCTGTGAGTAAAAAAAACCCTAGAAAAATTGTTTTTGAAGTAGTCTGTGGGCTTTTAGAGGTAGAGAGTGTAATTAGGAGGTTATCAAAAAGTAATTCATTAGTGATTCAATTTAAAAGACATAACTAGGGTATAATTACTCTGGCCTGTCTTGTTACCATAGCTATGTTGAGAAACCAAAGATCTGTCCCTTATGTCATGGATTTTTGTGGTATAAAGGAAAGTATTGAATGGTAAAATTTTCAATTTCCAGGTTTATGGCTGTCAAGTGTTTTTCTGTTATTTTTCTAATGGACTTCTACCCTCTCACACCTGTTACTCATTGCACTATGAACTTGTAAAGCTTAAACTTTGAATATGATTTTTACAAGCAGAAGATGAAGAAGAAAGTAGTGCTGCTGGTGAGCATTGTAATTGTTCAAGTAGCCATGCAGTGTTGTATGTATTGTACATAGGCATCAATTATCAATCCATTGCTATCTTGCTATAAAGCTGACCAAAATCTTCACCTAGATTATGTATTATTGACTCTTTTTTTTTGTTTTGAATGTTATATGTACTATACAGAACTTTCAGTAAAACTGAATGCAGTGATATAAGCATGGAATTCGTTATACAAATGAACAAACTGTTCTGGCAATACTCGCTCTTGGTTGCAAATGTAAAGGTAATGAATGGCTACTATAGTCTATTTCCCATCTGGTTTTAACAGTCTGTTTCTTTTTTATTTTCTAAAATGGGCCTCTATTTAGCAAGTTTTTACTTTGGTAATTAATGAAGCACTATCATTTTCTAGTATACATCTGTGGAGCTTTTTGGATTGTTATTGTGCCGCCATGCTTAAGACAGCATCTTGAGTCAAAGCCAAAGATAGCTTTGAATAATTTGGTATCGAGGTACTAATGAGCTCTGCAGACATTTCAAATACAGTTTTTCCATTTTCAACCAGGTGTGGCTTAATCCACTCTATTTTTCCCATAAGCAATGTGATGTCCAATATATAACTTTTCCCTCATACTCCAAAAAATGTTTCCAAAAGGCTAAAATCATGCTTTTTACAATACAAAAGAGACTTTGCTGACTTCTCTTTTCCTAATGTTAGATTTCCACCCTGAAACTGGATGGCCTGAGAATATTTTTTCCTCAAAATCTCAAATCATGGACTATACTGATTTGTATTCTGATTTTTGTGTATGTTTAATACTCTTAAAAACTGTTTATGAATCAAAGTAACAAAGCTATTTCTAGAAGGTTAATGCTCAAGGATAATTTTTCTAAATTGTAGCTACAACTGAGAAAAAATTACATTCAGATATCAAGGAAAGAAATTAAAGATTGAATACCATTGGGAAAGCATTGAAGTAATTGTAAATGAATTTATCTGCAATTAATTCCTCTTGATTGATGTGCTAAATGGAAACATGTAGCACATTAGAAATGTCTTGAATAAATCTTAGTAGTATTTGCTTCTGTTTCTTAAGAGAATGTGTACATGTTATGCTGTTGATTTGTTTATATAAGCCATATATATTTAAACTGTAAACTTTGTCTGCTAACATCTCTGTGCACATATCACAAGAGTTGTTCTTTGCACCAGCACCAGGAAAAAGGGTGTGAGCTTTTGCTTCAATAGTTTTGACTCATTCCAAGAAAAATTATTTTGTCAGCTCTGATTGCCAGAAAGTGTTGGCTCTGCTATTTAAAGCAGTTAGCAAGTTTTTTTCAAAATTGGTATGTAGTCAGTATCCTATATTACTTCAGCATGCCCTTTGTAGCCCGCTCATTTTCTTCAGAAAACATTCAAGGTACAGGTTTTCTTCCCTAACATGTCACCCAAACTCATTCTATGGTTTTATTTCCCATGTGGCAATTCTATGTCATTCATCATGGTAATCAGTCCAAGGGTGATGAAATTTGGGATTCAATTTTTCTCTTGGGGAAGTCCATAGGTTTTGCTTCAGATCAAAATTGTGAACCTCCACGTGTCCTCTTGGTATAAACAGATAATCCCACAAAGCACCTGCATCTACTAAAAATACCTCATTGAAGCAATCAAGACAACAAATCCTTTGATAATGCAGTAAATATCCACGGCTGTCCCGTGGATATTTCCTTGCAGATGTTTCCTTTAGTACAGTCATTTGAAGGATTAAATGTAGTGGAGAAGTTTCTTTCATTCCTTTACTACTAGCCAAGGTGTCTATCCAAAATTACAAATGCTTCATTGAAAGGACTACATGTATAGGTATCTTAAGGGTACTTAAAAATCTTCTTAAGGACTTCCATATACCAAGAAATAATTTATTTTAATCAACTATCTGTCTTGAATGAAAGGAATTCCCATTCAATGAAAAAAACACCTCACATAATGATTTTGTGTTACCGCCATAATTCATGGGGTTTTTCCCATTGATAAAAGGTATACATATTGGAATTCAAGGTGACATGTTTTTCTATCTTTCTGGTTCCTATTACCACTGATAACAGAATAACATACTGTTTCTTTGGGTTTGGTTTTGTTTGGTTAACAGAAGCACAAGAAATTACCCACAAAATCTAAAAAAGGAAGTTTAAATGTATTTTTTATAGGAGCGGATCTGTAATAAAAACAATAAAACCCAGTGTTTAAGCTTTATAGAAATAATTTAATGACCAGCTGCAGCAATAAACACCTTTCCGTTTTGATTGGGTCTTAACTCCTCCATCCAGTGATTAATTGCTCCATGAAAGACAAACACATTACATTATACCTGAAGTGTAACATCCTGTTTTAAAGATTCCACTAGTGCAGTTTAAATGTTTTTGATCCTGTTCAGACTTTAAAAGGATATTTTGAGGGTCTTCCATTTATTATTACTCGTTGCATATAATCATGACCAAGGCAATAACTGGCCAGTATTTTGTTTCTTGTATACAACTTTGGCCTTTCTTGTGTTTGTATTCCTCTTAGACAGAGAGTAATATTGTGGTGCCACGGCTCTTTGTTTTAAAACATCATGGAAACTAGAGGATGGAGAGTGCATTTTATTTAAATTGTGGGGAAAATTAGAACTTCTTAATAGTTATGTCACTGGTTCCTGTGCAGTATGGACCATGCACTATTATTAAACTCATACTCATTACAGATAACAAAACAACCACTAGCACAGTGATTTTAAAATATTTTGGATATAAGCTAGATTTAACTGATGATGTATGAGGGAAATAATGATAGTCAAATCTCAAATTTATCAACTCCCTTTTTTGCACAATTAGGCTTCCTTTCCTGAGAAAGCATGAAAAATGGACTGTGTGACACTAGCAGCAAGAAATTTGGAGTGCATTTGCTACAGCAGAGGTTGTATTTATATCAGAAACAAGAACTGCATTTGGGTTTTTTTGGATGGCATTTCATTTCCCTTTGTGTTGTCACCTCCATTGAAGAGCGATATCTTGAATTCCTTTACAGAATCACAGGAGAGTTGATGTTGACAGGGACTTTTTAAGGTCTCTAGTCCAATCTCTGTGCTAAAGAAGGGTCATCTACAGTCAGTTTCCCTGCATAATGTCTTGGTGGACTTGAATATATCTATTGGGGGTGGCAGAGTCTTCATCCCGTTTCAATGTCCAGTCACTGTCATAGTAAAAATGTGTTTCTTGACATTCAGACAGCACATCCTCTTTCTACCTGTTGCCTCTTTTCTGTCTCTGGGCACTGCTGAAGAGAACCCATTATTCTTTTCTTTACACCTTTCCTTCAGGGATCTATATCCATTGATAACATTCACCCTGATATGACTTCTCTCCAGACTTAGCAATTGCAGCACTTTTAATCTTTTCTCATCTGAGGGGCACTCCAGTCCCTTAATCATCAAAGTGGTCCTTTGGTGGATCTGGTCTTAAAATAGCTCCATATAAAATTTTATTTTGTTTTATTTTATTTTATTTTATTTTGCACTATGACATTTGTTCTGGGATGTGTCTTTAATGAAAAATCAGCACAATCTGTCAATTATTCCTTTAATGGTTCCTCTGATGAGCCCATCCAGAGAAACAATAGATTCTTGAGTAGGAACGGGGTAGTGGCAAGTCTGGGGATCATTTCCTCCTTTTGATTTCCTAGTATGTTATCATAAAATGGCCTGGGTTGGAAGGGACCTTAAAGATCATCTAATTAAAACCCCTGCACAGTGCACAGGGATACCTTGCACTAGACCAGCTTGATCTGTGAGCTCCATCCAACCAGTCTTGAACACTTCCAGGGATGGGCCATCCACAACTTCTCTGGGCAACCTGTTTCAGTGCCTCAACCAACCTCATAGTAAAGAATTTTTTCCTCATATCTAACATAAACCTACTCTCAGTTTTAAGCCATTCTTCCTTGTTCTGTCACCATATACAGTTGTAAAAAGTCCTTCTCCATCTATTTTGTAGGTACTAGAAGGCAGCATTTAGATCACCCAGAAACTGCCTTATCTTCTCCAGGCTAAATAAACCAAATTCTCTCAGCCTTTCTTCAAAGAAGAGGTGCTCCAACCCTCTAATCATCATGGTGACCCTCCTATGTACTTGCTCCAACAGGTCAATGTCCTTCCTATTCTGAGGTCCCCAAAGCTGGACCCAGTACTCTGGGCAGAATTCTCTACCTCTCCCCTCTGCCCACGCTGCTTTGGAGGCAGCCCAGGGCACGTTTGTGTCTCTGGGCTGTGAGTGCCCATGGCTGGGTCATGTCCAGCCTCTCATCCAGCAGCACCGCCAGGGCCTTCTCCCCAGGGCTGCTCTCCATCTGTCCATCCCCCAGCCCGTGCTGGTACTGGGGTTGCCCCAACCCAGGCACAGCACGTTGCCCTGGTCTGGTTGAACTGCATGAGATTCCCATGGGGCCACTTGAGCTTGTCCAGGTCCCTCTGGATGGCATCTCATCCTTCAGGTGTGGCAACCGCACCACTCAGCTTGGTGTCTTTGGCAAATTTGCACTCAATCTTTTTGTTTGTCATAAATGAAGATAACAAGTAACACTGGTCCCAGTATAGACCCCTGATGGACACCACTTGTCACTGATGTCCATTGGGACTCTGGGCCATTGACCACGACCCTCTGCATGTGGCTGTTTCAAGTAAGGGACGTGTCAGTCATTAATGCATGTTCCTTCGCTAAGCCAGTAGTCTGCTTGCTTTGCTGGGTTTTCGGATAGCCACTCCAGAGCCCAGAGTGAGTGAAACTTGAAGTATATGTTTATGAACTCAAAGAAATGAGGTGCTAATATTAAGATCCATAGTAGCTGGCTGACAGCATCCTGCTGGAAGCAAAGAGTACCAATGTTATAGGGTAAGATCTCTATAGAAATCTAGAGTTTAAGGGTAGTGCTTAGTAACCATCCAGTTAAAAGACAGATATAGTCACTTTGGCCACTGGGAGAAATAGGTTAGGTTGAGATAAATCTTTTTACTCATTTCATGTTCTAAAAGGAAAAAATTGACTAATCTAATTTAAATTGCAACTAGGTGAAATTAACCATGTTAAGGCTTGTGTAGTCCATAGCAAAAGTAAAGTAAAATTCAGATTCTTTATGCCTTGAGGTACAAGATTTTTAGAGCCAAAATCAAGCATTAGTTTGAATAATATTTATCATTGGGCTTTAGAAATTGTTGTAAATTTATAGTTATTAGCACCTACTGACATAGGTATTGTAATTTGTCTGCTTTATCCACAAGAGCCAATTAGGCCATACCAACATGAATTGAGGTGTTTAATTAGACTGTTCATTTAGGTATTCAAATAGGAAAACTTCAATCAAACATTTAAATGATGTTAAAGACAATGGGTTAAACTATTTCTTCTCATTCTCTAGTACTTGGTGACAAATCTGTCTGCATTTAAGTTGAGTATAATAGTGAACTACTCGGCTTTAGTACTCCTCAAGGGAATAGCTGTCAGATATTTAGCTACTTCTTAAAAGCATAAACTCCTTTTTGTTAAGAGCTGTTTATTGATTCCCATCACAAGTTCAACATTATTAGGGATTTCTAAAAAGGGGAGCAACCTGAAACTTTCAGTCTTAACACTGGAAAAGTGTAGTTTAAATATGCATACAAGAAAATGGAAAACAACCAAAAATACAATAAAAGTGATAAAAATTCAATAGAAAGATATTTGAAGACAAAAATAATTTAAAGTCAGTATATCAGGTAAAATTCTCTCAAACTTTCAATTTTTTGGTAGAGATTTGTTTAAATATTATTTAGATACAATATTCACACATGATTTGGTGGATGAAATATGAAAATATGGTATCTTTTTGAGGTGGTAAAGACAAATTTTATTTAAAACTTGTGCCTTCCATTACTTATGTAGTAGTTTGCATGTCTCTTTATTTCTATTTCTCTATTTTCTGTAGCGATCAAAGCAGTAACACCCATCTAAAGCTCTGTATGTGTGATCTTATATTATGAACTTTATAATCTGAATCCATGCAGTTAGAGATCAACAAGACATGCATGGGACAGCATGTATAGCAAGTGGGACTCTGTGTGTTTCATCCTCTAATCATCTAATTTAGCTTCTGGTGTTCTAGGTCTGAAAGTGTGTCTGTGCAGACAACATAATGGTCGGAGACCAATTCCCTGAGTTTTGATATACATTTGTATTAGAAGCACAAATGATTCTGCAAGATACATTATCCTCTGTCAAAGCAGGGTTAAAATAAATTTTTTATGCTCAGTTTTCATCATGTTATGTGTTAGATCATAGACCTGTGGATTATATCTTATTTTTCAGACTTTTCCTTGAAGGTGTCCTGTTTCAGTCTGATTTTTTTATATCTTTCCCATTTCAACTGAGTTATAATGTAAAAAATCAGATATTTTCAAATTAACAAAAAACATGAGGCTTGTGTTCGAATTTCAACCATTACAGATAAGACCTAAGATTTAAGATATGTTTACATACACCATAAGTATTTTGATCCTTGTTGTTATTCTTTCTTGGGTGCTAGTCATTTTTGTGCCTTATATATTTTGCACAGGGTATTAAGGGCAATATACTGTTGATAGAGTTTTTAAAGTTCAAGTATTTCAGTAGTTCTCAGTACTATAAACATCCCTGAACTTGTATCCATTGATTATTCCTGTGCAAAGTCATGGTGGAATCATCCATTTAATAGTATACTGTGAAAGCAGTGCAAAAACAGCTGTAGCTTTTGAACTGATATGGAAAAACTGCTAAAAATAAATGCTCATCACATCAAAAATTCTTTTAAGTAGTGCTCAGAGAAGTTGAAAATATAAATTCACCACAATCAATTTAGAGAGCTTTCAGGATAACTTCTATTTGTCCATTTTAATATCAGCTGCCACTCCTGTATAGTGTGACAGGAGTGCATGTGAGCCAGCTTGTTGCCTGTCCCCAGAGCAACTGGCCCAGTCCCCTGAGGCTTTCCTGGGAATCCTCAGGAAGCTAGGAGGAAAAAAAAAACCACATAATCTTGCAGTTCCCAACTTCTGGGTAAGTAGGGGCAGAAAAACAACCCAACAAATACCTGAAGATTTCTGACTTTGTCCAGGACTGTGGGTGTCCTTTTCCCTCTGCTGTTTATTTATGTTCAGTAAAACTCAAATGTAACTTAGGAAGTGGGCCAGTTACTGCTGTATTGAAGAATATTATTAGTCCATCTGATGCTTTGGAGGCAGACAACCCCCTCTCCTCCTTCATTCCCTGCGTAATGCACCTGGCCAGTTGTGCAATGCTACCCAATGAACAGCTGCTAACAATGAGGAAATTGTGCTCGTAAGAAGTAGCACAGGATCTGATGGTTATTATCTGGGGAAAAATTGAAGCATTAGGGAGTTGTTTCTTGCCAGGATTTTTTTTTCCCCCAATTGAAAAAGTTGACTCTGTGTTGAATTAAACACTTTTTATCTTCTCCGTTTATGACTTTGTGGAACTGGTTTCTTTAGAGTACTCCATTTCCCCATAATTTCCTCTTCCCCTTCTCCTTTTCCCTCTCCTGATCCCTCCTCTATAATTCATCTGGGAGGATTAAGGATTTTACAACTGAAAAATATCTATGCATTGGGATAACTATTTATACTATGATGGGTAACTTTTCCTAGCAGTAATGTTTGTCTGCAGTAATGTTGCCCATACATGTGTACAGGAGTATATAGATAAGAATTAGAATTTGGACAACATTTTACAGTGTGTGTGTATGTAGCAAGTACCTCATATAGCCTCTCAAGACATTCCCATTTACTGAATGTCCATCCTCAAACATCTTGTAGTACTTTATAAAAAACTCAAAAAAACCCAAGAAACAAAAAAATCACAAGAAAACCCAACACAAGACAAAAATGGAGAGGCAAGACTTAGGCATTATTGAAGTTTAACTAATAACATAAACAATTCCATCTGTGAAGTCGGTTCTTTGGACTTGAGAAAATTAACAGAAACTTATAAACTCTGGTGGTGGTCTAATTGGAGAGTCTGCCATTCTTCACAACCTGAATTAGGCATATGCCTCTGGAAGAGCAGTCGAAAGAATCAATATAAATAATGAAAATAATTTTCTTTGATATCTATGAAATTTGTACATTGAGTCATGTCTTCAGTCTGGTAGAGTCCGTTAAACAAATTCAATTCAGAGTAGCGAGGCAGGAGTTTGGGAATTAACTAGCAGTATTTTTACCACTCTATGTGAAAGTTGCTGGTTTTTTTCTTTAACAGCATCAATTGATTTAGATGCTATCAAGGGACATATAGCAATCACTATGAATTTATAAACTCATTATTTTAGTACCTATTTCTCTGTACACTTTTCTGTTTCATATGAAAATGATCCAACTGGAATACTCTGTCACAGTTTTATTTTTCATACTGAAGTAATTCTTACCAACTGACTACACTTCTATACTGGCATAAGAAAGATAAAACTCTTTCTGGATTGATAGTGTGTCTGTTATAATATAAACAAATGTGTATGCTGTTCTGTATGGAAATATGCAAAAATCTTATAAAATCTGTTATCTTATCTTATAAAGTGTGTTATAGCTGAAAGAGTTTTCAGGAATGGACAGAAAACAAGTGATCAGTAGCAAGCATGATTCATCATCTATTTAGCAATGGTCATGTTAAAAAAAAACCTTCTAGAATCATTTAAATACAACTCATTTTCTCGTGAGAAAATGAGACTATTTCATCTTGAAATAGTCTACAGACCCCATCCAAAAGAAAGCTGCAAAAAATCACAGTGAAATTACATCTCTTCTCTCCTCTTTCTGTAATGAGAAAGAAAGGAAAGTACTTGTGATGTTCTGAAGCTAGTGGCTGAGGCATCATTAAATGAACATTCAGCCTTTTCCTAATGATGTTGTTGTTGTGCTTTCAGACTGAATTTCAGTGAATTTGCTTGTTCTTCTGACTTGTGAACCTGAATTTAGCCAGTCCTGAAATAACTGTGAACACTTTACTTGGAAATTTGCACTGAATCTGACATTTTTAGTCATAATTCTGGCTGCTAGTTCACAATATCTGAAAGTGTTCCTTAAAAAAAAGCAGACTTTCTTGGAATACCTCCAGATGCCTTCAGAATTGGAATTTTTGATCAGATCAGCAGAATCCATGAATATCTTGCTGTGACCAAGGAAGCAAGAAAACCTGAAATCAAGCATCCCAAGCCTTTCTCTGTTGACGTGATTTAGGCCTGTCATAGGGAAAGCATTTGAAGCCTTGAGGAAGTTCTGGCTTACCACATAGCTGATGAAGAGTAATGAGACCATCTGGCCTTCATAATAACTGAAATTATCTCTGCCAGCTTCAGAGAAGACAACATTCCATCATTCCTACGCATGCCTAGCTAATTTTGGAGAAGTGTACATTCCATGCCAATGCCCACATAAATTGTACCTGTGCTTTTTCTTATTCCATGTTCTGTCTCTTTGTTTTAGCAAGATTGCAGAGTACTTGATGGGAACTCACTCTCTGTAGTATCTTGATTCTGTTAGAACATGTATACCATGAGATGAAAGAAATTGTCTAAGCTCCAGGTGAAATAACAAATGTCAACTTCTTATTGTTAATGTCACTTCTGCGTTTGACAGTGTATGCACAGCCTGTGCAAGGTACAAATACAATGTACATTCACTCTTCTAGGAGGTATAACATAGCATTTCAAAGGCTCACCTGAATATCTTTATTCTTCTTTATTATCCAGGACTTCCGAGAGCAGTTGAACTCCAGAGAAGTGTTGTTGTGCAATTCAAGCTTGCAGTGGGACTCAAATGCAATATATTTCCTTAAAATATTATTTATTAATGCTAATATGTTTGAATTTTAATTATTTCAGGATATGGAATTGTTCTAATGGTGCATGCTTTGTGTTACTCCACTGAGATGGATAAAAATACTTAGGAATTCTTCAGTCAGAATCCAGTCTGCAAATGGCACTAGCTGCTGAAGTAAATACAGCTGTTATTTTTATCTGCATTCTGAGATAGATAGATTAGATAGATTAGATAGATAGATAGATGGATGGATGGATGGATGGATGGATGGATAGATAGATAGATAGATAGATAGATAGATAGACAGACAGACAGACACATGCATACATACATACAGAGATTTGGGGTTTTTTTTCCCAACAATGTTTATTTGCTTAGCAAAAACTAGAAGAGGCATTTTTTTTTTCTGTTACAGCAGAGCAAAATATATTTTAGGAAAAAGGAAGAACGTTACTATGAAAGACTTTAGCAGAACAGATTTTTGGTTTTACAAACAAACTGCTTAAAGATTTTTAGGCAGTTGTCAAGGTGTGACATGGTCAGCATCCATGCTGAAGGATTAATCTCAAGATTGTAATTCTGTGATAAATGTATGTCAATTTCCAAAGTTTCCTGCATGGAGAATGCAAATAATTTGGCCTTATCAAATAGCAGCTAGTCCTCATTCTGCATAAGTAATGATTTTTATGTTGATGTGGTTTTTTTTCAAACATGAATCATGATTTTGTTTTGAGCATTCCTACCTTTATTATAGATATATAATATATATAATATAAATTTTTATACTCCATGGTTCATTCCTATTGCTCTTAAGATTCTGTACTAGCCTTTCTGATCTAATTCCCTCAAGGACTCTTGTTAAGTATGTATTAGGGTTGGGCAGACATATTTTATTGTGTCTTATAGCGGCACATTTACATATGCAAACTCACAAGCCAATGTTGCTCATGCAGTTAGACCCACTGAAGTAAAGAACATTTTTATGAATTGAGGCATGCTAAGGAACTCCCAAACATCCCAAGGTATGAAATTTAATCTTGTTAGCACAAATCTGGTTTGGGTCTGTATGAGAGAACCTGCACGCATCTGTCTAATCCCAGGGGTTTTTACATCATTTCTCTGAATTAAGTTAATATGATCCACACTTTCCCCCTTCCCCGTTTCTTTTGAATCATGGGAAAGTTTAATATTTTACTTGTGACGCATGTAAAAGATCAATCCACAGCAAGTCTTCTGAATGAAGTTTATTGTACAGTATACTTCAGAACAGGACTAATAACGATAAACAAGTAAATGTAAACAAAATACTACAAACAAATACATTCAGCCATCAGGAAAATAAACCTTTTCAAGTATCATTGGTAGAACAACCTGATGAGTTGGTCTCTTCAAGAAATTGATGCTTTTCAAAAAGTGAGAAGAGCAAGTCAAACAGCCTGGGAACGTGATAGGACACACCATCCCTTATTTTCTTTGTCTTCCTGACTGTTATATCATTAAGAATTATTTTTAATACCAAGAAGTTTCAGAGTTTTAGCTGTACAGTCTGTTGACTTCAGAATTACCCTAACAATGTTTGTTTGGTTGTCATTTGTGCGTGTATTCAATCCCAGACTGCAAGGCTACAAAATTCATTTTGCAAGGAAACAGTTGAGATCCTTCCCAATGTGTACTGGGGCACCTCATACACAAGCAGCTGTCCAGGGGACCTCCCTGTCCCTTCTGTTTCCACTCCTGCCTTTGTCCATCTGATGTGGCTGAGGCCTGGAAACAAACTGAATTCTCCATGTGATGGGCAGCAGCAGAGGAGAGGTGCTAGATTAGATCTCCACAGGCCCTTTGGCACTGTCCCCAGTATCTGCCTGCTCCCTTTAGAGCTGCTCTGGTCTCAGGGTCACGATTTTAAAGGCTGTTCTGGGCAGTTGAGTAATGTGAATTGAATTCTACCCCTTGCTCTCCCTTTGTAGCATGATCATCAAGCTAAAAGCAATGCAATGAATAATTTAAATTCTTCTTAGACTCAATCTTTAAAATCATATTTCTCACTTCTCCCTGATACGTTCCTTCAAGAAAGAGAGCATAGGGAATTATACCTGAGAGGGCAAATTTAGATTTCTTCTTTCATTGCTTCCTACTTAGAAGTAAAAGTACAAGCAATGACATTCTGTTAAATAGCTTGGAATGCTTTTGACACGTTTATTTCAAGCAAGACTGCAGAAGTAAAGCATCATGCAAATCATTCAACACTATGAATTTGTAACAAAATTCAGAATGACATCTTATTCTTCATAGGCTTCCTTTTTATAATTTTTTAGGATTCAGTATTGTGATATTTAAAAGACATTTAAATACACAGAGAAGCATTTGTTTTGGCATGAGAGGACAATAAAAATGGTAATATATTGGCAAATAGATGAATACTGAATTACATAGAGACAGCAATTTGCCATTCAAAGGCATTAAGAATTTTAAAAATTAATCACAGAATCACAGAATAGATAAAGTCAGAAGGGACCACAGTTGGTCATCAGGTCTAACCTCCCTGCTTAAATGAGGTCATCCCAGATGACATGGCACAGAAATGTGTCCAGACCATTCTTGGATATCTCCAGTGAGGGAGACTCTACAATCTCCCTGGGCAATCTGTTCTAATGCTCAATCGCATGCAAAGTAAAGAAATTCTTCCTGATGTTCAGCTGGAATTTCCTGTGCCTCAGTCTCTGCCTGTTGCCCCTTGTCCTGTTGCTTGGTACCATCACGAAGAGCCTGGCTTCATCCTCTTGACATCCTCCCATCAGGTACTTATGGACATCCATGAGGTTCCCTTTTAGTTGTCTCTTTTCAAGGCTGAATAGGCCTAGCTCCCTCATCCTGTCCTAATAAGAGAGATGATCCAGTCCCTTATTCATCTTCATTGCTCTCCATTGGACCTGCTCCAGGAGCTCCATGTCCCTCTTGTGCTGAAGAGGCCAGAAGCACTCCAGATGTGGCTGTGTAGAGGGTCTGGCTGAGTGGAGGGGCAGGATCACCTCCACCGACCTGCTGGCAATGCTCTTCCCAATGCACCCCAGGAGACCATTGGCTGCCTTGGCCACAGGGGCTCACTGCAGGCTCATGGACATCTTGGTGATCACCAGGACCCACAGGTCCTTCTGCACAGAGCTGCTTTCCAGCAGTTTGGTCCCCAGCCCGTACTGGTGCAAGGGGTTATTCTTCCCCAGGCACAGGACTCTGCATTGCCTTTGCTGAATTCCAGGGAGAGAAGACAGTTAACCAGTAGATGCTCTATTACTGAGTATTCAAATTGTAGCAGTCTATCTCTTCACATTGTAATATAGGTCTGAATTGCAAATTATACGGTCTTTAAAATAAAATTTGGCCTGCTTCAGCCTCTTAATTATCAGCTTCTTTGTGTTCACATACTTTGTTAATGTATGGTCATCCCAAAGCTGTATACACAGAATAGTTTTAGAATTCAGTGTGCTCATCTTTCCACGTATGTATATATTTCAGTTATTGAATAATATTCTGTGATACTGGAAGTGCCTGCAACTATGGCAGCTTGAGGCTCTGCCCTTTATACTGTCTCTAAGAGGCCACACACTGAAAACCCACTGTTGTATAAGTATGAGAATATAAAAAGCACCAAACATTTGTTTCCTGTTTTTTTAGGGGTCAAGTATATAAATGTAGCTACAGCCCTTTTTCCTGAGGTCAGTTAGTGGATAGTCTTTAGTGACTCCAAGAAATGGCTGCGGTTTTAAAAGATGAGTTTTAAATTGCTGGGAAAGATTTAGTATTGCACTCATGACTACGTTATTCCATGAGGAACTATGCATGCAGAGGTTATTTGAGAAGTGTCAAACCTTAATGAATAATCCATGTATTAATTTTGAAGATAAGGTGCTCTCAGGCACAATTCTAAGGCATGAAGCATGTCAAAACAAGCTTCATTTATTTGCTGAGTGTCCAGAATCAGTGTTTAGAAGTGTGATTTCATTACTCTCTTGCACATTGTGTGTTCTTGCAGTCCTTGACTGGGTAAAAATATCATTTAAGTAGCAAGATGTACAAACCTCAGGATATCATCAAAGCCTGGAGACCACCAAACATGTTCAAACAGGAAGAGTTTTACCATAGGTGAAATTTTGATGTTGCATCAGCTATAACACTCTTGAGGCCAACAAATACCATTTAAAAGTGCATTGGTATGTGACGCTTTGGGGAGTTGTCCTCTCTCTCAGTTATTTTCCAGTGTGATGTGACCATGTAGGGCTGTTCTCATATATTAATACTTGACATTTGAAGAAATAGCTTTTCTATCTGTATGAGTATTTACTAGATTTTCTTTTTCACATTACTTTGAGATTCATACCTGATCTTAATTCAGCAAGACATCTTAGGTGATTTTTTCAAACTAAGTTGCAAAATGTCTGTATGTTGGGTTTTTGCATTCTTACCCAGGGCACAGGTTATTCCTGTCACCACGTCTTTTGACAGAAAAACAACAGGAAGTCAGCCACTTGCTCATGTTGTGAGAAAAGAACACTTGTATCATCTCCCCTATTGCTGAAAGAAAGAAATCCTCTCTTGTTCCATGAAGTTGGACTGCTTTTGCAACTTTAAGATTTACAAAATAAAGTGCCTCTGGAGTTTTTCACAGAGAAACAGTGATTTTGGTGGGATTTGAAAGGATGCAGCAAGCTGTCCAACTTTCACATGCCTTTGTCCTGTAAGTCAGAAAAACTTCTCTCCAAACATCGCATTAGCTTTACCAGATGAAGTCTTCATTGACCAACACTGCTAAAAGGGCAGCACTTGGGAATGAGTCTCCTCTGTGTAAAAAGGCAGATGCTCAGTTCCATTTCGTTTTTTGTCAGAAAAGCCTTTTTTCTTTGACCATCTCTTTTGGTTCCATTCCTGAATGTATTTTTTTTTCCAGCAATACTGCTTCCCTGTGGTTTCTCTGCTGAGTTTCTTTTCCACTTGATTTCAGGCTCCTAGTCTGCAGATTGATGATCCATGATGAAATGTCTTTGTGAATTGTCTAATGCCCTAGTTTTCTTTCACAAAAAAAAAAAAAAAAAAAAAAAAAAAAAAAAAAAAAAAAGTAACTGGTCATATTACAAGTTGCAGTTTCATTGTATATTTTCCAGAAGCATTTTGATTGCTAAGAATGCAGCCAGGCAGTGAAATAGATGCAAGATGAAAACTTTAGGAGTGAGTGGAGATGTGTAAAGTGATCCATGAGATCAATACCACCTATTACCTGCTTTGCTGCTCTCTGTGTATTAGTGCCTGTGGCAGTGCTCTTGCTGGTCTGATTCAATGACATTTCCCTGATTTTGGTCCCATCTTCCAAGACTGGTGGGTCCTGCTCCTTGCCCTCTCTCTGAAATAGTAATTGCTTTTCTTATGTATACCACTAGCATACATGAACTATTAGCTTTTTCTTGTTTAAATCAGTGGTGGCCATTCTTGCTCTGAAATGACATTTCAGTGTGCTCCTTCTGCTCTTTTCAGTCTGCTTGAAATGTTTTGTGTGTCTTGCATGAAGTCAAACAATTCTTTTGATACTTGACGCCACAGATTGCTGACAGCCCAGTTCCCCTTTATTTCTAATGCAGTGTAACACTATCCTGCTCAAAAAAAATCTATTTAAAATAACATGATCCAGGAATTTAGCACGAATCCTGCAATTCATGGCCATGCTAAGCAGTATTCTGTTTCACAAGTGGTGCCTTTGAAGTCAGTTTAGTTACACATGCTTACATCATGTCTGAACTCGGTCCACTGTGTTTACAACATGCGTATTTGATATTGCACAGTGGGTGTACATAACTTAAAAAATAATAAAACTTTTATTACTTTGAGTAGTGTGTACATTAAAGAACAGATTTTCATTCGCATCAAGGCTCTTTGTGCTCCTTTGGCTATGCAAAAGCCCTTAAAACTAGCATAAATTCCATTAAAGACCAGTTGAAAAATCCCTTTTCACAGCCAATGTTGTGTAAAATGGTGCTGCATGTAAACCAAAATGGAGCCCTTCCCAAAGGAGATTTTATAATTTCAAGGCAATATTTTCACTTTTTTTGTTCTATTTTCCTGTAATAAAGATGCAATAGAATTAATCACTGCGACTTTTCTTTTCCTTAATTTTAATGTACCCTGTTGTAGTAAACCTTCCATGATTCGGAGTTGACCTTTTTATCCTTGTGAGTTTCAATCAGATGTTTGCACTTTTTCTATTTACCTGCAAGCAATGTTCATATAAACAATAAAAAGACTGCTTATTTCTTGAATTATCTCAAAGAAAGAAAACCAAAAAGCATTAAACCAAGAACATAATGCTAATGGGAATCTGTGTTTTTAAAATTTTGGTTTTTGTTTCTGATTCCCAGCTTGGGAAAGGAAGGAAATGCATAAAACCATATTTTTGAAGAACATTGAGGTAGATTTTTATGTCTACACCTTCTGAAATCTATGCTTTGTTTTTAAGCTCCTGTTCTGGTCCATAAGCATAAAATAAGCATTTAAGCAGCTAAAAATGATCTACTGAAGCTTCAGGAATCTGGGAAGTCTGTGTTGATGGGCCAAAGCTCAATAAGGTGAAGGGCCTTGGGTCACAACAATCTCTTGTGGAGCTCAGGCTGGAAGAAGAGTGACTGGAAAAGCTTCCCAGTGGAAAAGGACCAGCTTGTGCTTAGCAGCTGTGCCCAGGTGCCCAAGAAGGCTCATGGCATCCTGACCTATATCAAGAATGGTATGACCAGCAGGACCAGGAAAGTGATTGTCCCCCTGTACTCAGCAGTGGTGGGGCTGCCCCTCAAATCCTGTGTTCAATTTTGGGCCCCTCATTGCAAGAAAGACATGGAGGTGCCAGAGAAAGCCCAGAGAATGGCAATGGAGCTGGGGAAAGGTCTGAAGCACAAGTGTCATGAGGAGGGGCTGAGGGAGCCTGGAGAAAAGGAGACTGGAGGAGTACCTTATCACTCCCTACAACTACCTGAAAGGAGGTTGTAGTGAGGTGGAGGTCAACAACTTCTCCCAGGTAGCAAGTGCCAGGATGAGAGGAAATGGTCTTGAATTGAACCAGGGAAGGTTTGGATTGGATATTAGAATTTATTTCTTTACTAAATGGATGTCCAGGCATTTGAACCAGCTTCCCAGATAAGTGGTGGAAATGCTGTCCCTGGAAGTGTTCAAAAAACATGTGGATGTGGTACTTGGGGATATGATTTAGTGGTGAACCTGATGGTTCTGAAATTATCATTGGATTCAGTGGTCTTAGAGGTCTTTTCAAACCTTAACAATTCTATGATTCCGCTTCTACAGAAAAAATAATAAATAACTAGAAGTAGTGTAAGTGTAGTAGTTGTTACCTGGTAAAGAGATATTGCCTCTTGAAGATGACATTTTATTTAAAGCACTAGACAAGAGCTTGTGGTATTTCTTGACTGCAGCACATTCATTGTTTGACTCTTGGTAATTCACTTAGGTTCTGTTCATCTATCTGTCTGTCAGCCTGCCTGTCCACTTGTCTGTTAATCCCTCTGCCTTGTAGAGGTGGTGTAAAGGTAATGACACTTATGCTTTGTGTACAGGATTCTACCTAATACCTGTAGGGAATTTGCTAGAGTGGGAAGAAATGCTTTATGTTACTGTCAGTATTCCCTGAGTTTTCATGTTATTCTCCCTACCAGAGAAAGACAAAATGGCTGTTGAAAATCATAAGGGAGAAGCCCTGGATGTGAAACCAGTATATATCAGTACAACCATGTTAGAAGATCATTTAATAAGGAGATTTCCTTCATTGACATAGAATATTTGATTTCTGCTGTACAGAATGTTTACCAATACACAGCTAGTTTACAGCTTTCTATATGGTTCCTGAATACATCCTTCTCATCTTCCTTTTTCTTTTTTAACTAGGAAAATGGGCAGTGTATTGGAATTTTTTCTTTATGTGCTGTAGGCTACACTTAAACATTGAGGTCTCAGTAATTTATGTTTTTAATGGATAGGGGTTTTTCCTTTTGGGTCATTTTCACAGAGAAAGCTAGGTTGTCCAAACATATTCTGAAATACATTGGGGGATTATGGTTTCAACACATGCATGCCTAGGGCCAAAGTATGAGTAACACGAAATTTTTTGTTCCATTCCATGAACAAACCACTGTTTTGTGGTGTAATACAAAACATATCTAAGCAGTTTAGATCACTATCAGGCATTACAACTTTAGGTTTTCTATTTATGTGACTACCCAAAGCTCATTAGAAGCTCATTTTGTAGCTCTAGGGAAGTAAGAATAAAAAGCAGTGAAAAATAGTACATTGTATTCTGTTCTAATTATACTCTATTTACTGTACTTAGTAATATATATCAAGTGTATAATTTTATAGTTGCTGAGCCCAACTTCCAAAACTTGTGAAGTCCAAGATTGTTCATAAAACTGTTGTGCATGCAGCTTAACTGTGCAATTTTGATTGGACAAACTAGCTTTTTGTGCATGCAGGCAGACTGTAAGTTGCTGGTGCTTTAGTGTAGTATGAATGTCCTTGAAGTGCAGTATTCTCCAGTTCCTCCTCTTCACCTGCTCTTAGGCCCACAAGAAAGTTGGTGGTTGCCAGGCCCAAAGGGATTACCAGGAGGAGACAGATCTGAAACACCAGAAAACATTTGCAAATATAAGAGCTTAGTTTCTGGGTGTGGATTTTCACTTTTCAGCTCTGCACTCTGACTGCTGGTGTGAGCCTCTATAAAAATCACACCAGTGCTCTCCTTGGTCATGCAGGCAGAGGTTTCACATCTCCATCAGATTAAGCTGGTGCAGATGGGAAGAATCTGATGTATTGACATAAGGTATTAATGTATGAGAACGTGATAGACAGTAGATCAAGGAAGGGGGGCAGGAATCTCCTTTTAAAGGGACAGTTTTTTAATTGATTCTTACTGTATGGTCAATTTTTTCTTTTAAGCTATAGCTCTGTACTCCCTCTGGCATATTAGTCTCACCTTTTAATGAAACGATAAATGCAGAATATGGCACAGACAATTACTAAAGATTTCCCAGTTATGGGCAGAGAGAGGGAAAAAGAAATCATTAGCCAACAGAAAAAAACAAGGTTTTGGGCAACCTAGTTAAAACTCAATTATAATAATCATGCTGTTGCCCCTTACCTGGAATGACTTTTTTGTAATAAAAGAAGAAGCTGCATAAACCCAACCAAAAATGAGGTTTTAATTTTTTTTTTTTTTTTTGTAATGTGAAATGAGCCATTTCCCCAATAACAAAAAGCTTATCTCTGTGTGCATTAGTGGATTAGAAGCACACTTCACAGGTGATGTAATGCACAGGTCTGAAGTACACTCAAGGCATACACTGAATCCTAGTGAGGCCACTCAGTCATGTATATTATAAGAGCATATTTAACAATGTTCTAGGTTACATAACACAGTTTAAAGTAAGACATGTAAGCTTGTTGTTCTAACAGAACATATGTTTTTGAAGAAAAGCTGTGCATGAAAATGTTCCCTAAAATTCAGATAGAAGAATCCTTTCTTCATGCTCTCAGTGTAACATATTGCAGCAATAAAAGGAAAGGACCATGATGTAGACTGAAAAAAAATATGCCTGCTACAAAAAATAAATGTTGGTTTATTAGTCTGTCTTCTAGTGTATTTAAGTGCCCATACACCCACATATAGTAAGAAGATGTCATTAAATTAAACCACAGATATTTGTCCCCAGATTAAGGTCACTTTCACTTCTAGGCTCTCTTCTTTTTTATTTTAATTAATGACTGAAAGCTCTGTTTTTCTTCATCTTTAGCCTTCTTTCAGGCTTGCTGTTATGCACCTTGTTATAAATTCCTTGGCTTCCAATCAGGGTTTTATGAGCATGGAGGATTGTATTTAAAAATAAAGATGCTGAACACCCATATGTTTTGAGGTACAATTCCTTTCCTCAGAGGGTATGTAAAACATAAAACAAAAAAGCCTATTTTATTATGGAAATCTGAAAACAATCAATGAGCCTCTTGTTCAAAGTAACACCAGGTTTGCTTTAATTTTCAACAAATTCAATTTTCTTTAAAGTGCCGTTTATATGCCCACATTGAATTATAATAGTTAGTAGTAATTTATTGGGGATATTATTCCAGGAATTTTTCTATCTTCTGCCTTTGACCCTAGGGATGTGATAGTGGGATATAAAGAATGCATGGTGTAGTATGACACAATATATAGTGCAGGAGAAAGCATTACAGCAGAAAGTTTGTTTAGAAGAGACACACTGATTGCGTTATTTCAAGTTAAACAGACAAAATCATTTCCATAGTGTTTTTAAGCCATAAAGCTACTATCTACCATTGATTTTTTTCCTTTTTTCCCCCCATTAAACTGTCTTCACATCCAATGTGTTTTCTTGCATGATTCTAGAAGAGAGTCATTGTAGCACAAAAATTAAGCAATGTTTGTTCCAATTCAAAGCTAGTGGTAACAAATAGAAAGTGTCTGCTGTGGGTTCTAGATGAAAGCAAGAATATTGTTTTCCTGCTAGTTTCTCTGTATAAACTAAGAGAATCTTGAACCCTTTTAATCTTTTCAATAGAGCCTTGCCATTATTTTCTTGCAAACTTTCAGTTTAAATATTGCAAGATACTGTTCAGGTTTGCACAGAAAAAGAATCCACCAATAGCAATTTCTAAGACTATTAGTGTGAAAAGGTTTTATTGGGGCTTTACTTTCTCTATTTTCTCTTCTTTTTTGGGTTTGTTTTTGTTTTGGTAGTTGCCTCTTGTTGTATGAGCTATGATTTAGAACCACAGGGAAACTGATATCTGCAAACCCTTTTGCATGCTTTATGTCTGGCATCAGGACTTTTTGCCATGTCTTTGCAGTAAGTCTCAAGAGACCACTGTAATGAGGAAATAATGCATCTTCCTTCCCCAGCCTTCTTCACGTGACTGGAATTGAGGCTGCTAAGTTCTGTGAAGCTGAAATCTCTTCCTTTGAGTTAATCTTGGTCCTTATGTAAGCAAGACTGACCAGGCAGAGCTATTTTTGCTCTTGTTTGGGGGATTTCTTTGCTTCTGATGATAGATTGCATGATTTGATGAACATGTTACTAAACACAAGAGAGAGAGATCTGTTATTTGAGATCTGAGAAATATTTTAAAAATGCTGAAAGTAACAAATTATAAGATTTATACTAAAATGTCCCTTAGCCTCATTCACGGAATAATATATAGTGTTGATGGCCCTTATTCCCTCCCTTCAAAACACTGTCGTAGAAAGGCCACAAGCCCTGGGAGATCAGATTCTGTTTTCTGTGGCCTCACAAGAATTTGACTATTCAATTTCTCTTTTGTCTCTCCTCATCTAGGAGACCCTTTGCCTAACCTTTACCTTTGTGCATGTAAGACTTGCCATTTTTGATTGCCAGAAACAGTAGTGCCAGTGCAGCTGATTTAGCAGTGTCATTTCTGCAAGGCCACCCAAAAGGCCAGTGAGCTGGCTGTCTGCCTGTAGTCAGGTGTGCTCTGCTTGTAGAGGTGCTCTTCTTATACTGCTGCCATCTTTCCAGGAGCACATCATCACTCCTGCACTGTTTTGGTGATATAGCATGTTTACAGATTGCTGCAGGAGCAGCACTCTTTGACAATGTGTTACTGCAGTACATTGTGAAAGACAGCTATTTTTGGTGTGTTTCACCATCTACTTTCATCTCAAGTAGTAGAAATGTTAAGACAAATAAAACTGCATCCTTCAGATTGACCCATAAATGACAGAAGTGTGAAGGTGCAACATCTGAGTCACAGAGGGCCTTGTGTCAACTCTGTCTCTAATGGGATTTTTCATGTAGCACTCTCATATCCTCCAGAATCCCTGAGCAACAGTAATTTGCATTTTTTCTTGTTTTACAGTATAACTGAAAAATCACTGTTTAGTGAGAAGTATTCTTGTTTTGTTTTAATCATTAGGTGGCTTCTGAGTTGTGGGCAGAAGTGGGCATGAAAACAAAGGGCGTCTGAGCTCCGAAAACTGGGAGCATGGTAGGAAAGAATAGCACTTTGGCACAGCACATTGGTGGTACAGGATAACATTTTATGTAACAGGATACAGACCACAGGGCAGGCAATTGGCACCGCGGGAGAGCAGAGCACTTTATGTAACAGGAGAAATAATCAGCATGTGGCTGGCATCACGGCTTAGTAACACATACAATGAGATGGGGAACAATTACATTCTTTCTCTCTTTCTCTCTCTGTCTCCCTGCCGCAGAGGTTACTGAGGGGAAATCCCTTCTTCCCTCTCTGAATAAGTATGTGATATTAGATGTATTTACTGGGGGAAGACAGGGATCCAATTCAATTGTGCTAAGCTTTTTATTTGTCTTAATTTAGTTTTTAAAAACATGCCCTTTGCTCACTTGCTACTGTTGGGGGGACAGACTAAACAATTGAAAGCTTTTCTAAGAAAAAGAGTAACTTTTTAATCACTGCAGTGAGCAGTAATTTTTGGCAACACTATTATACTACCAAGAGGCAATTTTAATAAAACAGTCCAGTGTTTCAGATGCTCCTGAAGTAGTAGTAGTTTTAAGGAAATATGAGGATATATTTCTTTCACTGCTTCTCTTTTTAAACCTTTAAAAGAAAACCACAGTGCCCCTTTGGTGCCTCTTAAGTGGACACAACTGTTGATTTAGAAGAAAGACGAACTGGTCTTTATGGTTAAGCATTTCAGTCCAACACCCTCTTTTAAAAAGCTAAGTACTTTAAGGTTTTGTTTAAGGTTGCTCACTCAAATCCAGAGGGACTGTAAAACGTTGGCTGTGGAAAGCCAATCTCCTCACACCAAAGTTTCTTTGGTAGGACTCCAGGAAGGCTTTGGGGCATCCTGATTTCTGTCTACTCTTTGGCTTATAGTATTTCCTCCTTGTCTACTGAATAGATGAACTATTTTCACTTGCTTATGAGCAAATGGCCTGATGAATGTTTTGCAATGGTTTTTACGTTGGTGTAAACTCATGTGTCAGGGAAAGCAGAGTGAGTTACACTGCAATATCCATCATTTCTTATCAAACTAATTATCTGTTGCATTGGATATCATGTTCTGATGGAGTCTCACAATTCAGTATGCCAGAACCTTTCAGATTAAGTTGCACCCTGTGTAGTATTGAAGATTGAAGGGGTAGGGTAGAAACAGAGAATAATTTGGAGTAGTAGTACTTTGATAGCTGTCACTTGCTTACCTTTTGGAACACATGATTGTATACCTCATTTCCAAAATCTGGAACGTGTGCAATTTTACATAGGCAGATACTTAAACATGTGCATTTCTAAACTTACAACTGATCATAAAATTGAGGGATTCCTGTAATTACAGCAGTAAGAGTATTGCTTAAAATATGTAAGTATATAGTGCAATGTTCAGTAATTCACAGAATTCCAGAATTGCAGAATGGCTAAGGCTAGAAGGATGTCATGTAGACCAACCTCCCTGCTCAAGCAAATATCTAATGATGCTAGGGAAAGAAATGTGTGAATGCCTGCTTGCAGCATTGTTCCTACTACTCACTGTAAAAATGTATGCAAAAAAGTATTACAGTCAAAATTTAAATCAGTAAAAGTGACTCATGTAAGTTTGTATTACATGCATTTAATACAGTACTAATACACTGATGTAGCTGAAATCAGTCTTCAGATGGACTCAAATGTGGGCAAGTGTAACAAGTACATGTGCTTAGAGATTGGTAACCACACCTTATTCTGGGTAGAAGGCAATATCTCCTCAAATCAGTGTGAAGATTACTATAACATGAACAAAATGTAGACTGTATTCTGGGACTGAAATCCTTTCTCTTACCCTTCATTGCAATCCATTTTTTGAGTCTCTCTCTGAAATGTTCTCCTAAGACAGTATGTATACATGCATATAATTTACCACACACAACTGACATGTTCATTTCAAAGTTCTTTGTCAAAAAGTAACCCTCATATGAGGAGGCTCATTACCTTTTAAAGGTTACATTAATGAAAAAAAAAAACAACCTTATTCTTAATGGCATTTATTCAGCTGACATTTTGAAAAAACTTGACAGTAAAACCTTTTCCTATTCATAATAAGGTCTGGTTTAGCCTCCTCAAAAATTGATGTACAGATCACGTCATTGGCCTAATAGGTGAGCTATCATGGTTTTAAATCCAACTATCTTTCTTGAAATATTCACCAGAGACAGAAAAAGTAGGGAAAATATATAAGTTTATTACAGTTCAGTTACTCATGGCAATATCCCATCTGTTCCTTTACTGAGAAAGGAAATTCCAACTCCTGCTTTAGGCTTCTGTCAGAGGTCTGATTAGGAAGAGGGTCACAGAGAACAGAACCATTGTAGCAGAATGTGTTTGCATCAAGGATTTGTTCTGGTTTTTTGCAAGCTACACAAGATTTGCTTCTTCTTCAGTCCAGAACATTCTAAATTAATAGCTTTTCAATTTGAAATAGCAGTAGACCAGAATAGACTGTTCATTCACAGTTTTCAATAATATAGCTCTCCATCCCATAAACCTTGCTTCCATCTTGCTTTTTCTTTCCTTATTTTAGTTTTCTACCTAGATTTAATATATCAGCTAATGCATAGAAATTTATCGCTATTGAAGTGCAATGAAGGTGATCTTTCATATATTTTTTTTAAGGAAAACAAAAACCTTGAGGTTTCAGGCAAGGTCAGGTTCCCTTTTACATGGTGCAGAATGCCATGTCATTAGATGTATAGCTCCAAGGACCCTGGTGCTGGTTCAGAAATGAAATCATTCCAGGATGAAGGAGCGAAACTGAAGCTTAAAAGAACAGTGATCAAGAGAGATTTTTCTTTAAAGACCTAGTGAATTTTGTCTTTGAATTGGATGTGTTGTTGAAGTGTAGCTGAAAATTTTTCCAGTTGCTCAGTTGTGTAGGAGATTACAACTTCATAAATTACAAGCAAAATATTTTTACATGAAAAGGTATTTTTTTCAAGTTGCTTTCAAGTTAGTTTGTGTTACATTTTATTTTCGACTGTGTCAATAGTATGGATCTTACCCAAAAATTAAAATAAATGTATTAAAGCAATTTATTAAATTTATTTTTATTATGATAAATATTTACAAGTAAAGGCAGTTCTTTTTCTTTTCTTGAAAAACTATTAGAAAACAGGATCTAATGGCAAACAGTGTATTCTTCTATTGCTTCTTAAAAGCTAAGCATTTCACTCAAATATTATATCTTCTCTCCTCAAATACACTTTTGCAGTCCTGCTGTTTATGGTGTATCTAAAGTATAGCACTGAGTTTGTATGTCAGTTAATTTAAAATTCTGTTGATTGGAAGTTCCAGAATACACCTTTTAAAGCCTATTGTTAGAGTTCTGCACTTTATTTTAAAGGGTTATGCTTCCAAGTGAAGTAGTTAAGCTTAGATATCAAAGCCCTTGATGGAGGCTGTGACAAAAAGTTGTGCTTGATAAACTTATCCGTGAAAAACTAACAGTGAAATACAATAAAAGCTAGTTTCTTACTAATCAATTTCTTGTCAGTTATAAGGGACAATTAGCATTAACCAAGAAAGTAGGTCTTTTGAAATGGAATTGTCAGCTCTTTGTCTAATGAAGAGCCACATTTCTCACCTTGCAGTGGGGTGGAATTGCTTGTTATTTATTTTTCATTTTCAAGTGAAGAAGGAAGGGTTAGTGCCAGGAAGATGAAATGGTGTCTTAGTGTTAAGTTTTCTTAGAAGCATAATGGACAACACTTGCATTTTAGGATTGGAATCCTGTTTTTTTGATCTAAGAACCACAATGAAATTTAAGAAGTTTTGAAATTTTTGAGTCCTTCAATATTAGTAGTTGAAGTGCAGTGGGTGATTAAATGTTTTTAAGGGACTTTCTCCTTTTAACCTAGGGCATTTTTTCTCTGTTTTTGGGCTTTTTTGGGCTCTGATTTGGCTTTTTAAAAATTTTTTTTTATTATTTCTCTTTGGTCTGGGTTTAATTTCATAGAAAACTCCTAAAATGCCATGGGCAAATAAAATTCCTGTGAATAAAAGTATTATTTGTTTTTCTTCTAACTTATGATAATGATTAGGGTATTAAGTGTGTAGAAACATGTTCGCCCAACAGCTTAGGACAAAACCAGCAAAACACATTTCCTCTGATGAGCCTGTTTGGTTTATATCTCAGTTGATGGAGAATACTGCATCTGACCAAAGGCTGTTAAAGTACTTTTATTTTAACCTGAATTCATCCCTTACGCACTGATCAACCTGATGAATGTTTATAGTAAGCACTTCAAAGCTTGAAGTATGTCATTTAAAATTTTTATTTTTCTGTCAAATATATTTTTGTATCAGTCAGAGTGACTAACTCCATAGAAGTGTTTAGAGTGTAAAAGACATGCTGGGCTTCTTTCTTTTATTGTAGGAACTCTAAAACACAGCACAAACTTTTCTGCTGTCCATGCTTACCTGATTTCCTGTTTTTAACTCCTTTACTGTAGCACTGAAAAAGAAATCATATTGTTTTTGGTTACTTCAGCATCATGAGAATACTTTTATTGTCAATGACTCTAAGAAACATAAAATATGTGGCAAAACATCTTAAATAGTACATGGAAAACAGTCAACTTTCTTGTGATGTTTAGGCAAATCTTTTTATTGGATCAAACTTGTCCTTCTACTGCCATTGTAACTTCTTTATTATGACAGAAGTTAGTTTGAGAAAAAAATGCTTGTGCTTAGGCCTGGTCTTGTTTCTGGTGTTTTTCTAGGTTTTAATTTTTTTTGATAACCTACTACTAATGCACATGGAGCTGTGAGTTTCATTCTTCTCATGCAAATTGGGATAATCCTACTTCCTTTTTCACTATTTATCCATTTTATCTACAAACATGGAGAGCTTTTTGGAGCAAGTATTTGTTTTATATTTGTATTGTAACTGTACCAAGCTCAAATATATTCCTGGCAGAAACCACCAGATACAGTGAAAATTATTTAAAAAACAAGCAGCAATATACAGTCCATGTAACAGTGGAACAGATTTGTACTGCTAAACCTCATATGGTTTTCTTAAAAGATACTGGGTCACATCTGCATAGTGCTTAGATTTCTAACACATGAGAAAGAGGTTTCTGCCTCAGCTGACACTTGCAATGTTTAGATATTTCTTGGAGAAAAAACACAGCAGTCATAGAAAAAGGAAATTATGCTTTGTCCTTGCAAATACATCCTGAAGACTGTATTGTAGGTCTACCCCACTGGTACTTACACTGTTGTGTTAATAATAATGCAGTTTTATTGAATGATGATTGCCCCTCTTTTTCCCTGCCACATCTATTATGCAAGGTCAGGGACCAGGTTGTACAAATCACTTAAAAAAAAATCTTTGACTTTCAAGCTTTTGAAATTTGGATGTTGATTGGGTGGAACTAGGCAGATGTGAAAACTCTGAAAACAATTGCAGTGTTTTCTACAGCAGGAATAGCTAGCCAGAATCAGGAGTCCCACACCTGCAGAATTCCGAGACCCCTGGATATTTGTGGTCCTTTGAACTTTACTTTTTGTTTTTTCCTTTAAATGTACAGCCACAATCTGTGGAAATGGACAGATGCTAAGTGTATATCAATATGTTGCCAAAACCAGGAAAAAAGCACAAGAAAGGGCAGCCTTCAATGCTCTATCCATCTGCCTGTTGTGATTTTTTTTCACTGAAGCACTAGAGGGATTTACCAAATGCACTACCAGCTTTACATGACCTGAAACAGTCTTTAAAATGGATAGTTTTGTATTTTTCTGTCTACTCTCCATGCTCTCTTCCTTCCCACTTATTTTGCATCCACTTCTATCAGTGACAATGAGGTAGCTAATTTCAGATTTGTTGTTACTGTCTTTTAGGTGAAGATGGAGGGAAGAAATCTCTTAAATGAAAAACAGTGGTTTCATTGGGCCTTGTAATGCTTGTGTGCATTAGCAATTGTACAAAATAACTTGGCTAGCAGGAGTATTTATTCTAATAGTGAACTTCAAGAGAATAAACTTGTAAAACCAGAGAAATCAAGTTAGTGCTACTGTGGGTACAAGTGGAGGAATGCAGTACACATGTGATATACTTCCAAATTAGCTTCACTATTCTGTGTGTTGATGCAGGCGGTAAATAGGATCTGCGCCTAATTTCTCCTTTTAACTTCTGGGGTTGGGAAGAAATAAATGGGCCCCATATTTCTGAGAACAAGTTGTTATGAGCAACACTTATACAGCTGTGTGGAGGGAGAAGACTTTTGCTCACCCTCTTGCAATGATCTAGTGATAGCTTAGAAATGTGTCTGTAAGAGAGTGTCTTGGTTCATGAAGCCTGAAGTAGTAAATGTCTTTTCATGTGTGAGGCAGTGAGAATTATGCCCTTCAAATTAGGGAACTGACGTATCATGCAATATTTCTGTCTGGTGTCAAGTCATTAGCCCATCTCAAACACCAGTATTAGATTTGCTGTTTGTCCTTCAAGACAATTCTGTAATTCCTGCAATGCTTACAAAAATTTTTCAGTAATGGATTGAAGAGCACTAAATAACCTGTCTATAGTTACCAGACGCTGAACAGTAAAGGAGTTTACTCTCAAATTTTTGTTCATTTTTGTTTTGTTCAAATTCAATTCATTTACTATGCTAATGGAGGGAGTGATGGTAGTGAAAAGAAAAAGATAGAGAAAGAGCAGCCAAATCTGAAATTAAAAGTTTAGAAAAAAGTTGTCTGAAAATTCATACAGAAGCTAAGTATGTACCATGAAATTGTGCTGTTTCTCCATGCAGTATTCCTTCTGCAATTGCCTTTTGAGATCCTCCTTGAAACAGTTCAGATCCTGAAGCACAACCCACTGAGCATCAGCCTAATACTTGCCAAGGACCTTGCAGGTCATTGAAGTGAGTCAGTCTTTGACCTGGAGAAGTTAATTGTATCCATCACCTGTATAGGATGAATTTTTTGTGTGCCTTGCAAATGTAAATGCAGCTGTCTGAGAAACAGAGAGTAAAGCATGTATGTGCAATGAGTGAAGACTGGATATTTGAAGGTTTGTACTCAATATGTAATCTGTTTTCACTTATAGCCCGAGGTTTTCTGCCTGATTCTACCACCATATCAGAAAACACAGCAAACAAGTGTCTTTTTGAAAATCTTATCAATTTTCTGATATAATATATAAAATATTCCTGAATTCCAGGAAGTTCTTTGCCTGGAGTATTACACGAATAGCTCTTTGAAATTCCTCTTTTGTGTATTGTTACATATTTGCCCTATTGATTGCCTATTTAGTTTTTATACAAGTTATATTGATACTGTGATGTAGGATGTGGTAAGAATAATTTGAATTTTCTTTTTATTATTATCCCTTTGTCTCTTAAGGTAGTGCTAAAAATATGATTTATGTCAGACAAACCTAGGTAAAACTAAAGTTAATATTCTATCTCATGAATGATCAGTGGGAAATTGTTTAGACATAAAGTAGAAGTGATTGGTATATAGAGAATGGAACCAAGGCATGGTTATGCTTTGAGAGTTTCTATGTGGGGAATTTGGGAAGGCAAGAGTACAAGTTAAAATGTGTTCCCTGTAAGCTTACAATAAAATCTTTACTGGTGTTTCTCACTGGAGAAGTAGTGGCAATCTTGAAACCCTGGGTAAGGCACGCTTTTTTCTAGCTTTGGGAAATCAGGCCATTTTCTGGAAACCACATAAATTTGGAAGTATTGAGCTAGTGACCATTGCTGGTAATCTCCCATTAGCCATCTGCATAATAAACACATTTTTTTTTGCTGTTTAACAGATGAAAAGTGGTTATTTGGCTAGTGCTTTTGGCTGACAGAGATCCCTCCCTGTCATATCTGAAGCTTCTGGGCAAGAGAAAGTATTAAGTTAAGCTCTCCTTGCTGATATTTTGGGATGAACAGAAGTTTTCAGATTTCAGGGCTGTCAGGCTACTACTGTAATGAAAACCATCTTGAAAAAAAGGGAATTGAGAATAAAATAATATGTTTCATTTTGGCCTAACAATATTTGGGTTTTGTGGGGTTTTTTAAAATTTTTATTTTTGAATAGCTTAAGTCCTGTGGACATATGAGGCAAGTACAGATTGTTGAGCTTATTTTTTTATTCTCCTTACTATATTTCCAACAGAAAGAAGAAGGAAATTTAAACTTTTTGTAGAGACAAAAAATTATTCAAATGTCAGAGGGGATCAAAAAATAGCAGAGCCTTTGTTCTTCACCTTCTTTTGCACTACAAGCTGTCAACCATTGCTGAAGCTGGTACAGCAGATATGTAAGAACTCAATGTATATGATAAGGTCTATGTAGTCCATAGAGTGAAGGTAGACAAGGTGCAAATGTTGATATAATATCTAGCCTCTGTTTCTTCTGAGGTGCATCCCTGCCACACTAGAGGACTAACTTTGCTTTTAGTTTCCAACTAATAGGAGAAACAGAAGAATTCTACTTCAGTCAGGCTAGCTGTTAGAATGCATGATGCACTAACACCTTAGATGGTGTGGCTAGCAATACTCTGAGTTCTGTGGAGTTATTTAGGAAAGATGGAGTAAAAGAGTGAAGTGCAGGAGACGTAAATATCAAAGACATGTCAATTTTTGTAGTGTGTGCCTCTTCTTTAAACAATAGAAGAGCTATTATCTGGAGTGACTATGTACCAGTCCTCGCAGAAGCTTCCAGTATTTCCAAGTGATCATGATTACCAGGCTTGTACAAGATAAATGTTGATTTGTTCTGCTTAAAGAAGTAATTCTGACTTTTTTTTTTTGTTTGTTTGTTTTCCCCCCCAATTTTGTATCCATTCTGCCTTTTTACTAAGATAAAACTGATACTAGTCAGAATTAAGTCAAGGACTCTGCCATGATATATTTGCTGTATGTGTCTGGGCTGTTCCATTACACTACTGGGATGGAATGTGTGTGTCTGGTTCTATCAATACTGAAAAATGTATTCAGTTTGCTTGGGCTTTTCTGTGCAAGTCAGATGAGAAGAAACTGTTGCTTTTTGATCTCATGAGTTCTGCTCTTAATGCTACATTTTATGTTGTCAGGCAATGAACACAGGATTGTTTTGTGGCCAAAATGAAAGGGAAATTGTTGAGGGTTTCTGAATGAGACGGTGTATAATAACTTCTGGAGCAATGATAATGGTACTTAGCAGACAATTAGCATATAAGAATTTGGTTTCATTTAATCACCAGTATGGTAAAAAAAGAATTTCTGAGCTGGAAAAGTACATCTGAACCAAGACAGTTCTTCTTTAAGTTTATTATATCCCCTTCTGTCTGATTTTTATCTACTGTATCCTTCAATACCCTTTTCTATTTCTCACCATAAAAATGCCCAAGTGTTTTTAGGTTCATTTATATAATTTACTTTGATGAATAAACTTGTCAGCTCTCTCCATGTGCTCAGTACCCATGGAGTGATATATTGTGTTGGAATTCTAACTAAATTCCCTTTTTATTCCTGTAGTGCTTTATTTACTTGCATTCCAACCTGTACCAGACAACTTATTCCTTTTTCCCTTATCAGGCTTTTAAGGAATTTTAAATAGGATTGGCACTGTGTTACCTTGAGCCATGTCCTGGTTATTTACTTTTGGTTTACATTTGTCAATTCCCTCAATTTGGAATTTTGCTTTATTTTCACTTCTGAAGAAAAAATTCTGTTGATTCCTAGTAGAAGTGCAACGAATTCACCCCTTGTCCTGTTGTTGCCAAAGGTCAGAATCATCTTTTACATTCATATCACACGCTTGTGGCCATTGTTTTTCTTTCCTTTTCTCCCCTGTAAATACATACTGACTCACTGAGCTTGCATACCTTCCTTTAATATCATCTGCTTCATTTCACACGTTAATTAATCATTATTGTTCATTTTGGTGTTTCCAAATAAAGACCTTGTTCCCTTCCCTAAAGTGTCACCCAGGTGTAGCTTCTCCCCTTGCTCCTAAGAGGTTGTCTACACTTGGCTCACTCAGTTCCATCTCATGATTTTTCTTATTTTTTTTCTTCTCTTCCTTTGATTTCTGCCTCCTGAGGACAACGACATGGTGGATGCCTGGTCCCATTGTCCCACTCTTAGTGGGATCCTCAGTAACATATTTCCACTAACATGTCTGAATGAGTTCCATTAATTCTAATCTGACTGTTCCTTATCCTGCAGAATCTGAAAAGTCCATACTTTTCCTAAACTTTTACATTACATGTCCCATTATAGTAATTTTTACAAAATTCAAATAAACCGATTGAACTCTTTGGGTTTTTTTTTTTTTGTTTGTTTCCTCTAGGTCAGCCTGAAGCTATCCTTCAGCTGCACTAATTCTGTAAAGATGTACTGAATAAAGGCTTATATGTTCTGTGCCATAGGTGGAGAAGGCACCTCACTAACTTTCTGGTTTTACATAGAAACATTTATATGTAGCCATGCAAGATTGAACTTTTTATTAAGGCTGACTTTATAATAAATGGAAAACATATTTCTATATGTAATTGTTAGATTCTGATGAGGTTTATGTTGTGCTGGCTGCCTTTCCAAAGAGAAAAACACGGCATAATTTCTGTGTTGGTATATTTACAATGCTTAAAAATTATTTGTGTTTACACAGTCAGTGCCCATGTAGTATGTGTTAACTTCCTGTCATATGAAAGAAGAAATAAACCATTTTAAAATAATATTTTTTGGCACCTGAAAGAAACAGAATGAATAGAGCCCTTTTCCTTTCAGCTTGAAATAGCTTTCTGAGTTGGTAAACATTATGGTTATCTTGAATCATTAGGCAGACCAAATCTGCATGCTGGATGCTTCATCTATAGATATTATTTGGTTCTTGTTTCTAGGATATTATATGGGAGTCAGTACAACATTTAATAATTCTAAAATATCCAAAACCTCTTAGTAACTGAAATTGATAGAGAAATGAATCACTTTTTAATGATTTGCACTTCTTTCTTACAATTCCTGTAAATACTTTCAGGAAACCTCCTTCAGGCTTCAATAAAATTCTACCAGAACTGGGAAATAGGTCATACATAGCTATTTATGTATGAGGCAAATTTATCTTTTGCCTTCATGGACATTTGGTGCTTTTTATTCAGTTTTCTACCTTCCATCCTTCTTCCACTTCTCATGCAATCTCCCACATCTAATTTGCCTTTTTGAGTAGCAATAGCCTTACCTAGTGTTTATCTATGCTGCTGCTGTTATACAATAAAAAAAAGGTAAACTTGCTTAAATATCAGGAGAAAGAGCAGCATGTCTTCAATAACATGATAACCAGTATAGTCAATTCCTACATTATACAATGTCAGCACATTGTTAAGGCCATTAAAATTTGTGAGGATCTTTCACCTACTTTCAGTAGTGTTAAATCAAATCATATTCTCTGTTTAGCCTGAGCCTAACCCTTTCCCGTGTTTTTTTCTATAATCTTCGTGTTGTTTCAGAAGCAGAACAACGCAAAAACTGGAACCAAATTTTGAGTGAAGGCCCTCTAAAACACTGTGTAGTTGTCCATTGGAAGCAGCAGATTACTATCTCCCTGTAATACTAATGATAACCAATCCATTTAACAGTACTCAGAAATAATGAGCATTTTTGCAGCCGAGCAAGGAAATAAGCTATGCCAAATTGCAGAGGTGAAAGAAAACATTTATATATGGTCTCTATGTTCTGTGTAAACTGTAGTACATTTTGAAAGAGAATAGCAATGCTACAATTTTGGACTACGTACAGTTTCCATCTGTTCAATGCACTTCCACCATTGCTGAGGAAGATCAGTAATGAGTTTAAGAAAATGCCAGATCTAGTTCTTCATGACCAAAATTGCAATTAGCAGATTTTTCATGCGTACCTCATTGTGTGATTTGTTTCATGGTACACCACCTGTGTATTTTGGTTTTAAAATATATTTGTCTTAAGACAAAGAATTCATGACTGGAGGATCTTGTTTGTAGTTCTGTCCAGTAAGAAATTAATTATGCTTTCAATCTGCAAAGCAGGAGCTCAGTACTGAAGATCCTAGAGAGCACTGTACAGAGTGGCATCAGAATTCTCATCCTTTAAGTTCCCAAGTTAGAGGTGTGTTTGTTTAGATCCTGATTTCCAGTTGAAAAGATTTGGTTTTACTGACATTTTGACATTTTCAGAGAAGCAAAATGTAGGTTCTAAGCTTGTGCAGAGGCTTTTGATGCACTGTTCTAGTAAAAAAAATCTCCAGATCTTAAGGTGATATAGGTTGCCCTGATAAATAATAGCCAGAGTACACCTTGGAAGTATGCATGGAACACGGCCAGAGCTGTGCTGGTATTCATTAATTTCCCAAACTTTTCCATTCTGAAGAGCAGCAATTCTCACTGACATGAGAGCTCTGAGATTCCTCTTAGTTACCCTTAGACCCCTAATCACTTCCAGCCATTGCTATCACAGAGAAATGCAAAGTCACTTGTATTGCCTTCCCCCCTTGGTAGTTATGTTTGCTACATTTTACTTCTGCAAGTCTGTGACCTGTGCCTGGTTTGCTTTATGAGGTGCTATGAGATGCCATTTTGAGTTTTCAGGTGTGAAATACCCATATTCTACAGCTAAAAGTATTTCCCTTATATGTGCTTTTCACTGTTTTTATCTAATGTGTTTTTAAACTTGAGCTCTAGATACTTAGGAAGTCTTTCAGCATCATATGAAAATGTTTGCCTAAATGCAGGTGTAGGGATACTTGCACTCAAGTTTTGTAAAGTACCAATTGTCATGTAGCATGAGAAATACAATTTAGAAACCTTGCAGTGTCTCCCAGCACAGGCTGTTTGGGCAACACATACAAAAAACCTGCTCAGGTCTGATGGTTAATGCAAAATGATGACTTATGAGGTGCAGCACAGCACTGGATTTTTTGGGTTTGGGCCAATTCCTGAAAAAAGTCCCAAGGGCAGCTCTGCAACACATTTACCTTCAATACAGCAAATAGTCCTATTAGGATGTACATATCAGGTCTGTAATAGCCATATCTGGACTCTGCATCCAGTCTAACATGAAATGCAGGGCAAGAGGAAATTAGTCCAGGGCAGGTCAATATGCAGAAGAGCTAGAGCTTGTAGGCTGAGATAAACCTGTCCTGATGCAGTGTGGAAGCACAGGGGAGTAGTTGTAGTGAATTTCCTTGTGCTCTGGTTCTGAGGAAACACTGCAGGAACATTTGGATTATGTATATGTGGAGCCAGATTGGGGGTGGCAGGTTATTAGTTTTGAGCTGGAACTCAAATGATTGTGCTCCTCCAGGAGCCATCCCTTTATGAAATTAAGTAAGATTTGTCTGGAGCCCCATACATAATAGACTCTTTCAGATTCTATGTTTCTTGCATCCAGGCTTGGATAATGTACCCATCCCAGTGTGAAAGGTGAGCAACCAGAAATGTTGGTGGAACATATGCATTAACAGGTAATAGCACTCAATAAGTGCATGGACTAGTGAGCATGTATTTTTTCTTTTAGATCCAGAATGCTATCTCCACTCAACTGCTACTGCTGTAATGATAGAACTTAACAACATACTACTGATTTATATGTATTTTAGGATTTTTTTTCCTAGCACCTTCCTTTGTTTCACATATGTTATGAGGTCATAGAAAAAAAGACTCAGTTGAAATAAATATACACAATGGGATAGAATTAAGGTTGCTGTGGGAATGTCAATTCTGAATTTCCTGCTTTTGTTGTGATCGAACTGTGGAATGAAATCTTTCATTAGTCTTAGGTTTTAAACATTCTTTAACATAATTAAAATAATTTGTTAAACTTAACCCTTTAGACACAGATGCCCAAAGTAAACTTCTGCATGTGCACAGTAGTAGAGGGTTTTCTTCCTAACTAACTCTATTCACAATGACATCGTACTGACTCTTACTGAACCTGGACCCAAGAAATAGATTGTGACTTGGGCTGGAGAAAATAGATGGTTAGCTGTAACAGAATTCCTGAATGCTTATGGACTATAAATATTTACTATTTGAAATTACCGAGTAAAAAAGTTATGAGTAGTTGTGGGAAACATTTGTTTATTGTTGTAGGTGTTTGGATTTTGATGGGTTGTTTGGTTTGATGGGGTTTTTTTATTTTGGGGTTTTTTTGGGGGTTTTGTTTGTTTTTTTGGGTTTTTTTTGTTTGTTTTTTTTTGTTGTTGTTGTTGTTTTTTTTTTTTTGTGTGGTACTGGCATAGATTTTCTTGCCTGAAATAAAAATGTGTAAAAATTGTCCAGCAAAGACCATATCAATTTGTTTGGACATTGTAATTTTTCTGTTTCTGTGCAACAGCATTGTGATGTGACTGATAAAATAGGTAATATAACTATTTATGGGCAACACAAACAACATTCCTTCATAGTACTAATATAGTTTCTATTAAATTCTGTGCATTTTTCTTAGCCATAATGAAATGTATACATTGGTGGTGGTTAGGACAAGAAATGTGTGTCACATTCCATCAGAATCTAGAGGGAGTAACAGTTTTCGTGTAAGTAGACCTGACTGGAAACATAGAGTTAAAAAAGACAAAGCCAAAACCTTCTCAAAGCAAAGGAAAAGGTGTACTTATTAATGCAGACTGGTGTTATTTAATTGGTCTGGTGTTCTGTTCTTTTCTGATATACTTCTCCTCATACCTGGCTCATCTCTCCAGGTATTCAGTGTAGATTTTGGGCAATTTGGGATTTTCTAAATATCAAGAATAATATCTGGCCTTAGGAAAGTAGTCAGTAGTCACTGACTTTGGTAGGACTAAGGGTTTTACCCAATAGAGTTACTTTAAAATTCAGGTAGTGTGATTTTTGTATCAGTTGATATCATAGATGAGTATGCAGGTTTTGGCCCACAATAAATGAACTAAGAATAGGTGCCAGTGAGTATTTTTTCAAGTTTCTCAATTGCTTTTAAAATTTCCTTTCCCATGTAGGGAAATTTGACCCTGACTTATGGGAGAAGGCTAACTTACCTGGCATAACCCCTTTTTTTGAGAAAGGATAGTCAGTCCTCAAATCAGAAAAATAAGCTTGTGGTTTAAATCAGTTTTACAGTGGTTCTTCTGGAGAGTGATTGGTCTGCTCCCATTTGGTTGTACTTGCACCTGAAAGGGACCCAAGTCCCTGCATAGAGGGAGGCTCTCAGAGTGTGCCATTACTGAAACTTTCCTTGAAACTGCTTCTACATTCATCTTTCCATTATGTACAAAAGGTATAGTGACCCCATGGAGAGTTGCTGGAGATAACAGCTGAATTTTTAAATTTCTGACCAAGGGAATGCATTTGATTTTTTTCTCAGGGCAATAAACAGCATTCATTTTTGCCTTTAAATTTGGGAGATGATGTGTTCTTCTTACATTGAGATAAGAGCTGAGCTGGTCTTGTTTGCATAGATGTACTTTGGAAAGAATTTCTGGTTTTAATTCAGGAATGAATGCTAGCCCTGGCTTTGTAAGCATCTATTGAAATCATCGAGTGTTTAATACTTTAGCTTTTATTCATTCATTGATTTATTTATTTCCATCTCAGACTCTTGTATGTGCAGGTGTGTGCCCTCCAGATCCTTCCCTTTGCAGGAGATTCTGCATAGTGTATTATTAAGGGACAAATTTCAGTTTATCTGGATTCATGCTACTTGCATTTTGCATCATATGGAGCCACAGTGGCAGCTGGCAAAACTGTGTGCTCAGAAACATATTTTCAAAGATAATCTGCTTTCTTTGTTCAGTGGAAAGGGGTGAAAGAATTCTGTGTTGCACCGTTTGTGCTCATGATCACTGCCTGTAGATGAGGCGAGAAGCAGAGACCTAGGTTAAGCAGCATCTGTTCTTTCAGCTCATTTCAAACAGCAAGACAAAATTTCAGGGGAAAGAAATGTTTTCTTTATCTGAATGTCTCTTTATTGTAACATTTCTGAAAGTATTTGCAGGTTGGTTACTCAAGGTGAATGTACTGTGTTATGTACAAAACACTTGTGCAATGGTTAAAACAGCCTGAGATCTAAGGCAGAACCTTCACCAGCTAAAGAGGATCACAGCAGAATGGTGGGAAATATTTTTTTCACTCAAGCAGTGAGAAAGGAGTCCTACTTCTTCCCACCTCTCCATATATAAACTCTGGTTATGCTCTGTCATACACCATCCATGTTAGATCAGTTAAGAGCAGTTCAGTAGTCCATAACTGTGTATGGACTTTTAAGTATAAGGGACTGAAAATTTTCTAGATAAACATCCCCTAAAGAAGTATAACCTTAATAGTAACAGCCCGGGTATAACAAACAGGAGCAAAGCTGTGCTACTGAAGTTGTATACCAAGTAATAAAAGAACATCTTTTTCATACCTGAAATGAATGGTCACACTTTCAGCTGTGGAAACCAGCAGAGACAGGGGTTTGGGATGTATTGTTTATGCATACTATGAGGAAGATTTTTCCTTTGTACTTACCTTTTTTTATTTACTATTGAATCATTTACCTTGTATTTGGAAAGGCAGGTAATATACACATATTTGTGTGATGGCCTGCTATGATGCAAAGTTCCAGCAGTCTGGACTGCTTCCAAGAGCATTTTGGGAGCAGGAATCTTCTTTGAGGACTTGATTAAGACATCCTTCACTAGTCTTGTCTTTTGCATACAGTGCGTTATGTCAGGATCAAGCTGTCTTTCCATCTCTCTGTCTACCTGTTTAAATCAAATGTCTGCAAATGTACATGTAGATCTAGCAAGCAAGAAACGTTGTTTTCTTGGACAAAACCTTCAGGTTTTGATTGGCTGCCGTATCAGTAGACTGGAATAATTACAGCTGTCCTTGGAGGCCTTCTATAAAACTGCAGGTGTTCAGCTTTAGCAAATAGTTCTTATTATATGGATAGACTTTTGGCAGCTAGTAATGATGTTTCCTGAAATTGAAAAATTATTTTCTACCTTACATGCTGGTTTTACATTACTGGAATATTGGAGAGGGAACCAAATACCTCTTATCGAGAAGTACTAAGGCTGTTTTTGTTAGCTGTATATATTTTCTGATTTTTTTCTGTATTTTATACTGGAGTGCAAGTTTTTTCCTTAACTGTTGTGGTCAGATTTGACATCTCTTGCAGGAAAAGTAAAATTTTGAGGAATTAAGGAAGTGTCTGCTAACAGATGTTTATCCTTCTTTATACAGAACTAGCAACTGGCTTGCTGTCAGTGTATCACCAAACCCTGAGGTGAGGGGGTGCTGTAAAGCATTAAAAAATATTGAACATTATAATAGAATGCTTTTAGAAGCTTTCTTTTCTTTTTTTTTTTGGTGTCACTGAGTAAGGCATATACAAAGATTTTATGACTGTATATTTAATCCATTCTGTACCACTATCATATAGTGCTGAAAGAAAATTATGGATACTCTTTTGGACAGTGAGATTGATGGCATGCAATATGACACTTCTGGGGAACTGCAGTTTAATTGTAGGGAGATAAACAACTTATTAGAATTATATTTGTATTGTATTTAGTTATCCAAATGCTTGACTGGATAACTTGGTGCTCACATTTTCTTTAATAAGCCTACTTGACTTTTACAGTGCTAAATCAGTACCAAAAGCTCGGTGGCTCAAGATTCTCCTCTCCTAATTTTTATATATTTTCAAAATAATACTTTGTTGAAGTGGGGTTATTTGAGGGTTTTAAGTATACAATATTGAGTCTCAATGTACAAAAATGCGTCTCCTCTAGACACTATAGCCATGTCTTAAATCTATCAAATCAGAATGCCTCCTCAGAGAAAGCATTGATCCTTTAAAAAGATCAATGGGAAGTTTTCAGTTCCTGATTGGATTTTTTTGTTGTTGTTGTTTTTGGGTTGTTTGGTGGTTTTTGTTTGTTTGTTTTTGTTTGTTGTCTTTTTTGTCATATTTTTGTAATGGAAAAAAATACTGAATACAAAGTAAGTGGGAATTTCTGACTTTAATAAATAGGAGCTGTGCAAGCCAACTCAGAGTGCCCAGGAGAACATGCAAGTTCTGGAAGGGAATACAAGGATGGAAAGAGCTTTTAATAATTTTGTTTATTTTTATGAATTTGCTCAATCTTTGAAAATATAGTTGTTTTGTTTGTCAAATGTAGTCCAGGAAAAAAAATGCTATGCTTTGCCTGCTGTATGTTTGAAACTTTTATGTAAAGAAGAAGACACCAAGTGCAGCTATTAAGTGTAAATCTCAAAATCTAATATAATTTTATCTGATGTTAAGCCACAGTGCTACAGACGAGTTACTGCTGGTGGCATGAGTGCATGGCCATATTTACATAAAGGTTCCTCTTTGTCTCCTTACCTACATTCCCTCTTATGTTTCTCACACCCATTTGCTCAGAGTTCTCCAGTTTTTTTCCATCATACGAAAGTATCATTTTCAAAGGGTTTTGCTTCTAGTGTCCATGTCAGCATTGCAGATCAGAATGTGACAGGGAATACCTGGTTGCATAGTTCCTTTAAACCTGAGCCAGTAGCACAGCAAAATGTTAGGGAGACCACCCTTTCATCTCGCACAATCCACAACTTAAAAGTGAAAGGTTTGTTGATGTAATCCTATTTTCAATCTATAGAGGTCACCTGTAATGCACTGCTCTGAGGCTAAATGCCTAGTATTCTTTGAAGTTAGAGGTTTCTTTTTTTTTTTTAAGGCATGCTTAATGATATTTTGTTTTGTCAAGATACTGTGCTGAAAATTTTGAAGAGCTTTTAAACTGTTATTAACCTTTCAGTCAATTGTTAACAATCCTTTCCAATACTTTTCATTATTTCAATATGCTTCAAAATTTTTTTGGTTTTGGAAGAACTGAAAACTTTGAGCTAATCTATGATGCAAGATGTGGTTACTAACTTCTAGGTGTAAGCACACTAAACCAAATGTATATTCCCTTGGTAATCTGTGACAAAGATAATATGGATTTCACTTGGAGAAGGATTGCATCATGCCAGTACATCATAGAGGAATTAAATGTAAACCTTAGTTTATAATGTAGTATTTAAACAGTTATGAAGCTCACATTCACGATCTTGTTTTATCTCTAAGTACACTATTGGTATGTATATGCCATACTGGTTTTACCCAGTAAAAGGGTAGAATTTTATTTCACAGATTAGCTTCACCTAGTTTTGCTAGGATGGTGACTGATATGAGTATGATATGATATGATCCTGACTTATATGAGTAGATGCAGGTTGGCAAAGGCTTGCTGTAGCCCAGATGGGCTTTTGTGTATGCCTGAGGATTTGGCACATTATAGCAGGAATTTCTTATCTATAACTCTGTCTGTTTTGATAGCAGAATAAACCACTCCACCTGTAAATTGTTCAGCAGAAATCTTTCACAGTGCTAGAGCTGCACATGAATGTTAAACACTTTTCTGAACTGGGCTCTCTGCTTGCCTAGTGCGGCAGTGGTTCTTTGCTTGTAACTGCTCTGTTTCCTGACCCGAGCAGTCATGTGGGGAGTTCAAGTTAGGTTAACAAGAGCAGGCTGACATAGAAAAGGCTTAATTTCACTAGATCCTACACTGAATCCTGTCTTTTTATTGTTAATGCCCTTTTGTTAATTTTTGTTTCTTTGTTTCATCTGCCAGAGAGTTCAGCTGGCAGCAGGGAGAGTTTCCTGAGCTGACTTGGCCTGGTAAATGGCTTTTAAAGGCTTACTGCTTTAGGAGAAATCCACTTTCCAGGGCTCTGCCACTTTCCTTCTTTTGATTTTTGTGTTCAGTCCCCTCCTTACCATTCCCCACATATGGTATGCACAGTTGCAATGACTTGCATATGTCCAGAAGTGTGACTTTCTAAGAGCTGATTCTCCTGTTCCTTTGTGCCTGAGCCAAAAAAGGACTGTGCTTTACACAAGGCTGCCAGCACCCTTCTCCCAAGAGAACATGTGTGGTCCCTCACATTCATCTGAATTCCCACTAACCCCAAAGATCAAGAATGTTTAGACTTCTTCCTGTCTCTGGTGGCCACCATTATCAAAATGACTTTGTCTGCCCAGAAAGTTAAAACTCCCTGCTAGTACACTTCCAGTTCTATCAATGATAAACTATGGAAAACATCAGTGTCATATATTGTGTTTAACATGAGAAGCTGTTTGACACAGTGTATCCTTGAAATGTTTATAGTGAGTAAGCAAAACTTTGAATTCATTTAATAAAACCTTCCTTTAACCTCAGAAATAGAGCCTGTACGATGAAGTTTTATCTCTCTCAATGATATTCACTTATATTTAAAGGGCCAAGCACTACATAATAAATGTAGGCAAGGACACTCTCTCCATTTCATTATGTCCTTTCATTGAATTCCCATGACATTGAGGTCAGTTGGTATTCCTGCCCTCTTGGGAGGTCATTTCACTCCCAATGGCTCCTGTCTCTGAGGACAGTACAAGGGACAGGAACAAGAAAGTCGAGTATATTGCAAACTGATTTTCCTTAGGAGGTGGTTTATTACCGGCTTAATTCCTCTCCTTGTTGGCTATTCATGTTGTTTCTTTGAGAAAGAACTCTTACTTGATAGATCTTATCAATTGTCTTGTCAGTGAGCATCTTGAAGCTTGCTTAAAACACAATGCACTATAGGAGACAATGGGATGTGTGATCTTTTGTGAGAAGGAGAGCTGCTCAGCAGCTCTGGAGGAAACTACTACTTTGTTATGAGGGGAGCCCAAATGATTTTAAGAGAACGTAGCAAAGCAGAATTTTCCCAGTCCTAATTTCACTTTACCGATACATGTCATTATCCCTCACTGAGCTTTTGCTAAAAGGGTAGGTGGGCCACTGGATGGCCAAAATGTCTATGGCAAACATCCTTAGATGCAGCTGAACTGATATTGAATGTAGTTGCTCCAGTGCTCATTTCAACCTGCATTCCAATCACAGGAAAAAATAGCTTTAAATTAAATACTACTACATCCATAATTTTGCTATTCAGCAGTTCTCTATAATAATAACTTAATAATAATAGCTTAAGAAGACATGCCAAAGAACATTAAAAGACCTTAGAAGAGGTCCCTAATATTCTCTAATGTTCCCTAATAGGGAACATTAATGTACCTCTTCCTCTCACTTTATCTAAAGCCACCAGGAGAGGCAGCAAAGGAATACTTTAGCATGCTTTTGTATAGGGAGTGTTACATGAAGTGAGGTTGATTCACTTGCCTTGAAGAAGTTTCAGATGGAATTTGCAGGCTGAAAAATAGCATGAGAATATGCTGGAAAACTGTCTCCACATATTTGTTCTCTGGTCCAGCTATTCCTAGTTCTTAACATGCACTACATGGGAAAAAAGAAAATGGATCATTGGATGAGACCCACAGTCTTGTCTTAGGTGAAAATTTTCTCCTCAGTTTAAACAAATGAGCTTATGTCTTCCTCATCTCACTGTTTTAGCCAGATATGAGATTTTTTTAGTGGAATCTTCTATGTAACACATGTATGATTTCATTTGCTCCTTACAGGCCTCCTCTCAGGCCATAATTCTTGATTTCTCCTAATTAGTTGCTGTGGAAATGATTATGTCATAAACACAAACAATGGGAATATAAGGAGCAGATGAATTCTTAAGAAGCAAAGATTTGTTTTCCTGTAAATGACCAAAAAAAAACCCAAAACCAACAATCCAAGGAAGAGGCATTGTAATACTTTCTGCATTGTCTTTCATCTCAGGATTTTACAGTACTTCTCAAGTATTAATACGTTAAGGATTTTTGAAAAGCAGCTGCAGAAATGGTGTTTAAACCTTCCATCTTAGTTGTCCTTGGTAACTCATGGTCAAATCATTCTTGCTTGCAGCTGAAATTATGCTTTACTTGCAAACTAAGCCTTTGCTCTGAGAGCTGTCCGGGTTCTTCCCAATGTACACACTGGAACATATATAACAGTAGTTAGAGAGATCCTGTTGACCGAGTTATTTACACCTGTGCAGTCCAATTTACTTCAAGGCTCTTTTTGTCCCTCTTCCTTTAGATTTTTTGCCTTTGACATTTGTAGGAAGTTCTAACACTTTCAATAATGTTTCCTCACTGTTTCCTCACATTATGTGAAAAACAGTAAATTGTATCAATGGAATGCAAGATGGACTGGAATCTACACCTGTATCAATCTCAGCTATGCTCTGCATTGGGTGAAAAATAAATAAAAATATATTTTTTTGCTTCTGAAGTCAGCACATGTGGCCATGTATCCTCTGAAGAAGGAAATCCATTGCTCTGCACAAACCCTGTAGAGCAGTGCTCCCATTAAGTGCTCGAAATGGGGCTTACATAGCGTAAAGGCCATGTGAATTCACATGTGGATTTCACTAAGGGAGAAGCTCGTTGAGTCAGAAGATGCCTTTTTGCATAGTCACTTTTCAGAGTTGCGCTATATTTTTGGCATTCACAACACCTCTGTCATGTGAGTATTTATAACTGGTGCCTTTTACAGATGGAAAATCCAAGGCACAGAGAGATTATATGACTTGTCTGAAAGAGCACAGTTGGTTAGTGGCAGAGTGAACACAGAGCTCAGGGTTTCCGACTCTGTCTCCTAGACTCCACAAAACATTTCTAGAGCAATATTGAAGTGATGTAATGTGTAAACAGAATTGTTTCCAAACAAAAGTATCTGTCAGGTTACATTAAATATCTGCAACAGCTCTTTAAACATGCAAGAACAAATTGCCTTTAAATGTATGTAGTCTTTTCTTTAGTGACAAGAGGGAAGACATACTTAAGTGTTAAAATATTTAGATCTCCCATTGATTAAAAATTTGTAGATATTATCCTGCTCTCAGTTGTAGAATAGGAAATCTATGTGGTTCTTAGGCTTCCAGCTAAAAGGCTTTTTGAAACTGAAACTGTAAGTGCAAGTTAGTAAGTCGGACATTCTTGTCAGCTGCCGGGATCTGTTATTGGAACTATACATGCCCAGCATTGCCTTACTATATGCCAATGGCAACTTTATGGAACTCAAACATGCACAAAAAAGATATGTGAAGAAGGGCAAAATGCTTTTGCATAGTTTTTGTATTATTCACATAACTGGAATGTGTACAGCATAGTACAGAGTGTAACAAGAGCAAATGCTGAACCACATCAAGCTGTTCCCTTGTCATGCATGTCATTTAAATATCAAATCTATAAGGGCGTTTGCTGTGTTCTTCACACACAGAAAGACCACAACTAAGTGACTTAAAAGTATCCCATGAGTTTTTAAAAATGCGGACAAACAACTCTCTTCTTTTTGATAATTCCAAATACATTGTTCCATTCTGTTGGTTCTGCAACATCTGGTGTTTTATAAAGCGTTTTAAAATGTCATCTCCCTTTCCCATTTGCCCACACCCTTCCCACTGCACCTTAACCCCAGCAAACCAAGAAACTTTAATTTATAAGGAAATCAGTGGAAAATCTTGCAAAAGAGAGTTAAGGAATGGTGTCTCTATAGATCTGAGCTATTCCATAAATTAACAAGGAAGCCAAGTCAGCAATATTACTGTATGGAAGATTTCCGTGTGGAAGATTCTGGCTGATTCAGTGGAAAGGTGTTATTAAATGACTCTTGAAGATGAGATTAGTTAGAACATTTTGCTTGGTAGTGTTAACTTGATAGTCTTGGCATTAAGTCTTCATAAAAAGATCACAAGGCAGTTTCTCAAGAATGAAAGATCGTATCCCCCCTCTCCAGTCCTGGTATCTGTCCAATGTTTGACTTGTAAATTGAGTGTAGTTGCTTCACAGTTAGCAAGTTAGTGATCTTTGTAGTTCATGCTTGAGGATGAGCTTACAGGTTAAAGAATCAAAGTGAATGAATGATAAGGCCGTTATTGGGTACCATTTGTCCATAATTAGGGAGTTTTAACAATTTTCATAGATGTTCTTCATAGATTGTAGCATAGAATGAATAAAATACTTTGAGATGTAGGTTATGAGTAAAGGTACAAATCTAACGCTATAGAAATAACTGCAGAAAAATCCCTAAGCAAGGTGTCTCTAAATATAATGAGTTGTGGGAGGTCATCTTGCCCAATTTTAGCTATCAGTTAGGCATATGGTCTCAGCAGTTTGTATAGCCCCCATTTTCAGAGAAAACAGAAGGAGTGGGTACACCTCTGGATGGCAGCTAGCTCATCCTGCATGTCTAGGTGAGATTGGGAGCTCACTTTCCATCTGACTAAATTTTGATGGGTTGGATCTCACATTTATTACTCAGCACAGAGGAAGATGCTTCCCAATCCCGTGCATTTAAAGTAAGATTTATTTCCTTAGCTCTTGAAGTCCATGGAGGAGTTTCCTTCTGTATACAAATTATCAGGGTTGAAGAAGAGTACAGTGAACAGTTTACTTAGTGAAGTTGCCTTTTTCATAAATACACTGTAAATGTGTGTCAAATCCTAAAATAAAATAAATCTAGCTAGAGTCAGAAGGCTGTGTTAAATGTTCTGTATTCATTTCTTTTTACCTAGCTAATGAAAATTGGCAAAATTTTATTTGTAGTGACAAAATGTCATGTTGAAATATTTTTTTAAAAGGAGACTGACGCACACTGATTTCTGATAATAATCTTGGTGACTAGGACATTCAGCGTTGTCCTCACGGTCACACTGGCACAGCACTTCTCCACCTACTGCAGATTAAAATTAGTAAGTACTACAAATGCTCTAGACAAAAATTTCTTAGGAGGCTGAATAAAAGTTCAGTGTTTGAGAAATCCTTTTCCCATTTTTGTGTTGCCTTGGCTATAATGTTATGAGTATCCAAGGAGATGCACTGGGACCTTATATCATTAAACTTTTTCATGTCTGTTGTGCAGAGCTTGTGATTGTCACATCAGTAGGGATGCCTTTATGTGCTTTTCTCTCACTAAAGCAAGTAACAAACAATGAAAGTACAATTCAGTAGCACTGTTTCAGTATGGATTAGAAACCAGAACATCTGTTTTAAGCTCACAAATAAGCTTGTACCTATATGCTGTCATCTGTTCTCCTTCCTGTAACAGTTAATTCCCTAAGATTTTCCAGTTTGTGGTGCATTCAGACATGCATTTTCCTAGCAACATATACTCCTTATAAAGTGCACTTCTTGTTTAAATTAATGAAACAGAAATTATAGGGATTAATTTTACTCCCTATAAATTAATTAAAGGGGTAAGTTTCAGACTGGAAAATGAATTTTTGCAAATAAAGGCGTAGTAAAACTGTTCATGAGTATATTTATGCTGAAAGTTAGAGAGTGATGTAGAACATTTCCATAGGTGTAGTGGACACAAGCATCTGGCTATGACCGCGATTGGTAGTTTTAAGAATGGGTTTAGGGGGAAGGTTATCGTTTTGAAGTCCAAAGGCCCAGATACAGACATTAAGGTAGAAAAGAACATAGTGAATTTTTCTTCTGAGGAGCCTTGGTCTTCTAAATTCTTGTATAAAATTATGCTTTTTTATAGTTTGTGAAAATAAACTTTGCTAGCTAGCTGCAGTCTTTAAAACTCTGACAGTTTCTGCTCCTTAACCTTTATTCCTGTTTGTTGCATTCTCTTCTTCACTGTGATGAGTTGCTCAGATGATTGTGATACCAGCAGTGTACCATCAGTGTGGTGAACTCAAATCCTGTTACTATGCAAACACTATTGCTGGAGCCCTAGAAGTTGAAGAAATAAAATGAAATGGTGCATGCCTTTCGACCGTCAGCCACGTGACCTTTTGTTCTCACATGGCTTAGTCCCTCTTCTATACATGACTTCCACTTGGGACTTTTTTGGCTTTTTTCCATTTTATTTCAGTTAGCATTTATTTCACACATCATTATGAGAAGCACTGCTTATGAAGATACACAGCTCTTGTCATAACAGAAATATTTTGTGTGCACCTGCAATTTGACATTTGTGTTTGGGGAATATTGCGGAGTGAATAAAAAAACTGAGGTAATTTAGGGGGTTTTGGCTCCACCTGCTATGGAATTGTTGTAGTTTTTGGAGGAAGGGCGTTGTGGTGTTTTTTTGTTTGTTTGGTTTTTTGAAGTTTATTTTTTTCCCAAGAACAATATGAAGGTGTGTTTACAGCATTAGGAAAAAGGTACATTGTAGGTTACAATGCTATATGCAGAGAAGAAAGGAAAATCTGTAAGACAGATGGCTACTAACATGGTGTAAATACCCTATTTTTAAATGCAAGGGGGAAAAGGTGTTCCATATATAGTCTTCAAGATTGAAGCTTCATGTTGTAATAGTACCCTGGCAATGTGCAAGTATTAATCACTTCCTGTTTGCTATTTGTAACAGCAACATCAAAAAAGCCGTGTTCTCAAGAAGATTTATATTCTTGTTGCTTTTGATGCTCTTTCTTCAGACGCACCTATTCAGTGCTCTGAATTCCTTGAGACTACCCTGGCCATGGGTGCATGTGAAAGGGCCAGTGACCTGCTTGTACCTGGCTCCTCAGAATCCTCCTGACGCACAAAGCTGTTTGCCACTGTGCCCAGTTGTCCCACCAGCCCTTCATCACATGCTTGTGGCAAGGAAGGGGACGGTGTCAGGGTGTGCTGCAGCTGTGTTCTGCCAGGTCTCAACCAGGTGCTCACAGAATTAGGGAGGTATGGATGGCTTCCTGATGGTGCTCCCCAGCCTGCCTTCTCTGAGTAAAGCTCTGCTCTGGAGAGTGTCTGGTCTGATAGCACTCACAGAAACATCATTGAAGCTCTTCTTGCTGCTCATTGCAGTCAAATGGCTCTAGAGTGAGAATGAGATAATACTTCAGCAACTGCAGTGAAATTAAGATTTCAGTCTCATTTATCCACGTTAAATGGAAGGACAAATAATTTGAGTTATGTTAACAATGCCTCAGTGATAGAAAATGTTGATACTTATGCTGATGGGAATTTTCTCTAATTGATCTTCTGCATCAAGGAACTGTTATTGGAAACTGATATTTCACACTTTCATACCATAGTAATTGTTACTTATTAAGTTCTTTTGTATCATGATGCCTGGGAGTAAAGGGTTTTCCAAATACATGTTGATGTTCATTCAACTTATCTAGTAAGATTTTTCATTATGGGGTGTGACTGGAAAATGATTTGTTGTAAGCTTTGCTTTAATTCAAGAAAAACTTAAAAAGTAACTTCAGTTTATTTTTTATTAGTTTTACCATTTTATTCAGAGATTCTGTTCTTTTCGGGGGAAGGGAAGGAGATTATTATTGAGGGGAGACTTGCTTGGCATGTTATCATGCTCTATTTTTGTTGAAAACTGAGTGACAAGACAGGACTCGAGTTGCAGTAAAGTAGCTTATGGTACAAGGTAAACTATGTTTCCATGGAATATATCTTGTGATGAAAGCTTCTTTCTTAAGTACTCACTCTCTAAAAAGGCATTCTTTCCAGACACTGTTGCTATTTTGTTCTTTGTCAGGTAATTACAATCTTGCTTCTCCAAAAGGAAAAAAAAAAAAGGTAAGTAAGAAAAGAAAAAAAAAAAGCCATATACCTACAGGAAGGCTTTTAAAATGTAGGTCCTGCTTAGTCTGGTTTAATCTTTGCATACAATTCATCTGGTTTTTGAGAGCTTTGTTTTGCAATTTGAAGACCGGTTCTGTATTTATTTCTCTGAAATTTTTTGAAGCTCTTGTACTATGAAAAAAGATAATGCTGGCAGTGAGTTTGGGTATATAAGTTAAAGACTTTTTGAAATGCATGATTTTTTGCCAACTGTGGTTCCTGGTTTTATCTGACAAGCTATTACCACCCTCATAGAACAGTGCCCTAAAGAAACCTAACAACACAAGTGATGTTTGTGAATTCATTCCTGAGTTTGAATATAATGCTTTATCTCCAAATGTGCAGTTACAGAACAATGTAATTTTTCATGTGCCATCCTCATTGCACAGAAGAGTCATGACATAAAGAGAAAAAGGAAGGGAAGATTTAGAGAGAGGATGTGACTCAGGGATTCAGGAACCTACCAGATCGATAGAGCAGCCCCAGAAAGAGAATGACATCCAGCTGCTGCAAATGGACAGACAGAGAAGAGGCCTGGGATGAAGAAAAAGAGTGAGTAGAGGAATAAATGTGGTCAGAAGTGGAGAGCAGAGTTGGTCCTTTATACATTTCAAAAAGAGGAGAAAAGCAGTTGGATTTGGGAATGAATAAGATCCTCCTAGTGAAGACAAATGAGGATTGCTTCTTGGAGTCAGAGGATTGTTTGCTGGGCCTGAATTTTTCTTTTTTTTATTTTTTCAGGGGAAAAAAAAGATGCAATCTTTTTTTTCTTTTGGTGATACAAAATGGTTTCTTGCAATCAGATATGTTTAATGCTGTCACTCCAAATAATTTTTTTTTGAGTTTTAAAATAGTTTTAAAATTCCTTCATTCTCTTTAAAGGTGAATTTCAAAATGGAAATGTAATTTGAAGGCATCCACTCTGGAAATTGTCTAAGTGATATGTGTTAGGGTTTGTGGGGATTTTTTCCCAGTTGAATATTGCTGATTTCAACCTGAAATAATTTTCAGGTGGGCTGAAAACTTATATTATTCACTGAAAGCACTACCCAGCTGTATAAATCATGAAATATCTTGGGTCTTTTTTCCAGAGGAAAAGCTGTGTGACTTGATAATTGCTTTCAAATCCTTTAGATACTGTCTAATGCAAGGGGTCCTGAATCCAGCCTGCAGTTCTCAGCCCCTAATTGCATGCCAAATACCTGTGTCATTTGAGAGTTCAGACTGTTTATTGTCAAAAAAAGAGTGCCAGCTCACACTGTTTTAAAGATCATGATTTTTTTGCTGTTTCGTTCTTCCAGAATCAATTTTATTTCTTGTAAGTGCTGGGTCATATACCCTTTATTTGTTGTAAGCACTGTTTTAAGTGAGGGTCTTTGTAAAATGAGGCTCTTTAAAATGGAAACATTCCTAGTTATTTATGAAAAATGCCTAAATTTTTTTGGTTTGATCACGGTGAGAAAATAGAAATAATCTTTTCCTATCTGTTTGTTTTGCTTATAATCATGAAAGAACACGAGTCTTCCAAACAAACAAACAAAAGCTTATTTTGGTGATAAATGATGCGTGATATTCAGTGCTAGTAACATCCTTCTCTTTTCTTATAGTTGTCCCTTGGCACATTCATCACTGTGTGCTGTTTAGAGCCTGTCTGATAATCTTTAGCTAGTTTTAAATCACAGATTTCTCCATATGCAGGCCACATGTTACAGAAAGCACTGAAAGTTCATGTGTGCGCACACACACTCTCAAAGGCTTTAAAGAATCCACAGGTATCCTTAAAGAGAGAATAAGTTAATAGGGTGTGGTACACGAAGAAGTCAGAGCAAAAGCAAGTTGTCAGATATTCGTAAAGGTGCTACAAAGTTAGGAGAGAATTCTCATTTCTCTACGGTACACTTCCTCGCCAAGACCTTGTTGCCATTCACAGGCGAATTGGAGCCACTTGGGAAGTGGTGTCCATCTCTGAGACCATTGCCTGGAGGAGTTATGGGAGGATATTTGTGATAGTTGTTGGAGTAGGACAAGTTGTTGGTGACATAGCATTGTACTTACATTAAAATTTTATGGCTAACTTGGACTTAATTCCTGTAATCTGAGAAAGAAGAATCTGGTATAAGTGAATGCCAGTGCTACTGAGCACAGCAAGTTCTTTCCTGGATTCCCCACTGAACATCTTTGCTGTGCCACAATCACTTCTGTGGATTGCCATGGTATAAAACAGAGTAAATTGGGTGGCAGCTGTGCCACTTGTGTGCACACATGCATGGTATACTCACATGCACTGTATACACTCTTACCAAATTTCAGTATTACCTTCCAGTTAAAATGAGGATGAATCTAGAACCTGTTCTCCCTTTTCTGTGCTGGTGAAATAATTTATCCAAAATGAAGGCTTTTACCTGAACATAAAGTTTGTATTTCTTTTGAAATAGCCTTCATGTAAAAATAACAAATTCTTGTAGAAAATAAGAAACTTTGGTTCACACACTCACTTACTAGTTAGCAGCATTAAACGAAATTGAACTTACCTCAAGTATGCAAACAAATCTGTATCTTTTCAGTGACTAGAACAAGAACTGTTTTATTGGTAAGTTTCTTCTAAACAGCCTTATTTCTGTCTTCAAACAATTTTTGTCTAGAAAGCCTGATTGAGCAGAAGGGCTGTGTTGGCATTTTGCAATTCTGTTGTCTGGCACTGCTCTGGTAGTGAGGAAAATGCAAATTCTTACTATGTTTACAGTTGATTTTCCACAAACTGAAATAAAAGAGAATATTTGTCATTTTAAGTGATAGTTGATCAGCTGTTTGGCATATCTTGCTCTTCTGTCGTCTCTGTAACGCTCGTTCAATGTGGAGATAGTGGGGAATGTGCATCTGCTGTCCATGTCCCAAGAACTAAAGGTATGTGAAAGATTCAGCAATACCCTCTTGTTCAAAGGCAATGAAAGAATAAATTTTGGATATAGGGTGATGTCACATCCTTGGAAAAAGTTGTTACTTTGTTATGATTGATCTTGATTAAACCATGATCTTGATTAAATCTGTTTAAAGATTTAAACCACCTGTTACTAGTTCAGGTTTGTTGGGGTTTTTTTGGTGGTTTTTTTAAAATTTTTTTTAATTTTTATTATTATTGATCGGAAATAGAACTGAATTTAAACAGGGGGTTAGTATCTGTACTCAAAATGAAGGAAAGAAGTCCGGTGTTGCTGAAATAAACACAGCCATTATAAAATTATATGGTTTAAAATTTCTAGCATCTTAAAATTAAGGTAGAAGACTTTTCCCTTTCAACTTTTTTTGGTCCTCTTCGATATGCTGGGAATGGGTTTGGTTCTTGTTACAGTAGGCTATAGTGACTGGTCCAAGACTCCACTGGTCACCAGCAGCATTAAATGTGCTGGGAAAATGTATTGCAAGACCAAGTTTTAGGTTTTTTATAACTAGCAAAGCAGCTATCTCTTCTTACAGCATCCCTATGAATTTATTATAGCTCTTAAGCACAGTCAGGACTCTCTACATGGACAAAATGGATGCGTGGCCTCACTATAGATATATGAAGTATACTTGAGTATTTTGTAGTTTAGATGTGTGAAACTGTATCTGCTAAGGGATAACTCGGCTCTTCTCTATTTCAGGAAGAGATTTGGCAAGAAAAGATTTATCAACATCTTTTCCACACTCAAGAAAAAGTAGTGGGTTATATATTCACTGATGTGTTATTTACATTGTGCACTGTGGATGGCATAAAGAAATTATATTTTGAACTGATTTGATATATTCTTTCCATGAAGAGAAAATGTGTTTGTGCATGTTCATGAGGCTCATTAATATACTTAATCCTCATAATAAAATACTTACACTTTACTTAAAGGAGTTATGTAATGATGATCTTTTATGAAATATATAAACCAGATTGTTAAGGAAAAGAAAATCTTGGATGGCTAAAAGCTTATAACTGGCAGGCAAAGAAATGATAGATCACCATAGGAAACTTGTTCTGATGGAAGAGGGTACAATGAACAGCATTGGCATTGACTTTTTTTCACGGGCCATATTGGGAATACCAGTTTTCCATGCTGTTGGCTATTCCTGGCTGCTAACAAAGATTTTGGCCACATTCCAATGTTTTTTTTCATAGTTAAAGGTCTCACAGTAGCAATAATTTCAAGTCAAGTCAAGTCTTCTGTGTATTAAACTGCAAAAATCCCACATAAATATATCTTTCAATTCCAAAAAACATGGAAAAAACCAGAAATGTAGTTGTTGCCTCCACAAAAGCTGTTGGCATTTTTGGTAGTTAGAAAAACGGCCAGTGGGAACAGACCAATTTATATTTAAAATGCAGATTTACAGTGTCAGATGATATCTCATTTTGAGCAATCTTGTCAACACATCAGGGAACAGCATATTCTGCCTGAAGTAATATGTAGGTTGAAAATCATGCATTACCTCAAAAAGACCACACCCTTTTTTCTATAATTAACCTATGCAAATCTAATTTTTAAGTAATTATATTAGCAAATACTTTCTGGAATGTCAAATGTGTAAAATCCTAGGAATCCTAGAGAGAAGGGTTTTGGTAAGAGGCCAAATTTTCTGATCACTTTGTATGCATTTGTGTGTTTATGCATGTTTCTCTATATATATGAGAGGGAAAAGGATCTATGTCTGAATTAGGCTGTTGCATCAGAGCACAAACTACTGCCAGTGCAATGCAACAATAGAGCAGGGCATAAGGACTTAGCCTAACAGGAAAAACAAAAGTTTTCTTTGAATCTGGGGATGGTTTTCATCTATTTTTTTCCGAGAACTATGTGACAGCTCTGTTCAGTTCCTCACCCAGTGGAAAAGTCTTTTCATTTAGCCAGAATTAAAGAGGAAAAGCCTTTAAAGAGATAGTCTCTCCTTAAGTAGCTCAATACAGATATGGACAAGGTTTGGATTTTTGACATCAGCTTTCTTGTTTCTCCTCTTGACAGATGAATCAATTAAATAATGTTTATTGACTTGGCATAGAATTTATAAATATAATTAAGAATCTTCATTTGCTGCCACTGATTCTTAAATTTTAACTTATCTTTTAAAAGTCCTCAATATAAGATTGTCATATAAGCATATATGTATTTTCTGTCTTTACTTGGCAAGAGAAAGATGATTTTTAATATGGAAGCAAATGGGGTCCTTAAAATAGATGTGTCCAGTCCTTCAGTGGCCTTTTTCAGACTTGTGAATTTCTCATATCACAACATGAAATATGATCTATTTTTGTCATATGATAGATAGATTGACTTATTGAACTGAATTAAACCCTAACCTTATGGGACCTGTGTAGAAACAGATATTTAAAAGATATTTAGCATAGATAAGCAAGGAAAAGTCCCCCAAGCCCCAAGGTCAAAATTTGAGCCATGTTATTGATCAGTCTGTGTATTTCTGCCATGACAGATGAGACAAAATTTTTTTGAAAAAAGCTGCCATGAGCAAATCAGCATGAACAATAGTAATCTTAGAGTGTGATTTTTATATAGGATTTGTTTTATTCATATTTGGCAACCAGAAGGCAAAAAAAAAAAAAAGCTTGTTTTATGCCATGGTGCTGAGACCAAAATTCAGGTTTTCCTTTAAAGTCATTGTAAATGGGGTATTTGGTGGAGGCCACGAACTACTTTAATATATATTCCATCATTCTGAGCTGTATTTTTTTCTTGCTTTTATTCACTTTAGCATACTGAATGATTGAAAATCCAGCTACAGCTAGCATAGGCTTCATTGTTGGAGCTGAAGCCTTAGATGTGCACTGAATGGCAAGTGGTGAACCCAGAAAACTTAATGCTGTCTAAAGGAAGAGAAGGGCCAGGGTAGTTGGATGAATACTTAATTCCTTATATCTGTTTTATGTCTCTAGTCAGCCTGGAAGCACAAATTTCCTAGTGAAAGAGGTACATGGTCTTTCCAAGAACTCTGCTCTCTTGCAAAAGAAAAGATTGGCTTCTATGAAAAGTGTCAGCAATGAAGGAAAAGTAGGAAATAAGGAAAAGATATTGTATAGTAATCTCAGCAGAAGAACTATTTTTAAAAATAACATTCTTACTGGCACAACCTCCTGGCCTATAATAAAGATTGAATCCTCAAATGACAGAACACTTCATTCCCTCATGTTTGAAAAAGGACACTGTCTAGCAAAGACATTCAGTTGCCCAAAGCAGTAATTACTAGCACTCTGGAATGAGTCCAGAGATTATTTCTTTCTCATTGATAAATTCTGTGACCAGAGTTTAGTATCCTTCACTAAAATCTCTCATGACATGCCAGTGGAAGTGTAAGAAAAAACCAAATCTAACCCTTCCCCAAAGAAACAGGCCTTTACAATTTTTGGATTCAATCTGCAGATTCTGTCAGTTTTCTTCCATCTGTCATTTATTGTATCCATAGCTTTCCATATTTAAAAACTAGTCACTGTAATTTACCACTTAACAGTAATAGTTGCTTATGTCAGCAATCAAAATTTTTCCAACAAGAGAAGGAAATTTATATTTTGCTTTATGTTTTCAGGAATTAATACATATGGTCACCATATTAAATGGCAGTTCCAGTGTTTAATATTTTATTTCAATGTTTAATGAATAAGTTTGTACTTCTGCTCATTTGGGATAGCTATGGGGAAAAAAAAAAGAAACATTTTATTTGATCTGTTTGTGTTAAGGGATGGAAATTCAAAAGCACCATAGCTTGGCATGGAAACCCATCTGGTTAATTCAGTGGAATAATTCCCTTTTGGCCATCATTCTAATTGTTATATTAAAACATGTTCTGTTTCTTTTTCCAGTCTGGCCTCTTGTACATACACAAAGATACAATTGAGAAATTGAAAGATTCCACTTAGGAAGAATTTGACCTCTTTCTACCAGTTTCTTTAGTCCTGGAGTATATTATGCATTTTTCACACAGAAATATAAATGTTTGTTTGTTAATGTGCCTCCCCTAATTCTTCATTGTCTCTCTTCCTTGATCACATTTTTCATCTTTTCCTTATATTACCAAAGTATTTTTATTAATGCAGCACAATAATATCTATATATATTGTAAATAATTTTAATGGAGTAGGCTATGAGCATTCATTCCTGTTCTAGAGAGGAGACCTGCGTTGCTTAGACAAAAATATCTCTTGCATACAGGAGTTTATGTTCAAATTTAAGCTTCATTTTTTTAATGATTTATTCAGTAGTTGAAAACTACTGTGTCAGATTTGTACTCTATACAGAAAGCCACAGTGATCCTTAGCAGAAGATAGGGATCCAACTAGGTGAAGTTATAAACAATGCAACTTTGTTTATCTCAAACTAGGTATTTTTTTCTTTTCCTATTATGGTTTCCCCAGCAATCCTATTATGGATGGAAATGAACATGAAAATTGTGTAGATTATGCAAATGTAAATTATTGTCATAATTTACATTTTAATTTAATATCTTTTAGAGGAGTTTCAACCATAAACAGACACCATCTCTTATGTTTGTGCTACATTATAGGTCCCATTTTAATTGGAACACTAAAGCTGGTGCCTTTGATTCTCAATTTTGTCAGTCAATCAAAACCTTTTTACCTTAATTAATGTTTCAGGGATTAAAAATTATGTTTTAAATAAGGCAGAAGGGGAATTTGAATCTGGACCTTTTAACATTACATCTTCATTATCAACATAAAAATATGCTTCACAACTGCCTCCTCTCACAACATACAGAGAAACATAAATTTTCATTTTTTCATAATAAAGCTCAAATTTCAGTCAGACTGTGATCACAATATAGTTCTGACAAAATTTCACAAAAGATTTTGCATTTCTTACAGTAAAGAATAAAAGAATTTAATGAAATTTCAAAATTTGCCGTGAAATGGAGCTGTCATCTTCACTGTTACTTCTGATCCTTCTCATCAGTTTTGCACATTGACTTCAGGATAATATGGTAAAACTCTATTATCAATAGATTCATTCCATCCTCTTGACTTTCATGCCATACTACAGCCTAAACAATATTTTGACTATTCTTGGTTTTATCTTTAGTGGTGGTAGGCTTTGTCCCCCTTCAAAAATATGTGTGTTAAAGTACTGATGCGTTAAACTCTTGTGAATTTTGGTTGTATCCAGTATAAATAAACTAAGAATTGAATGGAAACCTTCCATTTTTACAGAAGTACAGCCATGTTATTTTTTTGAGGCAAGTCTTACAAGACATCATCATCTGAGATCATACAAAGTATGATCTCAGAAAAGCTGGTAGCTGTCTGCTTTTTCCTAATTAACAGATATGAGACCAGAGCCGAGGCCTAGGCAGAATGATGTCTTAAGGTATTCAGGTTGTAATGAATAATGCATTTTCACTTTGCCCAGATAGTCATGTATAATATTTTCCTTATTTATATGAAGGGGTGATGAAGGTTGGGTTTCAGTGGAAAGAAGGAAGCCTTTCCATATAGCACTAACAAGATTTTCTTTTGACACAAATGTTTAATCATTCAACACACAAGCATAATCATTCAAATTAATGGTGTTCACCCAAATGTAACATCGTAAACACTGAAAGGCTTGAGTTGGACATTCTTTCAGAAAGGATAAAATCATTTTTTTTCTAATTTACAATTGAAAATTGTTGGTGTCTGTGTTTATGTGTCAGCAAGTGCACTTGGGTGCCTCTTGTCTGATCAAGACTCTTGCTTTCTGTGTCCTTCAGGAAAAGGGAGCCACGAAACACCACAAAAGGTGATATTTGAGCAGACAAGGCACTGATCTGAGTCTGTTAATCTCTTATTAATCACCCTGACATTTTAAAGGATGATTTTCTTGAGCAGGGGAAAAAAATTTTCCCAATAGCTTATTGTTAGGACTGGAAACAGGATGGGCAGTCAGAGGCCATTGATTGAATTTTCTGTTACCAAGAAACAAAATAAACAAATGTGTTTCATCCTGGGAATGTCTACCTGGAGAAGAGTTCTCAAGAGACAGTCGTTCACTAGGCCTTTTGGCTTTGAATTGGGATCCAGCTCCCAAGATAATTCCAAATTTTGGACAGTTATCTGAACCATATTTCCCTATCACTTTTTGGTACATGTACTTTTCCTCATCATTAAGGGGTTTTTTAATATGTCTGGAGAGATTGGTTAACTGTTTGCTCCTGCATTTCACATCAGCTTTAAGTTGATTGACCAAAACTGTTTATTGCTTGAATCTGCTGTGGTAACCAGCCATTATTCTTGTTTGACAAAATTTTCTGCTTGTATTTGCATTCACTTACTTTCACATATGCACAGAATACATTGAGGCACACTTTCAGAAGTGATCATGAAAGGGTGTCCCTGTGGGAGGAAGGCAGTACTGTTTTAACTGTCATTGCATTTGTTTCTTGGGTACATTTATTTGTTGGTTTCTGTGTTTGGCACAGGAACAGGACTGTGCCCTTGCTGATCAGTAATCACATACCATTTACCACTCTGCTGATAAAAAGTTGTATGTGGCCTAAGACCGAATTTATACCTGAACACTGATGGATGTAATCATTACAGACATTTCTGTAAATGTTTTCTGTGACTCTAATGACTCTAAGGCAATCTGCATTATTATTATTATTATTATTATTATTATTATTATTATTATTATATTTTCTCGAACTCTTGAGCATTTAATTTTACCTCTAGCAGCTATTTAAGAGATCCATAAATTGCTGATTTAAACAACATGATAATTTAAAGCCCTTTTCTTCCTTCCATTGCAACTCCAGAGAACTACAAAAAAATAATATTACATGTAAGATTACCTTTCTACCAGCCCTCAGGATTCATGCAGCTCTGCTATATTTATGATGTCTGCATCATTATATATATATAATCTATAAGATAAGTTCTCCAGTAATTCCCAAATTCCCATACAAGTTCATCCAGCCCTGACAGCATTGCAGTTCTTCCTGTCAGGTTTTGTTCTCAGGAGGTGTTTCCAGATGTTACAAAATTCCAATATAAATGTTTTATGTGTAAAACTCACATTTATTAAAAAAAAAACAACCAAAAACCAAACAAAACCAAAACAACAAGAAACCCAAAAAAAACCCAACTTAAATATTTTCTCTAGCAGAAAAGAAAAGTTTACATCTTGTCTGAATCTACCTGATGTGTTTTGGAGTGTTCTCACAATAGACAGATGTATGTAATGTTAAAACAATTTCAACCGCAAAAAGTCCTAGTGTCCTAGTGTTAATGTTTGTGATATTTGTTCATTTTTCTTTCCAGTATATTATGAAAATGAAACACATTGCAATTAAAACCAAAGTGATTTGCTTAACATTTCAGATTCAAACAATATAAGGTCTGCATAGATTCTGTAATGTTAGAAGGTTTTATCTCCAATAGTTTTGAATATTTCTAAATATCATATATCTTATTAAGCACTCTAAACACTTTGCATCATTTTAGCTTTCATCAACAACTGTTCCAAATTGGTGAGTTGAAGTTCATATTGTGTAGCTCAGATATTGCAAATCTGTTCCCTATAGTCCTTGGTTTCATGATTTGTATGTGAAAAGAATAAACTATTCCTCACTCTGATTGTTGCATCTTCATGGTCATCCAGTCCCAAAGAAATTTAATTTAAAAATGGGCTTCTGCATTTCCTGCAAATAACTGGTGAAGGAATTTTACAAATCTAGACGTAATTAAGAGTTTAAAAAATTCATAGGTTTATTCAAAAGTGAGCTGGAAAACACATGGTATTATCTTCCCTGGAAGATATGTGCTTATTCTGAAGTAAGTATTAAATGTAGAGTAAAGAAATGCATGTAAATTAGTGGATCAAAACTGAAATGAAATTTTAAAATACAGAATTAAAAACTATTCTACTTTATTATAGATAAAGATCCTCTCACTGCCTGTGTTCTCTTTTAGTGCTTTTTTTCTTCCCCTTCATGGATTCCTTGCACTACAGATTAGTATCTATGTCATCTAAACATCATTGTCATTTTTATGGTTATGGTTATTGTTATTAGTCAGAAAAAATTTGTACAGCTGTGGGGTTTTATGCATGTATACACATATATACATAAAAATATTCTTGTAAAGAAAGGCCATAAAATGCCTTGAGTCTAAACCTGCAATCTGAACATGATTTGGAATGAAGTGGAATCTACTGTAGATTCTAGAGAATATGCCATGTTCTACATCAGTCAGGATTCTTGAGTCTCTGTCATATCCATGTCTGGATAGATTGTTTTGCTGCTGGTTTAGTGAAGAGTTAAAGGGCCTTGACAGTGTTAGTTATTATGGAACATCTTGTACCTTGTCTAGGCTGACAGAAGATTTATGGTTATTCTGGTCAAAACAGAGATGAGTTTAAAAATATGTACTGTTCTAGTACTCACTGACTAACCATTGATAAGCATAGAAAGGGTGAAATGCCTACAGGCTCCTGCATCTTTTTTCTCTTTCTTCTAGTGTAGTTGGCTGTTCCTCACAATGATCTATTGTGGAAGTAGCTAGATGATGATGTGGGGGGCTACTGATAAAATTCTTTACTGTCTACATATTGATAGGACTGGATTTAGTACTGTTTCAGCTTGTTGTTCTATGTAGATATTGAAAACAAGCTGAAGGGAAATGAATAGTTATGAAAACTCACAAATATTGTTGTTATTAAGAGTGTTTTTTAGGTTATACAAAGGACTGCTACTGAAGTCTTTGTTTGTGCTAGATGCTGGGTAAACAAAGAGGTGTCGATCATCAGTAGCCAAGGAGCTCACAGTCCAAATAAAGCAGGGGTGGGGTGGGGTAGAGGTATGAGACAAAAGCTGTGTGAACGATGTGATATTTGGGATAAATGTAATTTCCACAGATCTTGGCTTCTGTGACTGCCCACACAGTTTGAGGAGTCCATTGGTGGAAGTAGTTTCCTGTCACTACTTACTGGGCGTACCTCTTCAGGAAGGACTCTTTAATTTTAGAGCTCTACTCTCACTGAAGAGCTCCAAGATGATGGGAACGGATATCAGTCCTTTGCCCACTGATGGGTGGAGAATATTCATCAGTCTCCTAGGTGGTGTCAGTTGTGTGTCCTGGCTTGACTCCAGACTATGCTGTGTCTAAAAGGTTAATTTCTACCAGATGAGAATGTCCTTGGCCTTTGACTAGCTTCTCCATGCACTTGCTCGTGGGAAATTTGATACTGGGCGGTAGTTGGCTAGGACCAACTTATCCAGGGTGGGTTTCCTTTCTGTGGACAAACAGAGCATGTGTATATCCAGGAATAGAGTTTGGGATCTTCTGCCAGTGCTGAATTAACTTGGGGTGATCAAAGGTGATTTTTTTTCGCTACAGAAGTTCAGTACTCGACATAAGCAATATTTGTATTTTCCAGCCTATCAGTAACTAATGCATATCTTCAGCTGCAGCATTTCAGCTGACTTCTCTAGTTGACTGTTTATATGAATTTGTACTGTTAATTTTACACTGTTCCTAATGTTAATGTTCTTACTGTTCATTTCCATGGGTTAAAGTACTATGCAACCTATTTCTGCACCCTGCTTTGATCCTGCAGTATCTGTATATGATGAATTTAAGTTCATGAATGCTGATACTTCTACTGTAGTTGTATCTCTTTCAGTGTCAGTGAAATCTCTTTTGTCTTTGGTCATTCTCTTATTGTAGCAGAATCTTTAGTTTTGTTTAACAAGTACGTTTGACAGTATTTGCACCTAAAGTGCAGGTTCTGATTGTTTTTTGTAACTGTTGGGGATGAGAGCACCTGATCTCTGCTTCAGCCTGTATTCCTGTCAACTGTACTTGCAGAATTGATTTAGTGTTTAGGATGCTGTTTAGTTTATCTTTATGCTTGATTTGTATACATACTAATACCAAAAATTATGAAATTTTGGCTCTAAAAATGAGTTTGCACTTAACAGTCATGAACAGTGAGTCTTGAACTTAATCTAAGTTTTCAGCAATAGCTTTGTCTAAACAATGGAACAGTTGAAACTGAAGTTTTCATTGTAAACACAGGAAGCTGTACTGAAGGGACCAGTACTGTACTAGTATAGTAATCTTGCTCTCACATCTTATATGTGTCAAAGCAAATTAGCTGCTAAAAGTTGTGGCCTTTTATAGGCGTGCAACTTATAGCTTCTTGTGCCAGTGGTGCTTGACGTCTGGTAATCCCCATTGTGAAAGCTGATGATTATCTAGTATAAACTTAACACTTCACTAGTCCTGCTGTGCTATGCCAATCCTATATAGGCAGGTTTGGTAACATGAAGAATTGATAACTCAAGGCAGAGAATTTATGACTAGTCTTATCTGTATTTTATGGTCACAGATGTTTTAGCTGATAGCACCATTAGTTATGATGACAAAATAATGATATTTCTTTGCTACTATTATTGTGCTATTGAATAACCTACTTAAAGTAAAAAAAAAGAAACCATTTTATTTTTTTTCCAGCATCATAGAAGATTATCATATCACTCTGTGAAAAAGACTTATCAAATATTAAAATTGTATTTTAAATGCTATTTTCATATTTAAAAACCAAGAGAACCAAGATTCAATTAATGCTTTTTCATTACCCTGAGTCTGGAATCCTGAATCACTTTTCCAAAAGGTTAGGTCTGAGGTCAGTACCTGAGTTATGTTCCCACATGTGCTTTTTATTTGCTTTCAGTGGACGTTTGCTTGAACAAGAAGTAAAAGCTGTGAACAGAACTTAGTGGGTATTGTCCACCACAACACAATAGGAAATGTCTTATTGCTTTCTGAGATTTGAATCTTCTAAAGGTTTGTTCTAGCACATGCTGGTAGGAGTCTTTTTGGTTTGCTTTTTCATATACAGGCTTTAAGGAATGGATTACTGTTGGAGTGTAAATTTCTGATTTACAAAATATCAATTCTTATGTCCATCTTTCAAAAAGGATCTGAGTATGGAGGATTCATACTTTTGCTTGCTTCAACTTTAATGTTCATAACTATAACACTCCCTGTTTGATGCATACTTTACATTATTTTAATCTTCACACTTGTGGTATTTCCATTGTAAAAAAGATGTTCCTAATGTCCCCCAAATGTTTTTCAAACATTACCATCGTGATGACAAACAAAACAAAACCTTTAAGCATTTTTTTGGTGCAGACAGAGCCGTTCTGCCTATTACTTTTATTTCAGCCTCTAGGCAAATGTTGGCTTTAAAATCTGTCACAGTCTGATTGATCACTCTCCAGGAAAACGGGATTCAAGTAATTTTTAAAGTAGATTCATAATGGATTAACCAGAGTTGCCACATAAAGAAGAAAGCTTTTATTCTTTTTTAATGTCAAAAGAGCTGATATGCTCTGTTGAGCAGCAAAAGGTCCTGAATAGCTCAAGCATTCCCTAACTAAACAATCATGAAAACTAGATGTAAAAAAGGAGGAGAATTTCAGCCCAAGGTGTAGTAATCTTTTGTTCTAAACTGCTTTTGTTCTAAATCACCGTTAATACAAGTGACTAATACAAGTGATTCATTACAAGGGATTTACAAAACTAAGTCTCAGTATCAAAAGTACAAGCGTATACAAATGCAGCATGTAGTATTAAGTAAAAATGAAGGTGAAAACCTCACTTCATTGAAGTCAGTGCAGATTTCACTGTTGAATTTCAGGGTCCAGAATTTTGCAGTTTTAAAAGTGTAATTTTTGGAGGTTACTGTTTAACCGGAGCAGGATTGATTCAATAATTGGCAAGAAGATACCCTGAGTTGTTGTTGAGGATTTTTGTTTAATATCTAGAAAAATAAACCCTGTCTGTCCTAAAAATAGTATTGAAGACCATCATTTTAGATGATGGTATTTGTTTAATGTTTTTCCCTTTAAAAATGGCTGAACTTGCTTACTTCAGAACCATATGCTGTGAATTGCATTTATGTTTGTTTTCCTCTATAATTTCATCCTGCTAAGTTGTATCATAAGTTTAAAGGAATTAACACTCTCAATAAATAAAAAGAATGCTTTGGAAAAGGAAAGAAATGAAAGTATGATAACGTATCTTACTCTTGTTAAAAGTATTAAGAAAATGCTAAGGAAAGTGTTTCTGAAATATGCTTCCCTTTATGGCACCTCATTTTGGACATCTCAGCTCTCTAAGTAATATTTGAAAATATTCTCCAAGAACTTTTAATAAAATACTGAACTAAATCAGATTGCAAAGAATCACTCAAACTTAGCAGTTAACTATTGAAAATAATATTTTCTAGTAATGTCCACCAGTATTGCCATTGCGCATCAAAGGGAAAGAGAGTTAGTATTTTCTTTTAAGCCCCATGTATTTAGCCATTCTTCAAAGTCAATAATTTAGAGTCTAAGATGCAGTGAGTACTTGGTGAAAGGGCCTGTTTGCATACAACATGTTGTAGCAGCCAAATAAATGAGACAAACTTTTTTTGGTGAGACTTGCTTCCAGAGGGAATAAAGCCCATCTCAACGACAACATTCTTCTCAGGGACCTAGCACCTCTGTTGGGTCAGCTTACTGTACTGACAGCTCACAGTTTCTTAGTATGGCCTGTTTCTGAACTTCATTGACTTCATTGGTAATTAATTGGAGACCAGTACTTTTGCCAGATAGGAGGTAGATACTTTCTGCTCCTTCACTTTGGCCTTAGGTTACAACCACATTTCAGCTTAAAATTAGCAGCTCCTCTTTGCTGTTCTAAGTGGGATAACTCCTCTCACTATTCTATTTAAGTCTGCAATGCAAGAGTAATTTATTCTGCAAGTAATTCTATAGGATGTGTGGAGATACATGCTGTCATCAGCTGAGGTAGGAGTGATTCTATCACTGCTTCAGTGATAACCTAGTGTCAGATAACTGTGCTGTAGGTTAACTACTAGAAAAAAAATCATTGATGTAGACAGATTTTTAGGTTATTATAATTTTTTTTTTTTGCCAGGTTACTGTGCTCTGCAATTTAAGTGCTGTATTTAGCCTTTAAAGAAAATACAGTATAAATAAATGATGTAGAGTCAGATAATGACAACAGTTTATTGAAGCTGTATGTGCTTGTGCAATATTACAATGCAGTAATTTTCATATCTTGCAATGCTGCATTACTGTTTGTGTATCATTTACACGAATTTAAACAGCTGTAATTCCTTTTCTTTAGAACAAATATGAGAACAGAACAGATGAATGACACCATATTTGTTCTTACTATTGTTGAATAGCTATCATTATAATCCCTAAAGTCATGATATGGTTCAAAAAGTCAAAGAAGAAAGGAGCTATGATAATAGTTACATCTGATAGTCTTAACCCTTTTGTGCCTGGCACAAGTTTGGAGTCCTATGCCTTTACAGCTCAACTTCATTTTTTCTGTTTCATGAAGGAAATTATTTCAGTTGTGGATTTGCAGTTTCAACTTTTTGGTCAGGGAGTTGACAATGTAAAATAGGAATCTTCTGTATGTTTAAGATTTTCTATAAGAATTAAAACCTTGTGGTGTTCTGGAGATTAGCAGTTGTGCACAAATTAAAATATGTTTCTCAACCTTTTCTGGTACTAAAATGAAACCATGATTTTTTTTTGTGTGTGCTCTAAGGATTGTTTCTGAAAACCTGTTTTATTTATTTTTTAACCCGTAGTGTCATCTGTTCAAAAGGTAAAATCAAAAAGCTTATTCACAGTATTTTCCATGATCTGTTTCCCAGCCTTTGGTTTAGAAAGAGAATTTCCTTTAAAAAATACTTTTCTGTCTTGCAGTTCAATTTCCTGTAGTACTGGTTATCACAAGCAAAGTATTCTCTTTAAGTTTGTGGATTGTGATATGCAGCCTCAGCTGGGAGGGGTAGAGGAAAAGGAGGGAGGTTGAAGGTTCCTTCCGTTCTTAAAAGTAATTTTCCTGATGTGATGGAAATTGCAGTCACCTGCCTAGTAGTGGAAAATCTTGAGCTATAAGGAAATCCACAGCAGCATCACTTCATTATAGCTCCTAGCAACCTGATGCTGGACAGCAGCTTTGATGGGACTGATAAAGGCATGGTTATTGAAACAACAGACATGCTTGGGAAGGGGGGCATAGTTAAAAACTTTAAAGAGCTTCTTGGTAAAGCTACTGCATAAAAACTGTATGTTTTTGCAAATTTTACTTGGAGCAGAATTTTGGGACTTAGGAATGTGTAGCTGTGCATTTTTTTCAGGGATGTCAAATAAGTTATTCTAGTGCTGTTTGAGTAGAAATTAGATCGGATTTCAACCCTATGTTTTATTAAACTTTTATTTCCAATTTAACAAGAAAATTTGTGTTAATCACTACTGTTCTTGTGGTTACCATGGCTGAATATTTAAAGCAACTGGTTTTCATTACTTAGCACATTTCAAACTGAACCATTAACTTTTCTCCATCTTAATTGCCCATTTTTAAAATTACTTGCCTTATAGTGCTGCAGTTCTACTTTTATTTTTATATGTTTTATATAGGTCTCCTAAATTCTTTTCCCTAAAATAGTACACAATGTAATGCAAATACAGTCTTTTGGTTTTTAAATGTAAGAAGAAATTCTTACCATGCAAACCTTCAAAAAACCAGGCAAGCAAAGATTATGGGTGTTTCTTTTTACCGATATCAGTCCATCTCTCTCCTTTGTTCTCCTAATTATGTCTTAGAAACATCTGGTAACTTTCTGCCTAACTGTCTAATTTCTATTTCTGTTTTATTAGCTGAACACCTGCATGCCAGCTGAGTATGTACAGACATTCCTGAATATCAGGATTGTTATTGCCTTCCTGACTTGCAACAAACTTGCAGTATGATACTACAGTAAGATTATCATTACTCCCATGTTATTAATTTGCAGATTAAAAAAAAAAAGAATTTAATAAATCCTAGTATTTAAGGAACTAGCTTATTAAATCACTAGTTTAATAAATCCCTGATACCTTAGTGCGCTACAAGTAAAATATAGTATTTACACTGATAAATACAGCATGTTCCTGCTTATCGTCTTTATGCTCTTAATTTCACTTTGTGAAAAGCTCTTCTGGCTGCTTTTCTGGATGATTAGCTAGTTCAGGATATGCTGAAGTCAAAAGCTGTATTTTGGAAATTTTAAGTGAGCTGAAAATTCGATATAGAACTAGAAAAGTTAGTTTAAAACTATGTCAGGCTAGTGACTTAAGATTTAGCTACAATGTGAATTAAAATTGGCAAAGAGGATAAGTCAAATAACACTTTTATCAAGTTACATGCCATTTAAAAAATAATAGCTGTAAGACTAGAAAGAACTTTGTACTAAAATATTCATAAACCAATTAAATAGAGCTAGTAATTAAAAAATACTAAAAAAAGGCTTGTGTGCTTCTGAGATTTTGTGTTCTAGCTATATCAGTTGAGCTAATAAAAGATATTGCCTCTCTTTCCAATTCCTGCAACATGTAATAATTACCATTCCATGTTCTACATTGTTATTCTAAGAGCACCTAATAATCAAAGGCAGTGTTTCTGCCTTTTAATCTCACTAGAATAATAGAAATCTCTTTTGTTCCAGTTTCCTGATTTGTCAAATGGGATTGATAGCATTGCCAATTAAGCTTTACATGGCTAACTGTTTCACGTGTGTGTCACTGAAAATTTTTTATCATGCCAGAGTCCTGCTATTAGACATCAATTACCCAAGCTATTGCTTCCTCTCTCTGTTAGCTCTCCCTTACATACCCTCCTTTTGCAGCACTTGTCTTGAGTTCCCTTTCTTCAAGGCTCACAACCCATTGCCACAGTCTTTTGGCTATTTTCCTTTCTAATGCCCTGTTGGTGATTAATCCCAACTGGGTTATTTATGTATGCCAGTTCTGGCAGTCCCCCCTTGGCTGTGTTTGCTAATTCTGGTCTGAAATCTGAGTTCTGATTGTTGATGCAGAGGTTTTCTCACTGTTACACAGTACAGAAAAACTCATTGGGAACTAGCAGCCTAAGTGAGATGGGACACGGTCAAGTCAGGGATGATGGAGAAGGGGTTTTAAAGGCAGAATGTAGACCGAAGAGCAAGAGCTGCTGAATATCAATCATTACCTTGCAAATGAAACCATAGGAGATTCAAATGAGACTGGAAAACTTCAGCATGAACAGCTCTGTAAGAAATAGGTGGGCCTAAGTAAGAGAATGGCCTTGATGGCAGACCAGACTTTTACTGCTTCTCATTCTTCTGATTCCAAGAAACACTGATGAAGAGGAAGGTGATAAGCCATAAGGACTGCTTTGTGCAGGGAAATAATGATAGAAAATACAGCACACTCAGCTGCTCAGAGCAATCAGAAACTCATATTGGAAAAAATCTTAAACAGAGGTTTAAGTCTGAGACTATAATTCTTAGAAAACATATTCGAATTCATATGAAAAAGCTTTAAGGACTTAATTTTAATTGACCTTGGGTACACACCAGGTCATGGCCTTTTAGGGAATTAGAACCAGAGCATTCATCAGGGAACAATACAAGTTTAGAAGGTCAAGAACTGATTCCTAACCGTAAGTGCAAATGTTCTCATGTGTGTTTAATATGAATCGGGAAATACTTTGCAACATGTTGGTCTGGAAGAAATTGGAGCAGAAGTCTTAATATGTATTTTTTATAATAAATATGATATTTTGAATATGTTGTACCTCCTAAAGTCACAAGAAAAAGGATAAAGTGCCAGATATAGCTATAACCACATGCTTTTTGTAATAATGAGATCAATAAAGAGCTGAGGCAAAGCCCTTCATGATGTGTTGTTGAAAATTTAATTATGGAGACATTGGTCTAACTAACTTGTTTTACCAAAACAGGAAGGGGGAGTCGGTGCAAAGAGTTTCCCACGTTAAATTTAGGAACAGTCAAAATAAAACAAATGATAAAATTATCCAATTTACTTCAGGCTTTGTGAGGAAGAATGGGCAAGTAATTGTCAATTATGGAGTGGGATTGGAATGCAGGTTGTAGAGGGATAATTAATTGAAAGATATTTCATTTTGATTAGCGTGGCTTGAAAAATTGCCATCGGAAGTGGTTTCAGGCCTGCAGGGCGGTCTGCTGATGATGGGCAAGGGACCGGCACGCAGAACTTTAATGGGGTTATGAGGGGTTTAGAATCTATTACATTGCTGAAAATAAAATAAAGTATGGAGGAAAAAGAAAGTATAGCCTTATGATCAAGGGTTAGATCTCTGCTGGGAACCCGGGGATTGTTCCCAGCTTGTGCCATGTAGTTCCCATGTGGCCTCTGGCATGGAGCTGAGGGCTACATTGCACTATGCTCCAGGGACATTCGTGAAGGGCATAAAGCACCTCAGCTGCCAGGATGAATATTAGTGTTCCCTTCATCACTGGTCCAAGTTGGCTCTCAGGAGAAAGGGGTAGACAAAAGCATTAGTGGGTTTGTTGTTGGTGCTTCTCTTTCAATTTCAGCAGGTGGAGTTGAGCTGCGAAGTGATCAGGCTCATCTTTGCTGAGTTTTTCCATCCTGCATGCTGATCCCCACCTCATTTAAAGGGCTGCCAGGAGGAGCTGTGATTCAGCTAGTGGTATGGTGCTGTAGCTCTCTTTCAGGGTTTCTGTAAAGCAGCACACATGGCAGCACTTTCTTCTGTTTCGTATCTCGTCCTTTCACCGTCTCTTCATAACCCAATAGAATATTTGGAAAAGGTAATACTTAACACCATCTGAGGCTTGTTTATCTAGTGCAAAGAGTATTGAAATCTTTGTGAAAGAAAAATAAAGTATGGCTATTAGTTTGCTTAAAATAAACAATTACTAATTTAGCTGATGGAGCTATTTGCATCTTGTTTTCATTTTGGTAAATAAATGAATTTGGGAACTGAGGCTTTGAGGAGAGGATATACTCTCTTTCCCCCATGCTCTCTCAGTGGAGACTTCAGGATGACTTAGAGCAAGGCTCCGAAATGGAAAATGTGGCTGCTGTGAAGAGGCATCATTAGCGCAGTATGTGGAAGCAGGCTGCCTACCTTCCTGCACGAACCATTTTACCACAAACAGATTCCTGTTCTGACATGCAGCTTTCAGCAAAATCAGCCAACAACTGTTAGCCAGACATGAATGTCTCTGGCATTCAACAAATTACTTGCACATCAGACAGTGCTGATTACAACCGGAAAACAGTATAAATATCACATTTTATATTACACTTGTAAAATTGATTCTTTCCCCTTTGAGTTAGTATGCCAAAAGTTTTTTCATTGTGTATGGACTTCAAGGGGATAATTTTGGCTGCAAAATTACAAATAAACAGATTAATACATGTGTCAGTATCATGTTCTTTGGCTGATGCCATCTTCACTTATCACCTGTTTGCATTGGGCAATTCCTTTGTTCAAATAGAGTTTTAACTTCTGCTGCGTTATGACATATGTATTAACTAAATACAAATCAAATTATACATTTGTCTTTATTTTAAATTTATATAATCAAATGACATTAAGTCCTGAAACTTTATAAAGTATTTCATTTGAATAGTGCTTACAAGGAAAAACCTTTGAAAAGTTCAAATGAATACTTGACTTTTGCAAGGCAGATAGGCCTTGATGCTTCTTGTGTTCTTTTCCTTATATTTTTGCTGGATTGAGGTTGCTGGAAGTTCTTGAAGGTCAAGAAAGCAGAAAGAAAAGGAGGGGCAGCTACCTTGCTGAGTAAAGTAGATGTTGGAAATGACCGTTATTGATAATTTTTTTCTGAGTCCAGAACATAAGTAAAGGAAAATCTTTAAAACTAAGAAAATTAAATATAAATGGCATAAATTTATGTATTTTGTCCTTCCTGTTTTTTGTAGCAATAATAAAGCTATCGGGAAAAGTCACACTTTCTCAAGGGGCTGAGAGTTATGGAAAATAGCATAGGAATAATCAGATGAAAGATAAATGCAACTGGCAAGATCAACATCCTGCCATAGGTTTTTTTCAAGCCTGTAGTTGAAAACATGAGAAATGGGATAGGTACAACATCTTCTACCACTTCAAAAGTCAATCCATCCTTTAAAGCTCTTCTCTGCCTTTGAAAGGAAAATCTTCTGAATTCCTTAAGTAAGACACATCTTAAACCATATGAACCACTTTCTGCGCTGACAGAATTTAGTTAAAGCTCATTATGTAAAAAGGTGTTATAAGGAAACTTTATAGAGTGAATGCTCTTTATAAACTGGAAGCTAAGGTTCAGCCAGTTTCCATTTAATCCTCCAATATTGCCTGCAGCAGTCAAGTAAATTTCATAACAGTCTCCCTCTGCCCCAAATGAAAACCATGTGCCTGCTTCAGTTTTTACTCCTTTCCTAGTCCCTCCTTTCAAATCTGTCCTCAGTACTTTAGAAAACCTTGCAAGTATTGATGAAATCGAGAGAACAAAGTCAATTCTGGTTCTCATTAATGAGGTCACATTAGCACAAGTACTGTGCTTCCTAAAGGAGTTGACTTGCAGTCAAATTGTCATGCGTGTATGGCAATGGAAAGTGTTAAAAAGCATGTATATACATTGTCTATTCCGGCGTTTCCAAAATTAGGACTTTCATTCTCCACAGTGAAATTAACTTCAGGAGCGAAGCAAATAGGTAAAGCACTGTGATTTGATAAATACTTATTTTATTGCAATTTATCTTGGGCAAGAAGACTTCATTTTGGGCTTTTTCTTATAGAATGTCAACACATTTAGATATAATGTATTCATTGCTTATTAGTCAAGTAATTTCAGATTATTTTTCCCCGATTTATTATTTAGACACTTCTCCTCTAAGAGGAAAACATTTCCTGAACAACCACAGACTTTGTTCATGACCGTATCACGTTAGCACATAAAATTATCAGCAGGCAGAAGCATAATCAGAAGTCATGGGGATGTCTGTCCTTCTTCTAGATCCTTGTTCTGTCCCTCAGAGAGTGCCAGCTTAGTTAGAATCATAGAATATCTTGAGTTGGAAGGAACCACACAACACCCCAAGAGTCACACCATGTGCCAGAGAGCATTGTCATTAACAGGTTAAAATGCAAAACTGACCGAACAGTCTACCAACATGTTTTGGGTTTTGCCATACCTCTTGTTTGCATCAGTAGAAGCATAATCTCTTTTCTTGCTAGCTAATCCACAGGTAATGTTACACAACTCCTTGTAAAGGTCACTAGTAACATGTATCTTCTTGTAAAACTATTCCCACTCACAGTAGGAATTAAGCATTTTAAGTCTATAAAGCAAATCTCCATTTACTATGGTGTGGTTCACATTGTGGAGCTAACTCAGAGAAAGCAGGCTGGATTCTAGCTCATTTACTTTTTTTCTCTCAAAAAATGAAACACCTACAACTTAGTAATCAAATTAAAGTTAAATATAAGATAAATATCTTGAAGTTGCATTTGAGTGTCAGTTACATACACGGAACATTTCTAAATAATTTTTGTGTTGGTACAATGTTTCTTAAATTTGAAAGTGGTTCTAGCTTAGCATGATTTAACTTCATCAAGTTCACCAAGACTTCATCACCTTGAACAGCTGAGCAATAATAATGCCAACAAAAAAGCAAGCATGAGATTTATGACAGCTGTTTTCTTTGGTGTCTTCCTGAGTGATGTGTTTATGCAAGACAAATAAGTAAGCTGTATCTCCATGAGGCCTACTTGAAAAACTCCAGTTTTTTCCTGGAGATGGAGTGTCTCTTTTCGCTTCAAGTATGTGTTGATGGATTAAGGGAGAATGCAGGCAGGTCCCAACTGTCAACTGCCTGTAAGTAGAGCTTGAATGAAGATTGAGCATTTGTCAGTGCTGAAAGGGAAAACTGGGTTGTGCACACATCTGAACTGCCATTTAACACATTAGGCACTTACCACTTATTCAGGGCACATTTTCTGAACACATTTCTGCTTTTTCCTTCAATCTACAGAGTATTGACTCTAAGCCTGTGAATACTCTATTTTATATAAAAAAGGAAACAACTGATAAGGAACATCTGTGTCAATGGATACATGGAAAGCAGTGCCAGTGAATCCCAGAAACACTGAGGATTTTATAATATAGTGAAAATTCATTTTGGTGGCCTGTCTCACCTCTGCTGTAAATCAGAAGGCAGATGACTAATGTCCAGTGAACTGAAACCAGCCCAACACAGTATCTTGTCTGTATCTTTTGGTGTCCCGTATGCCTTTTATTCTTCTGAAAAATTGTGGAAATATTATTTTCCACATTTTGCACATGTGGAATTGATAAACACAGTCCTGGATACATCTCAGTACTAAACCAAGCATTTATGTGAGATTTTTGAGGTAGTTACATTCTAATTGTAAGATCACTCCATCATTAGCAGAGTAATGTCATAATTATAGTAATGATAATTGTAGTCAATTATCAAAGCCATAATCACCCTCTGGATGTGTCTTTCTCTGTTGCCTATATGAGGGAAATGTGTTTACCATCCAGCAATCCTCTGTCAAGTGTTTAATGGTAAGTGAAGTGAATATGGGTCATATGGTTCATTTCCAAAATCATCCTATGCATGCATGGCAGAGAAGAAATCCCACAAATACAAGTTCATTTTTTAAATGAGAAATCCTTCCTTTGACTATCTTTGCTATTTCACCAGGTTACATATTCCATTGCAGTTCATATCAGTAGTAACTGTCAATTAATTTTACGTGGCAACTGTGTTTTGGTAATTTCTGGGTTTCTGTAAGTGGAGGATGGGCTGAGTCAGGTCAACAATAATCATCTTTCAAAAATTGGCTTTCTGTTGAATACTGGCAGCTGTATTCAGGAGGCTAAGGAATACATGAAGAAAACCTCAGAACTTTTAGTTTTTCCAAAAAAATATTTCTTCATATATACAATAGAAGTAAAGGATCATGTTGAAATAATTTTTTTCTTCTGTTTATGTAAACTAAATGGTGTAATGAATGAGTGAGAAAATGTTTGCAGGTATGCAGATTATTTTTTCCATAGAAAAAAGAAAAGTCTGTCCAAGGGAATCCAGTTTATAGGTTTTTATGAAGAAATTATGCTATAAGTTTTATGGGAATGAACTTACAGTAGGTCTCTGACATGACTGGTTCCTCAAGGAAAATGATATGATATTGGGCTTTTACATGATCTCAGAACTTAGATACTAGAGGTGGATCACACCACTGAAAAATCCTTCTGTATTGTGAAAAGACAAGGTTGTTTTATGTAGTGCATTTTTTACTTTTTTACTTAGTTTTTGCCTTAAAATTACCGTCCAAAAGACAGGTAGATCTTAGCAGCAGAAAATTAAAATAGTTTTTCCTATTTAAATGTTGTGGTTTTATACACCAGCACTTCTCCCTAACTTGTTGTTCCTTACCTCCATTTACTGTTACTACTGCTTAAATATTTTAATAATATTTTAAAATGTTTAAATATTTCTTATGTGACTCTAATACATCAAGAGAAGGGCACTGTGCTGCTAGGGATGTCCTCTGAGGAGCTGCTGAGGGCACTGGGCTTGTCTGGTTTGGAGAGGAGGAAGCTGAGGGGTGAGCTCACTGCTCCCTACAACTTCCTGAGGAAGGGAGAGGGAGGTGCTAAGTTGTTCTCAGTCTCTCATTGCCAGGACGTGGGGAATGGCTCAAAGTTTAATCCATTGGGAGAGATTTGGACTTGATACGAAGAAACATTTGATGACCCAGAGGGTGGCCAAAACCTGGAATAGGCTTCTTGGAGAGGTGGTTGATGCTTCCCCCTGATCATGCCCAGCCCATGTCAGTGCTGAAAAGGCATTTGGAAAAGGCTTCTAAAACCATTCTTTAACTCTGGTCAACCCTGAAATGCTCAGGCAGTGGGACATGATGAGCATTGCAGGTCTCTTCCATCTATTCTATTCTATTCTATTCTATTCTATTCTATTCTATTCTATTCTATTCTATTCTATTCTATTCTATTCTATTCTATTCTATTCTATTCTATTCTATTCTATTCTATTCTATCCTATCCTATCCTATCCTATCCTATCCTATCCTATCCTATCCTATTCATCTTACTGGTTGTATGACACTTATTTAGCACAGAAGTAGTCACCTCCTTTGATCTTCCCTTTATTGTAAGTCAAGTTTTGTGACTTCTGATCCGCATTCTTTGTTTTCTACTTTGTTTTCTGTTTGGCATAAAACCCAAATACTGCAAAATTGGAACTCACAATATTTAAGAAACACTTCTAACAGTTATTTAGATTCTTCTAGGCTTGGGACTTGTATACTACATCGGTTATTATTTTTATGTCAACATTCATGTGCCTCAGTTAAGGAAAAAAATGGCCTTATATCACCTACCTTTTAAATATCTCTTTCAAGCTCTGCATTTGGTTGACATCAGATAAGCAGATTAGTGGGAAAAAAAAACTTCAGACTAATTAAATACCTGAGCAAACAGGTGTCTGGGACAATTAATTACAACAAAAACAAACTCTAGTTTTATGCACTCCACTGTATGTAATATTTACATGCATATAAATGAGATACAAAGAAATAATGCCTTCCTTTTTTAAAAGTATCCTGTGATGTTCTCTTAAAATATATGACTTAAAGGTATGTAGCACTTGATTTGTTGTTCAATTCTGTTTTCAAAGTAGCTTAACATATCAAACATTACAGTACTTTCTGTTTTGATCTGAAACACTAAGCATTTTTTAAAGTTAATCTCTCCCAAGGGTCTTCTTGAACAGTAGGTGATCGACTTGAAAAATGACAATAACTTCAGAATATCTCAGATGATGATAGTAATGGAATGGTTTTATTTACCAGCAAAATTGAATTTAATTTTGTTGCAACAGAATTATTTAATGAACTTTTTTCTTGAAAAGTACAGAAGACACTTGCTTTGATACTCAAGTGGTATTATCTACACAAGCTTCTTGTGATGTGCATGGAATAGTATGGTTTTGAAGACACTTATTGTCCAATAGTAGTTCTGGAAGATGAGTCCTTTTGCAGGACTGGAGTTAATTAAATAAATTTACCATTTGTAGGAAATACATACTGTATGATAAGGTAGTAGCATTTTAATCAGAAGAGTCAAAAAATGAAATTTTGAAGCTTTTGTATTACACTTAAATTGAACTAAAGTTTGAGCTACTCTTACAAATCAGCTACAAGCTGAAGACAATTCCTTTTATTAAAATATTTGTATTTCATTTTATTAGATGTCACCCCTCTCTTAATTTTTATAGTTTGATTGCCTGTCATTTTAATTATCTCCTTGAATAGGATTCGATAGAATAAAGGTCAAAGTAAATTTTCAGAATGAGAGAGTTCTTCTGGATGCATGAGGGAGTTCTTCTGGTTGCACAACGTGCTTCAACTAAACTCACATACTGAATGAAGTGTTGTAATTGATGATATTTGTGCAGGCTCTGAAATAGTTAAGAATGTAAAAATGCTTTTCCAATTACACTGCTCATCTGCTTACATTTGCATGTTTAGGAAAAATGCTCTTCCATCATTACTGTCTGTAACACTTTATTGCTATCACATGCTAGTATTGCCTTAAGTAGTATTATGCAACAGGTGTCACTGCTGAGGTAGAGAAGAAATCCTTAACACAAAGCTGAAGATGATAGTGGGGCTTTGGAAAAATGTTAAAAATAGACTCTGAAAATGTTAGGCTTTGTGTTTTGCATATCATGTGAAATTGCACCTGCGTAAGCAGTATATGATAAAGATATAATTGTTAGATGTGATGATTGTTTAGTAATTAAATATAATTATTGTTTAATCGTAAGAAGAATCATGAGAAACTATGTTAGAAGTTTGAGGGGGGGTCACGACGAGCCCATGCTTGGATGGAATCTATGTATACAATAGAACAATATAAGTTTAATAATGAACATGAAAGTTATATAACAATAGAATATAAAACATGTTCCTCCCGAACCCATGTCGGAGTCAGATTTGGGTTTGTACCCCTGACACCCAGAGCTCTTCAATAAAAGCACCTGCATATAATCATTCTCGTGATTATGTGTTTCTGAACGCTAGCAAAGAGACAAAGTTGAATATAACTTCCAAAGTTTGAAGATATGAATTTATCCACTATCTTGGTGTGAAAGACAGGTGTCAGCAAAGGAAGGCAGGAATCTCCCTTGGAATGGAAAATATGACCCTCTTTCCTCTGAATTATTATAACTTTGAAACTAGCAGGCTTTCAGGCAAAGATATGGGAAAAGGAAGAGTTCTTTACTAGTATGTATACGGATAACAAGGCAAACACTCAACAACAACGGCAGCAAGAGCAAACAGAGCCAGAGCCCAGGAACAGCCTTCCCCCGGCTGCGGCACTTTCCCCTGTGGTGCAGTTACGCTCACGGCCGGCAGGGGCGCTGCTGGCTCCCAGCCGGGCAGGGCAGGTGCGGTGAGTCCCCCGCAGCTGCAGGGGGCGCTGTGGCGTGAGCCCAGCCATCCCTCCTAGTGGTAACGGCGGGCGAGCTGAAGAAAGAAAGAAAGAAGAGGCTTTCCTTTGCAAACCTACAGGGGGAAGCCAGTTGCAGTGCCTCTCGGCAACCTGAATGGAATGCAGTGGGAAACCTCGGGAGCAGCAATCTGGAATGGCAGAGGCGGGCACATCCGGTTTGACAAACAGTGTGTCAGAAAACTCTGGGCCCTGCCAGAAGCTTCCGGGTGGCTGGTTGTTGGGTTGTAGTGTAGCCAGAAGTCCTGAAGCAGCAGCAGAGAATAGCAGGGCTGAGCCGGGAATGGCTCCCCTGGAAAAGTGGATGGCAGTAGTTGAGTGCTGGAAAGGAGTTGAAGATACTGATACAAAGTGGGGACTTACTCTTCACCTTCTCCATATAACATCTTGCACCTCGCATTCTTGAATCCCAATTCTGTGGTGTAGACATGGTTAAGAGTTCTCTATCTTAAGTGGGTTTCTTACAAAGGCTAATGTTAATGAGATATATGAGAGTATAAATCAGGAAAAATCTCCATGTGCCAGAGTTTCTGTTGATGAAAGTTCCTTTGACTGCCCAGGACATCTAGCAACACTCAACAGCATCTATACAGTTTACTGGGGTTGTCTGCACATGTTGCTATACAGAATTCCTTTGACTTAATTTCAAATGCTGTGTTTTAAACCACAGTCACAGCTCCTTTTCTAAAGGGCTATGAAAGTCAGAGCAAGATTATGCAGGAATAAACCACTTATGGGAGGCGTGGTGAATCTCTGCCTGCAGTAGACTGAGGATGTGCAGGGAGACGGTCTCATCTGAATGTCCTTTACAATACTAAGCAGGTGCCACTGTTAAGTGGCATTCCTCTGAGGATGAGCAAGTTTTGCAGTCCTGGAAAAGGTTAAGTACTCTGAGCTGACAGACCAGCACTAATGAAGCAATGATGTATAAATAAACCATGACACTTACATGGCAGGTGAAAGATGGGTGGAGTACTTAGAACAAGGCTCTTGGGAACTCAGCGTGGCATGCAAGGTCAGAAAATATATACTGATTATGTACGTTGTATTTGGCAAAACAAGTGAGACTCCCAAGGACCATCAGAAATCAAGTGATACTTTAGCATAATGTTGCAATGCTGTTGTTTAATGGTTCGTAGGCTCACTATTAGCCTGATATTACATTTGTGAATTTTTGAGGCTTGTACATTTTGAAATAACAATTCCCTTACATGGCGGACAAATACCTCAGTCATTTTTCAATCCAGAGTTGCATCTGCATGTGACTTATTTCAATACCACATGGCAAAAAGTGACCTCTGAAAAATTTCAGTTATCCAAAACCCTATCAGAATTTTCACTTCATCATCTCCAGCTCCATAGGTGGGTCTGTAAATGATCCTTGATGAATGTAACAAACATCCACAGAGCTGTTATGAAAACAATGGCAATGGAAAGGTTCATGGTATTTTTACCCCACCAGTCTCCCACTTATGGCACACAGTGCTTGAAGGTGTGGCAGTCCTAGATTATTATCAGTGTAATAAATGATACAAAATGCAATACACTTGCATTTTGTTAACAAGTCAATTTCCACAAAAGAACACATCCGGAAACTTATTTTCTTGTTTGATATAAGAGGTAAATCACAATGAAATAAAATAAAATAAAGCCTTTCATGTGACATTCTGGACACCAAAATTATATAATCTATGTACAGTCTGGGGTACTCTTCTTAATTTTTACATTCACTTACATCTTTAAAAAAGTAAATGTAATTAGGTTTTTCCATTTTTTTTCTTAAAAGAAATGGCAAACATAACATTTAAAGGCAGAATATAGTATTTGTAATAATCCAAAGTAGAAAAAATATTATCAAACGCCAGTAATTTTTAACACCATTGCTAGCAGAAAATTACTGATAATTCTGATTGAAATGAGGAAAAAACCAGTCAGTATTTCAGACTGTTGCTATAATAAAATCAATCTGTTTCTGTAGCAGCAGGTGATCAGAGTGGAGTTATCAGTGTTAGGAAAGCTGTGCTGCAGCTGGACACAGACTCTTTGATTGCGGAGCCAGTGTGAATATAGCCACACCCCATCTTCCTACCAGCATGAGCCAGGTCTTATATCCAAATAGCAGTACAGCCAACCATCTCTGCTAAAATATTTCTGTGAATTTACACATTCAAACCCACCAAAAGTATGGTTTTACAATCACATCAGTTCTCAGGGAAAAAGAACATCTGAAAAATATATGTATATTTTACAAATAAGGACAGATTGTTTCCTCTGCCACGTCTCCAGACTGATGGTGCAAGAAGTTGTCAGGGGACTATTCTTGATGATCTGAGGGAAGGAACCTGATTTTTAAGCACCTGGACAGCCCCTTGAAGTCAGGGTCAGGTCTGCAGCCTTGAAAATCAGAGAATTTATGCGATTAAATACAGACTTGCATCCATGAATTTTTGTGTATTTGGCCCAAGTTATAAACCTTTATTCTCTTAATCTCCTTGCTATTTGTTACAAATATTAAACATATCACATGCTAATAAACCCCTTGGGATTACTTCCTTCTCCACAAGAGTTAAAAACCTGATTCTTTACTGTAATATGGTCTGCTATTAGAATAAAAGTACCTTATTTTACTCTCATTACTTTTCAATATATCTGATGAAAACATAGGAGATTTATATAGACTTATTTAGCAGCTGTCTCATATTTACTTAGACTGTGAGGTATAAATTAAATTTAGTAATTTTTCTCAAAAATAAGTATGTGTTGATGATTAGGCAGTGGCAAAGGTGTTTCTGGTCTGTCAGAATAGGTTTCCATTGTTTAATACTTTTGGATTGTTTAATGTCTCTTTTGTGCATTATACTGTGGCTGATTTAGCACTAAGGACTTTGTAATTTTTAACTTTGTAGGAGGAGGTGCTAGGGAAAGCAAAACATCAATATGAGAACTATTCTCAGTATCAGGATCATATCTCACTTTGATTATAAATTTGAAAGCTGATTTAGGAAACTGAATTACTAAAAATGGTAATTGTCTGTTCAGATTGGACCCAGAAACAGTTTGCTGAGTAGACTCTCAGGGTGGAAGAAGGTGAGTCTGTGAAGAACAGACTTTCATAGGGTGCCTGAGAAGAGGTCACTGTGGTGGGTATATTCTGTTCCACTATTATGAACCACTACAATAATCCTGGAATCTTTTCCAATTTTACCAACTTTATGCTCCCTTCTGAACTGAGGTCTAATTGTAGTCTAATGTGCAGGTTTCATAATTTCAGATTATTGATATTTCAGCTAATGGATGACAAATAGAATCTCCTTTGGGATACTTACACAGAGCTTTGCATAGAAGAACGTCAGTGGAAGGACTTGTCTAAAACAGTAGTAAGAATAGATTGCTGGTGCAGGAAATGAATGAGTGTGGTCTCATGCATGAGTTGAGAAAAATCTGGTATATGGGGGCTCACACCATTGATGTCAATCACACAAAAAGTGTACAGGACAAGAATAAAACGGGCAGGAAAATGGAAAAAGGAGAAATTCTGGAAAGGTAATACAGTGACAAATATAGAGTTAAATAAAGAATGATCTGGCCAACTCTCTGCTCCCCCAAATGTATACGAAACCTATACATATCTCTATACCAACATGAGCTGAGCAAGAATAAAAAAGGTCACTTGAAATTCTTGGCAAAGAAGAGGGATCTTGACGTAGTAGCCATTAGTGAAGAACATTGGAATGACAAAAATCAATAGGTAAGTGTAATACCTGCTATAAACTGAACAGGATGGACAGATTAGGTGATAGAGCTGGGGGAGCTATATTAGGGCTATACTGTTGAGCCTTCTACTCAGGAAACGGATATTGAGTCCAAAATGTTGGAGGAGATAAAAGAATCCTCTAAGCCTAATTAAGTAGTAATAATGGGTGAATTCAACTGCCTTCAGGTGGTCAAAGGTAACATTGGGATAAAGTGTAAGGGACACAATTTCTCATCACTCTCAGTGATTGCCTTTTGAAACGTTTAGTTCTAGAATATGCAAATGGAATTCCTGATATAAGTGACTTAGCAGAATGCAGGTAAGAAGCTCTTAACTCCTGTATCAGAATGCACCATTTTTGATTAAGTAATGGCTACTGTAAAACCTAAATTCAATACTGAAGAGCCAATAGCTAGTTTGCAGAACCACTGTTAGTCTACAGGATATAAAGACTCTTTAGACAAAAGATAAAAAAGTAAAGAAATTAAATTCTGATAACCAAGAGGGAATCTAGGTGAAGTTTCTGTAGTAGAACAAGAGATGTAGCAGAAAAAAATATATAAATAATGTGACGTGGATCAGGAGAAAGATGTATGCATCAGGCCTCAAAAGGCCATCCCCAGGGATGTCAATAAAAAGTAATTTTGCCTATAGCATATACTAGCAAATAGCTATCAAGACGTGACAAAAGAAGAACTTTGTCAAAGCCATCACCTCACATGCACAAAAAACCCCAACAAGTTTGGTGAGGGAGACAGTCTGTAAGACACTGGCCTAGAAGAAAGCAGCAGTAGAAAGCAGGGACATTCCAATGAACTGTGATTTTCCTGTGTGTATTCCTATGGTATCACAGACATGGTGCTAGGGACCTTAGAGACTATAACATACTCGCAGTGTTCACATTGCCAGAATAAGGCAATGGGAAAAAAGAGGTAAATTCATAGGCAACAACAGAAACAACAAAGACAGATTTTATTAATTCACAGATTTGTTAAGAATGCAACCTTTCTTTAAATTATGTTCTGTCTCATGAAATGGTAAAAAGCTTCAAATATGAGAGATAGGTAAAGTGGAAGTAGATGTGATTAAATAATACAATACTTAGATATAGTTATAGTAGAGAGCTAATACCTTCTCTAAGTGACCCTTGCATATTAGAAACTGTGTTTGGAAAGAAGAATAGTAAAGCTATTAGTGATGAAGGACAAACTTTGCAACACAATTTGAATATATTGGGATTTCGGCTTTGGAAAAAAAAGTGGAGGGGAAACATGCTGACATGCAAACCAGCCTGTTGTGCAACAACATTCTAGGAATACAAAGTCAAGCAGAACCAGGCATCAGATGGGGATATATTCAATATCCTTTCCAAATTTCAAATGACTTGACATATTTTTATTTGGAAAGGGGTACTTTCAGTATGTGGGATGCAATTCCAAAATGGCATTTTCTTCACATGTGCTGTTACTTTTTCAGGGAGTGATTATGGCTGTTGCTCTATGTTCAACATGTACAGGGAAAACTATTATTACTTTTTTGTGGTTTGGAGGCACGAGTGGTAATTTCATTTACCAACAGCCAGCTATCTTGTGGCTAGAAAAATATGGAGAAATTGGTTACATCATTTCCTTTGTGGCCCTTAAAATCCTTTTCACTAAACTCTAGATGAATCTGTGAAAGAGTAGTACCTGTACAAATGCATATGTTGAGTGCATAGCTCCACATTAAATAGAACTTTTAAAATTTGAATCAGGGGAGGGGGGAGATGGGAGCTACAAGATTTGATATGTTTCTGATTCCAGTATCTCCTTTGATAGGGATTTGCAGGCTTACCTTAGGTAGAATTGAAATAGGTAGATTTGAAACTTTGCTAGCAGTTTTAAGAGGAACCATGTTGTTATGGGTGGTTAGTTACATGCGTCATCAGAAGTGATGTCTGTATTTGGAATAAAATAAAATGGTGTCACAGAATCAATCAATTAGGTTGAAAAAGACCTGTGAGATCAAAAGTCTGAAGACCATCATGTCAACTGTATCAGAGTCAGTCTTTCTTTAAACACCTCCAGGGGCAGTGGCTCCACCGCCTCTCTGGGCAGCCCATGTCAATATCTGATCACTTTTTCTTTGAAGAAATACATCCTAATGTCCAGCCTAAATCTCTCCTGGAGCAGCTTGAGACTGGCATCTTCTCCTGTGACTGGCTGCCTGGGAGAAGAGGCCAACCCTCACCTGACTGTCTTTTAGTAGGTAGTTAGATGTCTTATCTCCAGGATTGACAACCCCAGATCCCTCAGCTGCTTCTCACAGGGCTTATGGTCCAGATCCTTTATCAGCCTTGTTGCCCTTTTCTAGACTCATTCCAGTACCTCAATGTCCTTTCTAAATTGAGGGGCCCAGAACTGGACGTAGAACTCAAGGTACAGGCTCACTATGCTGCTGGCCACACTGTTCCTGGTACACATTAAAAGATTTTTACTGAAAGACTGAAGACTGTGCTTCTAATTTCTTTATGGTGGTCTCCCTGTAAAATGCCTCCCAAACATTAGTTGATTCAGAAAATCTCATGTGGTAATAGACCATATAGAATTTCTACCCTGCAAAATAACCCATATGGAAAAAAATAATAAAAATTGGTCTATTGATTGCAATCATCTTTTACATTCTCATGGTTCATCAGCTCCTTATTATGAGCTCAGGTGAATACAGACACAGTAGAGGGCTCTATCACATCAGAAATATCATGGCCATTTCAGCTATACAAGACCATGGAGGAGAAAACCATTGAGTTGTGTCTCTTGCCTTTTCCTCTGGTTTTCCTTGTCCTTGATGGTAAAGGATGTGAACGTTGCAGTAATCCTTCATGTTTTTGAAGAATGTACATGAGAAGTTGGTGAAGCTTTTTTTCAATTTGTTTTTGAGAGTCCTAATAGTGCAATGAATGGAATGGGAAATTACCCAGTTATTTTAAACAGTGCTGCTGATGTAGGAAAAACATCCACAGTTCTTGACCAGTCATTTCTTGGTGATTGTTTTCTTCAAAAGAAAAGTTGCTACTGAATGTATCAATATAGGCTTAACTACTGTAGAAAATAAGATTAATAGAAATGTCAGTGTTTTGAGTAAAAAATATATCTGAAAGGAAAATTCACACTGTGCTAATAATGAAAATAATAAGGAAGCTTGATGGCTGCTTCTTAAGCAAATCTTTTAAAAGAAGTAGTGGTTATCCTCAAAGATACTTCAGGGGTTTTGTAGTTCATTCTGTAAAGAAAAGGAATCTGGAATTTGAGTCTAACCAAAAAGTATTTTAAAAGAAATTTAGGTCTGTCTTATGAGAAGAAGAATTTAGAGAGTCAGAACAGAGAAAACCATGATTTTTCTGGAGTCCTGAGTAGCTGCTAGACGATTTGTATGCTTTTCTTTAAACAACTGGAGACACTTTTAGGTACATGCTTTAACTTGCCATCTGAAGAACTGCTTATTCACCTCAGTGCATTGTGGATTTCAAGTTCAAATGAGTGTGTTTTCTTGCATTCAGGTCCCAAATAATCAATTAAATGCATAAAGGTAGCTTGTGTAAATAAATTGTGAAGAAAGAAGGCCAAACTGTCAATAGTGTTTGATTAAGGGCATTACTGGAAAGATTCTAAATATGAATTAAAAAAGCAATTATATTTTCTAATTCTGTCATTTGGAAAAATAATTCTGGATGTCTCGCTTGAATGTCTGCTAAGACTGCCTTTAACCTTCTGAAATAGAAATAGAACTAATGATTTGGTATACTGCCAAGCAATTAGACCAGTGAAGAGACATTGTTCCCCCAGCATCTATTATTGGAAATATCTAGATTTCTAAATGTCATCTAAATAGGTTCATCCCAAAAAATAAGAGAAAGCTGACCTGACCTTTTGACACCACCTGTTCAGGAATAGGAATTTTTTAAGCATGCTATTCTACACAGATAAAGGGTTCACAAGGTTTGACCTGGAAAGAATGGTTAAAGGAATTAGTTTTGTTTAGTCTAGAAAAGAACAGACTGAGGAAGGATGTGATTACAATCTTCCAGTACATAAAATAATGTTATAAAGATGATAGTGATGAGTTTTCTCTGTTCATTTGGGGAAAATACAAGAATAAAGACACTTAGATTATGTATCAGGAGAAAAATTTCTAGTAATAAAAATGCAGAACAAGGTGCAGACTACATAAGAAAATTCTCATCTTATTAACTTGAAATTTTAAAGAATAATTAGACCAAGAGTTGTCATTAATAGTCAAGGTTGTTGTGTTGTTCGTGGTACGAGGTGAACAGATAGATGATCACTTAAAAGGCTTTTCCCATGTTTCAATTTCTATACATGATAGAATTGGCAAGACATTCTAAACTTGTTGCATTGGATATGAAAGTAATTGCCTAGTGGGTGGCTATCTATTTTTTTAAAATATTTCTGATAATATGATTAAGGTAACAATATTACAAGGATGGAAGAATAATAGATGAAGAAATTATAAATATCTTTTAGTGGCTTTTAGTGCAGAACTATATAAACAAGAACAGTGAGTTTGCTATTATAAATATCTTTTTCTCTGTTACTTGACAATTTTGGTATCACACATTGTTTTCTGGCTGAAGTTAATAACAAGGATCAGAAAATTGGGATGAATAATCACCCCATATAGATATATGCAGGGCCTGAAGCATGGCATACCAACTCAAAAGAATAGAAAAACCATCAAAATTATTTAGTCTTTCCAAAATGTCTGTAAAAGCTATGAACACAGCATTTCACAGTATGATCCATCACAAGCTCAAAAGTAGCAGTGCAAAAACAAACAAGAGAACATAGTTGATGTATAGGCCATTACTACATATTGAGGTTAATATGAAAGAGTGTGAAGGTTTTAATACTCATTCTGTGTTGGTACCAGCTGTCTGTTGGTGGTTGAAAGTGTAACATGCTTGCAGCTCACTTTGTTTGATGATGACTCTAAGAGCTTAAAGATATGTTAGACATGTGCAGTCTTAGTGAAGCTTTTATTTACCTGCATGAATAAAAAGTAGTGTCAAACATCAAAGCTTTTTTCCCTCACATTAAACAGACTACTTGTGTTATAGCTCTTTGTATTTTCAGAGAGTCTGTGAAAGAACACGATGATGTTTATCTCTTTTTTTCCTCTTGAGTTTAGGAACTGGTTGTATTTTATATTACATACGTGTTTTGTTTTGTTTTGTTTTGTTTTGTTTTCCTAGGTACTGCACAATGGACTTGTGATGGAAATGAATCATCCAACAGCTGGGAAGATAGCTGTTCCAGGTTAGATGTTTAATCCTTTTTGCTGAATTAAATGCTACATGACATCCTGAGTGGTTCTGGAACTCAGCTGAGGACATGACGCATCTTCACATTTCACTCAAATGAATAAAAGTTTAACCAGGCTGACATTTGTCAGATAGTCATTCCATTGATGGAATGGTCATTCCAGTAGCAGAAAAATGGGTTAAAACGTGTGTCAGAATAGCTTCTGGTTTTCATCGGTCAGTTGTCATAACATGAATATCAATTTGATAATATTTGCAAATTCCCACTGCTAGAAATGTTACTGCTAAATAATCTACATGAATATGTGAATCTGTTTTTGATTTAGTTTGATTTTGCAAGTTACCCAGGCTTCTTTTAGGGACATTTCTGTTTAAAAGAAAAAAAAAAATACAAAAGAGGAGGGAAATTTTTACTGAAGCTCTGCCATAATGAAGTCTTAAATAGCTATTTTGAACTTCCAAAAATACAGAAGTATATACAAAAGTAATAAACTAGTCTGTTCTCTTTACAGCTCTAAATGGACCAGGAACTTGTGTAGTTTTCCTTCCATTAGACTTGTTATGTAATGGAGTTAGGTTCAACCACAGCCATTATGAATGTCTTTCAGTTGCCTTGGTTTTGATAATTGATCCTTATCTGATAACCTGTTCACTATTGGGTCAAATTTCTGCTTCTCTCTGCTTTTCTTTCTCCCAGGCCACATTGAGAATTGTTTCTTCCTTCATTCAAAGCACTGTGTCATGTCTAGTTTTATAAGAACTTCGCCTTACATTGTGATTTTCTGTGCCAGTTCCATCCTCTGACACTGCATCCAGTTGTAACCAATTTCAGTTGACTTGAGCACATGTAGTGTTAAGAAGAATTTGACCCATAAAATTTATCTTTATATTCACATCCTGGAATCACACTGGCATGCAGAAAGAATTATTTGAAATAAACCTATCCTGTATTAGATCATGTTTTCTTCATGAATAGAGGGGGTGTTTGTGTGTGTGGATGTGTATGCTCCATATTTGCTCTTTATCACAGTTTGCATTCCACATTTGGTCTCACTAGATTTCAGTGTTTGGTTGACTGTATTGAAAAATGCTTCTCTAATTTAGATGCACATATCTGGAAATAACAATCCTTTTAAAAAGAATTTTCTTACAGAAAAGTAATCCTGGTTTATTTACCCAAAATGAAATGACAAATAAAAGGTTTTTGAGTTAATTATTTTTTAAAAGTAGAAATAAAAGCCTTACAGATGGTAGAGGAAGTGTGTAAGGTTTTCATGTTGCATACAATTTATAATCTATCTTAGAGAAAGCAAATACTCCTTAAGGGGATAGCTTAAACTGCAAGAAGAGGAAAGAGATGAAAGGAATGTTCTAATGTCTGTCAGCAGCGATAGAATGTATTGGCAAGAGAGTGAGTTTTTACATAGGTAAGTCATAGTACTTCCCAAATCCTTAGTAATTTTTTTATTTTATTAAACTAGTGACACTGCACTAAACTAAAATAAATCATCTTAGTCTCTAATGGTTTGCCATTTAGATGGACTTCTATGAAGAGTTTCTTGTATTGAAACAGATGGCTGAAATGATTATTGGATATTTGAGCAGGAAAAGTAGAATTCCTTCGTTTCCTGGCATGGGAGGATAAGGAGGGGAGACGCAGGGGAGGAAAGGGGGAAGAACACTTATTCACTGTGAGCAGAATGGACCTATTGATATCTCTGGAAAGACAGTGCATTACATTGTCCCAAAACTAAAGTGAATTTGGCCACTGTTGATGATAGGTAATGGAAGTACCCTGGATTTGTCCCACTTAATGATATGTCTGAAGAGTACAGGGAAGAGTATGCAAAGAAAACCTATAGTAGATAATTTCTTCTCAATGACAGTTAAGAAATAGAAAGTTTTGGTATTTTAAATGTGGTTATATTTTAATGTCTTGTATTTGGTGGAGAACAAGTTTACTAAGCTCTTTGTTTGTGTCTCAAGATTGCTTATTAAGGAAAATTAAGTTATTAATGTGAATGTTGAAACTGAATAGGCTGAAAATGTTTTTCTTTTAAGGGACTGGGGAGATCCTAATCCCAAAATAAAAAGAGATTGCTGTTATTCCTTAACCATATAAGCTAGATTTTAATGTGTCCTTTAGTAATTGAATTGGACATCACACTTGAGGCTCTTGACAGAGGTCTGACTTTTGCTGCCAAATAAAGTTGTGAGTGCAGTGACAGGCACTAATTAAGTGGGCCATGCTGGCAAATTTCAGCTCCAAGTATCACAGGTGGCCTCTGTGTCTAGCATATTGACTTGCAGTAGTCCTTCTCCAGACATGTCCCCAGTTTGAGAGTCAATTCAAATCTGTGTATGAATGATCCTTTGGAGATCTTGCAGCTTGAAATGGATTTTGCCATTGACATTAGTGTTGGCTACATTTTTAGGGTTGGACTTGGTAATTAATACTCCTCCTCTGCTTAAATATCTTTTGGTATGGTTATTGAATTTGGTTCTTTCCTCATTTTCCCCCTTGCTGTTTTTGTGATTCCCAGCCTAAATGAAACTGTGTGCTGATAAGTGCGTTATAGGGTGATGGGAGAAGTTTTACTACAGAGAACATTTTTCTAGTAATTTTTCTTTTCAGAATGTATCTTTATGGTAAGAAAGCAAGCAACCTTGCATCTTTCAAGTATTCATGAAAAATGTCTATGCACAAATAGATCGCATTGCTGTTACTACTATCAAGATATCTCCAATTCAAGAACAAATGTGAAAAAGAGAGTTCATTGTGTCTTAGAGTGACTCTATAAAAGATTGTCAGAACATTCTGAGGAAAGATGTGGTTCTGTGGTAGTTCAGTGGTTTCTTTAGGATAATGTTTCACCTATATAATTCTGTACTTTCATGTAATGATGTTGTTCTTGAACTGACATATACATACACTTGTCATATAGAATGTTATATACACTATATATACTTGTTATATAGAAGGTGCAACACTGTGAGAGAGGCCTGTTTGAGTCATTCTTGCCAGAACTGGTTCATCTGATTGTAGGGCTGAAGTGATGAATCTTTTCTGTTTCTGTATGTACCTGAAGGCAGTTTAAAAATCTTTAGTTCAGGGCAGTGCTCCAAAGATGATCAGGAGCACATGGTGGGAGGATGATGGTCAAGAGAGATTGAGCCTGTATATCATGAAAATCTTTTTTATCGTGACAACAGCCAGGCAGTTGTCAGGCAGTGGAGCAGGTAGCCCAGAGAGGTCTGCATACTCTGTTCTTACACATTTTCAAGGAACAGCTAGGTAACGCCAGGGCCAGCCTGATCTGACCTAGAACATGACTCTGACCGGATCCAACTAAGAGTGGAGTCCTCCTGAAGTCCTTTCTGACCTGGATTATGTTCTTATTCTGTGATTAGCATTACTATCTTTTCCTCAGCTCTATTATACTTAGCCCTTTCCACAGAGATCTGAAGGAGAAATTACACACTTAATTCAAATTAGAAATGTAGAGCACAGAAAGTACTCTCAGGTACAAAAAAAAATAGTTTTATGCAGTGCTAGATTTCAGATGATACTGGATGGCACAGAGACACTACAGGTAAGTGAAGGGACAAAATTTTGAGAAGTTTTAGCATCTGGGTTAGTCTTGATCTACTTTGCCAATGAGTAATAGATTTTACAAAGAGTGTTAGTACGTGGATTTCTGGAAGCTACTGAGTATTCTGAGTGCCAATATGGAGCACAATGGGTGCTCAGCCCATACTGATTACACAGAAAAGAACTAATGGATGCAATATAGTCTTTCCCAAACCTTTTCAATCACAGTCCCCTTATATGGTTTGGGAAACTCAGATAATGATACTCCAGCTTCTGCATTATCTAGTCTCTAATGTTGACTTTTAAAGGCTGCTGGTTGTTTTTAAAGTCAAAACAGTGTTTGTAATATTATTTTTTTTTATGAGAAAACCACTATGTATTCAGCTGTCCCTAGCAAATGAACCTTTTTAGAATTTATTAACTAGCAGGAACCTTTGTGAACTAAATTTAATTTCTGACCCCTTCTAAGCCTTAGCAAACTGGGAATTTGGATATAAGCCTAGACTTTGGAATCATCTCTGATCAAACAGGAAGCAATATAACTGTTGAAGTTGTGTAAATCACCTCTTCCAGACAAAACAAATATTCTTAGTTTTGATAATGTTTATGTTGTATGTTCTTCTCATCCCCATTTCCTGAGTTGACAAACACAATGCCTCTCCTTTGGCCCATGACAGGCATCAAGGATGACTTTATTGCTCAGAAAGGCCAATTTCATACCTGGCTTCATAATTTCCTTCTGTGCTCTTGATATAAAGTTTTTGGGGGACTATTCCAAGCTCAGTTAGGAAAAACAGTGCAGGATTCCTCCTTGACATAGATTTCTTGGACTGAATTCAGGCAATTTATGTTAATTTATCAACCCGCTCAGGAGAAATGTCCCTTTTTCTGGTCTTCTCCTGTCACTGTGCATTACAAATATACTACTGAAACAGGAAATAATTTTTTTTCAGAGGTAGGCTTTTCCTGTTGTGTGTGATTCATTAAATGGTGTCATGGTTCCATGGAGACTAATTGCTATCAATCTCTTAGAAGAATGGTTTTAAAGAATAAGACAAAGAGTCAAGAAATCTAATAGGACTTCACTATTGTACCACAGATTTCTTCCTTAACCTTGGACAAATCACTCTGTGTCTTACCAAACTAATTGTTTGCAGTGTTTTGGATCTTGGTTAATAATTGGAAACTACTTTAATTCCTTAGGGAAGGATTTTCTTGAGAAAACTCTGTTTGTTATTTTAAATATTTATTTTGATTTGTTAAGTATGTATTTATACCTATTTTCTTCATGTATGTGGAAGACTGGTTATAGTTAAGGAAACAGTGGTGTGTCTATGTATTTGATCAGAGCATTTCAATATAGGGAGCAAATATGGCTATTAGTGATACATGCTGGTTTTTTTGACCATTTACTGTGAGTGTAGTATAGGAAGCTTCAGTAGGTCTATAAAGCAAAGTAAAGTGACTTCCACATGGAGGAAGTTTGCAGGAAATTAAGGAAGTCTGTACTCCAATCCATTACTTCCTGCAGCTAGGAGATCCTTCAATATAACAATAACAACATAAAAAAATCTCAACAATTTTTTCAACATCCTTTGCTTGAAATTCTGATTCTACCTGCTTCTCATCAGGTGTTTTTCACATTTGTGTGTGCCTGTCTGTGTGTGTTTGCATGCATGTGCACAACCAATGTTGATTGAAAAATTTTAATTTCACTTCACTATTTATGATACATTGGAGACAAACAGTTTCACCAGCATTACCATGACCTCATTTGTCTTTTTTAGTCATCAGGGCTGACTATTTATGTCTTTTACATTCACAGAGCTGATTTCAATTTTGAGGAGTCCATGACCATTACAGGAACTTACACAAATAATGTATGACAGCTCACCTAGCTATCCTCAAAGTACTTAAAAAATTAATAAATATATAAACAGTATATTCACACTGATTGCAAAAGCAGAAAAGAGATGGTGGGAGTGGCAAGGAATATGTTATTGGTTTCAGGATTATATAGAAAGGGTAGTGCATGTTTTTAATGAATGATGCTTTAATTTGGAATCCTTTAAGAATAATTTTAAAGTAAAACATTAATAGCAAACCTTTTAACATTTTTGCTCCTCTGTCATATGTTTCCACAGTATTTCTCTACCACATATTTTAAAACTTGTTATACCTTTAGGAATGGTCTTAGTGCCACAGTTAATACTTTTAAAGTTGTTTTTAGGAAGAAAAGGCAGCTATTTCTTACCCAGTTCTAGGTCTTCAGTTGTTGGAAGGAATTAAGAAATAGTGGAAGACTTTTCCATCAGTCTCAAAGTAACTGAGTATCAGTACTGACTGGGAGCAGTGACTGGGTCACTCAAGCAATGGCTCTCCAGAACTGCTATTCAAGGTCTCTGAGCCCGACTCTTCTCTCATCACACCCTAGGTTTCTTTGTTGGTCTTTAGGATCTTGCAATCAAAGTTGTTTTTTTTAATTGTATATTTTTTCCAGGATCTGGCACTGCCATATAGGGAGGAAAAATAAAAATTTTTCAGAGGACAAGTGGGGACATTTTTCTGCTTTGTACATAAGTCAAGTAAAGCTGTGGTTGAGGTATTAAATGTTGATGGATAATTATACTTCTAGTTACTGGAGAATATTTTCTTTACATTTTCTTCTATGTGTCCTAAGCTATACTAGGATTTTCTTTAAACTGGACATAATTCTGATGGAGCATTAACTCAAGACTAACTCATTGCTGTCACATGGTGGGGGGAGGGAGGGGGTGAAAGGTGAAGTATTGACTGAATAGCCAAATAAATTAATGAGCTTTCCACTAATGTCATTGTCCTAAAACTCAACTTTGTCTAAAATGATGTGGTTTCTTCTTCTGATTGAATGTGTTTCCCTCTTCTTTCTTTATAAATAACAATAACTTAGAAAGTAGTTTCTTAACCCTCACTCTGTAACAAGCACAGCCAGGTGCTCACACAGTTCAGGGTGTGTGATTAAAAAGATATGTCTGCATGCCTCGGGTGTGTTGTAAAACAGCCAAATTACTTCAACACACATACATTTTTCATATATCTTTATGATCTTTAATAATTATTGGATAAGAAAAGGAATCTACTGTCAGTTAAAAAAGGGTTGGTTTCATTAAATGTAAGAATATGTTTTAAACATCCAGAAAATTTGCCCTAATCCCTAAGATACTGAGTAGACTAATCCTCATTTGTGTTTCCTTCATATCATCTTGACCCAAGCCCTGCCTTCCTATCATGGTAAGAGTGATTGAACTTACACTGTTTTCTGTGAATCTAGACTGAACAATTTTGTGGTCAGCACTGGCCATTAGGTCATGTGCTTTGCCTTTTTATCACATTGGTTGTGGAATATCATCAATTTTACTCTTTCACATATGTTTGACTATAGATTATCTTTTTCAGAAGTCCCAAGAGATGGAAAATTTGGCAAATAAATGCCAAATATCTGTCTTTAAAGGCCTGATTACTTTAATTATTAAAACCCCTATGTCTTCAGTTTAATACAGAAATTATATACTTTTTGTATCTTTCATGAGACATGAACCATGTCTCTGTTTTTTGTACCACAAAAGTACTTACATGACCAAAATTTTATTTGGATAACTTTTTGACAAACTATATAGGGTAAATTGCCCAGATCTTTTCAGGCCCTTTCTGTAAGTACAGTGCAGTTACAGTTTTGTAACTCTGTTTTTCTTATTGCAGTCTATGTACTGTATATATACAGGAAAAACTGCAGTTGTATAGAGTGAATCACAGACTTCCTGACTGACTTGGGGCAAGTCTTTTAGCCCATGAAATTTTGTTTCTCACTTCTTCATGCAAAAGATTGAGATAATAGAATTCACAATTAACTATTATTTTTTTCCGAATGATAATATATATATATAATATACATAATATTTTGTGACATTTGATGCTATTTTTCCTTGTAGTTTATGAAAAGAATCATCGGATAGAAATAAGGGGCAAAATAAGGCTTATACAGTTAGCTTAGTTGTTCAGTTGCTTAGAGCCGATCATCAGTAGATAGAGTGTACCTGTTGTACATTCTATAACTCCTGAAGTAGGGAATTTTTAAGTCCTTTTAGTCAATGTGCACTTGAAATTATTTTTGTTCCCCTTCCTTATACTTGCCACTCTTGCTAGTAAAGTCCAGTCCAGAAATTAATGCCATATTACATCAAAATCAAAAACTAAAATGGTGATTTTGACCCGAGTTTTCAATATTCTAAACAATGCCTCAATAATTTTAGCTATCAAAAATAATGTATTGCTGCCATCTCTTTTGCCCTCTGCCATTTTGCTTACTATTTTGGAACTCTTTTGTGATTCTGGGAGAGAAAGTAATTCCCAAGAATTTTTCCAAATGTTTTATGACTAGATGTTCCTTTTATTTTTTTACCAGACTTTTATTTATCTGCTGTTGGTCACCAAATTTGATTCAAATGTTGACTTTTTTTGCTAGCATAAGCTTTTCTTCAGGCAAATAAAAATAGCTTGTTCATCCTAATGTAGTGTGCAAAATATTTTAACCAAGACAGAATAGATGTGAACTAGCTTAATCCAGGGTCTGTTGAAACATTAGGCATTGAGTCAAGACCTGATTAGAAAAATCTCCCTGACACAGAGTCTGTTAAGGTACAGGACAGAATTCACTAAGAAAACACAGAATCCCTGTTTTGGCTCTCTGAAACTAGACTGAACAGAGAAAATAAAAGCAGATTACCCATATGAAAATCAAATAAATGATCTATCAAATGGAGTTGATAACTTAATGAATTTTGAAATTTATTGTGAGTCTATTGCTTTGAATTAAAGTTATTTAGAGATTGTACCTTTGGCAGGACAAAAAAAAAAAAAATTGTGGAGTGTTCCTCATCGGTTTTCAACTAGATGTAGAGATGAAATGAAGCAGGAGTTTGCAGATTAGAACAAGCTTTTTAATATTCTTTGCCGACTGTTTTTAGAAACATCACAAGGAACAGAAAATGAGGCCCATTTGTGAAAACAGGCCGAACAATTTATAAACATGTGGGGGAAACAAAGTTTTAAGGCTGATGATGCACTAATAACCAATTCCCATCATCCAATTTATACAACACAGAACTTCATGCACACATCTGCTATTTGGGGCCCAGATACAGACATGCAAGCTGGTATAGGCTCATAGCAATTTAATAGTATTCTAAAGAAATCAGAAGATTAGTGCTAAAATTTTAAGATACATTGCTTTGATTATGAGATAGATCCCTATATAAGTGAATCTATGATGAAAACTCCCCTTTAATTTGAAGCATATTAGTTTTCACATTTGCTCATACCTAGGGGGACAGAAAATTTTTAAAAAATGCCACAGAATTGTCTTGGTAGTATTTACCTTTGCTACCTTCTTAAAAGGCTGGAATGAGGACTTATGTTATAGTTTCTGAAAGGGAAGTTTTACTTTCTGACTTCCTCTGTAATCATGAATCAATGTCCCCACTGTATAATTTAGTAGTTGTTTTATCTCAATACTGAATGTAGGGCTTAATATCTTACTTTTCTACTCCCCATTTTTGCTTGGATTTCCTGAGAGAAAAACATCAGAAATGCTGACCTGTTCTTTTGCTCCTTGTAGATTCAGGTACCTTGCTCTAGCTCCTACTGCCTCTAAAAGTGTTGGGAGAATACATGGGTAAAATGTAGTTTTGACATGGCTGCATAGCAGTGTTAGACTGCCACAGACCACTTTAACATACCCTTCAAACACTTTTGTAAGAATGACAATGTAGAGAAACCTACTGGAGGAAAACAATGAATTGGTGGAGTAGCTCACCCACCTTGATGTCTTCCAGTTAAGCCATTTACCTTCTAAGAGTTACTATTCTCACAGATTTTAAGCTTTTCAAAATGTTAGCTAGTGTGGTGATACCTTGGAATCATCCTTCCAGCTGACTTCAAGAAAGAAAGCAATACCTCATTTACTACTTTAATACGACTTTCAGATTCTCACTGCTAGAAAGCTTACCACTCAAACCAGCATCACCCACAATATCCCTAAGGCAACATTACCATTTCCATGAATTTGCATTTACTTTTTTACTTTTACATTTTTGTATTCAATTTGGTTTTGGTATTTTTTTTTAAGTAGGAAGTTTTCACTCAGGTGCTATATTTTAAGGCACAGCATATACTTCTCATTTTCAGGTATTTTCATAGATTGGTATTCATTTCCCCAAGTGTACACAGATATGAATCAAAATGTTTAATTGATTGTATTTAGAAGCTATAAGTCTAAAGTCTTATCTTACTCTTTGAACTTAATCCTATGCTGGGTACCAGTTACAATGAAATATAATAATATTCAATATTCAAAATAATATTCAATAACATAATTATTCATTACACTGGTATGTCACATGTGAATATTATAAACTCTTCTACACCTGACAACCCAAGGGGGTTTTTTGGTGTTAAACTGTAGAGAGAGAAGAATTAGGTCATTACAGTGCATATGATTTATAAGTAGAGGTGATTCCGAAAATTCGGAAATCTGAATATTTTTTGTTTAGTGTATAAACAATTTTTTAACAAGATCTTGTATAAGAAAGAAAATTATTGTAATTGAAAACAGAGTTAATCCTTGGTATCATACTGAATTTTTACCTGCTTGCCTTTGATCAGTATTTATTGGCAATTTTACTTACCTTTGATATCCAAGAAAAAATAATTTGAAAGCCAGATAAAAATAATTATTTATTTATAAACCAGATTTCAGATATTGGGTGCAATCAGGGAACTTACATGCTCTGATTTGTTGTGAATACATTGTTGATGTTAAATGCCTTAGTAAATTGTGGATAATTTTAAAACTCAGGATGAATGCAGTAAGACGTGTCCTTAGTAAGAGTGCTCTTCTCTTTTTTGAAGACTATTTGGAGCTTTGTCATATAATTTTTCTAAATTTGCTCTAAGTAATCAACTGAAAAGTACTGTAATATATGCAAAACAAAATGAAAGATTCCAATCCATGGTACACTTTGTAATATAGTGACTGATAATTACACAGAAATATTAAAAGGATCAATTTGTAGAGGCTCTTTAAAAAGCCAAGATATAAGATTGAAAGCTCAATCATAATTTAGGAATTTTCTGTCTTCTTGTGCTTAATGTCTTTAGCAGAAGAGTGTTTAGTAGTTCAATATTTAGTTTTATATTTGAATAATGTAACTATTACCATTTCCTATCTTGTAAAAAGAAAGAAGTCCTGTTCCTAGTAACCAGGACATGTGAACCCCACTTTGGAGAGGAAGGGCTGTGTTTTGGTTTGCTCATCATACTGGGATAATAGCTGATTTCTACTTCCTAGCAATTTTTAGCTAGTTAACTAATAATACCTACCCAAAGACACTGATTCAGGCAGGAATGTGATTGTACTTAATTCCAGAGTTATTTCTGGGTGTAGATGTCATTGGTGTACAACTCAGCCTTTGAAAAACTTATGACTTTTGATTATAGATTGGTGTCTTCCACAGGTCTTATATTACCAGTCTTTCCTAAATAATGAAACTATGATATAATGAGACATGCTGCTTGAGCAAACAATTTTGCCCTGAATTTTAAGATACAATGAATATAAAATTTACTCACAACTGGTCTTCTTCCACTGGTAATGTTCAGCCTACAATAAAACTCCAGGTGGCCAAATGGATTCACATCTATGTGAAGAGAGCTATATAATAGGAAAAAACCCCAGATTACTAAAATGTGCACCAGGTTACACTATCATACAACGATTCACCATACAGAATATTACATAAATTATCTCTTCCAATGCTATTGCATCTATTGGCAAAAGATTGAGACTATATAGCCAATTAGTTTTTCTTTCCTTTGTGCTTCTGTTTCAAAGGCTTAAAGGAAAACCATACATATTTTGCATTGTGGTTATCTGTATGATGCTGAGATTTATTTTCTTGTGTAAAAAAAGTAGATAAGTTTAAATTTATGATTTCTATCCATATTTTTCTAATATTGTGTCTTAGGGCTTACCACCTCCACATCCACTCTAGTTTCTGTGGCTTTTTTTTTTTTTTCAGTGATTTAATTTGTCCCAGACATCTATAACATGGACACATACGCTCTCTCTACATTGTATACTACAGGAGATCCTGCACAACAGGATATGCTCAGTGTGCCATTTACACTGTCCATTTGGATTAGAAGGAATTAAGTAATTTTACATAGCTATTGGCTATTTCCTGAGCATGTGAGTAAAACCTGTCACCTCCCTGCCCCACAGATTGTTCACACTTTCGAGGAGATGCCCAAACCCTGATCTGCCCTACTGGGAGCCATCTCAGGGGCTTCCAAGAGTGGCCAAATGCCCCATGTCTGATCTGCCTTGGGGGCAAAAATCCTTTCCATGTCTGACAGGGCACCTGTGGGTGCTTCAAACCACTGGGAGCCCTGGCAACATCTCTGCATTCCATTTCATATGACTGCTGTCCCCCGTACCCCAGGGGATGAGGATGGCAAGCTCTGCAGTGATCCTCAATAAGGTGTTCCCTTGCTCTTGCCACTGCTGAAAAGAGCTGGCAGCCTCGGGCACCTCCAGGGGTTGGTGGGTCATCTCATCTCTTTTCATCTCATCTCCTGAGGGGCTTGCCATCTGATGAAGATGACTGTCACAAACTGGGAATATATCCCACTGCTGCTATTGCCATCACATCCCCTTGTCCCACTAAAAGTAGCTGCACAGTTCCTATGTTAAAGACAACCACTGGGCATGCTTAGAAATGATGTAAAACACCCTTCAGTCACAGGGTAAAACTTTGAGAGTTAGTTTCTTCCCTTAATCTTTCTAAGAGTTATTTGCCTAACTTGTATTGCAGGAAGATGTTCAGGTCAGATGTTAGCTATAACTCTGTCAAATCTTTTTTGCCTTTAGTATTTAAGATTCAAAGTAATGAAAGATTAGTATGCAATTTCAGACTATGTAAATAAGAGCATTTATATCATGTATAAATATTTTTTGCTGTGGTGATGCCAGAGATGAAAGGCAGGAGTTTGGTTCCTTGGGCATGCAGGGATATAAAGAGCATGCATGATTTCCCATCAATTCACCAATGATCATTTGCCACTACACTGTTTATGATGAGGTTGTTTTCTTGGAAAGAAGTCCCTAATGGTTTTGTGTTCTTTACTATATTTTTTCTTTACTTCAATAGCTCCTTTTCTTCCTTTGCCTTAACAATTTATCCCTTTCTTGAAAGTGATGGTAGGCCTCCAAGCATTTGTATTGCTCCTTCCAATTGTCACTTTCTTCTGTAGGCCATAAGTCAGGGGGCTTAGTTTTGCCTGCATTCAGTCCAGAGGGAAGTTATCTTTCTTGAACGTGAAAAACTAGAAATGCCTGTAGTGGTACAGGTGAGCTCTCATCAGGGCAGGCACAAAGCCTGCCTTTCCTATGGAAATATCTTGCCTGAGACACAAGAATGTATTTGCTTGTATCTCATTCATAGCTTACAGTCATCCTGTGGTCTGTTCATGCCTCTGGGAATATTTTCCTACTCTGATAGTTCTCAAGTGGAGCAGAAACTCCTGGCACTCTGCCTGACATGGTGGTACCTATTTCTGGTCTGCAGGTCTTCATGCAAGGAGTGTTTATGGATGTAGGGAATGTCACTTTTGTCAGAGCTTCAGCTGGTGGGAAGGATGCTCTAGACCTATACCATGAGACAGAGCTTCTTCTGCCACGTGAATGCCATGAAATCGGGAATATGATGTGGACAATCAAACCTACATTTCTCCCTAGTTTTCTGAAATTTAAATTCAAAAGATCAGACTATGAACTTCCTTTTTCCTACATTTGATGTCAGCAAAGCATGAAGGATGGAGCCTGAGAAATGCTTTAATGAGGCTTCTATCCATCAGAACCTTGCTGGAGTCAGCTCCACGCAGTCACAACCAGCAGCACAGTCCAGGCCTCCACTGGACAGCTAAAGTGGTGATGCAGTTAAACTAGATGATGTCTATACATCCCTTCCACCACAACTATTCCATTTTGTTCTATTCTATTTTAAAAACCTCTTCATTTACATATTTCTTAGACCTTCTGTCCACCTGTATGTCTACTCACTTCCCTCAATTCGTATCTTCTAGCAAGAAAGAAAAGGCCTGAACTTTTTTATTTCATTGACTTAATTCTACCCTTCCCTTCCAGCCTAGCAGTAGTATTATGGATATATTCCACAGGCCATATTAGATGGGCACCTGACATCAAGACAGCCTTTATGAAGTTTCTGTTGTATGTTGGTTCTTTGTTTTACACCGGGATCATCTCCCTGAATTATGGAAGGATCTCTTCCAGGCTTTTTCATAGAGACAAAATGCATTGTTCTCTCTCGCAGTCATAGTGCGTCCAAGACCATCAGAGGTTAAGAAACTGGCCTGGTTTGGCAGATGTTTCTTTTTATTCTGCCAATTAAGTCAACAATAGGTATTCATAATTCTGGGGAGGCTTGGAGGTCATAGAAATTACAGGGCAGGCAAGAATAGCTAATGCACAAATAGCTGAAAAAGAAAGCGATCTTTTGGGGATTCCCTACCACCCTTTTATTCTGCTTGTCCTGGTGGCTGTCATCAGTCAGTGACGTTGTTCATTGGCTTCACCCCTTGGTTCTGGCTGCAGTGTTCAAGGTTTGCCATTATCCTGAATGGCAAAGCCTCTGTTTTATTGTTCCAGGGGAGATATTCTTCTACAGTTTGTCTTACACTCAGCTTTCCGTGCTTTGTATAAGATTTGAAACATTTTTATCAGCAACTAGTTTAAAATAAATTGTTGGAATATTTCTTAAAAGAGAACTGGGAGCCACCATGGAATAAAGATAGCAGTTATTATGAGGCAGCATGTGGTGTAGAGAAGTCATCTCTTGCTTTACCAGTATAGAGAAACTCATTAGATTCTTGTTTTCTGATCTTCTCAAAAGATCATCCTTGCTGAGCAAGACATGGAGCTACCACAGAAGTATAGACTTTAAGAGAAAAAATGGATATGGAGAAGTCACCAAAGAGCTAGATTATGTGCTTGTGTCTGGGACATTAATGGCAATTGGATGATCTCTGCAAGTAATGTGATAGAGTACATTGGACTTCTCAGATGTGGGGCACTCCCTGCCCACCTTATGCAGTAAAGAGCAGTGTGATACAATAGTCAGTCAGGTGATGCTAGCAACAAGAATAAAGCATCACTGGAAGACAAAACAGGAGCTTTATAGAGAGAAAAAAAGCAGTCACGAGGCAATGAACAGCCATGAGATTTTAAGTCCGTTAATAAAGCCGAATTCCCATATAAAAAATCCTTACTCAAGCTTAACGGTACTAATATATAGTGAATAAAGCATTGGCTGGGAGTGTAACAATGAGAAAAGTATAATAAAGCATTTCTACTATCACCTCTGGTGAAAAAGAGAAGTGAATGAGACATAGTTGGTACAAATAATACCTAAAACATTGTAGCAGCTAATAAAATCATTTGATATACTGTGACCCTAGAAGGAATGTAACTGTGTATTTATCAGAACCCAAGAAAAAAAGGGGCAGTATGTGCTTGCCTCACAGTCACATAATCTGGCATCCACATGTACTTTTGGAGATATAAAAGATCACTTAATGAGAGACAGAAACATATATGGGGCAAATGATTCCAGCATATAGGGGATGATGCTGAAAGAAACAGATAAATTTCTTCAAGAGGCAAGGGCAGCTGAACTGTCTAGCAAGAGGATCAAGACAGTGTCATCAGTGCAGAACAGGGACAAACTAAAGGAAATTCAGAAATAGGATAGAGACAGACTGTACAGGAATGCAAGTGTTGGGTTGCAGGGTATATACTGAGTGAAACAATACACAAAACAGTACAAACCCTGCCTAGTACCCAGCAAAAACATAGAAAAGCAGAGAACATAGCAAGACTTTCTGTCCAGTGTGTTGTAGCTTGGGAAATAGAGAAAGTGTTAATAGGTAGGGACAACATAGAGCTTACAGTTACAAGAGAGATGTCTTCTGGTTGTCTCGCATAAGTCCAGATAAATTGGTTGCACCGAAGGATGCAGAGAATGATGTCAGCCTGTTTATTTTCAGAACTGTTCTATCAGGTCTTAATCAGTTGACTGCCATTGGGTGGTGAAGCCATCAGCAGCCTAATTCTACCAGGCTGGATGACTTTAATCTGGAGAATTAAAATTCATGATGCAGGCATTTGAAGCAAATGCAGCCTGTGGAGAATAAGTTTGACAATCAAGAGCTGTTATATACACAAGGTATTAATTTCCTGAGCATGGTAGAGGAGAGAGTGTTCTCTGTGTGTGTTCTTCTTTTCAGAAAATGTATGGTCATCCTTCAGGGAATCAGACACACAAAAATGAAGTCAGAAAAAAGCTTCAATACAGTGAGATGACTAAAATTCAGTTTTTGATAATGGCAGAGTAATGACAAATAGTTGATAACTCTGCAAGAATTGACATTATTATATCTATTGAAACTTTTAGAGAATGACTCAGATGACTAATTGTTGCTGAGAAAAATTTGGACTAAACTGAGGATCTTCATTTAGCCAAACACCAAAGTGTATAATTTTATGCATGTATGTGAGACTAATGCACACTAGATTCTATAAGCTATCATTTATTTAACACCTCTGTCAGGTTAAGACTTTTACCACTCTGTGATTTGAGCCATGTGACAACACTGACTACACCTTTTGGAAGATAATTGCCTGGTGTAAATGCTTTTGACCTGCGCCCAACTTCTAAGGTGTTGCAATGTAAATTGAAGCTGGGAAGGATTCCCAAACATGTGGCTTGAAGCTGATGACAGAGCAATTAAAAATTAATGATCTGACAAAAGAGACAGTCAGTGTCACTATGTAATAAGCAAAATATGAAGTTGAATGTAGACATGTAGAGCTTGAGTAAAACTATGCTTTCTCTGTTAGCTGACATCTGGAGAGATGTCAGCAAGACCCTGGAAAAGTCAGCACGATTAGGAAAGCACTTGAAATGAAAGCAGTCCAATGTCTATTAGACATAGTGATTTTTTTTCTGGAATTACCCAAGGTGTTTAAAACAATTACTGCTCCTAAGACTCTATAGGGTAGCTAAAGCAAAATTATTTTGTTCTGTAGGAGCTTAGGCACAGTGCTAATGCACATGAAGCAGCCCAGAACACTTACTAAAGACAGGAAGCAAAAAGGGAAACACAGAGCCATGCTTTCTGAAATGCAATTCCCTCACTTCACTTTTCAGCACTTGCCCAAAATCTGCTTGAAGGAACATGGACAATGATGTGAGTTTATACTTGGGTTTGTTTCTTTGTGTACCAACCATGGCAGTCTGAAGGGGCACTTATGATAGGATGTTACTCTGTTTTAGTCTGTGAGGAATGTACTGTACATGCAAAATTTTTTTTTTTTTTGAAGGAGACCTAACAGCAATCCTAGAGGACTTAAAGGGTGGTACAATGTGCCTGAAATACAGTTCAGACCTACTAATATAGATCTGAATGAAATTCAACCAAGACTGTACGCCCAGATGGGAGCAAAGAAATAGCAGTCTGAGGTGCTCAGACTTCTGAGTGACCACAGGACATTGCACAGCTTCATGAAATATCAGCCCTGGTAAAAATACAGAGAAGAAAGCAAACAAAAATAAAAGAATAAAACCAATAGACAAACTTTTTGCTGCAGCTGCTGTATGACTTGTTGAAGAGTATATAAACAAAGATGGTACCAGACTGTCTGAAACTTAGGATGCCTGGCAATAGACTTCAAAATTAACTCAAAATGGGTCACATTTTGGATGCTCAAACAGCAACAGGAGAGACAATCTGGCAATAAAAAAGCTTGTAAGCAAGAGCAGTACTGGCGAACACTTCTCACTTTGCATTGTTCAGCTTTCACATTCCTGCATCTCTTTCCCTTCACTCCACCATCTCCTTTCCTAATTTTTACCTTGGCACAGATAGGTCAAGTCTACTGTGCAAAAAGGAAACAATAATCAGTGGAATGAACTGGTAAAAAAATCAGTTAAAAAGTTGATGATTTGATACCATTATGTAGGTAAATTGGTCAGGTTCAGCCATCAAAAATTCACTTGCAGCAATAATAGAAACTAAAGGCTGATGATACTTAATAATAGAAACTAAAGGCTACTGATAGTAGAGGAAAATCTGAAGATAGTATCCATACAAAATCAAAATCCATATCAAAGTAAATAAGTGATAAAAAAGGGAAGTATAAAAAAAGAAATTACAATAATCTTGATGCCAACAGAAGCTCAAAATCTCATTTCTTTCAAAAATGGTTATAGTTTGCTTGAAGAAAAAGTAAAATAAATTTACATATGGGCATGGCAATGGCAATTTTAAGTTATACTCTTGATTCATTGAGTTTCAGCAGAACTATTCTGCAGGCCATTTTGAAGGTGTTCTATGGTCAGAACTGGTGACTGTACAGCTGTATCTGCAGGAGAATGCAGCATTGCTGGGGTGTAAACGTTCCCACCATTCCATTACAGCGTACCTGTAAGCAATCTATAGAGTCTTACATAACACTAGAAAAAAAAAAATCTTTGAAAGCACTTCAGATTTGTTTCTGCTTATCCCCTGTACCCTTTGAAACACCAGGATAAAATGCAAAAAGTGAAAAACATTCCTCTCTTCTGATGTCAAATCCTGTGCTTGAGAGAGGAAATGCAGCCTTCCAGGAAGGTGTCTGACCTGGCAGGTTTGCTCTGTTGCTCCTCAGTGCTCTGAGAAAGTGTGTGGTATGGGCTTTACACAGGTTAAGCAAAGTTTTGTGTTCTGAACCTCACTCTGGAAAAGAAGCATTTCATTAGGCAGCTGCCTGGAATCAACTTCATATGAAAAAGTGAGAAAGCTTGGGAGGTTTTAGAGTCTCTGAATACATTTCTTGCTGTTTCACACAGTTACACTTACGCAGAGAGAAACCTTTCTGAAATTTCAGGCTACATTTTAACATGCATATGTTTCTTAGAATGAAAACTTTACTCTGGGAAAAGGCGAAAATCCTTCTCCCAGAAAAGAGAAAGTGTCCTTGCAAACCTTGCTAGAGAGTGGCTTTGTCACAGTTATCTCAGGACTGAAGCTCCTTGTTGAACAAAAGCCTCGAAGTGTCATGACTGTTAGCCTTCTCTGGACTTAATAGTAGCTGTGGATACCTTTGGATGTGTCATGGAGAACTTTTCCTCTAGATCTGTCTGCCACTGTGTGTGGGTTCAGCCCCTGAAGTGAGTCTGTACAGCGCTCTCCTGCACTCAGGGTGTTTTCTTCAGCTCTCCAGACCCTTTGCTTCCTTGTCAAATGGCAGATAGTGCAACCTCTCACTAACAGCGCCACAGCTGTGCACTGACAAGCAGATTGGGGCTCACATCAGACCTCTCGGGAGGCTGTTGGTGTGTATTCTTTTCCTATGAAACTTCACAAGACTTGTGGGGCCTTTTATTTTCCTCTATATTTTATATAGACTGCCTGTGTATTCATATTGTGTTAGACATTGTATTTAGGCATGAATGTTTAACTACATATATAACATATTGTTAGATGTGAAGAACATGGCAGATGATACACAAAATATGTGCAGGTTAATTTATATTAAAAATATTCTGAAAACTAGAATAAAAAATATTTTAACTAGTCAAGCAGTCTGCAAGGGAGTGTGGGAAAACTATCATTTTGGACTTGGAAGAGTAGACTGGACAAATCAGTAACAATCCAACTTTTTTAAAAGAGGATTAACAATTGGAAGTAATTTGCAGTGGTGGGAGAGCAGAGCATAAGTGATTTCTTGGAGCTTTTTTAAAAAACCTTATTATCTCAAATTATTTCTTTGAAAGGTTTTCTCCCTGCTTTAATGTAATGAATTCCATAGCAATGATGATTAAGTATTTAGGGACTTTTACCAGGGACTCTTTAGAAGAGATGATGAATGATTATTGGCTTCAGTTGCTAATTGACACAATAATCCATGCCAAGGGATTCCTCTCTAGTTTTGAAACTATATTCTAAAAAGAAAAGAGAATTGATTTGTTAGATAACACACTGATGTTGAGATTAATTGAAGCATGATGGAGACTCATGCCTCTTATTTTTTCTTAAGAAATGGTATAATTCTTGTCTTCATGTTTTTTTTTCTTGTAATTTGTGATTACAAGGATATGCAATTTTAACATACAACTTATGGCAGTACCTTTAGGTTGGAGCTTCAGTATGCCGAAAAAGAGGAAGCTATTGAAATAGTCCTATAGATGGTTTGAACATGTTATTTTTTCTTAAAAAGGAGAAAAAGCACAAACAGACCAGGTTTGCCCAGCTACCTTTTCTATAGAATCACTAATTTTCATCCTGAAGAGGTCAGGCAGATTTATGGAATTAAACAGGGCCTCAGGCCTTGTAACATGATTGTGAGCTAGTCAACCACTCATTTGTGCCAAGTAAATTTTGGAAATGATTCTCCTTTGCTGACAGTACCCTCATTACCGATTGTGTAGAGTAATTTATCAGGCATTTCTTAAAATAAACTGTTCATTTATGCTAATAGGACTTGGCAGGGAGGAAAAATTGGCAGGACTTGAAGTTCCTAGTGTTTTTCTTTTTTAAAACAAAAACTGTAAAGTCCTTAGTATTTTGAGCCACCGTTATCACAGCCATGCATATAGTTTATTAAAGTGACAACTAATTGCATAATAAATTTTCAGAATGGGAGAAAATTATTCCTATGTTAAGTTTACAAAAGCAAATAGTTTTGTAGTATTGTAAAAGCACAGTCATTAGTTTCATACTTGTACATTCCTTATTGGCTAAGCTTCTGTTATTAATGAATCACTTAGCATCTTTTCCATGACTCATCTATTCTCAGTGCAGTACCTCATCTTGAAATATCTCTTTGTTTCTTACTCCTCATGTATTTTCTGTTTGGTAGCTCCCTCCAAGGGGATGTTTTCTTTCTGCTTCATAGTGGGGCTTTGATCCTGCAAACAGCCATGCACATCAGTGACTCCTGAAGTGAGTAGTCCCATTTGAACCTGTAGGACTGGTCAATAGATACAATTAATAACTTCTACGTATTTGTAGGACTCAACTGCAGCTGCTGTACAAAGTTTAGCTAATAACCTTTGCAGCTGAACTATCTTATATTTAGTTCAATACATTTCACATTCAGTTGTCTTAAAAATGTAAATATATCTATCAGTTCATGAAAAAGCCATCCTTCCTAGACCACAAGAGAACATCCAAAGCTCTAAATAAGAAGAAAGTGTACATTGAAACACACAAATAAGGACTGCAACACTGATAAAATGACAGCTGTAAAAATTGTGACTCACCAAAAAACAATGCTTTAATCCAATGCCTGCTGAAGTGTAAGGGGAAGTCTTCTGTTAACTTCACTGGTGGTTAGATCTGGTTCTCATTTAACAAGACTAAACTAGACGCATCTCCAATTGTACATAAATTATGTGATAAGGGGTTTTTTGTGTGTTCAGTTTCTCAGCAAATGCAAGATCCGTTGCATTGTCGAGTCAAACTAAATAGTGATGTTGTTTTTGTTGTTGCTTTTTAATGAAAATAAATATGGCAGTAAGTGCAATTAGTACAGAATATACTGTGCTTCTTATAAAGACAAATTGAGCATGACACATTGACCCCAAATTTTCATCATGCTCAGCCCTTAGCTGCAAATGCCAGAAACTCAGACAGTCTTTTCAAAGACAAACAACTTAAAACAAGCAACAGCACCTTAAATTGAAGGCTAAACCAGACTTTCTGGGAAGCTGTGATGATACCACTTAGATTAAGGCTTTACATTTTTGCTGTCTTGTGCTATTGTACTTCATAGTTTGCAGAACTGAAGGAATCCATATCTAGTAAAATGGAGAACAAAAGTTATCTAACATTTTGCAAATCCTCAGCTTTTTAGACTTGAAACTCAAATTTAAAATGTGGAGCACATTCCATGTACAATTACTGAACCTGGCCTTTCTGCTACATGTCTATTACTCACCATCATAATTAGAACGTCCCTGCAATGGATCTAAATGTTTCTGCTAATGTTTTCCACTTCTGTCTGCATTCTTTTCATATTGTTTCCTGCCATTAATGCAATAAAAATGTCAGCCACAAATACCAGATTCCTAATGGAAAAGCAAAACAAACTAAAACCACAGCCAGCACCACAGCTGAGAAATATTATTTTTTCTCATATTCCAAATTTTTACGAGGCAAACAATTATTTGAGGTTGCATCTACTATATGCATTGTTAACTAAGTTACATACATTTTTCATACTTGGAAATCAGAATTACTGACACTCACTGTAACTGTTACAGAGTGGTTTCATGCATATATTTGGGTTGTCTGATCAGAGAAAGATGCTATCTTGTTTAAATGAGAGGACCATAATTGGCACTCTTGGCTTCTCCTGCACTTGGAAAAAACACCATCATTTTTAGTTCAAGATATAATGGAGCAAGCATTACTTCTTTAATGTTCTCCAGCATACAGATGATTAATGAATTCATACTTTTATTTTGCTATGAGTTCCTAAAAGATAGAAGGCTCAGAAGAGAGGATCCAAATATCTATTGTTAATGCAAGATGGATGGTTCTTGTAATGTGTCAGCTTATTTATGCAATGCAATAAGTAGCTTCTCTGATTTTTTTTCTCTCATTACTTAAACCCTTCAAATTTTCTGGCTGTTCTTAAATACAATTAGAGTAAGCATTTCTGTTTAATTTATTGGCATGAAATTGGTGAGGAACTAAACTTGGAAATCTGAATTCTGTATAGGACAAATTAGTGGTGGTAGTGAAGTTCCTAATCTATTTATTATAACATATATGTTTCGAGAACAGATCCCCATATGTGCTGTTCTCCCAGCACACATTAAAAAAAAAAAAGGAAAAGTGGCTTCTTTCCTATGGAGTCATCTTAAGTGTAACACAGGAGCAAAAATTGATAAAGATCATGAAAAAGCATTGAAATAGTACAAGTCAGCATACAGCAAATGGTTGCAGCTCTAATTATTAATATTTTAGTTACTCGCCTAAGACTAGCTTTCTGAAAAACTCCTGAATTGCTTCTGGTAGTGAAGGTAAAAGGTACAGAAGAGATTACCTCATGGGTTATTTGACAATATATTCTTCTCCAGTAATACTATCTCTTAAGGAACAGTGTGAGGTGCAAAAGAGCAGGTTCTGTCTGCTCAGAGTTAAATATAGACGTTGGATTGTGCAGAAAAGCTGAGCATTTTCTGTCTATTTATTTCACTTTTCATTTTAATACAGGTGTTTTGATATCTCTTGCCATATTTTTGAGACTCTACTGCTGCTCAATTCGGTAGTTTAAACTCAGTCTGTAAACTCTTTGGATTAAGGGTAGTTTTCTTCCAATTGTCTGTGCACTTGGTTCAGCTGAGCCTTTGTCTAGTTTAAAAACAATAGCAATAACTCAAAATAAGTATGTACCCTGAAGAAGCCTCCAAATGTTCCATTTTTAATGCCAAAGTGATGGAAAATGGCAGGAGGTTCAGAACACCATGGATCCACTATTCTTCCCTTATTTAACTTTTCTTCTTCCTGACCCCCTTGGTGGTGGTTCTGGAAGCATTGCAGCATTGGAATTGAGACTGCTACTGGAGAGTAGCCCTGCTTGTTCATTAGAAGGGCTTCACTGCCTGTGGGGAAGCTTTGCTGAGACATGCTATGCAGCAGCCAGATTTACTCCAATGGAAGTCTCAGGTCAAAACACAGAATCTGAAAACCAATTCCAATTGTACAAACAGGTAGCTGAAATGCCTTTTGGCCTTGTGCTCTCTGAGAAGAGCTGAGAAGAGCAAGGCCAACATGAGGAATGGTCTTTTGCCTGCTCCTAGCTGCCAGCTGCTCTCCATGTCTGGGTACTGTCATCATTGCAGCCATCGAGACTGCAAAGGTACGTGGTGCACACAGGAGGACAGCAGTGAGGCTGTAGAGGAAAATGTCAGAGTTGCAGATTTACCTTCTTCCCACCAATCCGTGTTAAAAAAAACCCCAACAAACAAACCAAACAAAACCAGAACCAGACAAAAGCACCCCCAAAACTGCAAAGATGCTTTCTCAAGGGTCTGCTTAACAAGTTTTAGCACAGTGGTGTATAATTTGACACCACATAATTAAAAAAAAATTAAGTGCCACTGAATGCTGTTTTAAAAGACTCTGCATAGACATTCCAAGTACAGCAATACTTCAGTGGTTCCATCTGGGTTTAGTCTCAGCACATCAGCAATAGCACTGAAACTTATTAACACTCATGCAGTTCTGTGTTCAAGATCTTTCATTTGAAAATATAAATGCAATGCCAAGCAAAGTAAAACTTGTAAAGGTTATCCTTTATCTTCTCAAACTAATGGCAAAAAAAATTACAAATCTAATTTAGTTTGCATGAATGTATCATATTTTCTGTCCTCGCTAGGCTGTTCTCATTTTTCTCCAGCTGTAAATAATATGACTTAAATTGCTCAGTGAAGCAGCTCTATTATTTATCAGTCAAAAAATATTACAAATGATTGACAGGTTTTTATGAAAGAGGTAGCTGAGAATTGTTCTTCCAATTGAAATTTTAATGTTGTGGCATATTGCAGGGACAATGTATATCCATCGGCAGAGAGAAAATCTGAAAAATTATCATTTTAAAAGTGTTTCTGTTTTCTCAGGTTTGCAGGTATTTAGTACATTTAAAACATGTGAGTTTTTAAGAAAACGTGATTTTTGCATGCCATGGTTGAGGTGTTTCTAAAAAGTGTATTGATTTTTAGGCACTGCTTACTGTCCTGATTGAAACCAAGTCTGTTGGAACAGGCCTCAGCGGTACAATGAAGGATGACACAGGGACATCCAGGAGGTCTTCAGAATCACAGTTTACTGCTAACAAGATGCTTCACCCACTCTGATTTCCCCCATGCAAAAGGGAAAGGACTGCAAGCTTCATAAGCCTTTTGAGATTCAAAATAACAGCTTTTCATGACACCTTGGAAAGCCTTAAGCCATATTTCACATTTTCCTGCAGCATTTGGTTGAAAAGATCAATTTGAAGCATAGTCAGTTAGTCTCATACATTGCAGGTTGTTGTGGTTTAGGAATGGTAATCTCCAATTTAATTTAATTTAATTTAATTTAGTATTCCCACTAAAACCATGGTCTGTCCCTCCAACCTGAGGCGCAAAAGGTAAAGATCACAGGCTGAGATTTAGAACAATTTACTGGAGACAACACTGAGGTAAGAAAACAAAGATTAATAGCAACAATGCTAGTGACAGAGGGTATAAGAAAAGAAAATATTCCCATGGAAAATACTCTCAATTATAGACAATACCAGACTCCCTCTGCCACATTCTCTCAACTGGAAGGAGCCCCTTCTCCCTGGAACAGAGTCCCTTTCCCCTGCCCTGGAAATGGCCTGAGGTGGTACAGAATAACCTCCAGGTCCTAGCCCTTCTCCCTCCAGCTACTGCAAAAATTAACCATGTCCTGGCCAGAACCAGGACACAGGTAGAACTGAATCTCATTAAAAGTGATGTAACACCTTATTTTAAATCTTTTATGTGATACACATGTTCAGTACAGAGCAATACAGAAGACAAAATTGATGAAGACTACTTGTGATCCTCCTGCTATTTCTTTCTCAGATTTTACCCCAGTTCCCTGTGTCAGACACTGAGTTTATCACTCTCACTGCCTCATCAAATGACATTGTTAAAATACCAGGTTTACCTCTGCATGTTCTTTAACCCTATTTGCTCCAGTGAGTCGTGAACACCATACTTGACTAGCGGTCTATTACCAAGACAATCTGCCAGGAGATAAATACTGAAATTGTTCACAATGGATGTTGTGCATTCTAGAATCCTGCTGGACAGAGCAGGCTGAACTCAGTGCTGAATTCAGACCAAGTTGCCTGGGGCTTTGTCTGTCGAGCCTTGAAAATCTTGAGGATGGAGATTCCACAGCCTCATCTGAAAACTTTTGTGAAACCTGCTTTCTGCAGGCAGTCCATGTTGGAGCAGTAGGAAATAAAACCCTTGTTCTCCTTTAGTTACAAAATTGCCAAGTGTTATCTGACACAATAGTATTGAAAAAAAAGAAAAAAAAATCTAGCATTATTTAAATATTGACAGTATCACCTTAAAATGGTTATGTTCTAAATGTTTTATATGAGTGCTGTGGAACTGAAACACATGCACATAGTCTTCCAGCTGGACTGTAAAATTAATGAACCTCACACTTCTGGAACTATTGGTATCATTGTAAGTACAATAGTTTTACAAGAACAGTGTTTGTATTGTGGTATTTTGTGGTTCTATTATTAGAAGGGTAAGAAGACATGGAGTTTGTTTGAGGCATTTTTTAAAACAGTAAAAGCTTTTATTTTAACGCTATCTTTTTATTTTTAGGCAAATAAGATCAGACACACATATGCTTTTAAAATATTCCTAAAAGACAAATATATTTTCTGTCTATGGCTTTATCTTCAAGATAAATTCATTGCTAAAAGCGCTTCTTGGACAACTGCGGGAGCTGAGAATGTATCTTGAAGTTCCTTTCCTTTTCTTTCTTTGTGAAGCTTAAGCCGATGCAGTTGACTTTTTTCATACACAATCCATTCAAATTAGTTTTTTTCTTTTTGCTGTCTTTTGTCAAATCAGCTGTTGGCCTCTACCACACTGTCCCTTAGCTCAGCTATTTCATTCCTGTTCCTAACTGCATTATTCATCGAGTCAACCACAGTTGGCTGAGAACATTTTGAAAAATTCTTGTGATCATAAGAACTTCCTCAGCTGCAGTTGATGACTCTGCTTCTTATCTCCCATCTTCTTGCTCTAGCACTTTTTCTGAATCTCAATGGTAAGCATCTCAGTCACCTTTTCATCACTTTTAACATCAAACTCTCCTCTCCTCCTCCTGCTCTCTCTAGTATTTTGGGTCCTAAACAGTTTACTCTTTTGTTTGTTTGTCTGTTTGCCTCTATAGCTGTGCACTCTCTCCACATTTTGTGATTCCTTCCTCAATTTTATCTTCTCCATTATAATTTTTCTGATCTATAGCTCTTCTAAGATTACTTTTCCAAATGTTTCACGCATACTCAAGGACTGAAGTTCTCAGTCTATGGCAGACAGCAGGTCTGCATCTCATGTTGTCTTGTGTCTCACAATGACCAAAATTTAGGCTCCCTTGTCAGAGAAAAAAATAAAAAGAAAAAAACAACCCCAAACAACCCATAATCTTCTTTTTCTCATTATTTCTGTCATCAGTTAAAATTAAGACTCCTTCAACATGTCTTCAGAGCAACTACTTGAGGCTCCTCTTTTTGGCCCTCCTCTTTTTTTCAGGGAAAAGGATGACAGAATCCCGATGGTTACATTATGGGTTGCACTCTGTTCTTCCCAGAAGAAATGTGTCATTTCTTGAGTTAAGCTATGGGAGAGACCCTTGATGGTTGCAGGATTTTTTGACCCTGTGACGACAAAAGACTCTTAGCTTTATGTTTTGAGAGCAAATATACATGAAGAAGGTCCTCTTAGAAATTATATGAATTGAATTAAATGTCCCCCTGTTTTAAGGGATGCAAACTCAAATCCTGCCCTTATGATGCACTATTGCATTTTTTTTTCTCTGAGTGACCCAGCTGGAGTTGTGCCTTTTCCTCACTAGTCTGCCAAGGAACCTTTGTGCTGAATCACTGACTATTTCTACTGTAATTGGCTTGGACTTCTAGGGTGAGGGGTGCACTGAATACATCTCCTTTTTTGCCCACTAATTGTTTTCTATGCCTCATGGGGCATTTTCTTCAGATTTTCAGCGCTCCTGTAATATTTAATTTGGAGCTGGACGTGTAGCAAAATGAAAATTGTTTCAATTTGATTAATTTCTTAAGTGTTGCTTGTCAGTTTAAGGAAATTTTGAGCAGTCTTTCGTCTTGATGAAGAAGGAGTTTTAGACTATCTTGAGACTTCCTGAAGGTAACCAACTGTCAAAAAATGTTTTTTGTTACAGTTATTCCAGCCAAGATTTGTGTTTATCCCTTTATTGGACCTTTCAGAATAAACAAGAAATAATGGACTAGTTGTGCTTACAATGCCCTATTCCCCACTTCCCAGGCAAATCAAGGGTGTCTCTCAGCAGCAGAAGGATAAGGTAAAGTTGTGACTAGAGCAATTATGTAGGGTAGCAGGAAGGTGATACAAACCAGTGTGCTTTTTCCTGAAGAACTTTATTTCAGACTGCTCTTTCTGTAGCAGAAAATCAGTTTTTTAGCAGATGTATCAATGCTATAGTATACTTTGATTTCCATTGTGCTGGTGTTTTGTCCACAAGATTTCTTGACAGCATATCACCATAGGCCCATGTGTGTGCAGTAATATACTTTCCAACTGAAATTCCAGAAGGCAAAGTATGGGGTCAGAGGTGCCGGCCTAGCTGCAGAAGACAGTCATAGAAGCATGGTTGTTCTATGAGTAGGGCAACACCTTCCGATGCAGACAGTGTGGTGGGCATCACCCAAGACAATATTAGGGGCCTATGTGACCTCACTGGCTCATCAACACTGAAAAAAACCAATCTATGTGTGACTTGCAACAACAAAGAAGGGAAAACCCTTTATAGAGATAAAAGCATAAAAATTGGCACTGAAATGCCTGCTGTGAGAGGGTTAGAAAGAATCCCTTGGTTGTAGGTCCCATCAGGTTTGGCCTCAGTTCTCTCAGTTCTCTCTCTCAGTTCTTCTCATTTCTCTTTAAAGTGTAGGACACCTCCTTTTCAGTCAAGTTTTACCTGTTTCCTTAGGAGTATGTCTTTTGAAAGTCTATCTGAGAACATCCAATTGTTCCAAAGTGAATTTCCTTCAGAAGAACTCACACAGGGAAAAAACCCCAAAACAAACAACGAGTGTTGTCTGATAAAGGAAATCCTTCACTATTCATAAAATACTTGGGTTATTTGGGAAAAGAGGAAATTGCTAAGGATTAGGTTTACAGCACATGAGCTTGTCTCATGTGCTACTCTGTAAAGCTTGTCAAGGAAAAAAAAAAGAAAGTGAATCCCAGTAGGCTTCCAGAGTTTTGCATCCTGTAGTTTATTACATTTGTCAGTAAAAGCACTGAGGATTATGGAAGTAGATTTATTAATTTTATGAAATCCTGGCACGAAGGATTGGTGGCCCTCTGATAAAAAATGAAGTGGAGCTGTTTTGCAAAAGACAAACATTGTGTACTTTAGTGAAAAGTTAATATTGCAGCAAACCTGATGCAAATAAATCGCTCTAGCTAATCTCTTGGAAGTTACTCGCCTTAAAGTCAATGGGATTATGTTTTATGTCTCCTTGTGTAAAGGAAGATCCTTGGTTTCAGTGGGTGTTCAAATTCCTTGGGGCAGTACACAGAATTAGAACAGCTAAACATAACCAGTTTGGAGAAGTTTCCTGTTGCTGTTTTGGCCTTTGTTATTATATTATATTAATGCTTTAAAGGCACATTGCTAAAATGAAGATTCATTTTCTTTGCTTTCAGGGTCTCATCCTTTCTACAAGGAGTCCTTTGGAAGACTTTATAATATTTGATCCTTTTAAGAATTTGTCACTGTATGTTGAGAGGAAACTGAGACAAGGACAGTAAGTTGTGCTGTAAGAGGTGTTAATTGAAACATGATGATTAGACCATTTTCATGTATAACAGAAATATGGCCACTGAGATCTGAATTGCTGTAAGCCTTTTCTCAAAGTTATTAAACCATATCCATCTGAAAGCAGTTGTAAGCTACTTGCATAAAATCACTTCAAGGGCCCTGTTGTGATCTAGTAGGCACGTAGTAGGCATGTTCCTGACTAGGTGCTGCATCAAAAAGATAGCAGTTTCACTTGTCTAAATAATTTGGCACTTCCAGTTGGTATTGGTAATAAAGTTCTGTTTTTTCTTAGAACTGGTTCTCCCCAGAAGATGGTTAATTCCTGGGCATAAATGTTCAAAGCGACCTTGCTTTTGTCTTTGAAATAAGCAAGGAAGTGTCCATTCTGGTATTGCAGTATGCCCTTAGTAATCATAGCAGTCTATTTCATATTTGTCACAAGTAGTAATTAACTCATGCAAAATTTTAAAAAAAGTTTGGCTTTTCATTTGTACCAATCTTAACTTTTTTTTTTTTTTTTTTTTTGCATAAACTTAATTGGAAAATACAGCTCTGTTTTGCCTTAGATACTTTAATGGCTCTGTTATCATTTTATCAAAGCAATGGATAAAATCATACACCTCATATTGGGAACCACTCAAGAGCTGTTATCCCAATTTCACTGGACAAAGAGAAATTCCCCTAAGATCACAATAAATGAATTTCTTGTCCTTGAATACCTACTCATCATTGAGCCATTCTTTCCTTCCTGCAGAGGAGAAATGACATGTTCTAGGCTCTGGTCTATCACTGCCTCTTCTCCTGCTCTTTTTGTCTGATCTCTAAGAGTCTGCAATGCAGGGACACTCACAGCTCACAAGTGGAGCTGGCTAAACATCCCCACTCTCTGTGGTCTACACTCTCATTGCCCCTTGCTCTCACCTGGTCTAGTTTGTTCTGGAAAGAAAACAGGATAGACCAGTGCAAATGAGACAGTGGCATGCCTAGCCAGACTGTGGACAGTATGGAGATTAGGGCTGAGTGGGACACACACCACTAAGGGAAGGTGTTCACTAAGTGTAAAATTCTCAAGCCCGTTGCAGCCAGGCAGATTGGTGTGGATCATAGAAAAAGTTTATTGTTGTTCTAAGGAAAGTTTATTGGTCATATTTGTTACAATGCTCTAGCTGCTCTAAAAACTTTCCTCTCTCCTTGCTAGTGTTACTGAGATCTTCACAATAACGTTGAGGCACCAAATAGTATGATGACTCATTGCAGCTGAGGAGGCTGGGTTATTTAAGCACATGCTGAAATGGTTTGCTGGGTCACAACCTCAGAGTAACTACTTTATATAAAGCTGTGTAGCAAGTGAGGGCAAGTGCTAGAATTTTGTGTCTCTATCCAATGGTGGCTCCCCATCAGATTTGTACTGGGAATGTGAAAAAATTCACTTGATAAGGATCAGACTTTTTTGAGAAGGTAGCAACCTGAAACCATGCACCTCCTGTTGTTATTAATATCCTCCATGTGGACAGTAAACACCTAAGAATCTCAGTGTGTTAGAAATGGAAGTGACTGTATGTTTGCTGTGTGTGCATATATATATATATCTCAATATCTATCTTGTAATCATCTCATCGTAAGTGAAAGTGTGCATGCATCTATACAGTACCAGTACATTTGTGTATATAAGTAGGATGCATATCTGCATGTAACCAGCTGAAATGGAAATCTAGATGCTCTGTTATGGAATTTTATTTCTTCTTCAAACTCTTTATACCATTAATTAATGTAAATTACTCATGGTTATACTGGAGTGTAAGATCCAGAACTTATACTGAACTCATCACATGATAAATAGTGGAGTTTTTATGTGTTTTCATTCTTATGCAGAATGTATTACAACTCTGTGGAGTTTTTCATCCTTTTTTCCTTCTTTTTTAAGTCCTTCCTTCAGAAGAAGTTATTCCTATATCACTGGCAATATTTGATTTGCACTTAAGGGAAATGCCACACCTTGTAGATCAGTCTGTTAACAAACCTCAGACTTTCACTGTTTCTACCACTTAATTTAAAATTTTCATATCATGGAAAGATGTTGATTTCAATGTATTCCCATTCCTATACAACAGTGCTGTAGTGCAGTCAAGGAATTTTTCTACATGTTCCATGGTTCCATGTACTATTACAACCATTGATTTTAATGTGTCTGGATGAGGATTCAGATGTGGATCAACATAAATCATAATAGCATTATCTCCTAAATCATGATAACATTTTCCCACATTCACGGTTGCTTTCTCTTTTTCCCCTTCTTTTTTCTCCCTTTCTTAAAAACTTTCCCTTAACTGCAGTTTCTCCCTGAAAGGATATTTTCAACTTGGTACTAGTTTGTAATGAAAATAGCATATTATTTGTATTCCTTCATTGACATTTTTATCCAGAATACAAATAAAGGATTTTAATCACCAGTGATCTACTTTCCTGACATTATCAGTTTGTGTCCTCTTGGAAAGGGACCTTATTTGTATGCTCAGATAATCTGAAAGCCCAGATTTACCAAAATATATTGGTTCCTAAGTTATTTGTTACAATACTTTAAACTGATTTTACACTATGCTTAAATGACTAAATATTTCTTGAATCTGGTTCTAAATCTCTTATTTCAAAGCATCACTATTTATGGTCTTTAAATGTGGTGGATAGCAAGAGACAAAGCTTAATTTAAAAACTTGGATCTGAACCCCATTCAAAACTGTTCCTGATGTAAAATATAAATTAGTATGAGTGGGATTAAGGAAATCATCACTGCTTTCATAAAAAAAATAATGAACAAAAATCACTTTATGTCTTTCTCAATCTAAAAACATCTAATGTGAGCAACTTCTGTGAAACTTGTGGGTTTACTTGTATACAGATGTAAGGATTATTTGCATGCTGTTGTTTGCCATAGATTTCAACAGCAGTTTCCACGTGTCATGGGAAGTACGCCATATAAATTAGATGTGTTCTCCACGTGTGTAGAACACACACATCTGTGTTTCTAAACCAAGCAGAACACATTTTAATAGAATTTGGACTGATATTGTATAATATTTTCAGAAGGATTCATAAAAGACGACAGCTAGAGCACAAAAATACTAATTGGGACAAATTTTTCAAGGTTGATAAGTGATTTGGTTTCTTGATTTTCGCTACCCAGCAGAAGCTATATTAAGGACTGAACTTCAGAGAGTGCGCTTCCTTTCATTTAGGGCTACCACAAGCAGCTCAGATCTAATAGTATAAGCATCCTGCGCTCCTATGCAGTCATTTGTGAAAACTGTGGTCTTATTTCTCTCTGTACATGTTATGAGTGAAAGTTGGCTGAGAATAAAGAAAGAGAGGAGCCATTTGCTCTCCTGGATTAGCCTGTTGGAGCGCCATGCTCATGAAGCTGAGTATATAGACTTTTTATACAAAAGAGTCCACTCCTGTTGATTGACCTAGGAGAGTGAAGAAAGATGCACTGGCCATGTCCTTCCTTTTGAGTCGCTTAAGAAAACAGCATTTGGATTTCCCTGATAGGAAAGGCTGTTTCTCATATCCGATGTAGAGGTCTGTGGTACCCTAGGGTTGCTGTTGCATGTACATAAATGATAGAGTATCCCTGAAAGTTCTAAATAATGTAAAATGAAACAAGTCCACTGTATTGACCTGATTCTGGTTTTGTTTGGTTTGTGCTCAGCCTCTAAAGAAGACTGGATGACCCAGATAGAAATTACAAAAATTTATCTCTGTGTATTAATTGGCATTACATCTTTCATCATGAATTGAGGTTTTGTTAGCACTTTTAGGAGTCATTTGTTCTTTGCTGAATTTTCCTACACCTGCTTAAAACCTGTTGGTGCAGTACATGCTGCAGAATGGGGTTACTTGGCTTATCATTAAGGATAAATCCCAGTTGCAGAGATCTAAGAAATACAGAGGAAGAATTCAACAAACATGGTCAATTTGGTCAGAAACACTTGCTGATGTTTCTGTCTCAAACATTGCTTTCACTGCACAATATGCAATTGGTCAGCTTTATGGAGGAAATAGGTGAGGGAGTACATTGATTAATGAAGAAACTGGAAAAATGTAAATATGAGGGATATCAAACATTTACAGTATTTTACATTAAAGGTCAGTAGAAGGTTTTGGAGAAGGAATGGGAAAAGGAGCATGTGAGAAAAAGGTTTAGGGTTAGTGGAAAATGCTGTGGGGAGTTGTGGGCTTTGGGAACCGAAAAGAGCATTAAAAGTTGATGAGTAATTGAGCTATATGGGATAGATTATCTCATGGTGTATTAACTTCCTTGTGTTGATTAACCTCAGGACGTTTAAGTAGGTGTTGGTTAATAGGAGACCAGGGAGAGGGATTTGGGAAGAATGGGGCAGTATGCATGAGAAGAGGGTGGGATACAGGAGCTGGATGATGAATTGCTAGAGGCTGAAAAACTATCATGAGGAAATATTGGATGCTCCTCCTGTATTCTCACATGCTTTCAAGAGCATCTACTTTTAACCATTTTCAGACTGGTCTTGTGTACTGAGCCGCTATGAATGTATTTCTGCTTTTATGTTAGATTTTATGGTCTCTGTGAAAGGGAGAAGGTTTGCCCACATGTGGTTATGGCTGGCAAATGAGGCCAGAGAGTAGTGCCAAGCAGAAAAATATGGAGATGGGACAGCTGGAAAGGCAGACCTCTTTGTGGTAACAATTGATTGGTCAGCCCACCTTAGGATAAGACCTGAGAGGAGTTAGAAGGCGCTGGAATTAGAAGCTAAGGATGCCAGTCTTTAGCTTCTCTTCTAGAATCCTTAATCCTGTTCTCCAGAAAAGTTGTGTTTTCCCAAACACAAATCTGTTTTTGTGATCTTCTGAGCATAAAGAACATTTCTTGCCACAATCCATTGTGCACCTCATCCTACTGCATTCACCCCCTGCATCCAGCTAACTTGCTCTTAGGTTTACAAATGTTTTCTGGCACAGGGCTTTGCTCCAGTATTACAAAATAGAGAACTCTTGATTGAGTGGTACTGCTTGTGTTGGCACTGCAGCAACAACCATAAAAATTAGATTGAAACAAGTAACTTCATCAAACAATCTATCTTTTCTTGAAAATATGTTTGACTCCAACATCTTCAGTACATTTTAACAATATGGGAATTTAGTACTTTGTTAGCAAGATGTCTTTTGACTGGAGAGCCCTGAGAAGATGAGACGTACACAGAATACTTTCTGAAATATTTCCTCCAGATTTGTGTTTTGCAGTCTGGTATCTGCCTGCTCTACATACCCATGGGAAGAAGAGATGTTGGGGGCCAGCTGTTTCTAGAAGCTTGCCAATGGGGTCTGTGTCATATCAGCAGTATCAGTCATTCACCTTTGAGAATAGAATATAGTGTGTACATCCACCGAAATGAGAAATATTATAGGAAAGTATTATAAACAAAGATGCGCTTTAGATTTAAAAAGCTTCAAATCCCTGTGTCTTTGTAAAGTTTAAATGATCCTAAGATGCTTAGCAGAAATTACAGTTAATTTTTCAGCTCTAAGTTTGTGTGCTACTTATTTGAAGGAGGTGCAGAATTCATTACATTCAGCACAATCTCTGCCTTCAAAGACTAACTAAGCCTGGCTAAGCAGTACTGGAGCCACTAAAATCTCAATAATACTTTTTGATAGCTAGTTATTATTTAATTTTAACTGAATTATATTGTGACATAGTTCAATAGAGTACCTAAATATCACAGTCAAGATCAGGGCTGTGATGTTCAAGAGTTTGCAGACAGAGGCCAACATGTGTTTTCTACCATGTTATGGGAAACTGTTTCCACCCAAGAGTTAGCTAAGAGTTTAATCCTGCAATTAGTATGCTCTCTGCCCAGAAACTATCACTTGCAGCACAGCAAGACAGATGTATTTTGGATTAGAAAGAAATTTTTCCCACCACAGAGTAATACACAATTTATCAGATATAACTCGGGACAGTGGTTCATACTCCTCTGAAGCATCTCTGGGAGACAGAATATCAGAAAATTGTTATTTCTATTTCATTCCAATACAAAGTGGAGCCCATTCTCTCAGTCACTGTATAAACAAATAGTAAGCAGTGACTGGAGTTCCTAACATTTCATAATCTAAATAGACAAGTCTAACATAACTGTACAGGAAATACAAAGATATGGCAATGGAACATGATTTGCCTGTGATCACAGAGCTGATTGGTTAAAATCCAGTTGTTTGAATTCCCAGCTCAACAGTCTGTACTATGGTTGACCTTACTATTAGATGATGATTAGTTTCTTCTGATGAGTTTCATATATTTTCATCATTTTCGTTTGTATTTGGTCTTGTTTCTTTATCAAAACTGCTCTACAGAGAATAAGACCTGGGAGGAGCAGGAAGCTAGTTGCACTACTTATGTGGAAAAGAACAAAGCTATAATGTAACAGATCTATAATCAAGGTGAAGTTAAATCTTTGTATCTCACAGCAAGCAGTTACTCTTACTGGAATGTAATACGTATGCAGTATATATGTTTAAAAAGTGTACCATCAAGCATTACTTTAAACAAAAATAGCATCTGGCTTTGAAATTAATGAATATAATCTGTAACAGGTACATATATAAAGCATGATGTAATTCCTGGCATTCTTCTGTTGATATAGTATCTGAAAGTTGGGAAGAAAACATTAGAATCCAAGAAAGCGACACAAATTATTTGATTTTATGATTTTTTTTTTTTCCTGCAAGTAGATTAACAAGCATTACAAACATGCCCTACACCTGTAAGATCTAGTTATATGGCAGGTAACTAGGGAATTTCTCTGGTTTAAAATGAAATCTGCACATTGAATCAGTCTGAGAACAGCTGGCTTAGAAATCAGCCTGAGAATCAGAATAATCTGTGAGAGGTATTTGTGTTAGTATTAAACATTTTTGCATGCTCACTGCAGAAGATAGCCTCTGAGCTTTGAGCATTAGGAAGTGGCTGGTATGGCTTTCTGAGACTGGGCTGCCTTGTTAAGAATGGAAAGCTCAGTTAAAATTTAGTTATGAGAAACCTATGATTATAAAAACCTTGTGATTTACTGCGGAGCAATGTAAATTCATATTTTAAAAGGCAGAGTTTTCAGTCAAATTCATGTCAAAATTATTAGCAAATAAGGTTTTGGTCATTTCTGCAGCATGTAATTTCTTTTTGGGCAAGAGCTATATACTGATATGTAAGTGTATCTGATAGGCAATAGAAGGGCAAATGAAAAAAAATAAACTGTTCTTTAATATTCAAATACAAATAAAGTTGGAGGACTCACTAAAACATAAACTTTTGGAAAGGTCTTTCTGTATACAAGGAATCAGTTCCTTATTACTGGAATTTTAATCTGATTATTAGACTGATGTTTATACTTTGTTAAATTGTACTGTGTTCAGGAGCAATCTACCACCTCCATGGCAGAGCAGGCATTCACTTCAGCCTCTCTAGTTCCAATGTTAGTATGTGAATCCCATTTTTTTCAACACAGCTACTTTTAATCCATGCTTTTATATATGCTATTGCAACCTGAGTATGGATGCTTTTTCCTTGACTTTTCCTTAATACGAAGCCTGTAAAAATAATTTACATTACATAAAAAAAAAAAAAAGGAAATTATAAGAGAAAATTGACTAAAGGAAAATCAACCAAAAAGCTAAAATTAAATGGAAACAAAACATGTTAGTATGGAACAAATGTGCCCACACACAGACTTGCTCAAAATAATTGTAGGAACTATATCCAACTGTTATTTTGGTTCAGGTTGATTTTTTTTTGTTCTTTTTGTTTCTTGGTTTGCTGGTTTTTTTGGGTTTGGGTTTTTTTTTTTTTTTGTTTTGTTTGTGGGTCTTTTGTGTGTGTGTGTGCAGAGAAGCTATAGGACCTCTGGCAATTAAAATGTAATTGTTCCTGTGGTGGAAATATTTACAACCAGTCTAAGGCCCTTTCAAATTGCCAGTGCAGTGTAAAAGAGACAGAGCACTGCTGAAAATGAAGTTAGAGATAGCAAGACCAGAGGCAGCAAGGCCTTCCATATTTTATATGGATTTTTAGGAGACAGCACTTGCCAATTGTATGAGGTAAAATAAGAAGAGTGGTTGAAGGGTTTGCAGTGAAAAAGCAGATTGCTGAAAGCAGAAGAACTATATTAAATGAAAATCCACAAAAACAAATGGCAAAGGATAAAAGGTGAGGGGCTGTGTAGGAGGGAGGTGCAACTGATCATCCCAGACATTTGGGGATGGAAAAATTCCATTAAAACTAAGCACCTGCTGCTTAAGATTTGGGCTTCAAAATTACAAACCACGTCAGTAAAAGCATTTTGTTTTGCAGTTTAAAGGGCAACTGAAGGAAACAGTCAAAGTATTAAGAGAAGGAAAAAGAGAATGGGGAAATATTTTATGAAACTGATCTGCGCACATTTAAGGTAGGGTATTGGTTAGGCATGGCTGGTTTCAATTTGCTTATAATTTTTATTCCTCAGCTTTTCAGTTGTCTTCTTGAGTAAAAAAGGACTTTAGCTCAATTTAGTTTGGTAAGGAGGTAGGCAACCATTCTTTGGATGGCTTCCTAACCTTGTGCCTCATTCCTCTTCATGGGTGTGTCTGACTTAAATTTCTGGTTGTTAATCCTACTCTAGTCTTTGCGGGGGAGGAGAGATGATTTTTGACTCTTTTGCCCACTTTAGGGTAGAGCACAAAACTGAAATCCTTCTGATGGAGTAAAGGCTGGCAAATGTTAGAAACCACAAGAACTTTGATAGAGAACCAGCCTATACTTAAGCGACATTCACACGCTCACACTGGCATGCCCACAAAACAAAAAACCATACTGAAGGCTGCTCGGTTTGACATGGTTGTTTCTCCTGCCCATTCTTCTGTGATATTTGCAAGAAGATGAGTTGAATATCACGTGTCAGGGGTTGGCAGCAAACAGTGGAAAACAAGAAAAACTGTTCCCAGCCCTCCACACTGAGACAGAATTGATCAAGTTGTCACTTACAAATTACAAATCAATGGAAAACCCAGCCTAATCTGCAGTGTGCTCTCTGTCTAACCCCATTTACAGACTGCAATTTAAGCACACTGCTTCCCTCTAAAGAACTTAAGATAAACCTCATGACTTAAATATGAAATTAGAAAAAAAAAAAAAAGAAACTGCTGAAAGAAGTTATATGTCTAGAATGTTACTTTCCTCTGTTCAATGAAGGAATCTCTCTCCTCTTGTCTACTTTGAATACCAGATGTCTCTGGTATTGTCAAATTGAGGCATTCTGAAAGGGAAAGGTTTTCAAGTGTCCTCAGCTTTTACTGGAAAATGGGCCCCTTTAAAGATGTCTCAAGTATGACACTCAAAGAATCATCCCAGGTTGCACAGAGCTTTTCAAAACTCAGCCAGCATTTTTAGTAGCCTGTGCCTCAAAGAGTCTGGGCACCTTACCCAAAAAGAGCTAAAAATGTAATTTGCAGTTCTTCAAGTAATCCAAAACAAAGTATCAAATCCCTTCCCATCTTCCTTTGCCAAGGAAAGCCCCTGTACACTAGAACTGGCCTCATTCTGCTACACAGGGGACAGCAGAAGTAAATGGAGGGTGGAGTGGGAGAGCTTTTGGAAGAATGATCAGGCTGTGCACAGCCCTCAGCCCTACTTAATCATAGGTGCCTTGCTTGAAAATTGATTTCCAAATATTTCCATGGTGCTCGAACACAGAGTTACCTGGCTCTCATCTCTGATGAAGAATTTCAACCAACAGAATTTCCTTGGCAGGGCTGCAACTGATGGCTTTTCCCATTGTTTTAATACTCACTCTGAAAATACCTATTTTGTGTGGGTCACCAGTCAGGGAAGAAAGTATCAACTGACTGTTGAATTTTCCAAATGTGGAGGTTTATATGCCTGTGTATTGTGGCCACAGAGGAACAATCTGAGGACATATAGAATAAAGGAGTGTAGCAATATCCATACAGCACATGACAGACACATGATTTGACATCTAACTAAATGTCAAATCTTTGCCTTTTAAAAATAATATACTCCTTCTGAGAGTTAAGCTTTTGGCTAAATGATTGTTGAGGAAAAAATAATCAATGTAAAAGTCTTAAAAAGTGGCTGGAAGCAGTTTGGCTACAGGTGGACTGAGAAAGGCTTTCATTTCTCAGTTTGCTTCTCTTGATTTCTCAGTTTTCTTTTTCTTTTTCTAAGATGGATGTTGCAAGACATTAATCACCCTATATAAATGAATAACTAACCTGTACTAATATACCAGTGGGTTGTGGTGAGGTTAGGGAACTTAATCAAAGCAATTTGGTAGACTGCTCGTGCCATAAACCATTTACCATCCAGTTCACTTTCTATTCTGGCTGCCATTGCTGTTAAAGGGAATGTTACAGTGGAGTCTAATACTATCAGGTAGGAATGCCAGAATAGGACTGTGCAACAAACACCTCTGGTTTTGAAAGGAGACTTAAAGAAGCATGATGTGAGCCATCAAAAATAATAATTTTAACATAAATTCCCATTACAAGGTGTACTAAAAAGAGCTGGTCTGCTCTTTAGAGACATAAAAAATGGACATAGAAAATTATTTCTGTTCTGCAAAATAATCAGTCCTGCGTTCTGATGTCCAGGCTTACTGAAGGGTACAGAAATAACTAGAGAAATACTTAAAGGACAAGCCACAAAAAAATGTTCTCTGGGAGCTGGAATATCAGGCTTGTGAACCTTGTCAGGGTGTTTGGGAACAAGAAATGCATTTTCAAAAGTTTCTTAGGGGAGCTTTTTGTGTATTCTTTTGAATTTGTGTTAATGGAAGGCCCAAATGTTTTTAATTTTTAGTTATTTTCACCAGTTGTTTGGAGAAAGCTTAAAGCCTCCTATCCTGAAAAAGTGCCCCTTGAGTAAGCAAGACAAATTATACCCAGACTTTGGATTAGGCTGTGCATGTCCTTCAGTGTGCATTGTCTTGCATCCCTGAATTATCAGCTTCGTGTATCTGGGCTTCAGGTGGTTGCCTAAAGAGTAAGGAAAAGCTCATCGGCAAGGAAGAGCTCATCTGCTCCCACTCTGATGATGCACAGCTGGCCAAGAGGATTACTTTTTGGGTCTCTGAAGAGCCAAAGAATCTAACTTATAGCTGGAGACAGGACGCAGGAAAGGACAAATTGGTGCACTGAGGAGACACAGACTGGGTTGGCTGGCGTGTCTTATTCCAACATGCAGGCTCACACTAACCACAAGGCATGGGACTCGGAAATAGTTTTCACCAGGCTCAGTAGGAGAGCCTTCCCTCCAGGAGCTGCTTCCCTTCCTGTTCAGCTGGGGGCATGATTCACCTTCCAGATCATGTGGGTGTGTTGCAACTAGGCAATGCTCTGTCTTTACAAGAGGCTCATTTCAGGTAGCATTTTGTTTTCTCTTGTTCCATGCATGTAAGCATTCTTCTCTCTAATTACTCTCCATACAATACAGTAGTTAAGGCCTTTTGGCTTACAGTAAAGATGGAACATGAAACAATATGTGGCTTGACCATCTAAGTATCACAGGAGATTCAGAGAGGCCATTTTAACCCCAGCCCTGTTGCTTATGGGCATTTAAGAAATTAAAATGTTTTTTGTTCAGAAATAACCACTGTGATCATATTATGATCTGACCTCCTGTGTAGTGCAAGTTCAGCTTCACTCTGTAATTTCTGCATTAGGTACACAACCTGTGGTTAACCAGCATCCTGTGGTGGGATTATGTGTTGCGTTTTGTATTGATTAGATTATGACTTGAGACAAATTGTGTTTTAGCTTGGATTTTCAGTAGTTTAGGCTTGTGTCTGCAGGATTTTCCTTTTAGAGTTTTGCAGGGATTCTCTCAGCAAGTTGTCTTTGCCATGTAGCTCTTCAGCTCCTTCCTGCAAGAACAACCAAAAACCCCTAGAATACACCTTCCACAGTACTGTAGAAAAGGTACTTAAAAGAAATTCTGGCACTAAATAGCATTGTACTTCTAACTTATATCCTTGATAAACTCTATGTGTATCCTTATTATGACCTAAACTATCCTCATGTCCTTTAAGCCTTCTACAGTATGTGCTAGATGTATCTGACAGAGCTGTCTGTACTTACTGGTAAGCCATTAGCAGCCAAACAGAATAATATAACAGCTGCATTCTTTAGGGTTTTTTCTGTGTCATCAGGGCAGTAATTTGGGCATTTGTCCTTCAGCAGTTGCTATTTTTCACAACACTTTTAAGAATTTATTTACCTTGAGATGTCTACACTTTTGTCAAGACTGACAGATTCAGAAGTTACTGTGTATGGCAGGGACAAGGCAGATGATTAGAAAGACAGCACAGACACATAAACTTGTTTCCTTAGGAAATGGAGCTACAGATTATTGCCTGGGGAATTTATAGTTCTTTAAAATTGCTACCTCTGTGTATTCTTACTGGTCATCTTCCTTCCTGTATTTCTTTAAATCCTCTCTTGAGGTCTTTGGGGGTTTCAGGAAGAAGTGGGACCACGTGAGTCTATACAGAAAGTTGGGACAAATTTTAAGCTTTGCGAGATGATACACGTGGGAAGAAGTAGACACCACCATACTGCAACTTTTTAAAGTGCTTTTGGGTGCCAAGAGTCCCATCACAAAATTGTGTTACTCAGATAGCACAATTATGTGGGATTACTCTCAAATATGCAACTAGAGTGACTGATAAATTATTTCCTTTACTCCAGCAGTCATGCAATATTAATTAGGTACAGTCAGTATTGTGTCTCTTGGAAAATGTAAAGAGTAATATAAATGTTGAGTGGGATTTATGCTGATTATATCCAAGATATTTGTTAATATGAAATATATAAAATGGTTTTTAATGCATTTCTTCACATGCAGCTTCAGGTGAGAAAGTGCTTTTATAAATGTACTTGGCAAAGGATTTTCAGAGCTGTGTAGGGGATGTTTTGAATGCCTAAGTGTTGGTTTAAAAGTGGTCTCATTTTTAAACACCCATCATGGCTATCACAGATAACATGTATTTACCTTGGCCTGTCAAATCATTCTTCTCACAATGCCTTGGTTTTAAATTTCTTGACATGTCTGCAGTTGGACTCTCCTCATACCTCTTCCACAGAAGTCAGAATTGTCCAAATGAGAAAATGTGGCTTGTAGATATTTCTAGTATTGACACTATTTACTGCCCTACCAATTTTACTGGTTAGTATTTACTGATGATATATATGTGTGTTTCTATGGCACCTAGAGCAAGATTTACTTTTTTTATTACCATTTGCAAGTTTGTCCATCCTCTCTAGTCTCAGTTACTGATTCCTACTTATCCTGCCAAAGTTTTCCCCCCCTCTCAGCTGTGCTGGATGCCAAGTGTGTGACTGTGCTCTAAGTGGGGGAGGAAGTGGAAGGAGCAGTAGGGAAGGAGGGGCAAGATTTTGAATATTATTTCTTTAATTACTTTTTTTCCAATCTATTATGAGTTGTTCTTAAAAGGTAGATCACCATCTCTAATGTAATGCAAAAAGAAATATTTTTCCCAGCAATTAAATAGATTCCCAAAAAGTCTCCCAAGCTCCTAAACTTTCAGATCTATGGTAAGAAAAAGAAATATATGAGAAATTTCCAGTTGAGATGGAGCAGGTCATTAATTGTGAAGATTACTTTGAAGCCTGTGAGCACTAGTCATACTGGCAAGTACTGTATAATGAGCTTTTTTGTCTTGTGTGTTTTTCTGCTTTGATTTTCATCAAGGGGAAGAAACCTGGTGTAAAGTGGTGTAGCCAAGCTGTGCAGTGCTGTGTGCTCGGGCACACCATCTTCTCAGCTGGGAATAATGGATTGACAGAAGTTATGGCTGGGACCAATGGGAAGAAATCATACACTCAAAATGCAGTTGCCCTGGTCTACTCCTCCTATCATATCCCTGCACACATCATTTCCAACACCCATATATTCTTCATAGTAGCCAGGAAGTCCCTCCCATGGATTTATTTTGTATCGCTTTCCTTTTCATTGCCTTAAAAGTCACTGCTTCTTTCCTGCTGATCTCCTTCAGGCCAGTTTCATAACCAGTTGATTGCATGCTCCAAACACTTGACCTGTAGCATATAAGGGATCTGCGTGCAAATATGTTGGCTCTGGGCCGTCATTCTTAACTGCTGATGATATTTCATTGGAATTGCAAAACTCCTGTGTAGCAACACCATGTTATTGAAAGAGGCATACATGCTTGTTTTGTGTGGTGGGTTGGCTCTGGCTGCACACCAGCTGCCCACCAAAGCTGCTCTGGCACTCACCTCCTCTGCTGGTCAGGGGAAGGGGTTGAGATAAGAACACAGAAAAATCAGTGTCATGAGCAAAACAAACTCAGCTTGAGGAATAATTAATCTATTTTCCATCAAGTCACAGTAGGATAATAGAAATAAAACTATATCTTTAGAACACCTTTTCCCTACCCTTCCATTCTTCCTGGCCTTAACTATACTCCTGATTCTCTACCTTCTCTGCCACAGTGGTGCAGGGGTGTGGGGAATGGGGGCTTGTGAACAGTTCATCACAGATTTCTGCTGCTCCTTCCTCCTTAGTGGGAAGACTCACGCTCTTCCCTGCTCCTGTGTGGGGTTCTTCTCATGGGTTATAGTCCTCTACAAACTTCTCCAACATGAGTCCTTCCCAGAGGCTGTAGCTCTTCATGAACTGCTCCAAGGTGGGTCCCTTCCATCTTTTGAAACCCTTCAAGCGATCTGCTGCAGTGTGGAAATCCAGAGAGTCATAGGTCCTGCTAGCAAACCTGCTCCAGCATGGGGTCCCCTCTCTACCAGTCCACAGCTCCCACTGGAAGCCCGTTCCAGTGTGGGTTTCCAATGGGGTCACAGCCTCCTTCAGCCAGCTCTGGCTTGGAATCCTCCAGAGGCTGCAGATTGGTCTCTGCTGCACTGTGGATCCCCATGGGCCGAAGGGGTACAGCTGCCTCACCAGGCAGAACACCTCACTACGGGCTGCAAGGGAATCTCTGCTCTGATACCTGGAGCACCTCCTCCCCCCAGTGACCATGGCATCTGCAGAGCCATTTCTCTCACACATTATCACTTCTATCCTTTGCTTACTGTTCTGCAGTTTTTATCCTATTCTTAAACACTATCACCACTGCCCCTGGCTGGCTTGGCCTTGTTCAGCAGTGAGTTAGAGCTGGCTGGCATTGGCTTCATCGGATATAGGGAAAATTTCTGGCAGCTGCCAGAAGCTGCCCCTGTAGCCAAAACCTTGCAATGCAAACCAAGTACCGTTTGTTTTCATATGATTCCTACATGTGTATAAATTACACTGTATGCTAGGGTAGAACTAAATAACAAGTGGTGCTGTGTTTCTCATTGCTCTTTTTTGCAAAGGTAGACGATATGTTTCAAGCAGAATGTATACACATACATTAGCTCAAATTTTCCCTTTTTTTCCCTTGTCCCACTTGAATAATAACAGATAATCATGACTTTTCTCCTGAGCTTGACTGTCCCCAGGCCTGATTTTGTCTACATAGTTTGAGAGTTAGATTGCTTCAATATGCTCTAACCTGTGCTGTAGAAAATGTGGTTTCCGGTGGCTGCTGTACAATGCTGGAGGAATGCTATTTGTCAGGACAAAGCAAAGATTATTACCTTTATCCATTTTTATATACTATGCTTTGCACATTTAATAGAATTGAAATTCAACTTTAATTTCTGCTGTGTGTAGAGTGAAAATGACTTTGCTTCTGTTGTCCCAAACTCAGCGATACCCAGAGATATATCCCAAAGACTGCTGTGTATTTCCCCTGTTAAGGGTGAGTGTTCAAAGGCATCTCACTCTTGCAGGATCCTTCTTGGGCCTGTTTCAGTGGTTTTATCTCATTTTTCTCTTTTGCTTTAATGTGTTTGGTATGTCTTTAACTAGTGGCTCAGTGTGATGCTTAGCAGTGCCATAGTAGATAGGCCCCTAAGAAAAAGAATTTATTATAATGAAGCTCAGTTCAAGTATTCAAGATGTCTTGGTACAATTGTCATTGTGGTTGCAATTGATAAAAATTTTTGATTTATTGTCACACTATTAGTTCTTGTAGGTTATGTGGTGTGCACAGCATGTATTTTAGCAATGTGTCAAAATCAAAATGATGATAATAATAACAAAATATTAGCTTAGAATTTACATGTGGTGAAAGAGCTCTTTGCTTTACTGTCAGTCATAATCATAGCAAAAAGAGAAACAGACTCCTTTTAATTTGACAGGACAAAGGTAAATTACAGCTACCACTCATTCTTTCATAGCTTTTTTTCGGGTGACAATAAATGCCCCCTTAACTTCATGCCTGAATGGAGTATGTGCTGCTGACAGCAAGGATGCACAGATGACCACCACCTTACACCCCCTCACCAGTCACCCTGCTTCTACCCCAGCAAAGGCCTGTTTTCATCTGCAAGGCTCCTGTAACTCACCCACATGCAAATGCTTTTGACCTTAATTAAAGCAGTTCACCTCTCTCTGCCTCTAGGGATGGTTTCCTCATAAGGCAGTTGTGTTTAATTAGCATTTGCATAGCATTCTGCTGGTTGCTTTCCTGGAGCGTTGTTCAGTAGGAGCGTGGGATTGCTGAAGCCTGACTGGCAAGCTTTGCACCCTCCTAATTGACACAGAAGCCAAGTAGAAGTTACACAAGGAAAGAACAGAGAATCGTTAATGATGGATCATTAGCAAGTAGCTCCTTTGAATGAATGTAGATAACTTTATAACTCTATCAAAGTGAAAAGTAGCGTGATGAATTATGCATCAAACAATAAAAGCTCAAGGAAGACACTGGTTTTATAATTGCTGTGCAATTTTCCAGCATGCTCTAGTTTGTAAGATTAATTTTCTTTGGGAAGCATGAAGCATTCTGTCTGTTGCACACAATGTCAATTTTGGTTTTCTCTCTTTAGAGATTTTATTCTGTGTCTTTCAATATCACTGCAAAAACTCCCAGGGTTTGAGGTCTATAATTTTTTATGTTAGCAAAAATTTGCACAAGCAAATGAAAAGCCTATAGTTACTAAACCTTTGAGGGTTTGCTGATTTCTCGGTGTAAAGAGCTCCCAGATACACACACCTGAAATAAGATTGCTTTGTCTCTTTTCTTTTTAGTAGAAATTGCATAATAGTTCTGTGGCTCTGTTGAATTTCTAGACTAATAAATCCCTAAAGGGTATTTTTACTTTGAAATTATCGTCACAAGCATTTCAGCTGGCACAGAGATCATTCCTGTGGCTTGCACTACTGCCAGTTTTGCCCTCCTAGGGCTCCTACTCACTCCTAAGTAGAGGAATTAATACAACTATTGCCCAGTGATGTCACCTTTCCCTTCAAAATGTACTGATCTTTCACTGAAGTTTTCCTCTGGAAATTGAACTCGGTGTGTTTGAAGTGAGTAGAATCAGAGGAACAAGTTAATAGAAAACTTATCCCTGATGTGAGCTGTTTCTTAGCTTTCATATTACAGTGGGTGAAAGGGACATATATTAGTGGGTGAAAGGGTCTGTGAGACATCTAATCCATCAGCAAGCCCCAGGGATAAGCTGTGGGATCAACTATTCTAGAATAAATCTCCTTTCTAAAGACAAACTCCACAGCCTCCTCCTGTGGCTTGTTTCAGCATTTTGTTACCCTACCATTATAAGAGTTTATTTTTTGTTTCCTACAGTTTCCTTTGTTGCAATTTAAGTCAAGTATTTCTCATTATGGACATGAAAAAGGATTTCTTTCCCCCTTCCAGGAAGTTTGCATGGATTTTGAGGGGCATGTTTAGGGTTTATTTTAGTGGTAGTGGTGGGGTTTTTATACATTTTTTGAAAGCAGTTTTGAAGTTGTTTTTCTCTAGCCTTTCTCTTTAGGTCCATGATCCCACTTGGTTCCTTCTGTCATGTTGCCTGTGAAAATTTCAGTTGCTGTCTTGTGGAAGCTCTCAGGTGTTCCAGATGGCTGTGCAGTGGGGGCCCCACACCAGACACTGCTCCAGCTGTGACTTGCCAGCTCTAACTAGAGCAAAAATGTGTCCTGCAGGCATTTCTCTTGTTTGTACACTCCTGTATGATGCTTGCCTTTTTCGCAATAGCATGATGTTGTTGACTCATCCTCACTTTGTGATCTAGAATAACCCCTAACTATTCCTACTTTCCTGTTGGTCCCCTGCACTGTATTTATGTAATGAACATAATTCCTTCCCCTTGACAGTATTGAATTTCACCCTCTTTTATCACACCATTTCTCCAATGTAGCCAGGTCATTGTAAAATGTGCTTCACAGGAGTTATAACTTTTGATGTCCTCAGAAAGCTGAGCAGGTTAGATCTGAGTTCCATCAGCCATCAGGTGCTGCTGAGCCATCACTGCTAAGTGCTTCATACTGAACAGATTCCTCTGGAGCTCACTTACAATGTTCTGTTTTAGAAGATCCCAAGAAGCGATTCTCTGAATATCATTTCCCTGCACCTTGTTTTGGATTTATCTAGACCTTGTTTCTTTAGTGAGTTTATGGAAAATAGCAGAGAATTTTCTTTCTGGAAGTCAGTTCTTGATTTGGTGTCTTACAGGTTGAAGAATGTGTTGGTCTTGTCTGGGGTAGAGGCAATTTTCTTTACAGTGGCTGCTATGGGACTGTGTTTTAGATTTGTGCTGAATTCAGGGTTGATAATATAGAGATTTTTAAAAATTGTTGAGCAGGGCTTTCACAAAGCCTTTCCTGCTTCTCATATTGCCGCACTGGCAAGACTGGGAACACATGGGAGATTGAGAAGAGACACAACCAGGACAGGTGACGCCAGCTGACCAGAAGAACATTCCAGATTGTATGACATCAAGCTCTGTATATAAAGTGGGGTAAAGAAGGATGAAGGACGAAACTTTTGGAGTTCTGGCATTTGTCTTCCCCGGTCACTGTTACATGGCCCTGCTCCCCTGGAAGTGGCTGAACACCTGCCTGCCTATGGGAAGTAGAGAATTTTTGTTGTTTGTGTGCAAGGCTTTTGCTTTCCCTATTAAACTCTCTTTATCTCAACCTGTGAGTTTTCTGCCTTTACCTGTTCTGGTTATCCCTCTGATCCCACTGGTGGGGGACTGAGCAAATGGGGCTTGTCTGCTGGCTGGAGTCAAACCATGACAGAGGATCATCTCACCTGGCTTGATGTCTGGGTGGTAAACTTCCCCATCCAGGACACTTGAAGTTAAATTATTTGGTTTGCAATTCACTGACTGTAATTCCTTTCCTTTTTAAACTCAGACACCATATATAGGAACCTGGAATTATCTGGGTTGGCAAAGACCTGTAAGATCATCAAGTCCAACCATTAGTCCTTCCAGGAGCAAACTTGTCAGAAATGTACCAAATCAGCTTGAAAATTACTGTTTTTCTAGGCACGTTTTGTCTTATTTTATCTTTCCTGGAGGTGGATACTTTATTGTATTAAACACTTGATTCCAGTTCATGAAGACTGGCAAAAAATAATAAAATTACATGTTTTGTCATCCTGACTGACCTTTGCCAATATCTCTCCTCAAATAAATAGTAGCTTCATGTAGTAAATTTACCAGTTCATGCTGTGGTTCACTTCCCTTGCTGGTCAATATTCTATTTCTTGAGAAATAAAATAAATACTGTTCTGGTTTTTGAAACGTTCTTTGTATTTCTTTGCATTTCAAAGCAAAGCTGTAGTTTTGTAGACAAAGATATAATGAAATATAACCTTTTTTGTAAATTCTTTTAATGATGTAATAAGAGCCATTATTATTAATAGAGGAATCATTTTGTCAATAGCATCAAATGTTCTTCAGTTTTGTATTAAAGAACAGTTTTCAATTAGCAGTTAAGGAAACTATTGTCCTCTCTTTCTCCACGAGGCAGCTAATCTTTCATTGCGTGTGCTGAGTGCACACGCAATGAAAGTGCACCTCAGTTCTGTGAGATGAGTGGGTGCAACTCACTGCTGATTCCAGCATGGATTTCTGGCTCATTCTCCTTTCTGAGTCTGGCAGTAAGGGTATAGCTACTTGTCTGCAGGGAGCTACACTGAAATCAGTTCACTACAGAGCACCACTAAAACATGACATCTGACTACCTGCAATAGAAGAAGACTTCTTATCATTGCCAGCTTCCAGATTTTCATTTTTGAAATTATTCCTTCCAGAGCAAATAAATCATTGTTGAGTTTCGTATGACTACTGCTACTTGTATTTTTGATAAAACACGCAAACCAAACTGGTTTTATCATTCTGTCAGTTGTGTCACTGCAGGATACTGGAGCACACTGCAGAGGTGCTTGAGCTGCTGCCAGCCAGAGATGGTGCTGCCCATTGTCCGTGCGCTGCTCTGACAACAGTGGAAGTGTGTTAACGTGACACTGAATTGTGTCCTTATGCTTGTTCTGCCTCATGCTGTAGAAATGTGGGGATTTCTGCATCTCATCCTGAGTGGGCTGGGCATTGCTGTTCAGGTAGCAGGGAGTGGAAGACTGGCAACATAATATGACTCAAAGCACCCTGATATACATATACATATCACTGGAAAAAACAGGAAGATTTTCATAACATTTCATGCCTATCCAGCAGTCCAGCAATTCTGCATTTGAGTGAACTATTTAAAAGTGGCTTATTGGTATATTATTGCAAACTGGAATCTTTTTAGTCCGTAATTTCAGAATAAAACATTTTGATGGTAAGGACTGTGATTAGAACTGGTATGAAAATGAGGTACTTTCCTTTAACAATTCAATATAAATATGGGTAATAACTCTGGAAAAATAATTTCCCTCCTATTTGTTTTTTTTTTTTTTTTATTTTTAGGACCAGGTGTCAGATACAGTGAATTTGCTATGTCACATCCAAAACCACCTCCACTTGTTGGACAACACACAGTGGAGATACTGAAGAGCGTGCTGGGGTACGAGGATGACGCTATAGAAGAACTGCTTTGCACTGGTGCTGTGGCTCAGCATGAGGTCAGATAAGGAACATTAGCTACATTCCTTCACACTGAGTTCACATTACTTTGTCCTCTCTTTGCTCCCTCCAGTTTCCCTAATGGGACTCAAAGAGAAGACATAATTTAATTCCTAATTTTCTTCCACGTGTGTTTGTATGATTTTAACACTGCTGTATCAAATAAACAATCTCATGCTGTCTGAGTGAAAGATTTTCTTGGGGGGGTTGGGAATAAATGTAATTATACAGTCCTGTGTGACTACTCATTCTCTCTATTTCACATGGAAAATGGAGTCCTTATCATAATTATAGTAATTGCCTAAACATTTGTCCCCAGAAAGACATGATGTTAGTGAAAAGAAGCAGAAGCTTTAAAATCTTTATACTAGACTCTCCACTCACAGAAAGCTGCTTTGTGTCTTAATAGAAAGGAATTTATTTACAAATTGGTAGTTGATACGATTGATTTTGAACAGAATTATCCATCCTGAAAACTTTGTTCATCTCTAGTTTAAATCAAGAGTAGACTAACCATTGCAAATTTTACCTCTATTCCATGGAATTCCAAATTACTAATATGCCATTATATTACATTGCATAGTCATGACAATCTCAACCTGTTAGCAGAAAGAAGCTCTAAATTGGCACAGTTCTTTAGTTATCAAAAATACCTGTTCCAAGACCAGTTGAGAGAAAAACTGTGGCTGACTAGTCTTCTGTAATTTTATTCAGAAAGGTTCAGGGTACTCTTCATTAAACACCGATTCACAGAAAACCACATGCTGAATGTTGAATACCAAAACTTGCCTGATGGTTCTGTGAGTAGGTGCTGATCCCTATCTCTGATTCTAGTTACCATCCAAACCACCTTCATTATGGAGAAAGCACAGGTTGAAATCTGTACCAAATTTTTTACTCAGTCCAACTTCCATAGTTAAAACCTGGTGAGAGTTGGCAGATCTTCCTCAAATTTCAAAATACCATATCCTTCAGTAGGGTCGCTCTTGAGAGTAAGGCACCATGCAGTGGAAGAAACTGGAAGAATTTGTTCCATGAGAAGTAGTAAAGAAAAGATTAAAGGAGAGCCCTCTCTTCTCTATAAACCAATTTGGCAGCTCTTCACTTACAGAAGACATCCCAAGCTCCTCTGTGACAGTATATAATTTACAGCTAATGTAAACTCAGTGCATGGGAAGGGTTTAACCTTTGTTGTGTGCACACTGGGAGCGAGGCAAAGCCTTTCTATTCCTAGCACTGAATAAAACTAAAATCGACACTCAACACACAATATCCATGTTTCTCTCAAAGTATCAGAAACAGGCCTGGCATTATAAATAGCTTGTCACTTTGTTTCCACTCTAACAAACAAGATCCTCTGTATTATATTTGAACTTCACAACTCTGCATTACCTTCTGGAAGAAGAAAAGAGGTCATTACATAATCAAATTGCAGTGGAACCCCACTGTGGTTGCTTATTTTTGAAGCCCAGTGTTTTGGTTCATTTGTTTGCTTGTTTTCTCTGGTTTTTGTGTCCTTCTAATTTTTTTTTTCTGCACTGCATTCCTGGCACCAAACACCATACTCTATCCATGTGCTAAAGACATCATGAGATCCTGGAAGAGTGACTTCTAAAATAAATATAGAAATAAGTATGAACTGAGAATTGGGACACTGTAGGGGAAGAACTGAAAGTGAATTGGAAGAGATTTTGATATAGTCCACCTTCCTTTTAATCTAAAGGGAACATCCCCTTTTTAATGAGAAAAGCAGAAATTTGAATTCTGTTTCATATAAAATGGATAATCTGATATTGAACTAAACTTTGTTTACTAATGAAAAACACTGTCAGATAACATTCAGAAATAAATTTTCTGGGTTTACTTTCCAAAGGGTTATTTTCTTCACATTTCTAAATATCACATGCATAAGGTATAGTAAAATATTGCTTAGTTTTGTTAGAGGATTTCTAAAAAACTCAAGATTTTTTTTTCCTCTGCTTTTCCAAGCAATGGAAATAGCTAATCACCATATCCTTAGCTAATTGGCAGAGCTGCTTTGACTTTCACGTAGTAATGCTGGTTTAAATAAGCTGAATATTGGGCTTTAAACTCCATGAAGTATTTTGTGCAGAGTTCACACACAAACAGTGTTTGCCTTTCTTTTTCTGTTTTTTCATTAGTGTTTTTCCTTTCCAGTTTGCTGTGTTGACAGTAAAATGCCTAAAGGGACAATTGGAGACATTATTTTGTCTCACCTCTAGTAGTTACTGCAACAGGAGAAATCCAGATACCATTTCTCAGATTTTAAGTCAAGCACTCACACATAGACTGACGCTTACCCCTAAAGTCAGAAATAAATGGAAGCCTTTAAATAGGAATATCTGGAAGCTAGAAATTCCTTTAGTTTCCAACATCTGATCATGAAGTTTTGGTCTTTTGGTTTTGGATGATTTGGAAGACATTTAAATGATAACTGTGATAATATTTAAGCTGTTATAGTACCCTTTTCCTTTAAAAATTAACAAATAAATGCAGAAAAAGGTATTCAAACAAGATTTACTGCACACTTCCCAAGAATCTTCATTAATAGGTGTCTCTAGAGCTCAGTTGCATTTTGACAATATTGTAATTTCAAAATGGTTTTCTCTTGCACCTCAAAACTTGGAACCATCACATCACGTGGGATTCTGAAACTCATAAACTGAGATCCCTCCACTTTCGAGGAAGAAATGTAGTTTGTGATGACTGTACACAGCTGCCTCTGGCAATGAATATTTGTTTTTCTCTGCTTAAACTGGAAAGGAATCTTCTGGTGCTGCCATGATGTGAGAGTGTGTGTGGTACTTGCTTTAATTTGACTTGACTTATACATCACTGTGTTAAAAAACAAGATGAAGAAAAAGCCCCCAAAAGCAAAAGAATGATACAGAACACACCTGTTGTCTAGTTCCAAAAATGAACCCATTCATAGGTTCATTTTGCCAGGAAGCTTTAGCTACCATTGGAAAAGGAGCTTTCCATTTTGACATGTGTTCTTGATGCCATGGTCCGTGGCCACTTTGGCTCCATTCTCTGCATTTAGGGGTCCCATTGTTCTTGTATTATCTTCGCTATTAAAAATGTTCCCTCAGCCCTCCTCATATGACTGCCTTCCTTTCTTTTCCATGCAAGCTAGTAAAGCTCTACACCAAGTATAAATCACCCAGAAAACTGCAAACTGGTCAGGCAGAGTCAGGAGGATTTTGCATAGCTCGAGGCTCTCACTGAGGGATACTTAATTGCATCAAAAGAAAATTCCAATCAAATAAAGGTCAAATGGACAGGAATGGATTTTTCTTGCTCCTGCATGGATCTTGTTCCTGGTGACTCTTCCCAGAACCATGCACTTGGGAAGTCCTCGCAATAGGTGCCCTGGAACTGACATACAAAGAAGGTCTTTTTTGGTTAGTGGCCAGGAGGAACAATCTGCTAACTATCAGAAACTCACCAGCCTCAGAAGTGATCCAGCTGATGTGCATAGGCCAGTGAAGCCATATTGGTATGAAGAATGGTCTGTAAAAGAGCATCACTTAATTGTCATGAAGGGAAATGCTCTTTTTCTTCTCAGGCCTATAAAATCAAAATAAAGATTTGTTATTTTGTCATTTTTATATCTTTTAATATTTAAAAAAAATATTCCGAAACAGAGAAAGGGAAAATATCCCTATCCTTGACTTGCATACAAAATATGAAAATCCTTTTTTTAAAGTTCATTGAAATAGATTGATACCTGATGATATTAATCAGAGTTTTGGTCTTGCTTCTTCAGAAATTAAAGCTTGTCCCAAACATGTCTAGTGACAATAGGCTGAGGCTAAAATAGCAGTCAGAAATAGTTCTTCCAATGAGTGTACTCCAAAACTGGGGAGAACATTTTCATTAAAATGCCATATAGCTCTGCCACTCACAGAGCACTGTGAATCCTCAGCCCTGGTGAGGATAAAAGGTAGCTAGACACCTCTGTAATTGAAATGGTCTTGATTTCTTTTACTATCTAGATGACAAGACGCAGTTAATCCTTTGACCTTCCTAACATTATAGAACTGTTCTAAAACATATTTATTTTCCCAAAACATGTTAAAATGTATTTAATTTCCAAAAGACAGAGGAAAGGTAAAGTACTTTCAGAGTTCAGGAATGCTGGCACAGCTGCTCACATTTCATGTCAGTGACATTAAACAGTGCCAGATACAGTACTTTTCTTAACTGTTTGTACATTGAGTTTAATGTGGCCTGATGAAATGATAAAGATTATTAGCTGGTGAAAAAAACGAATGAACCTGAAAGCAGTTCCTGTAGGATCAAGTAACCTCTCTACACAGAGGCCTCCATGATACTGGCCAATGTGATTAAAATACAATGGTAGACAGTGATACAGTAACATTTTTAAAGCTGACAATCAATCAATTCAATTACTGTAGGTTTCTGTTGTGACTGGAATTGGGAACAGACATGAGAAAAATGCCTGGCATCACACGGGCCTATGAAACTTTTGAAAGAAGATCTGTTTTTTGGCTCAGACTGTGCCAAACAATGGAGAGGGACCCATGCAAGGGTTAAGGTGGAGATAAGATAATTTTCAGGTTTTATTTTGTTCCCTAGAGCTACAGCTAAAAATGAATTAGTAAGTACCAATTAGTCCTTAGTTATCAATAAATTCTTAAAAATCATAGTGTGAGAGTACACTAAACTGCTTGCCTTAAAAAAACCCCTCAATATAGTTTAATTTATAGTGAGCAGAGGTTTACAAGGTACTCAGGGAATCAGACTGGGGAGGAGCTCACTTCACTGCAATTGCTTCTGTGCATCAGCTATTTCAACATTTGCCTAACAACTACCCCAAACTAGCCAAAAGACCTTTTAAGTATAAAAAGAAATTTGAAAATGTGTAACCTGGTAGAGGAATGCATATGTAGCTTCCATTTTTAAAAGATCCATACTAGGAGAAGGTAAAGTTTCACATTAAAAAGTTGAGTACAAAAATGCAGAGCACTGTGTACATTTCCCACTGAGATTCTCTTCTCCTGGTGGATTGAGCCTTGACTAATCATGTGAGAAAACGGACAGTTCTCTGACAAATTGGTTTTGGTCTTTTCATCAAAGCCATCTCTCCCCCAAAGCCAACACTAAGGATTTTTAGCAGAAAGATGGAAGTACTGATTCAAGAAAGCCACTGCAGAGTTTTCTGAAAGTCACAGTTTAGGTGTCTCATGCCCCTACTGTCTTCAGGCCAGGTGGCCTGGGGACATCAGTGATACATGACGTGTTCATCCTGTGAGTATCCTGTGCTGCTTATCCAGTCTAGTCAGAGAAAAAATAGGGAAATACAGTTTAGTCAGAGAAAAAAGGGATTAAAAAAAGGGGATAAGGAAGCAGTCACTCTACAAACCTCTACAGGTGTTACTAGAGTACCATTTTTCTGAATTCTTCAGGAACAAACCACATTATCTGACTGCCTGTATTCTGTGGCAGTTCTGCCCACTCATTGTATCATGTCCACTCTACTAAACGCTCCATTTGTGTTTGATGGGGAGCAGGTTGAGATAGAGAAAGAACCTTAAGAATAACCAGGATCAAGGAGAGAAAACACTGCTTGAGACTTTGTTGCATCTATGTTGTCAGAAAACTCCAGATTCTGTAGTATGGTCGTTGGGCCGATGGCCTTGAATTCAGCCCAAGTATCCCTGTATCCCTGTAGAACAGTTCTGATTGTAACAGATCTGACAAAAGTTTATGTAACCAAACTGAATGACCACAGATCCTGGTTGCAAAGCAATATGAACTTCATCTGAAGACCTGGTGAGGCCTGTCACTTTTGGTCAATGATGTTAAATTGGTAGAAGTATTAATTTGTAAACCAATTTGAAACTGTTAGTACTTTTGAAGAGTTTGACCTGCTTGCTGACTCATTTTTTGTGGTTTTATGGACTTGCTTCCTTCAAATTGCCTCCTAATGCACTGGTTGTCCTCTCTCATTTGCATTAAAAGCTGTATTTGTGAAGTTTTAGAGCACAGATTTCCAAAACATTGTACCTCTGACCATTGAATTCATTCTCCTAAAGCATGAAAACTGTTTGACTACATTACAGATCTATTTTGTGCCATAAATATTGGACAATTAAAAACTTAATCCACTGTCCTTGAAAGGCAACGAAGGGGCATTCACATTTATTTCAGTAGGGAGCCTGAATCTCAGTACAACAAGTTTGTGCACTCCAAGTACACAAAGCTTTAAATTCCTATGGTAAAAGCTCACAGCCTTTTCAGCGCTCTCATCCGGAAGCCTTACATTATTAGGGTTTCTATTCCTTTGGTAGGGTCATTGCACTTTCACTTTAAATCGTGATTCAAAAATTGACGTATTTCTTGCATCAAACACCCCACAAGGCTTTATATGGTATTTGTACTTGCCTCAATGACCATGCTATTAGCAATGTTAGTGACATCAGTAGAATACTCATTTATTGAACTTCGGAGAAGAAGGGATTCTAACCTTTTGGAGAAGAGAGGGATTCTAACCTTTTCTATGTAGCTTTCTGTGAGAACTGTTGACTATTGCCAGCCTTGAACACTCAAAAAACTCCAGAATCCGACCCTAAAGTAATCAAGAACAGATTAAAATTTTTGAAGATAATATTATGATAGAACAATATATCTAGATGTGATTTGTAAAGAAGGTATAACAAGATTTTTGATAAAGAGCTAGCTACATCTCTGGTACATATTTGTCCATGGAACAAAATGCAGGTCATGACTGGCTTCCTTGAAGGCCTGGAATTTGTCCAGCTTGGTTCTTTTAGCTTTAGTGAGCTGATACTTTTAAGAAATTATTTCTAGGAAAACATTGGAACTGAATTATAATGATGATTTTGAAGTATCTGGTTGTTGATATCAGCAGCTGGATGATGGGATCAAGCTGATGCTATTAGCTAAATTGAAAAAGGTTCTCTTTCATGTTATTCAGCATGTATTTGAATAGGTTGGATGTGAACATTTACAATGCTATGAAAATAAGCATTGTGTGACTGAAAACAGTTTTAAACTGCATTCCCCACCTCTTCCTATAAGTAAAATCATGGACAGTTCTTCAAATTCTTCACAGAGAATGGAGAGAAAAACAAAACTCTTAAGGGGGGATGAAGATTAGTAGTAGCAGATACAGGAGTTCTTCTTGGCTTATCATAGTTCTTTTGACTTCCATAGCTTTAAAGAATTTAGTCTCATGTGAAGAGGACTGATCCAGTGATTGTTGGGCAAACTGAGGGCTATCAGAAAATCTGCATGCCACAGATTTCCTGTTTGATGCTGGGCAAGTCCCATTCTCTTCCTCTAGGTTATCTGCATGTAGTTTGGTACTTTCCATTCAGAAAGACAAAGTAAAGATTGCAAGCTGACCTGATAGCAGAGGCCATCTCTGTTTAGACAGATGGAATCCATTGTCTGTCTTGCAGAGGCATTGTGTTGATTTAAAAATGCATGTGTTGCAGCATAGCAGAGAAGTTAAATTCTTTTGCAAAGTGAGGACATTCTATTTTTCCTGTAAAACCAACATGAACAACCGCAGTTTCCCAATCTCTCGTTACTGAAACAGAGAGAAGCCTCCCCAAAGGGCTTGTGAAAGACCTCCACAGATAATTTGGGTATAAACAGATAGTATCTTTGTACCTAGTGGTTGCTTACGTATAAAATAGGGATCACAAGCTTTTAGACTTTGGCCTTTCTGGCAGCAACAGCAAAAAGTTCAGGAAGTTAATCTCATTTTCTGACTGGGATAGTGAATTTAGGGTTAAGGAGATTAGCTGCAATGTGTATTCCCAGGAAGAACTACTGACAGCTGTAATAAAAGCTAAAAGAAGAAGGTTTTACATCTAAGGCAGAGAAAAAATAGAAGAAAGGCAAGACAAAAAAACCCCAAAAAACCAAAACAAACCACAACAAAAAAACCCCAAACAGGTAAAAGAGAAAAAAAAGGAAAGAAAAAAGTAAAACAAGAAAAAAAAGGAGAATAGAAAAGAGGAGAGAGAAGAAAGGGGAAAGATATGGTGAAACATATGAGAAATTATAGGGGAAGAAATAAAAGCGGGGAAGAGATAAAGTGGGAAGGAAGGGAATGGCCTTGATATACCAAGAAAAATCCGTCATATACATGTTGCTGTGGTTGATCCTTGTGATAGGTTGAATAGTGATAGATGGCTTTAAAGGTGTGGGGAATGATCCCAGACAGGAAAAGGCAGAGGGCACTAGCAGTGACCTGGGCTAGCCTTGTGGAGACATTTTAGTAGGGCTGCAGGAAGGCCTTAGGCACTGCATTGTTTGGTCCCTGGAGTGTGCCTGGTGGTTTCACCCCAAGCAGAGGGGGGAAATTACACGGGGGAGGAGAGACATCTGGACAGACCGTCAAGCACAGCTACCTCCACAACCAGGGCAGGGAGGAACCCGGGGATGTCTAACTGTAAATGAGGCTCATTGAATCTTGGAAAAAGTGTTCAAATTACCTAGGCAATTATTCCAAATCAGTTCCCTGATCTGGTGGTATGTGATGACTGCTTTTCCAGTTAAAGAATTTCTCTAGAAGGGTGGACAAGTGACTTTGCCCTTTAAAAAGCAGAAGGTAACAGTGTTGTTTTCCATTTTCCTCACTCTGCAAAATTTCAAATGAAGGGCCTGATCCCATGCCAAGTGGAGCACATGGAATTACTTCCTTGCCTTTGATAAATTCTGGCTCAGCATTTAATTAATAGTCCTGATTTTATAAAGTTTTTGGTTTTGAACTTTTCACTCCACCTTTCCCAGATAGAAAGATGGAACCCACACTTACCTCATTAATTTCAGATGGTTTGTTTCTGCTTTCAAGGTGTGCGTGTGGAGCCCTCTGAACTTCCTGGACACAAATGAACATTAAATCTGCCTACACTTAAAAGTAGGTCTCAATAAAGCCAAACTTTTTGAAAGTGAGTTTCAATCTGATTTTATTTGTAATGCTCATATGCATTCCAGGAAATACTGACATATTTGAACTCCAGGAGAACAGATAGCAATGAGAAATGGATTGAAATCTTGCACGTTCAAATACAGAAGAAATTTAAAACTGTTGAAGACGTGCTAAACCTGTCATTTGAGCCTTGCTGATTAGTTACTGAAATCAGCCATTCAGAGCAAAAATGTCCATTTGATTTCAGCAAATATCCGGTTTTGCAATCTGCACTCACTCTAAGTGAAAAATGAAGAGTAATTAAATGACCTACACTGTCACATCAAATCATACAGTTTAAATGTCCAGCTTCCATGCAAGTTAGGGTGGAAACGCAACAGCTTCCAAAGAAAGAAAAATCAGGAGCTCAGGGTATTATTCAAATTTAATGACAGTAACTTACCTTTAAGCCCTCCATGCTCAAATCTTAATTTTCCCATTTAAGGTCCTGAAGAGACTGAAAATATGTGAAAATGTATTTGGGCTCAAAATATACTTATTTCAGACATCACCATCTGTAAAATGCCCTTGCTTTTAAATCTCCAGACTATGCTGCCGAGGTGAAGGGGATTTGCTTGGGAAGACCAGCTGTCTGTGAGTGCCTGTGGGTGCACTTGCAGTTTGACTCCTTTGAGAGCAGCCCCAAAGCACAGCAGTAAGGCAGAGGTGAGGGCTGTCTGTGGTGTGCTCCCCTCTCCTGCCAGGCAGGCAGCGGTGGGCATGGCAGGGAGGAGGGCAGAGCACAGTGTGTCGGGAGCCAGCTGGGCTCACAGACCTTAGCCCTGGTGAGAAGAGGGTCTGCAGGAGCATTCAGTGCAAGCCTGGCGTGGAGGCACAGCAATTTTGAGGACCCAAAGGAGGGAGGCCTTGTAGGGTATTTGGAAGTTGAAATTTAGATTTGTCTCGTTCTTGGAAAGGAGATGACTGATGCAGCCAAGATGCTTTTTGAAGCCAGGCAGGGATGAAGGAAGGCTTCTAGGCTGTGGAGCAGGGTAGGTCCTGCTGGCTGTTAGCTGTAGGATTCGGGTCACTCTATCATGCCAAATCTGTGAGTGCCTATGGGAAAGAAAGCCAGAAAAACTGCCAGAACATTAACAGCACTGCAGGTCTTTTGGTGTGAAAAGACCAGGGTGCAATAACAAGTCTCACCTGACACATGCTCAGAAATTTATGGCAGGTAATCTGAGGCATAAAGAGCATCCCCTGAGCTCTTTGCTTACTGGCTTCACCCAGGATATCTCTTTATTACACTTCCTCCTCTTGTTCTCTGGTTATCCAGTTGCTTTGCGATGTCTCTGGGCAAGGACTGCCCTTGATCAGGCATTCCTGTGTGTTTGATCAGAATAACGAGGTACTGATTTTACTTGGATGTTACAGTGTTATGAAAAACTAGTCTTTTTGCATAGCTATAAATTTTTGAGGAAAGTAGCTGTCTTTCTTGTTGTGCTTTTGGAATTTGTCACCAAGAAAGTATCTGATTTCTTCTGTCACTATGGGTTTGGGCTACACTCAAAATGCCTGTTTTTTCTTTATTTTCCTTTTGTTCCTATTTCAGATCATCAGCTCTTCCTTACACTTATCCCTTAGATTTCAGTCTTTTCCCCCACCCTATGAATGTTTTCAGTTGTCAAAAGAAGAAATGTGATAATTTGGAAGGTTCACAGAAAGCATGTTTTGTGATTATTGTTTTTGTGATCTGTCCAATGTAAACTGCTTTAGAAAAGCTCTGTTCCAGCCACTCTAATTCACTTTTGCAGAATACTGGATTTGAAGTTGACTAAAGAGAAAGCCTTTTCTTTTAATGGGTACTCTGAGAGGAATGCAGCTTAACTGTTTGGTTTCTGTCCTGACTTTTAGCTCTGCCTTGTGGTGCTCAGAGGGAGTCCTATGTGGTTAACTTAAAATTAACATTCCTCTGACATTTTATTGCTGAAAAGGTGTAAATATGCCTCTTCCAGTGCTTTGAGCATTGTGGTAGAGCAATTTGAGGGTGCCCTATCTAAGTCTAGTTCCTCATCCCTAGTGAGATCTGAAGTAGTGACAAAGAATTGTGTGTCCTCCAGATGCTGCAGTCAGGGAACAACTGCCTATGCAGGCTTGAGAGGGAGATTCCCACAGAGTGTCTTCGTGGAGTTGTGTGGCAACTGGAAGCACTGGTGGTACCTGGGAGCACAGTCCCAAGAGGAGAGCTGAGCCACGCAGCTCAGCTTTCTGTGGATGGAATGACACCAGTGCACACCAGCTGGGAACACAGCTCAGTTTCATGTTCCAGCTCACTTCAGAGCACTTACACTCAGTGTTTACAAGGTTGCTGATGCTTGCAAAGGCAAGGCTATGTTCCCACAGCTGACTTTTTCTCACTGATCCTGGAGAATTGCTGAACAATCTCTGGGGTGTATGCCAACTTGATAGGAAAGAATTGCCCTGACTCTCTCTTTTTGTTTGTTCTGTTGCTGTGGCCCCCTGGCAGCAATCATTCCAGGAATTAACTTTTCTAAAATAACAGGACATTTGTTTTCTCTAAACCTCTAACTTTAACTCTTGCCAAATCAGAGCAGAGGTGCTGGGGAACTTAACTAAATCCAGTTCTTCAAACTGATCACTCCAGTAGCTGGACTTGTGCTTTTCACTTTCTTCCCCTGGAAATTGCAGAGATCATGCTCACTTGGCCCTTCCACTCTGTGGGAGGAACCAGGCCCACAGAGGGCCCATAGGTGGCACTGATGGGAATGTGCAGCAGGGCACTTCTGTGCAGACAATCCATGACTACGGGGCTAGAGCTTTTAGTTTGGTGTAGGCACACAGTTTGTGTGTGGGGCTGTGGCTGAGCCTCATCCCTAGTGGACCACAGCTGTGCAGGGCAGGTGAACAGCATTGAAGGCAATGAGACACAGAGTGCCCAGGTGCACTGACCAATCACCAGAGGGACACACGGGTGCAATGCATGAACGATGAGGGGTATGGAAGGTTGGGCTGAAGGACAAGAAGGGCAGATGCTTGTAGCCTTCTGAAGTGATATTCTGTATGGGCAGGTGCTTGAAGTCTTCTGGAGTGGTCTGGTGTTACTCTGTATGGGTTGAAGCCTTCTGAAGTGCTATGATGATACTCTGTGTGTTGTCACTGTCTCAACTGTGACAGTTTGGTACCTGTCATGGTGGCACTCACCACTAGACAGTAATGTCCTCTCTTTCAATGCTGTTTCTAAGGTGTTGAAGGATGTAAGCTTAACCTTCCAGTGAAACACAGCCAAAGCCATGTTGTTTAAGAGCACATTTAGTCCCAAATGCAACAGCCTGATGTCATTGCTAGAAAAGTACCCATCCGCGTCAGAGGGACACAGCTGATGTAACAGTGACGCTAAAGTGAAGTCAGGCTATTTCTCTTACTATAGGACATACATTTCTGCTTTGAAAACAGATTCCTAGAACATATCTAAACACAAGCTGCTGTAACCTGTAGTGAACCTAAATCATGACACTTCACTCTTCTGAGTTTGATGTAGATGGCAAAAGTTTTCCTCGAAAGGAGCACTGGTTTTGTTTGGTTGCATGGCAGTTAACAGCAGTATAACAAAGCAATCAAAACCTTTCTGATTCAGTTCAGTGTCTTGTTACTCTCTCTGATGCATCTGTTAACCTTCAGAAAGCTACGTGGGTGTTTAGAAGAATAAGGTGCTTTACATTAAACACATTCTTTATCTGCCTCAGATAAAGAATGGGTTTTGGCAAGAGTTACAGAGGCAGGGAAAAAAAATTGCATGCTTAAATAGGGGGTTGGTGTTTCCTGACCTTTCTTCATAAAAAGCAGAAGAAATAGTTGGGTTTTTTTGTGGTTTCTTTTTTTTTTTTTTTGCATTTTTTTAATACTACTTAAGGCATGTGGTGTAGTTACCTTAAAAAAAAAAGATATTTTTTTTGAAGGAAATCAGCTAATGCTTGAAGAAACTAAATTTGTATTTGGGGTTTCTGGTGACATGAAAAATTCCTTAAACTTAATTTCTTATGGAAAAATCTAGAATTATCTTTTAAATCAACTTATAAACATGATACTTCTTTCTTTTTCTTCTTGTTTTTATTTAGAAATTGGATGTAGGATTGGATAATGCGACTTGATTAAATTTTTCTTCATTTTTTCCTTGTCACATACTGTTATTAAAACATTTTGGTGCATATAATTAATCTAGTTCTTCAACATGAATAGTGGACTCTTGCTGACTTGAAAATTCTGGAGCTGAAGTTGACATTTAAGCTCTGTTCATTGATTGTATAATACAATATGAGTAATTAACTCTCAATTTTTACTTACACATGTGTATTCCATATGTCCATTAATTTTAACTCATTCTTTTTCATGGTATGTGATACATCAGGTATTCCTTTTATGTAGTGCAGGCTTTAGTATTTCCATCAGTAAAAAGCTTTGGTCAAAATTCTGCTCCTGTTTCACAAATAATTGAGCCTCAGAGCTCTGTTTGGGAGTCAAATATATTTTATGCTAATCTGCATTTAACTAATGTGTCTCTTTCTTGCACTGGAGCATTGAGAGTATCAACTCAGTTTGTGACGGCTTTTGCCATTAGTGCCCTTGTTTGGGATACAGTTGAGACCAAAGGTCACTTTTGTGGAGCAAGTGATATTTGTTCTATGATGCTCTGGGCTACAGAAAGTAAGAGGAAGGTATGGGGTGTGTCTAGATAGTAGGTACCTGACCTAAAAAGGCTAGATTAATCAAAACTTTTTTGTTTGAATACAGAGATAAGGCATTTTTGCCAATAAAATGTGATTAGGTGAAAACTTGGAGTGCTTAAATGATAAGTTATATTCTTGCTGTGAATGTATAAAATCCTTCTGAATGACTGAATCAACACATGAATGCTATTTCTCTTCTAATTTAATTAAGTAACACTTAAACATCATTGGTACTTGACATTTAGGTCTCAGTTTGTAGCAGCATCTGCTGTTAGGTTTGGGAATCTCAGAAATTATGAGTAGCTTACGACCTGATTTATATATATCTCTTTAAAAAAAAAAAAAGTTCTGAGGTATTTGTTTCCATATCTGTAAATATCAGTTTTACCCTAACTGGCCATCCAGAAGTATTAGCTGTTTTTAGGAAAATGTGGCTCTTTGGCCCGGGGGCTCGCTGTCCGTGTGCGCAGTGAGCCCCCTGAAAGCCGGCCCCGCAGTTGCTCCTTCTGTCTCCATTTATGCCAGGTATGTAAGCACAAGCCTCATGTTAAGCATGTTTAAGAGATCTTGTTGATTACAACGGGAGTGCTCCCACAGCTTATAGCTGTGCAAATGTTTACATACCTGGCCTGCTCTGGTCCTATATAAAGATCTGTCTCCTTTTCCCTGCAAAGCCTTTTCTGTCTGCTGCTTTGAAATTTCCCATGCTTCGCACTTTCCCCTAGCTGGAGGGAGGCTGCCCAGATCCTTACTAGGAGAAGTCCTGGTGTCAGAGGTTTGAAGACTGCAGCTTGCTGGGGATTTAAGGGCTGGTTGAAGCCACAGTAAACAAGTACATGCTGGTAATGAGCTTTGTGTCACAGGAGAGGCTTCTGCCAGGGTAAAGTTTGTCAGGATTCCCCAAACTTCTGTTTTGGATTTGTCCCTTATTTCCCTGCTGTCCCTGAGAACAGGCTCACTTATGGATCCGTTCCAGCTCCTGAATATTCTGTGATTATTTAATCACAGTATTTACATACTTTATAAATAAGACATAGACTTTGTGTGCATCACTGCATTTCACAGAGAAGGTTGAATATTGGGGCCCTATGTATAAACACCTCTACTTGCAACAGACATTCATATATGTGAATATGAATATGTATGTATAGTGTATATATATAAAATGAAGGTACACATACAAAGATATCATCCTTTCAAAATAGGTTTTCTTTCCAGAAATAACAGGAGGACCAGTGAAAGGAATAACTTGCTGTTTGTCCAGGGTGCAAATGCTTTTACACTGGTGAAAAACAAGCCTGGCCTACAGTCAGTCATTCCTCCACTTGTTGTCTTTGCTTGAAAATTACATTGTTGCTCTACAGAAGGAAAAACAACCTCTGAAAATAGTACCTTCTAGGCTCCAGAGATTTATACTCTGCTCTGTTGATGCTTTGCACTAACACTTATGTCAGTCCTGCTCTTAAACCGAGTGTGGTAATGATCCTTTGATACATTTTGAAGTGACTTTTACTAGCTCAGAATAAAATAAAAAAAAAAAACAACAAACCTACGTAATAGCTGTACTGGCTTTAAAAAAGTACCTCGCTGCTCATGTGCTGTAACAGAATATGCATTCAATGTTTACTTTCTATCAAGCAATCTGGTGTGCAAGAGACTTTTATGAACCCAAGCCTAATTTTAATGGCTGTGATACTGCCTGTGATGAAGGCCCTGATTCTGCTAAGCAGCTGGACAGGTGTTCCCCTTGGCTCTTTAGTACTTGTCAGAGCACTGAAATGCCAAGAGCCTGTACTCAGTGATTTTATGTCCTAGAATTAATGGCATGTGGAAGTGGCAGGCATATCCTTATTTCCAGAGTTCCCCTTGAAATATCTCTTGCAACTATATCTATTTTGGAATATTGTGATAGTGGCCGCGAGCAGGGGAGTGATGGAAAGAAGATCCTGAGGAAGATGCCAGCTGACATCACACATCCACAATGGCTAATCAGGCCTTCCAGAGTGCCATGATTGCTGTTAAACATGTTTAGAGCTTTACTTTGTGCTTAATTAATGTTCATGTGGTGTTTGTTGTAGTCTCCAAACCCCCAGCATGCTACTGAGAATAGTGGATTCAGTAGCACAGGTTTTTCTTAAAGCATTTGTATCACTGCAGCTATGTCAGCAGCCCTGGTCAATAGTTTTCCCTCTACTGTAAACAGAAACCAATCTGGGCTGGGAAGTGAACTGTGTTTCAATTTATTTGTAAAATTACACTGGGCTCATGGTCAAAGGAATATCCATAGGCATTCCTCTAAGCAATTCTTATGCTTGCAGAAAACTGGCACCCTGGGTTTTGTGGTGCGAGACTGCTATGGAGGAGCTATCATTTGGAGTGTTACAAATGCTTCCAGAATACAAGTGCAATTCAGCTTCACTGGGACCTAATGTTTTGGAATAAGTCTGGGGCTGCATGTGGATAAGGATGACAGACAAATGCAAGGGAACATTACATCAGTGAACGTGTAGTGACAGCTTCAATCTCTTTCAGAGGGTGACACCAATCCTGTTGGCAGGCAGCAACAGCAGCATCTGACAGGTCACAGCTAAAAAAAATAAATTTGTACTGCAGCTGTACTACAGGTTTCCTATATGACCTTGAGCAAGCTTAAGTCACTCCCTGATTTGGGTCTGTATTACTAGAAGCAAGAAAAATTTCTCCTGTATCTCCTATGTTTATATGGTGAGTGATTCGGGATGGAACGCTCTTACTATACCGCTGTGCAGCACATAACACAGGGGAGTTTTAAGCAACTAATATAAATAAGAGAAGTTCTTCTTCCAGCTCAAGGGATAACAAAACCTTTAGAAATCTAGCTTGTTTAAATGAAGATAAACAGATTTGATTTGGTATGATAACTATTGGTGTGGCAACTATCTGTCACTACTGCTGCAAAGCAGAGTCCTTTATCTGTGTGGAAAAACATAAAAATAAAGGGTTAGTAAGAATGTTATTCAAGCCTTAGACTGCTTTTCTGGTATATTTCTTTTAAACCTGCAGCCATACCCATTGACACACTAGTCAACCTTCTTGCCCCTTGCATGACAAAGAACTCTAGGAAATTGAGCCCACTTACAGTAAATTGGACATCCCAAGATTCCCTGGTGTCTCCCTTCCCTTCCTGCTTTTGGCTTATTCTATTGAGAAAAGGAACACCAATATTGTTTTATGAACTGTTATCAGACGTGCACTACTTTAAAGGCATGGTCAATTTTTACTGGGCCTGTATTTATCATCTGAGTTCATTTAGGCTCTTTATCATAATGACTTTTAAAACAAAAATATGTTCTCATAACAAAACACAACTTAGAAGCTTTCAATACAAAAACTGATTATGGTAGAATGGTTTCGGTTGGAAGAGACCTTTAAAGGTCATCTAGTTCAATTCTCTCACAATGAGCAGAAACATCCTTAACTTGACAAGGTTACTCTGTCCAACCTGATGCTTGGTGTTCCCAGGGATGACCCACCTCTCTGGGCAACCTGTCCCAGTCTTTCATCATTCTCATTATTAAAAATTTCTTCAGTATATCTTGTCTGAATCTACCTTAGCTTATTCTAAAACAGTTGTCCCATGTTCCTCTAAAATGGTAGTCCCTTGTCCCTTTGATGCACGACCCTAATAAAAGGTCAGTCCCCAACTCTCTTAAAATTCTTTAAGTATTGCAATAAAATCTTCCTGTTGCCTTCTCTTGCTCTAGGTTGAACAACCACCACACTCTCAGCCTTTCCTTGCAGGAGGGGTGCTCCAGCCCTCTGATCATGCTCACTGGGAAGAGGTGAATGAGGTCCACTGTCTTTCCTGTCCTCAGGACCTCAGAGCTGGGTGCAACACTCCAGGTGGGATCTCATCAGAGCAGAGCAGAATGGCAGAATCACCTCCTTCTCCCTGCTGGCCAAGCTGCTTTAGCTGTAGCCCAGGACATGGCTGGATTTCTGGGCTGTGGGCCCACATTGCCAGGTCAGGTTTTCTTCCCCCAGCAACCTCAAGTACCACTTCTCAGAACTGCTTTCCATCTTTTCATCCCCCAGGCCTACACTGATGCTGGGGGTTGCCCTGACCCAGGCCGAGGACCTTGCACTGGGCCTTGTTGAACTTTGAGGTTGATATGATCCCACTTCTTGGGCTTTTCCAGGGTTCCCTAAGTGGTATCCTGTCTCTCAGCTGTGTCTACTGCACCATTCAGCTTGGTGTCATCAAGTTGTACCCATTAGTAAGCCATACTTATAAGTAGCCATAATACAATGTGCCTAATACCGAGGACCTGGACTCAGATTCTGCTCTTCTCAGTGGAGAATGCCCATAAGCGTAAGAGTGGTAGATGAGGCAGTTGAAATAATTTCTAACTCCCTAGGAAGCTTGGATCTTGTTAGTGCTGCTTAACAATTTTAACCACAGTGCTGCAAAAACTCCACGCTTCATGGCAGGGATCCGTGCCAAAACTATCCTTCTTGAGTTGCAATTGTGCTTTGGTAGTGGAGGAAGAAGTTGGGGAAGCTGTTTGGTGAGTCACAATAAGATAGAGTGGAACAAGTCCCAGAGATCAGATTAGCTCAGAATCTGAACCATCTTTGATAAGCACATTAAAATAGTTCAGTATTGCTTTTTTCTCTTAACAAAAATTCTGTATAACTTGTCTGAATATCAGTAGCACCTGCTTTGAGTGATTTAGAATCAGGACTTTTGGGCGTTTTGGTGTTTATTGTTGTTGATTGGTATGGGATTTTTTGTTGTTTTATTTGTTTGTTTTTGTAGGGAGAATGCTGTTCCCCCCAAGATGAGAGAGGAAAGTTTTAGGCCATCATAAATCTCATGCAGGGCTTTTACTTTCACTGTTTAATCCAGAAAGGGTAAAGCACATATTCTCAGACACTTGTCAATAAAAGACCCTAAAATAGATGGATAATCTTTTATTTTATTGACTCTAAAAAGATAAAAAATCAAATACCTGTTTCTCCCAGATGAACTTTTACATTTCAAGCCATGATGGTAGGCATGTCACAGGTTTTTGGGTTTTTTCATAAGGAATAAAGACTCTGCAAGAGATTCTAAGATTTTATTTGTGTGTTTAAGAAGGATAGATGAAAAAAAATATGCCAATGTATAAACTTTGAATTCTTGCATCTTACAACTTTAATCTTTTTCAGAATTTTGTGGAAATTTCTTGTATTGAAACGCTGAGTTTCCCAACTTTTAAAAATATTTTTTCAGAGATTCCTTGCAAGGGAACTGAGCATCCAGATTGGAAGGTGTCTTTGAAATATCCATTCCTTAGCATTTCTGGAGTGTTTCAAATTTCAGTGTAGATGACTGCCAAGTATTGATGTTGTGTTCATCTTCAAAGAAATATCAGCTGCTGCTGGGACAATATGCAGTGAAATTCATGTGACTCAACTAACATTTCCCCAAATTTACTGAAAACAATAAAACAAGCCAGTGAAAAAAAAACCCCTCAAACCTTGAAACAGCACCCATACCAACCCTCCAAAAAGCTACAGGGCACTTTACATAAAAGGGAGAATCTGTAAGTTTGATGTGTTCTTTCTGGGAGAAGTTCTTGTAGTGAAGATCATCTCTGGCTCAAGATTGTAAGTTCTGATTCCATCCAAATCTATCATGTTAACCTTCTTATTTTACCAAAAGGTAAGAGTGAAAATGCAACAATTTTTATTTTATTTAATTACAGAATAAATATTGTAAATACTAGTAAGAGGTTGGGTTATTTGACCTGAAAGGACCCAACTGGATTTCTTAAATAAAGGTATCCTTTTCTATCACTTCAAACTATTGGTCACTAAACTTAATTGTAAAGTTTCTGATCACTACATATAAAAAAATACGTGTAGATGAACAGTTGTATGTAATCACTAAAAGCATATAATGTATCAAACAGTAATATTTTAGTATATGTATTGTATTTATGAGACAGGGAAGCTGGTTGCTTCCCTCAGCATCCAACCTGTGTGCAAGAGCTCTGCATGCTGTAAGTATTGTTATGAGAGCTACCAGAATAATCTTTTCATTAATAATTTGTTGTTGCTGTTCTGCTGGTCACTGCTCTCTTCAGTGCTGTGTTCATGAGTATTCGTAGGACTTGAGGCACCTACTCGTGCTGTGGAAGTTCAAAGTTCCTGATAAGATGCACTCAGCATCCTACTTGATTGGATGGGTGAATCTAAGACGTGAATTTCAAGATAAACTATATCTGGCATATATTGTTGGTGATTTGGTGATGCGGCAGCAAATTCTGTATTTCTTGTGTGATAGCATCAAATGTACTTTTAAAAATAAAAAATGAGAAAGTTAAATATTTGTGCTATTCAGTGATGTGTGGATAAAATATTAAAGGAATGTTGTAATTGAAAGTTAGATTTGCACTTCAAAGAAGCCCAAGCATGTGAAGGTAACAAGACAACCAAGGCCCAAATGATGGTTTTAGCTCTACCTTAACCTGATACATTAATTTTTGTGCCTTTATAATAGCTATAAATATCTGTTCTGCAGCCTACTGAGAGTTCTTCTGGTATTGAAAATTTGGCATGTAAGCAAGTGAGTGGGAATCTATGGGTTTGAGTTATTAAAATGTGCAAATGCTTTCTAAATCTTAAGGACAAAAAGATGCGTTACACTTTGAGGAAGTGACCTGTATATGTGAGTGAGGATGGTGGGATGCTCGTACAGGAAATTCAGTGCGAAGGACAAGGAAGGGTTTTTAACTTGTAAACACAGTTTAGCTCCAGCTGGTAGTATGGTATAATTTTCTTAGGGTAATCAGAGGATTATACCCTTCCTGAAAAGGAAAGGAAGGTGCTTCAGTACTTCTTTAGCCCTTTTTCTTAAATCTGTACCTAGGAAAAACAAGGATAATGATGACTGGGCAAGCACATCTATGAAAAACTCAGAGCACAAATGTGGCAGAAGCCACAACTTCTCTCAGGGCAGGTGTCAAGGCAATATATGTGAATTGAAACAGAAGAGAAAATGGTAAATCACAGTCAGACCACGTCAAATAATACTGGTAACTTACAGTGCTTTACTACTGCTTGTTATTCTGGTCTCACATCTACTTTTAGCTGTTTAACTTATCTATATATTCCCTTAGCACCATAGGCTGATGTCATCTTGTTGCCTACTGCATCCCCTGGTAAGCCCCTTATGAAGCATCCTTCATTGCCACCACAGGGAAAACAACAGTAAGAAGAAGCATCTTCAGAATGCTATTAATACATTTTCATTCTTAAAACATGCTCTGTAAAGGTAATTCCTGAAGAAATACTTATTTAGGCTAAATGATCATCAGAACTGTAGTGTGTGGGCAGCTACTCTTTGTCACCAAGAGAGTGCCTCTTTGGGCGCTGGCTTGAGGACTAGTTCTGGAAAGGGGAAGGATAAAATTAAGAGCAAGACACAATGCTTCAGGGCCTTGAGAGCAGTGGGGTGCCAAGAGAAGAGAGTGGTGCTCCCATCAATAACACTTGGGTTTATCCTGCTGCTGCAGCACTGCCATACATGCACACAGGTTACCTGATGCTCCACTCCAACTGCATGGCTGTCAGCTGGTGAAAGAACACAAGGAGCACACTGCCTACTGCTCTGGGATTTCTCTTCCATTTGACTGATTTTCATTTTGGCACAGAGTGGCTAAGACTGGAAGAGAATGGCTGCAGTTTAGCTGTGGTTTGAAGGGGAGCATGCTGGAAAGCTGAGCAGCACTAGTGCAGCCTTGCAACAGTTGGTGTGACAGCAAAAGGTTCACCAGCCTCTAGTGGTGCTCTGCTGTGCAGGGGGAGACAGTGGCCAAACTATTCCTGTCTAAATCTGTGGGTGCATTCATCAAGACTATTATCTGGTGGCAACTTGGTATTTTTCTGGTTTCAAAATAAAAGCAGATGCCTGGACAGAGAGTCTCTTCCAGTTATGTCTGGGGAAGGAGAAAAGATCAACCTTGGTGGAGCACCTTAATTTCTTATTTCTTAATGGTCAGCATTCACTTTAAAAAATGAGATGTTGCACGCATGCCAGTGAAAATTCCCTCTTCAACATATTAGGAAATTGGAGTACTGAGGATTAGAAATGCTTACCTAACTGTGGAAACTTAATGCTTACCTAACTGTGCTGCTACTGTGTATGGCTGAGTTTTGGGCTAAAACTTCATGGCTAACACTGTCCATCCTATTGTAGCTAGTGACATGATGATGATGTGACAGAGATGAAATGGCAGAGAAGTCAGATATGTCAGGCAAGGCACTGGTACCATTGTACAGGACACTGGAAAGCATGTTTTGGAATATTGCATACTTACTTTAAAATAACTGTGTTAAAGTTGAAATAAAACTAGAACATATGGAAAGTCTAGTGTGGATATTAAAAGATTGAAAATCCTATCTTATGGGAAGGAACTAGAAGAGATTGGCTTGTTTAGTTTAGCAAAATAGAGTTGAGAGACTATTTGACAGCACTCTATAAATACATCCAGGGCTAAATGCCAGAGAGGGGAAAAAGCTTTTCAAACCCAAGAGCAATATTTGCATAAGAACAAGTGGGCATAAACTTGGCCCTGAGTAGAATTAAAATGGAAATCAGATGATTTCTACCCCTCAGTACAGTGAGGTCATAGAGCTGCCTCCCAGTAGGAGCAACAAGGGCATGCAGTACACTTTTTGTAGACAAAGAGAGGGGCTATGTGCCCCAGTGCCCACAGTTCCAACCCAAACTTCATGGCTGCACAGTTCCATTCTGGTCCTGTGTTCCTAAGCACTTGCACTGGTACAGGGGTGACAGACATGTCCTGTTGCTCATGGTCGTCCCCTGACATGAGAAGAACGTTCTCTTGCTGAAAGTGAAGCCCTGGTAATAAATTATAGCTGTACTAAGTGTCCTTTAGTGGCCTGGGGAAGTTTTCCACACCTCTTGCACCTGTGCTTGTAGCTTTGTTGATGCCAAAATGCCTACTGATATCTTAGGAGCTTTCATTTGAGTAAGATTCCTCCTGTAAGGAAGGGATGCAGGATGAGGCTTTCAATTGTGTAACCCCAGGAAGGAAAAGTATCTTCCCTGACAGAAAATGGCAGAGGTATCTCAAAAGTAACAGCACAGAGAAGAAGTTTTTTTAATAACTGAAATGACTTTTGTAAAACTAAAAAAATCATATGACCTTTAAAGCTGACGCTCATGACTAAACATTTCTTTCTATGCTGCAGTTAGACCAACGCTTTTGTACACACTTAACAGAGGAAGAAAGCAGAGTGCAGAGGATTTTGGGATTTGGGGGTTGGCATGATGAAGCCAAGATGGCAGGCTTTTGGTTTCCAGTTGGAGGGTCTGTCTCTTGCACTGTTCATCCTCCTGAAGGAGAGCACCCATGAAACTTAACAGTCTTTCTGTTTTTACCCACTCTTTTCTGTCACTAATTTCATTTGGAATCTTTGGCTTTTGAGCTGAAATTTTCCAGGCTTGTTCCTTTATTTGTCTGTGATATTTTAGGCACTTCTCTCTTTCCTAAAACTCAAAAAAGTAAATGCCTGTAAACTTGGTGGTGGACCTCTCTACTGCAGAAAGAGCTGAGGAGAAAAAGCTGAAGCAGGCACAGAAATAACCTCCTGGGAAGCAGATTGACACGTAGTACTTTGGTAGCTTTGATTTGAGTCAGATGTAACTTGCTGAAATTTGTACTCTGTGCACAAAGGTACTTTCTGTACTGAGAGTTAATCTGGCAAAATGCATAGCTAAAGACAACCTTAAAAAAGATTGCAGTGGTACACAGTCAGAGATGTGTCAATTATAGTAATTTTCCCTGGGTTTTGATTGCTTTTCCTTGCACATCATATATTCCTTCTATGTAGGATAAGGAATGTGTCTTCATGCTTTTCATTGTCTGTTGCTGTCTTGTGCCATCGATGGACTTCGGTAAGGAAAAGGTACAACTTCTGCTAGAGAGCATTGCCCTGACAGAGTAAAAAAAAACATTTCTGGTACTGACCTTCATCATTAACCTTGCTTTTCATGCATTTCCCCCACAGCATGGTGTTAAGAAAAAGGGAAGCTGGAGCCAAATATTGTGCTCTTGAATGCTCCTTAGGACTCTGTGTTGAAGGCTTTCTATGTATAAAGGTTTTCCCAAAAATTAGTTTTGGAAGGTTTTAAAACTTTGCATATTGGGCTGAATGCCAATTGTATTTTAATTAAAGAAAGAGAATTGGGTTAGTCTCTCAACATTTTTAATAAAAAGTGTTACTTGAGAAATGCAGAATTCCTTCAACAATTTTGAAAAATATTTTCTTATGCTTTGTTTAAAACAAGACTGTTAAAAAAAGAAACAACAAACAAAAATCTGGCAGACACATCTTAAATAACCAAAATATTTCAAAAAGAAAAATAAATCCAAGTAAAATGGAATTACATTTGGGAGGAGAGGAATCAAACTAGTTTCAGAGTTGCTATCAACTTTTTTTTGGTTAAGAAAATCTGTTATTAGTCCAGCACTATTGCTTGATGATTCACTTTCTATCATTCAAAGCAATCCATTTTCCTTCGTAGGACTTTAAATGATGTAAAATTATGTATATCCATGCATTTACATTACAGCTGTCACTGTGCTTTCTTGTCAGGATCACATTGTCATTTAGCATATTTGGAGGAGGAAAGGGAGTTTGTTTGTTTATGATTTCAGCAGAAAAGTATTTTGGCTTATACATTCTTTCTTTCCAGGAAAGAAAAAAGCCACAGAACCTTTAAATTCTTTCTGATGTTTAAAGAATAAAAAAGCTGTATCTTGGGAGAGTACAAACATATATAATTACCATTTTCCATAGGCCCATGTCTGATTCACAGCACCTAAATTCTTACAGTAATTCAACTTCCAAGTGGGTTTTTTTTTCCCTATATAAGAAGAGAAAATGAAATGAGATAAATTGCAGATTAGCAGATGGCAAATACTTAGCAGCCTATGTGAAATAATTTTTTGGTATTAGTCCAGTTCCAGGCGGATGGATGTCCTCATCCCCAAACCTGCCATAACAAATTGCTAAGAAAGCTGAGTACTGACTCATTTACCACCTACTTTGGAGAGTTGTTCCCAAAGTCAGAGATAAGATAAATTTTGGAGGGGTAGTCTGGGGATGTCCACAGACATCTTCATTACCTGTGTTTTCCCCTTCTGTAAATAAACAGAAGCCTGCAGTCTCTATGGCTGTCAATGTAGCACCCCTCACAAGCCTTAAAATTCATCTTAAATAAAAATAAAAAGCTACTATGTAGGCACAACAAAATTTACTATAAACGGGTCTTAAGTACATAATTACATGATAGACCCAAATGGCTCCAAAAGAGTTGCTCCAGGCTATTGTGTAAGCAATACTCCTTTGAGAAATATATAAATACATGTAATTCAGTATATAATACACATGTTAAAAAACTACCTAATTACATATTTTCCCAGGAGAATTAAAAGGCTCCAAAAGAGCTACTCCAGCCTCTCCAGTACACAATGTGTGTTTTATAACCTTTCATGAATCTCTTCCATTCTTTTTCCGTTAGGAGGGGAAAAAACGTAAGGAAATTAAATACAAAACACCTACTGTACATTTAATTTAGAGGACAAAATGCAATGTTGAAATAACATTAAGGGTGTGACGCAAACCAAGGAAAGCCAGGAAATTGAGTGTAAAGGCTGTTACTCCATCCTTAACTCACGTCACTTATATAATGTTTCAGGCCACTGTTCTGTAATGGCAGATTTTAAATTTCATCACTTAGACCAGGGTTGTGGTCTATCTACACTTAGAGGTAATTACGTGGTTTATACTGCTGGAATACCTACATACTCCTAATGTATTTATTTATGTGCAGGCATGTACACATATGTTTTTAGAACCTTTTTTAAAAATTATTATTTTCAGCCATCTTTTTCTTTCCTTGTGCTGAAATTGCTGTGGAACTTCCACTTGCCTGAGAATATGTTCATGTGTAGCAATGCGATGAAGGGAAAGAGAGAAAGAAATGAGTTTTGCCTTTGGCTGGTGGTGGTGAGATATGTGGTTACTCTGGGGATCTGAAGTCTGAATCCTGCTTTGGAGGAAATCCCACTACCCACGTTTACAAGTCCCGTTTGTTGGCTGGCCATTTTGTTAGTGCAGGGGAGTGAAGGTCCCGGAGAGAGAGAGAGAGCACATCTCCAGAGCAATGTTGGGATCCCTGTGGGGAGGGTGAGAGCCTCTGTGCAGGCTCTGAGCTGCACGCTGCCTCTGCAAAGAGGCAGGCTGGAGAGGAGGGTAGTGATGGTCTGATGTGTTCATAGCAACCTGTGTTACTAAGTGGATTATTATAAACACCGTTTTCCTTTAGAGCAAAAATATAATTTGTTCCCTCTCTTTTGCACCATTCCCTGAAAGCAAACAAAATAGTACATACACATTTTATCATTAGAAGGATATGCTACATGCAAGTAAATTTCATAGTACTGTGTATGAATTTCACCACAGAGCCCAATAGAATATGCTGTCATTTGCTTCATCTGTCCTGGATTTGTTAATACTGTTTATAAAAATCATACTTTGGGGATATCTGTGTTTATCCCAAGTGCTGGCCCAGGCAGAACAACAGGATTACAGAAGACAGATAAGTTTTCCATTCTTATTAAAATGTTCAGAGATTTTATTTTTATTTTATTTTATTAAATAGATATGTTCTCTTCATGGAAGTGAACCCAAGGCCTTTCTAAAAACCTTTTCCTACTTATTTATTTTTCCTCTCAAAGAGTAAGACAGTAGTCTCCTACTTGAAGGAGAGCTTTCACCTGGGTTGCAGGAGACCCAGTGAGTGTGTTTGATCAGCAGAGTTCCCCTAGGAATAAGGCAGAGAGTTTTGCCTGAGTACAGACAGGTGCTGAGACGAAGAGCCTGGCGTGAGAAGGCTGTCAGTGTGTCTGTGGCCTGAAGGAGGCAAACATGGCTCAGGCCAGCTCCCTGGTGTCCTTATGGAGGGCTGCATGGGGAGTCTGTAAAGTCAGCTTCTGATCAAAACCAGGAATATTTCTGCTTAATCCAAAGCTGCCATTTTTCCATCTTGCTGATTTAGCAAATCAGTGCAGTTTCTTGAAAACCTGTTTAATCCAAATGCTTCAAATTTGCTCTAAACTTTCTGCAGATTTTCTTGGCAAGTGTCATACATAAAAAGCAGTTACAGAAAACTTTATCTTTCAGGTTCATGGGGATTTTTTAGGAGAAGCTTTGAAAAGTTTCTTACATATGTTTTATTCTAGCAGGTCTGACAGTGGGATTGCCTTTGTGTTCATGAATCCCATTCCTTCGGATGGCAAGAAAATGTGATTTTTTTTAAAAAAAGGAAATTTTAGCTCTTAGGGCTCACAAAATTAGATGGGTTGAGAGGAAGCTGCTGTATTATGCAAACCAGAGATTGAGGTAAATGAACATAAAAAAAGCACCAACAGAGTGTAGTCTTTGCACTGGTGTGGCAATCTGCATCTGAAACTGTATTTAACAGTGTTTTCCAGCTGAGTGGTGCTGTTGGTTGTTAGCAGCCTTTAGAGTGCTTCTCATATCATCAACAGACCCAGAGAATTAACTAGTTGGTGTTTGCTTAACAGCTGTACAGATGACAGAGGGAAATGACAGATAATGTCTCTTTCCTCCACTTTCCCTGATGGATATCCAGTGTTTGCACATTGGGTGTTTTTGTTTGGTTTGGCAGCAGACTTTAGGGTTAGAGGAGCACTGGCTTGCTGTTAGCACTGGGACTGCTAGTCTTGTTTACAGGCACCTGAAAATGTTTGCATCCCAAGCAGGAAGCTGGAGCACCGTGATGGAGTCTGCTTAATGCAGTGCAAAACACCAGCAGCCTGCCTTGGCAGGGACCTTGCATGCTGGAGTGCAAGAGAGGGGGAGAAGGAGAGAGTGCTGTGGGAAAATGCAGTAAGCTGGCACAAGCAGCAGGTGAGTTGGCCTCCTGGCAGGTAAGCTGGCCTGGGGCACCTGGTGAATCACTGGGATCTGGCAGTATCCCTGGTATCCTGCAGGATCCCCCTGCCTGTGCTCCCCTACCCTGCAATCCCCTTAAACGTTAGGTACAAACCCTTGAGCTGCCCCTCTCCTCTTCTGCTCCTAATGGCAGGGTGAAAGCTTCTAGCATGGCCTTTCCAGTTCAGGTCTTGCTCTGAGTGTGAGGTTTCCTGGTTTGGCAGGGAAACAGAGGGAAACCTTAGGTTCTAAGTACACATACTTTTAAATCTGGACCTAAGCATTGGAATAAAGTGGATCCTTATTCCTATCCTTATTCATATTTCACTTGCACCAGCAAGGGAATGATAAATTCCATAAACACCTTTAGCACACATATTGGATAATTTTTTTGCTCTATGCTTTGCCTGGCTCTAATTTTAATAACAAAGGTATGTTCAAGGGAAAACTAAATGCTATGCTGGCATTGGGCAATTTATAATTATAGAGGAAGATAGTAATGGGACTAGATTGGTTTTATACTAAAAGATGAGATTTAGATTAGATGCTGGGAAGAAATAGTTTTCTCAGAGGGCAGTGAGACACTGGAACAGGTCACCCAGAGAAGCTGTGGATGCCCCATCCCTGGAAATGTTCAAGGCCAGGTTGGATGGGGCTCTGAGACATCTGGTCTAGTGGAAAGTGTCCCTGCCCATGGTGAGGCATGTTGGAAGTGTATCATCCGTAAGGCCACTTCCAACCCAAAACATTCTATGATTCTATGATTTTATGACAGTTAGTGAATTTTACCTATTTTTCTATAACAACAACTTAGGATGCAGCAAACAAAATTATGAATTGGATTCTGCTTCCAGTTCTGCTTATAGAGCCCCAAAATATCTCTGTTCAATTGTGCCTGCCTCATTATTCAGTTGATAGAGTGGCTAAATGGAGCTTTCATCTGGCTTTCCTGATTTCTTTTAAGAGTCAATAAAAAAAAGACCATGGTAAGGAAAATACAATTGAAATTCTGACCCAGAATTCTAACTAGGTGAATAGAAACTTACTTGTTTAAGAATATGAGATATCTACAGGTTGCTATTGGGTGAATTAGTGTCTAAATTGGTTGACACGCTGGTTAATCCTTGGTTATTGTTTGTGTGCCTACTGTTTTAGAGCAGAAAATTTAAAGTACATTCATTCCTATTTAGTAAAAAATGAAGACAGCCTGTCCTCTATAGGACAGATGAAATTATTAAATTAATATGCAGAAATAGTGTCTACCTTGTCCTATTTGAACTTATTCTGCCTTTTAGGGTTATACCAGACACCTCTGACCCCATGAATCATAAGAGAGACCACAGTCCCGTATATGCAATCAGCAATGTGTGTGTTGAATACCAGAGTACTCTTTACTGCACTCAGAATAAAGCTCCACTTCAAAAGATCGTGTTTTGCTCATAGGGCTGGTAAGAAAATCTGGTGGGACTGTCTCCTGATGCAAATGCTTGAGTTTCATTGAACTTTGGATGAAGAAAATTCAATTGACAGGGCGCTGGTGTTGGACAGGAGTGATGGAGGTTGAGACTTCCAGATGACTATCTAAGCACTGGTCCTGGCATTGGTGCCTCCAACTATCTCACTGTGAAATAGGGTTAAAAGCATGGAAAATTAATGCATCCCAGGTGTTAGGCCTGTGAGAGGAGACACGTGAGTGCTGCAGATCAGCTGGAGTACTGTGGGCTGAAAAATGCATCTGATTATGTTCCTGGAGACAGGATCTGTCCTAAGCAAAGAGAGCAGGACCCAGAACACGCAGAAGAGAAGTGTGTCCCAGAGCAGGGCTCATTAAGATTGGAGTCATGGCAGGCACACTGCCAGTTGCCTGCAGTTGGCATCATGCTAGGAAAGTAAATAAGATGGCTTGCTCTAGATCTTATCACAGACTGGTTGCTTCTGCTGCCCCTCTTGTCAAATGACTTGTTTTCCTTGAGAGAAAACCTAATTCACCACCATGTGACTTGAGTTGCTCAGGGAGAACAACATGGAAAGTCACTTCTGCCAATTCACTTGTATGTAAATAGTCATGGCTGCAAAATTGATACCAGGAGATATTTGGGATCATCAGGTTTTTTGGATGTCTCTGTGCATTACAGGCACAAGGAAATATGTTGATTTTCTAAAAATAGGGTGTTGTATGCATTTTTAGGTTTTAATTTTACTTTGCATTTTGCACTTAAACTGCCTTCCCAGTTCTCTAGCATCCCACATCTTGGCCCATTTTCAAATCACTGTTTAGTTAACAGGGCTAGGAGTAGAGAATTCACTATACAAACTCATCCATTTTAAAGATGCTGGTGACTAGCTCTAAAAGGTCAGAATACTTAGATTTTTCCTGTCTGATTGTGGTCTAGCTGGGCTGAGCCACCTCTAAAACACTGCATCCTGTGCAAACATTTCATTTCTGACAACCCCTAAAAATGTCTTCTTCCGAATTGTATCCCTTTTCCTGGGTTATCACCACCCTCTAGCTTTGGCTCCAAGAGTTAGAGATTAAAGGAAAAGAGAAGGATTGCACCCACCTAAGTTGTGTTTGCCCTGTTCCTTCTCATCTGCCATGCCTGGCTCCCTGACAAGGACTTATCTCCAGGCTCTCCTGGTGTGACCCAGCCACATCCTCGCTTGAAATAGGGTAGCAGTGCTGCATTTGTGTAGTGGAGCAGCAGCACTTTATTTCAGTTAAAGACTGAGTCCTCTCCAGCACAGAAGAATTCATTCAAGCCTTGAATTCAACTGATTTTAGCCTTGCTGAATAAATTTTACTTTGTAAAGTGAGACCACTAATCCATGCTGTAATAAGAAGATTTCTGGAGACATCATACCCTGCACATACTCCTGAGTGAATGTGATGTTGTACACAAGATCATACCAAAACTGAGAAGTACACCATGAATGTTTAGTGTCACTTAATTCCCCATTAGTTCTAGTTTTCTATTTCAATGACTAATTTTTCATCCCTTGAAAAACACTCTTCCTTTTTGCTGCATTCCAAGGTAGGAGTGAGATATCTCACTATATCATCATTTAATTTATAACTTTATCAGTCATTCAGTGAGTAATTATTTTATTATTACAGGAATGCAACCCACAAAGAGATTTCCCCCTCTGTCCTTCTTCTCCCAGATCAGCTTGTTTGGTCCCAAAGAAAGCCTAGATGCCACATTGCCCAAAGGACAATTACAGACCATGTTTCCACCCAGGGCTTTTGTAGCTGATGGGTTTTTTGTTTGGGGTTTCACCTCCCTGCCTCTTGCTTCATCTTCCTTTCCTCTCTTATTGTTCAAGTAGCTTCTCTGAGGTTTTTTGTTTTTTTCTTTTTTGGTTTTTGTTTTTTGTATTCTGGTGCCTGCAGCCTGAGCATGTGGAAGCACCTTGGAATTAAGTGTCTCAAACCTGCCCCTGATCTGTGTTTTTGCTGTAACCATTGTTTATGCAGTAGTCAAAAGAGACAAACAGTGTGAGCACAATCAACAAGAGCACACTGGAAATTGCTACCTCCTCCTTTCTTCTTCCAGTCAAAAACAACAGTATTTGTAACCAGAGAAAGCCTTATGCAACACACAAGCATCTCAAGTATGGTAAATGGCTTCCAATTGTTCCATGTGTCTAAGTAATTCCTGGTCCCCCACTTTTGATATATTTTGTAATTTTTATTGAAACAATCACTTATTCTATTCTATTAGTGACTGGATGTTTTGTGTAGACAGTGTCTAGCACACTACAGATACTTTCTCTACCCTGAAAACTTTGCAGCCTCATTTAAAAATAAGAACACATGAAATTAGGGATGGGATATATGAAAAGTTCCAAAAGGAAAATAAATGTGTTTTTTCTATATACTTCCAATCAGCAAAAGTGGGTGTGTTTCTGCACTGCAACAAGTTTCTGATGTTCAGTGTCTCCGACTAATTAAGATCTTTCAAAAGAAAGCTCCTCTTCCATTTGGAGCTTTATTGAGATTTATTAAATCATGCCGTTGCAGTGACTTTTTTCAAGAGGTTGGATGAGCTTTTCCAGTCTGCCTGGAAGACCTCAAAGCACCTCTGGATGGACATCCCACTTTACAAGCTAAGTACTGGAGACAGGCTTTACAAGAATTGATAGGTAGTTTTGAAGGTCTTATTTAGGTCCTGAATTGGAGGCACTTGAAAATATATTATTTAAGCATGCATTTTGGGATAGATCTTCTCACCTCCCTGTTTAGATTTAAAAAATACTAGCCAAACAAGAAGCAATTACTCCTTCTAATAGTTTCTAAATTTTAGAATTGAATTCTCCTAATCTTAATGAAATTACATGCATATTAAATGAGTGTCTCCTTATTTTCCATCATGTCCTCTCAAATTGCTCTTCCCCCCTGCCTCCACTTTTGTCTAGAAAAGACCTCTAGAAAAACTAATAAGGACAGACTTTGTAAATTTCCAACATAAGATAGTTTCTAGGAGATTTATTTATTTACTCATTCAGGTCACTGGATAACTAGGGCTCCTCTTCTGCTAAAACCTGAATTGGTTTTAAATAAATCCTGATGCTTTACACCACAGATGTGATGGCAGAATCACTGGGGTTTGTTTCAGGATCATGTGCTAAGATCTGTATGTCACTGCTTGTGATTAACCCTGTTGTTCCATATGCAGTGCAGTCAAGTTGTCAATTTGCTGGCATAAACATGTCTGTCAAAGCTGGGACTTCATGTATGCTACTTGAGATATGGGAAGGAAAATGGTCATGGGCCACTGTGGAAAGGCAGGAAAATATAAGCACGAGCACCATGGTATGGGGAGCTGCTACATGGAATCAAGGGAACAAAGGATAGGACATGGGACCTAGGGTTGTATTAGCAGCATAAGAAGAGTTTCAGCCTATACTTACAAGAAGAACAAAATAGATTACATGCAGATGTATAAAAGAAAGCTGTCTGACAGCTGAGAAATCTCGCTTTGCAAACCATTGACTGTCATTCAAGAAAGAACTGCTTATGACCTTATTCTGTCAAAAAATTCTTTTGCATGGGAGAGTCTGCAGAGCAGAGGAAGGAAAATCTTCAGGACCAGGATTATTCTTTATGGCCCAAATAGGTGACAGTGGTAGACTCATCAGGCTGCCCTTTTGATAAAAAACTGAAAAGTCAGAGAATTTTCTGCAGTAATATCAGCACGAAGAGTGAAAAACATCACTAAGCCTGCAGACCCTGAAATGAGAAAATGCCAAAAGAAACAGAGATTTTATTTCCTCAGCTGTTATCATGAGATCACAATCCTGTTGAGCAGTAAAGCAATGGTGTTTTCTAAGACGAGCTCCAAATTAAGTGATCAGAGGCAATTTTTTCTGTTTTTTTATTTTCCTTTTAGTTTTTTTTTTAAAGCGACTCATTAACCCCTGGTGTAAATCCCCATTTTGAAGTTTCTAGTGAGAGGCACATTCACTGGGTCTGATTTTTTTTCAAAATGTTTTAAACACTTCCACTCCTTCCACCAAATCCATACTTCGGGTTGTGTAAAAGCACCAGAAGTTCTACAGGGATTTCTTCTGGAGCAAATATGCAAACAGCAGTCTGAAGGCTCCAGCTCTTAAAAGTATGGTTAAAAGTATGGAGAACCTTAAATGGATGGGCTGGGATAACTGGGACGGAAAGAGGGACATCTGTTGAGTTGTTGAAAAGACATATGCTCCCAGCACTTCCTTTGTCATGCAGTTTGGAAATCCTTTCTCTCTGAGTTTATGGCTAATATTTAATTTAAAACCAAATTTGGATTGTTGACAAAATTATAACTTGTAAATGGACACTTCTCCCCCTCCTTCTTCCCAGTTTGTCTGGGCAGTGCTTACTCTCCTGTTTCCTCCTACTGCTGGTCCCAGCTCAGGTACCCTGGGCTGTGCTGGAAAAAGGGGGACCTCACCCTGGCTTTGGCCTTATGTGAGAGGACAAGGTTGGCAGGAGAGTGGGAAGTGGTGGTTTGCAAGTTGGTAACATCTTGCTCTTCCTGTTCTCCTTCAGGACTGTAATCACATTTATATTGGATGGAAAACGTGACTTTATTTGTGTATGTGTGTTTGTGTATGAACACTTAATGACATTTCAAGGCATCCGACAAAAGCTTAATTCCTTGGATTGGTTTCGTCAAATAATAAAATGACTTGACATAAGTATAATTGAAAGCAGATGTGGAAATATGGACTTTTAGCAGTCATTCTTCCCCCCTCCTCCTGCTTTTTTTCTCTTAACTCTGTTCATGCCAGAAATATTTTCATTTTTGTTTCCTACTTCCTATATGCAGAACAAGGCCTGAGGAGGAAGAGTTCTGAAGCAAAGAACCAAAGAGTATTCATTTTGCATTTTAATGTCTCCTTGTAAAATTTCCACCTTTTCTGAGTTAATTTTCCATTATGAAGGAGAGTTCCTCTCCCCTCATCCTGAACTCATCTGCTCTGTTATGTAATCATTCCTGTCCACAATGGCTGTTTACTGCTATTGCTTGAATCTGAAATTGTAGGTTATGTGTTGGGCTCAGCTAAGAAAGCAGCCTACATTATGTTTTTATCTTCCCCCCTGGTTGGACTAAGTGTTGGATGGAAGAAATGATAAAGATGTAGAATTGAAATTGGAAAAATTGCATATGGGCAAAAGGTGGAAGGATTCCTTTGCTGTGTTTTACACTATAAAATACATAGTCCTTATGGTTGCTTCTTAGCCTGAAAGGAACAGGATAAGCCATCAGTGGTGATCATAGAATCATTGAATAATTTGGATTGGAAGTGAACTTGAAAACCACCCAGTTCCAATCCCCTGCATTGCTGGGACACTATCCACTAGACTACGTTGTTCAAAGTCCCATCCAGCCTGGCATTAAATGCTTCCAGGAATGAGGCATCCACATTTTTTCTGGGCAAACTGGTTCAGTGCCTCACAGTAAAGGATTTCTTCCTAACATCTAATCTAAATTTATCCTTCTTTAGCTTAAAGCCATTACCCTTTTCCTATCACTTCATGCCCTTTTGGAAAAGATCTGTGTCCAGCCTTCTTGTAAGCCCTCTTTGGGTACTGGAAGGCTGCTGGAAGGTCTCCCTGAGCCTCCTCAACAACACCCCAACTCTCTCAAACTGTCAGAAGAAAAAGTATTATAAATATTATTATAAGAGCAAAAGTATTATCACCTGCTTAAATGTCAGCAGTGGCTTTGTCACTGGAACAGCTCTTCCCAGTGTGTCCAACCAGTCTGACTGGAAAAATTAAAAAAAATTAAAAATTAAATTGGAGTAACAACAATGGCAGTTTAAAGTGTTTAAAGTTAACAGTGATTTTCTTTAATATTCAGCCATGCCAGCATCATGGTATCATTGTTCACACTGTTTTGGGAAGAAATGAGACTTATAAAAACTATTACCATCTTTGATTTTATCATCTTTGATTGGGGGAAAAGACATAGATGACCAAGAGGACTGAAGGTCTCTAAGTTTTTTATGACTTGAATCTCAGAGACTGTGGTCTCTAAGTTAAATGCAAATAGGTGGCCAGTTAATGGAAAAGCTAAGAGAGGTGCATTGCATTACTTGCAGAACTAACAAAGAGGCTGCCAGCACACAAAATGTTGCCATCCAAACTTGTCCCATCCTAGAATCCAAAGTTAGCCCAATGTTCTCCAGAACTGATGGTCAATGCTTTCAGCTGCCCATGAGATTGAGATTTGATGATTCCTTCCTTCAAAGATGAGGTGACTGGTCTAAGTGTGAGGAAGATCCAAATCTGTTTTTTGAATTCAGAAACATTAGTTTTACTTTGTCTGGGGCAGGGTGGGCCTGATTTCCAAGGGCACTGAGACGACAAGGCTCCAACTGCAGGCACCAGTAGTTATTGTTTTTTGGAAAGTCTCCATTAATAAGCTATGTTAGTAATACAATGCCAAGTTTAAAAGCAGCAGATAATATCTGAGGTGAGATCCTCATTTGAATTATGGGAGATGAAATACACAGGCTAAAGTGCTCAAAAATTAATCTGAGTGCAGGAAAGTATCTGAATGTATTCAGAGTTTAAAAAAAAAGAGATGGAGAAGGATGGCTGGTGAATCCAGCCAAAAGAGGAACTGCCAGGAATATGTCAGGAGGATAATCTGACAAATAGAATTCAGCAGGGGTGTTAGTCCTGCAGAAAAGTGATGATGAGGAGAGTGTAAGTTAAACAGCCTGCTCCTTTCGTGTACACTTACATGTGACAGGCACACCTACCACTCCCAAAAACCACCCTTCTATTTCAAGCAGAACTTCAGCATGGAAAGAAAATCTAGTATTAGACCAAACACACTGGAAACATTCTTCTAGCCCATCTTTCGCAGCCCTGGGAATCTTAGGCTCCTCCAGGCTGCTGGCCAACCCAAAATAGGAGTGCTGAGGAGACATTAGAGTTTCTCTGTGTCGGGCATCTTTTGTGTCAGGTGTCTTGAGTTTACACAGGTTAGCATGCACCTCCTTGCAATGCACTGCACAGCTGGAATGATCAGTTTGTGCCATGGAGGTAGTGTAAGCTCCAGGGAGCTGAAATCAAGTGTGCCTGATAAGTGTAACTCTGTGCTCAGTCTAGAATACTCATTTCAAGAAAGGAGATCTAATGAATATTTGTAATAGCTTAGAAGAGGTTAATGCTTTATTAAATGATCACTTATTTTTTAAAATTATTATTAGGAATTTGTTAAATAGTAGAAATAAAAATTTCTGAGCTACTCGCTTTATTGCTTTATTTATTAAGGCAAGTTTCATACTATACTTTTCAATATCAGTAGTGCTAAAGAGACAGATCTTACATTCCTTCAGGATACTGCAACAGGATGCAAGTACTTATAAAGTTAATAATTATGCTTACCTGTGTAACCACAAAGCATCTTGGGATTGGCCTAGAGAGACAAAAGTTTAAAGCCCACATCTCCAATCTATCTTCCAAACATATCAGTAAAACCATCCACTTGTGAAACTCTGATTGCATGATTCAGCTTGCAGCATTATTTCTTCTTGATGCACAAACTTATCAGATTTGTGTGGCTAAAACAGAGATTTGTGCAGTATTTATGGCAAGTTCATCTGTATGTTTTCTTTTTTGCCATATCAAAATGTCAAGAATGTCCATCAGCTTTTCACATGTACACACTGTTCTCAGTTTTGGAAACATAATCAGTGGAGGCATGTAGTCATCAGCTCCATCAGGTTGTTTTGTCTTCTGTGGGCTTCTGTGTAGTGTAGACCTTAGGTAAGTTTTCTTCAGAGCATTTGTTAAACATGTAAAAGTCAAGTATGCAACTCTGTTTCCTACACTGGGCTAATTTGGTATCCTAGACTAAATGCGTAATGACAAACTGAATGTTTTCTCCTGCTAGGGGGTAAAACAATGCTGGCCACAAGTATTCTAGGTTCTGTGCTGAAGGTGGTAAGCTTATGGCTGAGAAGAAATTTATCCCTCTGTTGAAAGAATCCTGCAAAGTCAAAACTCTCTGCATCAGGACTCAAGGCTAAGTGTGATTTAGCTTGAGTGACTGTGGGGGAAAAAAAGCCACAAAACACTAGATAGGTCTTCTTATGATGCTTACACTTTTTTTCCTTGCGAATGAGATAGAAGTATAATTGTGTTCCAAAACTATGAATACTGGCCCTTGCTTCCAACATTTGACTATCAAGTCCTCTAAGCTGTCAGTTTTGACCTTAATTTTGAAGGAAGATTTCAGAACTCCTTACAATATGTGTTTGTTTTATTTCCATTTGTACCTCCAGGTCTGGAGACTTTCACCCCAGAGTTACTCTTCTCTCCTAGTCCTCCCGTGCACTTCCCTTTTCCAGGCCTTTCCTTCTCCATTACACTACAGTTCATGCATCCATAGAGAGGTACATACTGTGGGTGCTCATTCTAGTACTTGCCTCCCACTGTCTCCTCCTGTGAAGGCCTTCATTTGTGTCTCTTCCCTTCCACGTCCTTCCTCCCATTATTTGGGAAAGTATTATTATGCAGTTGGGGGACTGCATAATAAGCTTGGAAAGATGGGCTGGAAAGAGATGAGGGAGTGATACTGTTATTTCAGAAAGCATTAATGAATGTTGTCAGCCAAACCTTTGACCTGAGAGGGAGTGGTGGAAGCACAAAGCAGATGACGAAGGTTCTTTGTGTTCCCCATTACTGTTGTGCTGGTTTTCCTTGGCCGGGAGCATCTGGAATAGTCTCTAACATTTTTAATTGAGTAAATGCAGCATTCCCAAGCTGTTGTGTGACAGACAAACAGACAGACAAACCTACAAAGAAATGCCATAAGTTTGACTGTGTGGGTTCAAAAGATTGGTCAATTATTCACAATTAGAAAAATAAGGTTACATAAATGGTCAAGATTTTTTGGGAGTGACTAATTGTTTTAGATGTCTTATGCTTTGGATGATCCATTAAAACTACCTTAAAAGGGCTTGTGCTTTGGCAAACAAGTTTCCATAATTTGGAAACTGAGGGTCCTTACAGATAAAATGGACAACAAGAAAAAACAGAGATTATCAAAATCAGTTTTCATCTAAAAGTGTTGACAACAAAGTTACGCATAAGGACATTGTTTTCTGGTTTATATGAGTCTGTGAATCTTCTTCACATGTTTGTATACAGCCTTACAAATAAATGTTAACAGTATGTTTTATAAGTGATGTTGTATGTGAAAGCACTTTACTAGAAGCAGACACAGTTGTAATGGTCTGAAAGGTTGGGAAAGGAGGCTTAGAAAGAGCTCATCTGTTAGGTCTTGAACACAGAGCTGTTTACTCCCCACACACAAAGTATTTTAAGAGGGAATGGGGCACTGCTGGTGCGTGAAGCATGGGAAAAGCTGGGTGGTGCAGGGCCTAGCAGGCCTTTTTTAGGGTCACTATAGAACAGGGGTTGCCTGGGGTAGGCAGGATTTCTGTGGACACAGCCACAAAGTGGTCACTTGCAGCACCCTGGGAAGAGGCTGAGGAAAAGCAGCCGAAAGGTCACACAATCCATCCAGCTAAACAGTCCTGGTGGGTGGCAGTCTGAAATAATTCCTGAGCTATTAATTAGGAAGATGCTCTTCCAGGTTCCGGCCAAAGTCATAAGACATGCCGAGGCAAGGAGCCAAAAGATCAAAAGGACACTAAATATTTTTTTTTAAACCATTCTGTGGAGAGAGAGAGGAGAGAGCTGTTCGGGTCTGGTTCACACAGGACGTGCTGATGGGGCTGGGCTTTGGTCTAGGATGTGAGGAAGCAGTGTCTGCCTGGCTCTGCTCTCCTTGGTTTTCACCTAAATATGACTGTGAATTGTTGGTCTTGGTTTTTTCTTTTTTTTTTTGTTTTTAAACTCTTTATCTTTTGACTTCTCTTATAAAACTTTTTTTGCTGGTAGTATTTTTTGCTCTCAGTGTTAGAGTAGACCAGTATCTTGATTTGAAAAGGCTGTGTGATTACCCATGTTAGCCATTTGTCACAAGCCCTTAAGAAGGAGTTTTGCACGTGTTGATTCCAAGCAAGTTCCTAGTTAGACATAAGTAAGCCCACCACATTTTCACTCGAGACTCACCTTTAATACCACATGAAATATTGAGTTAATCCAAGAAAACAAAGCAGTGATGCCCAAGTCCAAAGAACTTGGGAAGGATCTACATTGTTTATTTGGGAACAAGGGCCAGGTCAAATCCATGTTTCATAAAAGAAGTAGTTAATGAATAGCACAACTCAGAAAGCCTTGCTTACCACAGACTGCTCTCTAAAGCACTTCTCCTCTTCTTTCCATGAGTCTACTCTTTGTAGACTCTAATGTATGGTAAAGGTATGTGCTGCAACCTTTCCCACATGGACTCCACATGCCAGTTTTCACTCATCTCACACCCACCATTCTGTCATACCTGGCTGAAAATGAACAAGGAAGCTGAAATTCATTGGGAGGAAACTGATATGAAAAAATGACTGTTTGACAATCTTGAATCCTTATTACCAAGGGAACTTTGCTAAACAGGGTAAGTATGGGAAACTGAAAGGAGCATGGAATTGATTTTTGCAGCAGCAGCCTGGTAGGAAGGACACCAAAGCATCTAAACTTGCCCTATGGACCATGGATTTGTTTCTTTTTTCCCCCACTTTAAAAAGAAAGGTAGGTCTTGAATGTGGAAGTAGAAGTTGTTCACTTTTTGCAGGGAAAAAGAAAGCCAACATTCTGCAACCCAAACAGGAAACATGAGCGTAGGTCCTGATTGTACAAAATCTTTCTTCTTCTGCCATTCCTCTTGTGGTTGCACAAGGGAAACCTCCTTTTAGTGGAATGTTTTGGTAGGGTCCAAACTGAGTCCAGTGGGGATTCTGTTGCAATTTTAAACTTGGAGCAGCTGCCATCCCTCCCTAATGGCATCAGTGACATTTGGATATAACACAGCAAGTTCTCACAACTTTGGTGGAACTCACATAGTCATATAATGTGATAGTAATCTTTTCTTTAACTGTCATAATTTTTTTTTTTAAATGTCATCACATTTTTTCAAATAGCATTGCAGAAAGGAGAGGTCAGAACAATAGATTGTGATACACCTCACCTGAAATTTTGGTGCCTATTCCTGATTGTATATGCATTTATACAAATATTGAAGAAAATAACCCTTTATAGCAAAATATTATTGAAAGGTTCATTAAAACCCTTTTTTCTCCCCATGCAATTTAAGAGGGAAAGACAAAAATAAGGCAAGTCTGCCAATTGTTTAATGACATTTCTGCTAGTGAAAATGCACTTTTTTAAGGTCTGGAAGAAAGTAATCTGTTTACACTTTTCAAAACCACCTGAAGGCCTTAGAAGTGCATGACTAATTGTAAATATGATTCAGATAAATGAAATTTCTCTAACCAAGAAGTCGAAGTTTGGCTCCAGCAATTTTCTTCTATGATGCTTAGCTGATAATATTTACTTTATAAATTAATCATATTCTCCTATTGTTTCAGTTCTTATAAAAATGAAATTTGTCAAAATCAAAGGCAGGTGTACACCTTTTATTGAGCTGAGGGAGAGCATGTTATTAATTTTCCATTGTCTATACAAATACTGCCTTATAAGATGGCTGAGTGTGAGAAATTTATAGCAATCCTCTGCAAAATGATAAAATTTGGCACAATAGAGGGACTTTGTAGCTCCTGAGATAGCAAAGAGGAGCAGCCCTTCCTTTTCCACTGCTCAAACTCCTGATAGCTGTGCATTTATAACATATTAACAAAAACATTCCCTCCCACAGCAATAACAAATTTCAGAGTGTCTACCAAAGCTTAAAGGACAGCACTCAAAAAGCGACAAGGAAAAGAAAACACATTTAGAGTAACTTTGTTTTGCAGGTGTGTACTTGAGCACATGATGCCTGTAGTTTCTAGGCATTTGTTCAGTAGCTTTTTATGAAGATTAACCTTGATCCTCATTGACAGCTATAAGACTGAAAAATGTATTTGAGTAGTATATAAATCTGTACAAATGCTGGAGGTACAGCAATAGAAAAAAAAGAATTTTCCCACAGCAGCAGTGAGGAGGAAATACATGTTTTAAATTAAAAGTTTAATCTTGAGGGTAAGCTCTTCATGGTTCTGTCACATTGATAGAAATAAGTGCCAACCTGGAATCGCTTGGTGAGAGACTCCATGTGACCTTCATGGAAACTGCAAGTCTAGATCAGAGAATGGATTAAACTTTTACAGATACAGGCTGGATAGTGGTAACCATGCAGTACAAATCCCATCTTTGTGACCTAAGGTGAGATTACCATTTAGAATTTCAATGCAACCTGGAAAGTGCAGATGACTCCTGAATATTTGTTTTCCTACGTGCTGGGGCAGACTGTGGGCTTTCAATCTTTAACTTGTCTTGAGTTGCAGTGTGTCCAAAGCATGGCTGTGCAGACTATCAGTGTCATGCAGGGATTCTCTAGTGATGGTTGCTTTGTCATCTGAAGGCCTTCATAAAGGTTTTGGGCTGGATAACGGGTTACAAGGTCAGATCTCTGTCACTGACATTGAAAATATAAGGCTTGTCCTGCCATGGATTCCTTGCCTGCTTGGGCTTTAAAAGGGAAAAAATACTCCATGGGGAGTTATTTCTACAACTAAAACCTTCTGTTTCATTGTTCTGTGAGCTGCCTTCCTCTGCTGGCCCTGACATGGCAATATTCTTGGTGCTTGGGAAGATCAAGACACATTACAGTGTGCTTTTTAGCAGAGTGGCCCATGCATGTGTATCTGAGAGCAGGTTTTGGTACTCTGTATGCCAGCTTTGTTGACAAAGCAGCCCCAGCTCCTTAGAGTCAGGGCTCTCAGTGCAAGCCAGGCTGCCTTCTCCTGCTGAGGGGAAGGCTAGCCACTGCATGGTAAAGGCCAAGTGACAGGAATACCTCTCCCACTTATTTATAGCTTTTTGCACTATAATCTCCCACATATATGAAGGAGAACTTTTATCTCCCTGAATCTTTATGAAAAGGGGAAAAAAAAATATCTCCTTGGCACCACTTCTGTCTTTTCCTCTGAGTTTTAGTTTCTCATATTCCTTCATACCCAACATCTGTTTGCTGGATCTGATTGTGAGCACACACTGGATGCCTCATTATGGATAGATTGTAATCTCTCTGTACATAAATTAATCATTTTACCAGTCTGGCTTTGCTGTCAACTTCTTATGTTGGTGGCCTTTGAGATTTTATTGCATACTCGGCTGATGAAAGGGAGACAGATTTGCATTAGAAATTATAAACTCCAGAGCCAAGGGGAAGGACAAAGTATGTTTAAAGAGGCTATTTCAAAGTCTTCCAGGAGAGGGGACAAGACAAGCAGGTGACTAGAACCTCTTCTGGCCCAGAGTCTGGTGGCAGTGAGCAGAGAGTATTTTGAAGAGAAGATAAGAAGAGTGAAGTGTTTCCTTACATCCCTCTTGCTTCTGGCAAATTTTAGGAGCAAGCTGAAGAATGTTCCCAAACCATTGTATTTAATAGCTAATGACTTTTGGTTAAGGAAATGTGATCCTCCCTTTGGTCAGTAATATGTGCTGAATAGTGTCTTCAGATCCCTGCCAGCCATGTCTTCCATGAACCTTTGAAGATCTGTGGAAATTTTCTTGGCTTATTTTTCAGTTTCTCGTTTTTCAGATCCACAGAGCTGCTCCAGCTGAGGCCATCTAAGGATGTGACCTTAGGGTTCATGGCTGCGTTAGTGTGCTCTCTGCCATGGCTCTGGTAGCATTTTGCCACTCTCTTGCTGTGAATAGCTGAGTAACATAAAGAGTCTGTCTGTCTGTCTAACTGGCAAAATAAAAAGAAGCAGGAAGGGAAGTCTGTTTCTTCTTTCTGCATGGCCTTTGGGACTGAAAAGGCTTTTCATTAGTTGTTAGGTGTGTATATATATGTCTGTATATTTGAGGAATAATTTTCCAAAATTTTATGGTCTCATAAACACGCTGGGTTTCATCTTTTAAAAGCATGGCCCTGGTACATGATAGGAAAAAAAGAGCTTTTGTTCTGAAAGAGTTTTCTCAGTCATAAAACATGCATTTAGCTACTGAACTTGCCCACATTTTGTTACTGTTTTCCCTCCAAGTATACAATACAGTGTCAGATTAGACATTCTACAGTGTATTACAAGTCTTCCTTTTAGTTTCACATAAACAATACTGATAAATATTGTCAATCAGAGTTACTATTTTTTAACTGCATATGGTGAAGCTGTGGTCATGAGCAGTGCAAGCCCAGGCAGCTTTTGTAGCTCCCTTTGCTGACACTAAAGCACTTGTAATTTTCTTATTAATTTCTTTGAACTATAGAAGGAATGTGCTGCAATGCTTTACTCCTGATGACAGACTATACATGTCCATATGCCTGAGTTTTGGCTCAGAATTGTCCGGATAGATGTTTGTAGTTTTTTTCATGTGCTATTGATGATTCAAGGGTCAGATAAATTTACTGTAGTGGGAGGTATTGGCAAAAGTAACTCTTGTATAAACATGATCCTTTTAGTTATTAAAAAAACCCCTACCACTAAATCACTTTGCTCCCAGTTTCACACACCCAGAAGTTCTTTCTCATCCCTTGGGACAAGATTTGGTAAGTCCTTTCTGGTCATGATTTGCTTTCAGAGGATAATTTAAAGTGTACATAATTACTGTATTTTGTTAGGAAATGGGTTAGCAAACCCATTAAACAGTATATTTTCATCCTGCTTCTTGGTGTCAAGGAGTGTAATGGAGATATACAATGATGTTGGCTTTGGTTTCATATCTGTTAAGGTGGTCAATAGATCACTTGTAAGTAGCTGGTAAGTGAGTATGTCCACGTGCATCTTAGCACAGTTGGTAAACTCATATGTAATAACTGACTTTTATTGACACTAAGGCTGCTGATTCATTTCCAGATGTAGTTCTCTGCCTGGGAGGTTTTATGCAGTACAACACAAAAAACTTAATTGTAGTATTTTTTGTTGTTTGTTTTCAATCTAGTTGCCTACTGATTTGGAAACTTCCCTCTGTGAATTGTGCTTAATTGTGTTACTATAGCATCAATTTTTCATGGCAGAGACAGAATTACTGCTTAAAAATGCAGCATTTGTTAGCGGCCCCCAAATTCAGATCCAACCTGAACATAAAATGAAAGATAATCTTGCCTTTTGCTATCTAGGAATGACCTTGTAGGACGCTTGCTGGATTTTTTGGTTCAGTGAATGCTTGACTTGTAGCTTCTTTTATGTCCTACCATAAAAACCTTTGTAGGCCCACATGATAATGATTTTTCATAAAAGAGAAATGTTCAGTTGGCCATTTATATAAGTTTTTAGTTTGTGTTGGTTTGACAAAAGTAGAGGATACTAACTAGAGCTCTCAAATACAGAGCTAGAAGCAAAATTTTAAGAACTATTTAAAATGCATACACCTAAATGTTACTTTGTATAGTTACAGGTGTCTGTGGAAGAACATGAAGCTGGTGTTTGTGTGGGTGCCTGCATATTTACCTATATAGATGTGTATATGTGTGTATATATGGATGTACAACATCTGATATATGACATTAAGGCACATACAAAATACGAGAAAATAGCAATACTTTGGTTGAACTCACGCAATGTTTTTACAATTTCCTGCTGGAAAGACAATACCATTAGTGGTGTCCTGGGAACATGCTTGCCACTTTCTGCAATGCATCTTTATCAATCTTCACATGATTGAATAGATCTGGAGGGTCAGCTATTTCAGGACATATCAGAAGATTGCAGTGTTGAAATAATGGTTCTTTGAGGTTGATGGCCAAAGCAGCAATCCCAAAGAATCAGCAAGACTTACTTGTTATTTCTCAGCATGGGGTGTTCTGTTCCCTTAGGCTCAATGATTATATTTGGGGAAAGTTTGAGTTGAAAGACATTATTTTATTGGATTAACTTCAAGAAGTATTATACAGTTATGTACACAGATTTCTCTGTATGACTTTGGAGTGTGGTTTTTCCAACTATGTAATGTGGTGTTATCTACAGCCCAGGAAGGTTTTGTTTGACAGTTCTGGTAATCCCTTATGAACATCACCAGATCACAATTTTGATTTTGCTCTTTAAGTTTTTTATTCCCACATCTGGCCACACAGTCCTATATGCTCTATATGTATACACAGTCAAACTGTTCAGTTATAATGCTGTGACTTATGAAAAAAATTTCAGGAAGAAACTGTAAGCAAAGTTTATTTGGAGAAGCAGTGGATGGCACTGTTGGATTATAATTATAAGGCAATAAAACATGCAAATCATAAATTGTAATTTTTTGGAAAATCCATGAGCTACATGTAATGTAATATAATTCCTCGAAAGGTATTGGAGTTAAACCTCAGTAGAACATGATATTTAGGGGAGCATTCTTGCTCTACGGTTTATTATACAAATCATTGGGGTCAGTTGAAGGGAGACCAATCCAATTTGGGTTCCAACATATTGTGATGTTTTCCCTCATCCCAGAACTGCTGCTTATAGAGAATATTTTTTTTTTCATCAAGGGCTCCAGCTCCTGAGGGCGAAGAAGGGCTCTGGTGGCAGCAAGAACCTGAGTTAGAATACTGGAGCAGAGCTATTACTTCAACCTGTTTAGGTGGGCTCACATTTGCCATCAGGAGTTGAGAGGTCCTGGAGGACACCAGCAGCCTGCAAATATTTCATGTAGAAACAGGGGCATCTATTCCCATGTGGTGCAAAACCCTATGTATACCTTGAATCACACTGATCTTGACCTATGCTAAGAAAAGCATAAATTTTGAAATAATTTTGTGCTGACTGTGTGTACTGAGTTGACTTTTACCCTGCTTTAATATTCCTTTCTTGGGATACTTTCTGTTGTCTGCTTTACTTGGCATAGGTTGTGAAGGAACATTTGTAACATGGTAGGCCTGGCTCTTCCCTTGTGTTGTGAACATTTATTTCCTTTTTTACCACACTGCTTCCAAGGATAGATTTGTGCAGTTGTGGGTTACGAAGAGCAAGCGTTTTCAAGTGTTTGTTCCACTGCAGTGATCAAAATATCTTTCATTATTAATTACCACAACTAAATTGAAAAGAAAGCAACAGGAAAAATAGGTTATGTTAAGCCACAGCCTGAGGAAAAATCTCAACTTTTCCTTTGTGACAGGCAGATTCTGTGGGGTTTTTTCCTAGGTCCTTCTCAGGTGCAGGTTCCTCCATCACCTTTTATGCTCAGGCATGTTTCTATGCAGTGTCATTTTTTCTATGTTGTGTCAATCTCCGGACGCTGCCTGTTCATGTCTACTTTACACCATGTGCTTTTCTGGAAGAGAACATGCCTCTCCAGTACCTTTATGATTGCCAGACTGTGCAAAAGGGTGATACAGGCCAGGGAGACACCTTAGAGATGGTTTTTCTCTTCTTTTGCTGAGTGCCAGGCCACACAGGTTTGTGGGGGAAGCTGTTTAACCTGCAGCATACAGTGTCAAAACCTTACGTGTTTGTATGCCAGACTCAGGCTGCCCTACTCATTGTGTTTTGAAAGGGGAAAGCTAGTTCCTAGTGCCAGACAAGAAAGGGAAAGAAATAAAGGAGGTTTAAAATAAAATATAATAGGGTAATCAGGAGGCATATACCTGCTGAACCTGCCCTGAAAGGAAGCAGGTGCTTTCAGCCTCTTTCAACTGCTCAAGAAAAGGAAGAAATCTAGAGGTCCTGAAGGGATGGAGAGTGGCAGGGAGCAGGGAGTGAGAGGAGAGTAGTGGCTGAGATAGTGGGGTGGAGGGTTGTGGCATCACTGACTGTACCTTCTTCCCCTTGGCCACTGCCCTTAGCTCAGGTGAGGTGCGTGCCCCTGGCTTTGCCAGGATGGGAACCCATGCTGTATGCCTTGTGGAGGAAGGGAGGGAGGAGAACAGAGTCAGATGTCAGATGGGAGGAGGGAGGAGCAGGTTTTTTAGAAATACAAAATACTGGAGTTTTGGTGGGTGGGTTTTTTTGGGGGAGGGAGGGGGTTGGGGGGTGTTATTTTTTTGTTGATTTTTTGAGGGGGGTTTAAAATAAGAAATAGTAGGAAGTGTGATGAAGGAAGCTGATTGTAGGTGGGAAGGAGTGCAGAAGGAAGAGAAAAGGAAAGGAAGGGGGAGAGGGGAGATCTGAGGAGAGGTAGGAAAGGTGAAAGGGAGATCAGGGCAGTGCTCTCTCCTTTAACTCAGTGTACCATTTGAAATGGCTATATATAGTTAAGAAATGCTAACATATGGCACTCATATAGCATATGGCACTCAAAATAGTTAAGAAATACACTTGTCTTGCAGCCAAATGCTGCTTTCATTTGCATGGGTGTAAGTGAGGATAGGATTTATTTCATACAAAAATGTTTCTCAGATTCCTCTGACTGCTAAATAAAATAATGGGAGGGAGCTTCCCTTCTATTTTATCTTGAACCCTCTTTCATCTGTGTGCAGGAACTAAATCCCAGGGTAGAGCAAGATACATGTACCAAAAAGGTTCCCCCCACCTTCCCAGTCTCTCTCTGGTTTTGAGTTCACTAAGGTTCTTGCTGAGGGTTTACAGAAATCACCGGAGAGACTTACAGTCATTTCAACAGCCATTTAGTAGGCTCACAGTATCCACAAACTTGAGACAGTTTTATAGGTTTTATTTTTATTTTCTTGGTTGAACTTTGTCAAATTGCTATTTTTTTTATTTGGGGATTAAAGAATATGCTCAAAGCCATACTGCCAAAAGACATCTTGCTCCTTTCCTTGGAAAGTGTATGAATCTCTGAATTAAATGAGTGGAAAATACTGATTTCTGTTTCTCATTCTGTCCCTGACTGGCCTTAGTAATCATTTGCATCTGCAGAGCAGTTCTTAGATTTCCTGTTGCTTAGTAGTAGTTAGAATTGGAGGTGCCATTTGAAATGGGAGATGAACTATGAGGGATGTTGCATACATATGTGGAAAAGAGTAGTCCCTGTTCTTTTAGAGTTCATAATATAAATAGACAACAGACAATGGGGAGTGAATGGAAGGATTATCATCCCAAGTGAAAAGCTATTTTTTTCTGTATGGATGAAGCACTTCAACACTTTGTTACTTAAAGAAGTCCTTCCACTGGAATCAGCATACTTTCAAAAAACATGCAACATTTTGCACCAACAAATGAGAAAATGATATTTATCCCATCTAAGGAAGGTGTTTTGTTTTCCTGCTGTTTTTATTGAATGGCATGACCCTGAGAGTCCTCAGCTACTGCTCTCCTGTTCAACAGCATGGTCAAATAAGAATTATAGCTCCACATATTAGGTCTCCTGATCCTGAGTCCTGAGCTGTGTAGTTCTAGGCCACAGGGGCATCTTCACTTTATCTTTCTGTCTACCTAAAAAATTAACTTTTCTGTGCTCACTTAGACTTAGCAATGGGGTTTTTTTTGCCTGATTCTCAGTCCTGACTTCTGCTGTTCTACAGTCATTCGTTGAGGCTATCTTTCAAAACATGCTCATTATTAAGGGGTTAGTTAAGGCTATCCTTTAAAATATACTCATTATTTCCATCCCTCAATAAAAAGAACACTTTAAGTAGGCTTAAAAATGAACAAGAAATGTGAATGTGAGACATCATACTCAGTTGTGCCAATTTCATGCTTGACAAAGATGATGAATTTGTGTACTAATAATTGAACAGGGACATTGGTGAGGTATGGTAAATTAGGAATAAGTTGCAGTACTACTTTGCTCAGCCTGAGTTTTTTTGTGACTCCCCAGACATGTCTCGAGTGATACCTTCCTAAGTCAACAGGAAGCAAAGAATACATAATCAATAATCAATAATAATAATCAATAATAATAATCAGTAATCATTAATAAGTAATCAGTAATTAATAATAATAATAATAATAATAATAATAATAATAATAATAATAATAATAAACAACCCTGCTCATTCAACTAGACAGTGGAGTTCTTAAAGTGCTATTTGAAGTGCTATGTAATTTGGTTTACAAGCTCAGCTTTAGGCAGTGTTTTGGACTGCTGTGTAAAACTGAGGTCTGGTCCTTTAAAATATATGGACACATGGAATAGAGTTCCAGTAGTGATGGAGGTGTCAGGAAATTAATGTCTCCTTCCTAATACATCTTCCTGCACCAAAGTATGCCATGAGAAGAAGCTGGGGGTCTGTGTTTTCATTTCACAGTCAGTCTTGCTTGTAAACAACTGAGATTATAGTCTTCATTTCCCTCTTGCACTAGGTTTAAACACACTATAAACAAGGGACAATATGTATTACACATCCTATCAGTTTTGTTGAGATGGATGATGAAATGCTATGGTAAATCCATAACTAAAAGCATATTTAGTTTGGTACTGGACTCCTATAAACCAGGAGGACAATTGCCTTAGTGCAAGCCGTCCCTTCAGGTTCATAAATCAAACACAACAACCTGAAACATGAGCACACCGTGTATTATCTCCCCCAGATCTGCCATATCTTGTGAGAGTTCTGAATTTTATTGAAGTCTGCTATCCTTTCAGAGTATGTGAACTTCTTGCCTCTATGGGACAGCAGTGTATCATACAACCCAATTAGATTTATATCGCCATCACTCCCTATCATTCTCCTCCTGAACTTTTAGTGCTTCCTCCGCCTGCACATCCTTCATTACCTTTGTAGTTTTCATGGAGATTTCCAGAGTGTGAGCCTACACACCACGAGCTGACCTGAAAAGCCATGCCATACAAAGTGCTCAGTGATGTGCCTGTTAGTCATCGGCCTAACTAAAAGTTACACTTACGCCAATTGCTTGCAGATACCTCAAGATGCTCTTTTGCTTACTGTAATTTCTCATTTAGAGCTCTTAGTCATTTCTTAGTCAGACCACCCCCAAGGGAAAAACTCTCCCTCAGATTTCTCATCTTTTTATATTTTTCTTCTTTTTTTATGTGTGGTTTTTTTTTTGTTTTTGTTGTTGGTTTTTAAACCAGCCACCAGAGTAAGCAGATTTCGTGAATGCACCTTGCAGCTTTGCATTAGTCAGAATGCTCTAATAAGACATATCATGTTCCTTGCTCACTCTAGCCTTGGAGCAAGTGGGGAGGGCTAAAGCATCTATTTTCAGTGTCAGCTTCTAGGCAAAGAAAATGAGCATTATGGAATTCTTCTGCTAAGGAATTAGAAATTAATCTCTTTTGTTTATGAAAATCCTTAGAGAAAAGAGATGAAAATCAATCTGTGATTAACAACTGATTGCTTCTTTTTTCTATTGAAAACCTTTTTTTAAAGCAACTATTTCAATAATATTAACCTGCCTTGACTTCAAGACACGTAGCTCATTAAGCTTTCAGTTTCTTTTCCCCCCAGTACACAGATTCATTTTACTGCAGGTCACCCTTCCCTTGCTATGTTCTCAGCTTTGTGACAGCTTGCCTCTCTCTGTGACACAGCCAGGCACCAAGAGATCTGTCACCAGATCATTACTGCCTTCTCCATCACCACTGCCTGTCTCCCACTACAGTCTTCTGCCTCTGAGTCTGTTGTATCAGTTACATTAAAGAAACTGGAAATAAACCTGTGCCCACTCCAGAGCCTTAAGCCTACACCACAGGGAGACTTTTTCTTTCAAGAAGAGGAAAGAATCTGAATAGTCACTCCCATGAATATCCCACAGTCTTTATGTAACTTTTCTAAAATTAAATTCATCCATGTTATGTCTATTCCTTTCCAATGTTTTCCTGATCGCACGATACGATTCTTCCAGTGAAGACAACTGGTTTATATTCCCTTGTGAGTAAAGTGGAAACTTGTTAATGAAAATGTCATCACAGCAAATGCTTTTAATTCTCTCAGAACCACAGGCAGCAGTATGTATAACATTCACTTGCCAGTTGCCTCTATGCCTGTCCATTGCAGCTATTGCTAGCTCTGGGGCAGCTGTGTGGCTCTCTCTTTACAGATGGTAGCAGAGATTTTCAAGAAAGTGTATTAATTTTGACCTGAAGGAAACTGTTTTCAAAATGGTACCCAGCCAAAGCCCTGGCTGCTCCTGATAACTGAGAGTAACTCCTTGCATTTCCACAGGTGACATATAAAATAGAACATCTTACTAAGCAGTGCTGCTCTGTCTACATATTATATTGAAATTATGCAAGAGCTAAGATATGTTCCTGGCCTTTAGCATTTGGGTCTACATAACATAAAAATATGTTCATCTGTGGGCCTGAAACACTGTTCATCAAAACTTAAAAGCACCCAATCAAGACAGAGCCACACTTAACTCAGTCTCAGTGCCAGTGGAGATAGACTGATGTATAAAAGGTAGACACCAGGGTTGTCACAAGAGCAGCATATGTGCATAGCTCCATGGCATGAGTAGATGCCATATCTGCCTGGTTTGGTGTGTGTGATTGCTTATTTGTGTATCTACTCATGTAGATCCTCTTCAGACAGAAGTCTGTTGTCCAGACGACTGTGCTTTAACCTGGGAACAGAAAGAGTACAAAGGTTGAAGAGGGTTGCTTACCAAAAACCCAAAAAGCCCCATACCAAGAAAACCCAACCAACCAAAACAAAAAAAAAAAAAAAAAACACCCAAAAAACCAAACAAACAAAAAACCCCACCAAACCAAATCCTGCAAAACCCCCAAACCAAGTAGAACTCTAAGCAGTAAATGGAAATACTACACCAATATTTTTGTGCTCGGTAGGTTGTTGAAGGTCCAGCTGCCAGCTTTTCACCTCATCATTTAGGTATTCTGCTGTTCAAATCTTTTTCCCAAGGCATGTACCTTGTATTTACCACCAGCTGAACCCTCATCCTCCTGGTATGATAGGCAGGCTGTTTTCTGGCAAATACAGTTTGAGTTGCCTTTTTCAATAATTCACACCTCATTTTATACCCTCATATAGATTGGTACCTTTTCAGTCCAGCTACTATTTTTAGTAGAAAATGTTTTCCCTTATGGAGCCAAGGAGATGTGAAGCAACAGTATTTGCTAAAAAAATCCATCTGTCCTTTTTTCCCCTCCTGAATTTTAGCAACTTTTTTCATGTTCCTTAATATAATCTTCCTACACACATATTCGTCCCTGTCACCATTCTCTGATAACTGATATAATCAGTGTCTTAGGAGACCTGTTGAGGTGCAGAGCAGCCTGTGAAGGTGGACAAACAAGGGAAACCACCTTCAGTGGGTTGACCGAAGCTGTGTACTTTGTATTGCATGGGAGAGACCCTGACAGCACTAGCTACACAGGATTGCAATTAAACCACCTTTTGTTCCTTTTGTTTTCAGGTGGTTGTTTAGCAGCTGCAGCAGCAGTCCAGTTTAGCACTGTACCATTCATCAAGGGCATGGACCTGAAAGGATTGCTCCACAGTAAATATGATGCCATGTCTTTAAGTTAAGAATAGAGAAGTGCATTCATTACTGAAGCACTACTGAAAGTATTTTAAGTGCTTTTCATTACTATGCTGAATATATTTAGTGGCTGGAAAGGGGTTGGGGTGTTTGGTTTTTTTGTTTTTATTTTTAAAGACTGCTTTTATTTTATCAACTTTATCTGTAGTTTTGGAGGGACAACACAAGGTTATATGTAGGTATAAATGTTAACAGGATTGTGGACACTAAAGCCTATACTTACATATTTTCTTGCCCTTTTGACTGGATGGAGACCCAAGACAAATGTTTGTAGTGATGGTATACGGCAGATACAAAAGAAAAGTTCTATATGCAGTGTATGCTACTGATGAGTTTAATTACTATGCACATTACCAAGAGCAACCTGAGCACAATGATAACAGGGAAATTAGTTAGATTAAATATGTAGGAAAAACATACAGAATGAGAAATGGCTCTATATAGTTTAGAAGTCTCCAACACCCCACATTTGAGCCAAGATGCTTGTTTTCAAACCTATAGAAAATTAATTCTTAGTATAACATATTTAATAAGCAAATTTTGACTGCTTCCTCTCTGGACTATCTGAGAACCTTCCAGTCAATAGCAGATCAATCTCAATTATCTTTGAGAAATTTTTTGAAACAACTTTTTTTTTTTTTGAATATCATCAGGGATGTCTAAATTCTCAGAGCTGCCAGGGTGTAACTGTGCTTCTGAGTGCTGTGAGCTAAAACCATCAAGGGAGCTCTAATTTTTAGGCACTTTGTACTATTGACTCCACCTAGAGTTAGGAGTCAAGGCTGTAAGCACTGCTAGTGGGAGCAGTCATCAAAGCAGGATTCACAACAGATATCTTCAATGATACAGCAGTAAATTAAAAGGGAACTAATTTATGTGTTTTGTGACTGGAAGTGGGCTCATATTCATGTATGAGAAGAGTTGGTAAGCTCAGTTTGCATGTGTTTATTCCTAGGTAAAAGGATAGCTGGAAGCTAAATGACTGGGGATAATGTAAATTCTTCCTCTTCAGGCTTTACTTAGGGGCTTTAATTCTGGTTTGTAATAAGGTACCTCCTTTCGTTTAGTTTTGAAGACATTTTAAGATCTATTGGTGTTGGATACGGGCAAAGATCAGAATACAACCTCCTATGAATGAATGGAGTCTCCATTCCTGTATCAAGGTGGAAGGTTAACTTGGGTCTTCCCCATGCTCGTTAGTTTCTTACTAGTTTCTGGTCCATAAAAGACAGTACTAGCAGCAAGAGTATTTTAAGAAATAAGGGAGTAGTCCAAAGCAGAAGTCAAGCTTGTGAACAAAGAACCTACATAATGTGAAGTTGGAAAAATTTTAAAAACTTTTCCTATTCTTTAGCATTTTCTACTGATTAGCATACTGGTAGCTTTTGCTGGCCATGGGTAGACCTCTTCCCAGCACTGACCTCCCCAAAGAGAACAAAGGACTTTTAAATTAAAAAACCAAAATCAACAAACCAAAACCAAAAAATCAGCCCCAAATTTGACTGAAACAAAAGACTTTTTTTTTTTTTAATTAAAAAGAGAATAAAATAGTGATATCAGAGTAGAAATTTGTAAAAGTTTATGCACCTCTCCTCTGAACAATGTCTCACAAGGTTGGTTGTTGCTTCTAACCAACAAAGCAATTTTCCCAGTAGCAGCAAGTGTTGGGTGGTCACAAGAAGATGCTTCTTCACACCCTGAACCCTGTCTATCTCTTTCATGCTAGAGATCCACGTTATTTGAGAGCTTCTTACTTGCTAATGTGTCTTGCATGCACCATACCTGTCCAGATAGGTCTTTACACTCCCTTCACAAAGACAAATGTAACAAATAGCTGTCACAGCTAATTTTTGTGGCTTTTTTTCTTACTATGTGGGTTATGGTAAATTCCACCCTGACACAAGTCTCTCCATCCATAAAATAGGAAGTTCAAACAACTAACTGGGAGCTGCAGTTTGGGTTAGAATCTGAGGGTCAGGTCCCTAAAATTAGCCTTCAGCTGGGCTCAGTGCAGGGTTGTGCACTTGGAGCTGGGGGACTAACCTGGAGCAATTGGAGAACATGATGTCTCTGTTTTTCATAAGACTAAGAGGAGATTTTCCACAGACAGCCTGCCCTCCATTTTGAATTCAGTTTAGATACAAGTATTATTTTTACTGGAGGTTACTAAAAACACATGTGCTTTGAAACCAACTACATAAAAGAAATACAAGTATCAAAATGTAAGAAAAGCTGCAGAACTTTCACTAAGCTGCTTTTCTGTCAGAGAAAAGAGGTTAAAGGGTGGTAGGAGAAAGCAGGCTAACAGGAACTTATTTTTTCTCAAGTGTAGGAATATTGAAAAGTTGTATACTATAATTCTGATACCACTTGTGCATTTGATTTTGAAAGAGAGCAAACTGAGTTTAGAATAACTGCTTGAAGGAAAATCTTTAGGTTCTTCTGAAAAGTTCAGCTATAACTAGGATATTTGATAGAACATATTTGGGCTAGCTGAAAACTACTAGGTCTTTCCTATGAGAAGAAAACTCCCAACATCTTCTATTTCATTTAACAGTGTCTAGTGCCTTTTCTTTCCCTTTTTCTGTGAGAAGAGTTAAAGCAAGGATGTGTGGGCAAGCAGGGCAGGAGGAAGGGCTCGTGCTTCAAAGGGAAAGGAAGTGTCTTTGGGGTGTGAAGTACAAGAGAGAGTAAAATTCCACTAGTAACCATATTCCTGGTACTGAGGTTAAAATTACATTTTTACCCTGCTGTCTCTGTGACTAGTGCCCTCTGTAAGAGTCAGTGCAAAGGCAGGCACATGTTGGGTTAGATCTTTGGTAGTCCATTCAGACAACATGCTGCTAAGGGCCCTGGCTTTCCTGCGCTGCATTCTTCAGCCACCCAGCCATGGCAGGGTGCTAAAGAGGAAGGTAGAGTGTGGGTGTGTAGTTGGCAGCCTAGGGAAGGATTTTAATGAGAAAGAGTCCCATTCCTCCTTCTCTTCCTCTCATTTTTCCTTTTTTAGAAGGAAATTACAAGCACTTTCATAAGGGGACAGCTGGGAAAAGCAGTTCCTGCATTTATCAGAGTCTTTGCTGCTTCTCCAGTGTTTTTTGTTATCATGCACTCAAGCTGTACCCTTGCAGGACTCCCGGCGACACGGGAGTGATTCTGCAGCCGTGCCACTCCAAGGGTAAGGCCATCAGCCACCATCAGCCAAAGCCTATCTCTCCTTCAGATTACAGCACTGCTTTTCAACTCACAATCACATTCCTTCTTCCTCCCTTTCTCCCCATGGAAACATTCCATAGGCTGGAAAGTTGCCATGAATTGCCCCCCCAGGATCTTGTATCTCCTGTTTTAAACCAGCATGCTCTAGGAGCTCTGGCATTTCCAGACATTCCCTTGTGGCAGTAAATGGTACTTTACACTGTAGCTCAGGAAGCTTTCTTTTTTTCCTGTGTAGCTGAGAGTGTTATTGATAAGATTCAGTTCTCTAATGTTGCAAGACCATCTGTTACTGGAAGAGGAGAATATTTTGCATTTTTGGAGATAATTTGTTCTATGAGAAAAGGCAACTACTGAAATGCATTGATGGCTCAGTCCTGGAAAAGTGACTTTAATGATAAACTCTGTTACAGCATTTAGTATTAAATGGCATTAAATGCCATTATAGTGATAGTCACAATGACAAGGTCCAGAACTGAGTAGGCACGGGTCACTTTTTTTATTTGGTGAGCTTTCCAGTAGCAAAAGGTCATTTGAGAACATGTATTTAATGGATTAAAGAAGTCTCTTAGGCATCAGTTCTAGGACTCACAACATTTTTGAGGTGGGTGCCAAAGTGTTGCCAGTTACACACTGCTGTGATTTATTTCTTTATTTTTCCATCCACAGGGAGGGATATGAAGGTCAGTGCTGAACTACATCTGTGAGGTCCTCTTAGAAAGCTTGCACTATCTGTTTTTGAGTGGAACTGGCTTTGGATTCAACTAAGAACTGTGCTTTTCCTACAAGCCCTGATGCTGCAAAGAACTGACAAATGAAGAGGGGAAAACTGGTCCAGAGTTGGAGTTTGGTCTAAAGGTGGAGTTTTCCTACAGATGCTTGTGCAGTGTTTAGACAATTTAGCTTAGTGTCAGTTCCAGTCACTGATGGAAAAAGCCCATCCTACAGAACACAGGAAGGTGCTGAATTGAGGGAGGAACTGGCAAGTTAAGCAAGAATGGCAACATAAGATGACTTGTCCAAGGGAATTTGTTTTTGAATCAAAAGAGAACTGATGCTCCCAGTCTCTTAAAGGGATGTATTTGTTAAACCAGCAATTTCCAAATGCAGCCACCAGGGACTTTGTGTGCAACCACTGTGTAAAACTCACTTTTTATAACTCTGTTGTGTGTCTGGCAACTGTGACCACTGTGAATTTGCTGTGGCTACATGTGTGACCACAGCACAAATTAATTTGAGAGCTCTTGAGTCAAAGGCTGTTTTCCTACCACTCTACTTTGGAACTGTTGTAGGCCATCATGTGCTGATGTGATCGAAAGTATTTTAAGACACTGCCATTAAACAGCAATTTTTGAAAGCTCAAAATTATAACAGACCATATTGTAGCCCGATCTATTGTCACATTTAGGATTATACTTGGAAATTGCCTGCAGTAACAGGTGGCTAAAGCCAATATTGTTGGGATTCACTTTTAGCTGTTGTTCCTAAAGCTTTCTGTTTAAATAGCTGGCAGGAGAGGTTTTCTGTGAGTAAATGGAGCATTTATACATGCTTTTGGGTTACAGGCTTGAATTTCCATGGCTAGTCCAAAGGAAAATACCAACAGCTGAGCTGTAAGTACTGGAAATATGACATCTATAATAGGCATATTGATGCAGTCTTAGCTGTGGTAAGCAGCAGGGAGGGAGCTGCATTAGCACAGTCTACAGGAATAGGAGCCAATGAGAATTAAACTTTCCTGTTTAAAAATCTTCTAATAAGTAAATTCCTGAAGATTTTATTTTCCAACTTGTCTTTAATGTTATTAACAGAAGATCTTTGTGGTAGAGCTAGAAGATAAAACACAGAGGCACATTCAAAATGAAAGTTTCTTTTATTGCTGCGCTCTGTCTTTGAAAAGTTAAGCTTTGGGGTAGGTTGGGTAGTCTGCTTAGGGTGAGGCTTATGGTACCTGCCAGTTCTGTGAAGGTCCTACAGACAAAGAGTGTCCAAGCCTCTGTTACCAAGAGCATTGTTGTATATTCTAGTGGCTTTTTCAAATTTTGGATTTTTTCAGAACAGTGTAATGACTATACAACATCAAGCCACATTAGCACCATGTTGTCTTTGATAAGAGCAATGCCCTTTTACAAGAAGATGCAAGAAACCACACAAATAATGCCACAAGTAACCAATAAAATAAAGCAGTGGCTTTTCTTTATCTCAACTGGAGCAGGCCAAGAAGATAATACTCCCACATGAGTGACTAAGAAGAGGGCTTAGTTGAGAGTGCACACACACAGCTGTTGATATTGAATTTCTTTTTTCTTGAAACAAACTTGAACTTTTGTTTTCTCTTATTGACTTAAAATCTGTTAGTTGTGTTTTCCAAATAACAGCCTTCCACATATCCAGTGTGTAACTGCCCTTGTGTAAATCGTGGTGAAATAATTCAAGGCTGAGGTGTTTACTACCAAGGGAAAGAAGAATAAGCTATAACATATCTATAAAGTGTTGATAGTGTTCACTGGGGTGGTTACTAAGGAGAAGCTGACTAGAGATTTGTGTCCATAATCCCTATCAGGATAATGCTAGCAAAAGCATGTCTAGTGCTAGTCTCCTCAGGATTTGACAGTGAGCATATGCTATGCTGTCTTTCCCCAAATGAATCCTGAGAATTATCATGACTGTCTTAGACTTGGTGCTGTTTGGATCTGGGTAGCTAAACAAAGTAGAACATTTAAGCAGCTTCTCCTGCTAATTTGTCCACTTGTATACCCTGAATATACACATTAACATAGGCTGTAATTGTGTGATCACATGCCACTTGTGTCCTACTACATCTCTGCCTTGTTTAGTGGAAGTGATTAGCTTGCCAAATGATGTGACACTGGAAACCAGAGAGAAGGAAGTGTGCAGCAGTTAAGGGTGTAAGAGACATACATTTCAGTATCCTTGTAAAATGCCAATGTAGAATTCCCAGTTATGGTGTAAGCAATAGATATAAAGGAAAGACTAGCACTGAGCCTGCAAGTCACCATCTACAGATTTACAACAAGATAAAATGTGATTTATTTGATCTGGTAGCACTTTTCTACATGCTAAAGGTAGTAGCATGCTGGTAGCATGGTTTGCATTGGTGAAGAGATAAATATGGAACTTAGCACTTCTGCCTCTTACCCTGCTTCACCCACTAGGCTTACAAAAGGTCTCTATGAGTACCACACGTCTTCTCCATGCATAAACAAGGTGGGGGGCGACCCTACTAGAATCCCACTGTTGACATGCCTCTGTTTGACAGCAGGTCTTGGAGACAAGTGAAAGATTTGGCCTTCATAAATTTTGATCACAAGCATGCTTACTTTTTTTTTTGGGGGGGGCACTTTTTTTAGAGGTCCTTTTAGTTTGTACAGGATATTTGGCAAATTAAAAAGCTCTCTTACATAAGTTAGAATAAAAGACAATTGCTGAGCTAGTCAGGAAAAAAAATAATATTTGGTACAGGAGAGAAAAAAGAAACTAAATTAGAAGTACTGGCAAAGCTTTGAGCAGAAGCTAGCACAGCATCTGCTTCTCCTATATTGACTTTAGTCAGTGATATCAGATTTTTCTCCTCACTGCTTCCATGAGAACTGAACTTCTACACAGAAGTAAGGAGAAAAATGATAGGGGAATCTGTAGACATCATCCCTGGGTATAACCAGTGTTAATAATCTATAAATTCAATAAGCATCAGATTTAATCCTGTATCTCCTAAGAAAGCAATGAGGGAAATATGATATGGAAAAGGGGCAGCTGATGTTTCATTTTGAAATGAGCTAGGAGCAGTAGAAATTCTCCTTAATTTCCAAATGTTTCCAAGAGTTTTGAATTCAGGATAATAACTTTTTTGGGGAAAAAAGAAAACATATGCCTTGTGCAATATGCTCCCTGTATCACTGATCAAAAATTCTGTATTGTGGAGTCTATTTAATACATGCTTTATACAATATAGCTGCTGTAAAACACAATGGTATGAATTTAAGAATGTTTTGAGAGTAATCCAGAATATATAATTTAAAATAAAGACTGTAAATTTTTAAATATATTTAATTGTATGTAGTTGACTACAGTAATAATACTGGATCTGACAGAACGACTCCTGATGAATAATTAATTCTTTTATTTTACTACTACTCCTGCTGCAGAGCAGCCCTGTCTAAAAGCAAACAAAGCACCTTGTTGGCACTAATGCAGTGTTTTCCATGCTCAGAGCACTGGAAAAATAATTAAATTTCATTAAATTCTTGTTATAGATGTGGTACAGTAGTATTGACTGAGACTGGAGGTTTTATTGTACCTGGCAACATACTTTGATATACCAAGTCTCTGAAGAATTTATGAAAGGACCACACAGATAAAGGTCATTGATAAGATGTCTCAATCAGTGCTGGCTTGGAGAAGAGCTGCTCTCATCTTTTTTACAGAGGGAGTTAAATTAGAGTGAAAAATAAAGTGCCTTGCCAAAGGTGTCACAGAGTATCTAGGTGTATGGTTATAATTTGCCACTAACCATGGACTGAATGAGAGATATTCTGCTGCAAGGCTGCATTTTAAATCTCAAAGGGAATGATGTTCAGATAATGTGTCTGCTATCAGGAAGATGACCTAGCCTGAGAACAGTCTAATATTTTACATATTAAATATCCCTCTCTAGATGTGCAAGATTTGCAGAGGCTGTTTCCAGGCTGATACAGGTCCAGAAGTAACAGTGAGAAGAGGATGCCCATTTGGTGCTCACACAGACAGGAAACAGATCCACAGTGTCAAGAAAACCTTGATGGCAGGAACAATGTGTGAAAGACACCAGAAGGATCTTGGAGAGCAATTTTAGGCAAGTGGGCAGGCAACACAAATAAGGGAGAAGAGGGATGTGAGAAGAAGTGGAGATTATCATGGAAGCGTGAGAAAATTCCTCAGAGTATAGAAAAGCCAAAAGCAGGATTTGAAGAGAAGAATGTGATTAGACGGGTGGGGAAGGAGGGTGAATTTTTTTTTAGCAGCATAATTGGTACTATTGAATGAGAAGGAAGGAAGACAATAGTAGTTAATCAATTCTTGGCAGACTATATTACAAGGAATGCCAGTAATTCAGAAGAAAAATGTTTAGAGGAATGAGGATTTTTTTGATCTAAATAAACGTCAAGGGAAGAAACCAAAATTTACAGGTGCTCCCATATCTGCAAATCACAGAAATTTCCTTTAAAAATTGCTGTACAGAAACAGAAGTTGCAGAAGATAACCAGACTAAAAATTTTGAGCAGCTAGTGAGTAATCAGCAGGATCTTTGTGTCCTCAGATCTGCTGCCGTTTGTCCAGAGGTCAAAATGGGAATTTCAAATGAATAGTTTATCTGCCTTTCCTATTGAAGAATATAATTTACATTTGCTTAACAGCTTCTGAGTACCTTAGCATGATTTATTGCCAAAGTATTGAGCCTTTGCTAGAAGGAGATTGTGTTGCTCTTGTGCTTTAGACAGCAGCATGTGCAGCATGAGCAGCAATCAGACCATGTTATGTGGGTGTATCTGTTTAGCAGTTGCTAACCCAGGTGTGCAGCTGGCTCTCCATAGCCAGTCAACTCTGTTTTTTAAGGAGGAAGAAGGGGAAACATATCATTTAAAACACGTATGCAAAAATATCTGGCAAATTGTACTGAGAATATCCCTGCTATGTATAGACCCCTGAACTGCTGCACCTGCATTCGACCGGTGGAGGCTGTGGCGTCCAAGCACAACACAGGAACCTTACACCAACACACACACACACAGAGCCACAAAACCATGGTGTGGTGCAGCCTGTAAAGGGATCTCTCAGCAGTCATCACCTGACAAGGGCTGCAGTTTGAGATTAGCAGGGTCACCCTGGTGGGGTGGGCTTGAGTCGTACAACGGCCTTGTAACACATTTGTACAGTTAAAAGAGCACCTCAGTGACAATGCACATAAATTTTAATCAGCTCACTTCATCTGGGCAATGGACAGAGATAATATGTTGGAAGGAGAGGGAGAGGGAGTCAGGGGGGGCAAGGGAGCAAGAACTCTGCTGGAATACATATTAAATTTCAAGTCTTAAGAGGGAAGTGTGAAAACTAAGAAAACATATTACAAGAAGTCACAAAGGGTATGCCCTGGCAGTAAATCATCCCTCAATCACAAGTGCACGCAGGAAGGTATTCTTTAATTATGTCCTTTAGCAGGCTGGCACCCTGACTAGATTGTCTCAGGCTGGGGGAGGTGGGAGGGGTAGCCCTGGCTGGGCCAGCAGAGCCTGGCTGCGCACAGCACAGCTGCGTTTTCTCAAGGTTCTTGAGAACCGGAAAAAGTCCTTTTGAGCCCTGGGCTGATACGTTGTACCATCTTTTGTGCAGCTGTAATTTTGACAGGGGGAGCCAATTTGAACTTCTGTAATCCTTAGCCCCAGACACCTCCAACGCCTGAGACTGTGTGTGTGTTTTTTTTTCCAAAGGTTTTTCAGCTGTGCTCTTGAGAAAGTCATTCCATCCAAAGAAGGGGGGTGGGGGGGAGGGGCGGGGAGAAAAAAACATCTGTCTGACTTTGTCCAGGAGATTGTTTCTATAGCTGTAACATTTTGAAAAGCGGAGGAAAGAAAAGTTATTTTTCCAAGCCTGACTACCCATATTTTTCATTTTTTATATCCTCCTCTGTGATGGACATCATTTCCTGCCCCTCCTTTCTTTCAACCACTGTTGAAAAAAAAAATAAAAAGAGGGGGAAAAATAAACCCAAGAAACTGATTGAAACTTGACTTAGAATTGCACAATGATCTTAAATTTTCCCAAGACTTATATTTTGGGAAGGAGCTGTTTTATGAATGGATATAAGGCTGACACATGAAACGCGTGGGATCTGTCTGAGTGCCTTGTCTGGGTCAGCTGTGACATCTGGCTCTTATGAATCTGGCGTATTGTGACTCACTAATACACAAATAGTAATCCTTGATAGTATCCACTTGTGATGCTTTGCGGGTGTTGTCACAAACAACATTGAATGCCAGAGGACGGCCTTAATTCTGGCCTGCCCGGCAGCCCCAGGCTGAGACGGCCATGTGGGTGAAGCGCTGGGTGGGGGATCAGCAGGCTTACCCCATTCCCTCCGCAGCCTGGTGGTTCCCTCTGGTGCTGCTGGGCTTGTGGGTGATCTCACCTCACCAGTCATAGAATCACAGACTCATAAAACATGGTGAGTCAGAAGGAAACCATCAGGATCATCTAGTCCAACTCCTTGCCCTGTGCAGGATACCCCAAAAATTGCACTGTGTGTCTGAGAGATTCATTCTGTAATAAGCAAGTAAACCTTAATGCCTGAAGAAGATTCAGTCTGTGTGTTTCCCTTTCTATTTACTACAGGGAAGAGCCTTTGCTGATGCATGTCTGGTGGGTGCTGACATTGATGGAGGGCGTGATTTGTGGTGCAGGTCCTCTCTGATGTTCATTGTTGCCAAGGCTGTAAGGAGAGAAAACCAACATCCACCAGCTGTAATGATGTTTGGTGTCAACGTGAATTTTGTACCTGCTTTCACCCCTTGATCTGTGTGTGGCATTGCTGCAAAATGGTCATAGTCATGATAGGGGAAAGTGTGTAGATTATTGTACCCCTCCTGATGCCTCTGAAATTGCCTAGACCAGCTGTAAGAATCTCTTGTGGTGCGATAAGGCACTCAACATTGGGACATGGTTCAGGATAAAACACATCCAGAAATGCAGCAGTGAGTTGACGAGAGGTGAGTTAGCTTCATTTAACAGCAGCATTTTTTTCTAACGTGTTCCTGAAACTAAGGGACTCATGAATTCAGGGTAGTTCAAAAGGTGAGGCAAAAGTATGTATAAAGTCTGGCTTGTGTTTCCTGCACCTCATCTAGCTGGAGAGACTCTTTAGGATGGGCTAGGTGCAAGCTCTGGTCTTGTAGCTTTGGCTGTTTGGCTGTGGAAATCTTGATAACTGATTTTCTGAAGTGCTGCATAAAAAATAGGTTAATTTTTAAAATTTGCTATCTTGAAGGGTACTGCAAATGGACTAACTAGATACAGATCGGTGACCAAGGTGAGGGCAAGCAGTGATGTGCCAAGAGACCATGATAACAATAGCTCCTTTGGATGACAGGAATCTCATGTACAAGCTCAGAGGACAGGCACAACAAGATCATTTAATCCCTAGTGGCAGAAAAATGGGGATAGGCATTACTTTTACTTTTACATAGGGATGAATTTCAAGTGATTAATGGTTAGTGGTGTCAGATCCTCCCTTCCCACATCTATGGCAGTAGTAATGTATGCATTATGAAGTCAGACATCTTATTTTTTTTAGGGTATTTTAGTGTCACTGCTTGTGCTTGGTTATATGTCATCCTGAGCATTGACCTGAACCTCTGGAAGATGAGGAATTCTGGCCCACTCTGGAGAGTGCAGTACCATACTTTAATGGCCTCAAGTGTGATCCCAGATCTAGCTGGGCTCCTCAGAGGCTGCATTTTCATTGTCTCCTTGGTGGTGACCTGAACCTGAATAAAAACCCAGGGTCTGTGGGGAGCTCTGAGCCCCACATAGCTGCCTGGAGCCCCCGTATCCTCTCCTCCCCTCAGTCCTCAAGTACACTAGGAGGTAAAGGAGTCAGCTGTGTTGCTACAGTGAATATTTTTTCTGTCATTTTTGTTGTAGCAAGTGAGGATTATTTGTGGATTATAGCTATCTGGGGAAAACTCTGCTCTAAGTCATTTTTATATGAGGAGGGATAGGCAGTTGGATTTTTTCTGCCTGTGGCTAGAGTTCACACATTGTCTCTGTAAAGTTTTAGAGTGGAGAGAAGGCAGTGATTTATTAGTGGTTTTGTATTATAGCACTACCTAAGATGCCTAGTGATAGGTGAAGGCTCCTGCAGCCCTGCATGTTAATTGTGCTAAGCAACCTTCAGACACACAACAACAAGCAGCACTAGAAAACTGATTGTTCAGATGCAAGACAAGTCATATGCTTCAACAGGATGAGTGATAAATCTTGAAACAGAAGGAATGAGTTTCAGAAGCTTTTTTGTTGTTGTTTTGTTTCCTTGAAATTTCCCCACACATGAACAAAATCAATCCAGAAGAGCCAAGAAACCTGTAATGGATGGAATGTTTTACACATATGTGATGGAAAACTCTACTCGGTTAAGTCAAAAAGCAGCTTCTGAAAAACTTAATGTGGCTAGAAAGTCACAGGTGCCTGACCCTTCTGGCCCTGTTACCTCACTGCTGCATATGCTTGGACTTCTTTCACCACTTTTTCAAACCTGCCATATGGGGAGATCATATTCTGCTAACCCGAATGTTCCAGAACACTTTGCAGGACCTCATGCCAGAGAAGATTCCCCACATCTCACCCTTTTATCCTCACACAGGAGCATTAGCAAACTAAATATCTCTCATTTCAACTTCCTCCCAGCCCCATTTTTTTGGCTCATGGATCATATCTCTTTTCAGCAGCTGTTTTTCAGCTGACATTTAAACTAAGTTCATATCCTTAAGGCTGATTTCTAACGTTTCCTCAGGAGGGAAAAAAAAGGAGCATGCACACACACATATACAGACACCCATCTTACCATGTGAATTCTTTGCTGAACTCAAATGAGTATTCAGTAATACCTGCTTCTGGAGGCTATTGGCATCTCAAGCTCATCTTTATGGTGGATAGCCAAGCATTTGCCAGAGCAATACCCAGCTCAAGGGACCAATAATGGGCTGTACATAAGGCTTTTGCACCTCTAAGATGCTGGTTCAAATCCAGCCCAGGTCTGTTGTGATTGTAAAAGTTTATTACCATGTGATGTTTGTTTGGTGGTCCTCAACCAGCAAACAGGTGTCCAACTCATAAAAGAGAGCAGAGGAAGAGTGCTGTGGTTACTGCATTGAGCTGAAGCACCAGATCTCTTGGTCTCCTTCCCAGGTCTGTCACAGATTGTATAGCCATGGGCCAGCCCTCTGTAAATGGTGATAATATCCCCATGGGAGCATTGTGAGGATACGTTCATTAATATCACAGGGATGCTCAAATGCATTGGGAATGAGGAGCTTGATAGAACTAGAAAAACAGCTATTGTGTATTGGCAGCACCAGGGAGAGGCTGAGAGATGGATGGGTGTAATAAATGGTCTGCAAATGAGCTGTATCCTCATAAATGACCTGTACACTCTCAACGCCTGGTCATAACATCTCCAAATGGGAGATGAATTACTGCCCATGTATGACTTTTCCCATTTATATACAAATAGGAAATTGATGGTAGAGGTTATGTGCATTTTTTAAAGGGAGGTAATACTTGGTACAAATACTCAGAGTCTCCTGGCCAGCTGCAAGCAGAATATATCAGCCTTCAACCCTGTCATTTTGGTATACCTCTGCAAATGACAATTTAGGCTGCTGCTTGGTCCTCTGTATGGAGTAAGCTTCAGTGTTATGTATAAAGGTGATCCAAGGTGATCCAAGGTGATCCACTGATCCAAGGTGCTGCCTGGAAAATGTCTTGCTCCATGATTTTTGGTCTAAACCTTGGCTTTCACCCCAGCTCTGCATAAGGACAAGTAGAATGGGACCCACCTACACAGGATCCACCTGAGCCATGTTTCTTCTGCTTCCTCCAGGATAGAGTGAGGGGACAGGGTTTGCAATTTGCAGGGCACCACAATTTCCTGCTCTTTTTCAAGCTGATAGAGCAGGAGGGAGTAGAAGCCAGTATTACTTCTCCCTTTCCCAACTGATGCTTACCTCCTCTGTGTCCAGACCCCCTGTAAGAGTACAAACACACTTGGGGTAAGAAGGAGTAAGAGGGAGTAGGCTTCTGCTCCCAGGAAGGCTTCTGCCTCCAAGAATTTTTCAGTGGAAGAGATATGTTCCATAGAGGGTTGGTTTTTGGGATGGCCTTGAGGGATGCAGAAAGTATTTTTTGAAGCGTGAAGTATTTTTGCTAGGTCCTTAAATCTCAAACTTCATCAGTTTTGTGATAGCCCACCCCTGCTAACTTCTAAGTACCTGGGAACCAGTTTGTTTCTGCTGATGGTCCTGTTGAGATTAATAGAGTGATTTGTGTGGGTAAAAAGTAGGTATGTTTACAGAATTGGGCTCTGAGCTCATTCTGCTGCCTCTTACAGTGGTTTTGAAGCTTTTTCTTATCTTGTTTTATCTTAAGTATTTTGCAAAATGTACATTAAATGGTTGGGAGGGAATTTTTTTTTTTTTTTTTGTGGCAACAGAAACAGAAGAGCAAATGTTGCGGTTTGACATTTGAGAGAAAAGGAGCTAATTATTGTTACCCGAATTAGCTTTGGTCAGGAGTAAACTTAAAACGTGGAGCCACACGGAGAAGCATTTCATTTACGTTAGGGAGCAGTTACCAAAGTTGTTCCATTGATTCACTGGGGTGGCTCCAGCGCATCTGCACAAGCAAGCCCAGCGCAACCTGATCCTTCCAACTGAAAATCCTCCTGCTATGCCTGCGTTTCAGACAGGCATGCTGAACTACTTCTGTGCTCTCCCCAGCTTCTCAGAGTACTTGCTTCACAGTGTTTGCAAAGCCTCTAACTGGCACAACTGCACCTCTGCGGATAACGTGTTTTCCAGTGAACTGGAGGTCTGACTCTGAACGTCGTCCTTCTCTTTATGCAACGTTTGGTTGCTCTAGATTGAGGAGTATTTATTGACACTTATTAATTAATAGCAAATAAAAAGGAAACTGCTTATATGTTCCTAAAAGAAACAACTATAGTCTAAACCAGAGAGTGATTCAGAGAATCTCTCTTCATCTTTTGGCAAAATGCTGAGTGCTCCATGCTCTTGAGAATATGAGCTCACTATTATTTGAGTATTGTGCCAGCTTAACAATTCTTAGTGTCACTTGCATGAATAAGTAAAATTACTATATGTCATCTTGGATTTCCTTAAGCTGTAAAAATTAATCATGGCATTAAGTGTTTTCAGGACTTGAACTTTTAATATTATTTCCAGTGATCATAGCACTGGAGGGGGAGGCAGGGAAGGACTGAGACGGAGAACTGAAAAATCATATGTTGAAAATTTTATTATTTGACGGGAAAGTATCAGGTAAAACTGTTGCTGGGAAAGACCTGGTGGAAAAATGTGTTGAGATGTGGGTAAGTGCTGCCAACCTCCTGTTCCAAATTCTGCTTCTGTGCTGTCTAGCCTTCGTTTGGTCCTACAGAAGTCTGTGCAATTACACCAGACTTGTGTTGCATTTCTGGAACAGAGATATATGCTTTCCTTCACTGCTCTTAGCCAAATGTTTCCTTTACCAAATAACCATCATTTTTGTCCCTTTCTGAACTTTTCTACTTTATGAGACTTGGACTGAGCCATGACAGTCAGGAGCTAAGTATATATTTCCTGCAAAGTTTGAGGTGCTTTGGAAGTAGGGTTTTCATTCAGTCTGTTCTCTAAATATGAATTTAATGTAACTAAGAGACTGAGAATTCTCCTATCCTTCCCCAAATATGTTATTAAATGTAAGTAAAGAATGGAAGTGATGGAACAGGAGAAGGGAAAAAAAGAAAAGCATATTTATTCTTGATCTTTATGGCCTCTGCATTTAGATGGTTCACTGATATGATGTTCTTGTTTCTGATCTGTGTTCTTTCTTGGAATAGTTATGTTTATTACTCAATTTCTTTTTATATAATGAAGTTCCTGGGCAGTACCCAGTAGCCATGACAGTGAGTGCTTTGTGGAGTTTCTTTTCTCTTGTTCTTAGCTTTGATCAAGAAGGCTCACCCAGTGTCCCAACAGTGACCTCACCACAGTGTCAACCAGGGGAGGGCTAATATCACTGAAGCACCATAACATTATTTATTTTGATCTGTAAAGTTAATGACTTGCCTGGCTGTTTTCTCATCCAAAATACTGAGCATGTTCTAAGCCAAATATATAGGAAATAAATGAGAGACAGAAAGCCACCCAGAAGCCATTGTTAGACATAACAAAAGTTACACTGGCTCTCCAGCTGGCTGGGGTAATGGGGGAAATATATCTATTTAGAAAGCCGTTTCCATTTTTATTTTTAAAATCCAAACGTAGGGGTGTAGAAGACATTCAGTAGTTCTGTGTTATCTTACACAGTGGCTAATTTTAAAGTCTTGAAAACTGTTTATTCATAAACTGATTCTGCTCCTGACTTCCCCCTCCATGGCAAATATACTACTAGAAATCATTGGCATCTGTAAAGGTCATATACTATGTTTGTCGTGGCACTGACTTAAATTTTTGATGAGTCATCCGCAAGGTTGTAGAAATAATAAATGTTGTAAGTTCTTCCAATTTTGTAACTGTTAATTTTTGAACTCATGGGATAACAGGAAACCTCTGAAAAGAGGACAATATCTTACTTGTAAAGGAAAGAAAAGCTTGAAAAACTAAATCTTAAAAAAAAAAGTAAAAGATGAGAACTGTCGGCTCTTTATTGTTGATGATTAGTTAGTTTTTGTGCATTTACAGAGTTCAATAAGTTTTGTTGTTTCACACATATAACTGTACTATTTTCAGGAATAGAAAAAACCTAAAGTAGTATAGTACTTTTTAATCAATTATTTTTTTCTGGTAAAATGAAGGGCTGGTGTTTATAGACAGGAGCTAAAACAAAGGGAAGGCATGAGGAGGCGCAGTGCTTTCTGTGGCTCAGCTGTCTGCATGCCTGCCCCAGGACCACAGTTCAAGTTGTAAAGCCACTGGAAGAGATCCATATTATGTTCTTCTGTGGCTGGAAATATGGAAAAAGATGTTAGCAAGGGTCCACACGTCTGTGATACTGTGATGACCAACTTGGAAGTCAATTGGAAAGATGTGAAGTGAGATGAAACCAATGTCCCATGAATAGCCCGGACTTGATGTACGGAAGACTTTGAAGTGTCCCTTTACCACCCATCATTGTATCTCTCATGTCAAGAACTCTTAGCCAGAGTATGACAGTTACTGTAGGTAAACACTGACCAAAGTAAGAAATTCACATGAAAAAGTGTAATAGCAGCAGGTATATATTAGAAAGATTTAATGATTTTGATACATGATCTTGACATTAACAGTCCTCTCATTCTCAGTTTAGATGAATTAAAACATAAACTCAACAAGCCAAACATGATAATGATTAATATTAATCTGTGCAAATTGAGAACATTAATTCATTAAAGTTTCAGTTGACTGGTTAACATTTAATTCTATGAAACAGGAAAATATGGAGTGAAAAATTCAAGTAGGATGTGATATTTGTTGTGTTCAGGGAGTGTGTGAGAACTATAATACTGGAGCTAGTTATTAGTACTTTTTTTTTTTTCTGTCTGAAGTGATTCAGTGACCTAATACTGACCACAAGAATGCTTTTCCAATTTGCCAAATATCTGGGAGAAAATCTCTGACTTGAGTAGGGTTATTGTGTTTGACAGAGAAAATTCTGAAGATGGTTTTAAGTTCTGTTAATAGGATGGGAAATCAGACTGTCTGATCAAATTGCTGCTTCTGATCTGAAAATACACAGCCTTTCAAGAAAGGGCCAAATTAATGTCTTCTTAGAGAAGAAGAGAAAAAAAATCCGATTAAAGGAATATTACTGGCTGAATATATTTAGAGATAATTCCCATATTTTTGTAAAAGCATCTTTTGCACAAACCAGAATTTTACACCAGTCAGTGGACTTTTGGTGCAAATAATTTAAGTGGTTAAAATGGTCTAATTTAGAAAACCTTCTATATCTACAGGGCAAAAAGGATTTTATGACTGAGCTACTTTCAGGGCTCAGAAGCTGTAACTTTTTTTTTACAAAGCTCATTGAGGAGAAGTATTAGAGATGTCACAGTGCAGATAATATAGTGGGATGGTGATGCATATCTGATGCTCCTACCCTTCTCTTAGAGTACCCTGTATATATAATAATCCAATCTATCTAATCCTATATACCCATGGCCTTTGCTTTTACTTTATTAATTTCATCTGGAAACTGTTTCAGACCAGGTCTGCTTTCCTGTGCATAATCTGAATGGGCTGTAATCTCAGCTGTGCCTTGTGGGCGCTAATACTTCAGCAGTTCTGAGGTTTTTGAGCGCAGACAGAGGGCTATTAGATGGTCTAATCTGACAATATATTCACACTGGCCATAGGATTTTGGAATGCCTTCAGGAAATAAACTCTTGGATGAAGAGCAGCTGGCTCAAGTTGAATGCAGGCAAGACCAAAGCAATTCTAGTCAGAAAGGGGGAATGCTTTGAAGAGTGGGCCAAGGCACTGTCTCCACCTTCCATTCATTGAAGACATATGGACTCGATTTATCAAAGTTGTGCAAAGCCTGTGGGTTCTGCCTCTGGCTTCTATGGCCAGGTAGCATTGCTTTCCAAAGGTTTCACAGCTTGCTGGGAAACATCCCTTCCTTCCTCCCAGGCAATGAAAACCTGAGGGCAGAAGTACCCAGCCCTGGGTTATTGGAACTCATTTGACCTGGATGTGTTTTGTCTGACAAATGATGCTTACACTGATGATCAGGTTAATGTGACCACCTAGTGGTGTGTTTGATGTCTGTAGATGTCATTGCCTCTTTCTGTGGTGCATGCCAACCTAGACATTCAAGTCCTCTTCTGATGCTTGGTGAGCTTCTGATGTCACTTTAAGTACTGAGAGTGGTTAGTGAATCAAGACTAGCTAATCAAATCCAAATTTTGATTTGTAAGCCACCATGAAAATTGTACTCCTCCTAAGTGAGGCAGAACACATTGCCCAGAAGAAAGTATGTGAGAACCAGATGCAAGACTTTCTGAATTGGAGAATGTGGAATTGTCTTGCAGAGAAGATCAGACAAACCCTCAGTCTGACTGATCATCGGGAAAGAGACTTTTTTGCCATCTGTTATATTTCATAGTTCAAACAGCTCTTAGTTCCTTAACTTTGATATTTTTTTCTGCTCTAAGTTTTTTTTTTTTCAATTTTGCATAAAATTCTAAACCAAAAATTAGATTGAATTGAAAATCATGAACAATAATACTGGAAGCTTCTACTATTTTAAAACTTTCAAGTCTCAAATAATAATAATGAAAATATTAAAAACAAGCACTTATCAAACTATATTTGGTATTAAAAACTTTTGTGTATTTCCATTTTTTATGTATCAAGGGGGAAAATACAACTTGTGAAATAGAATGGCAACTCTAAATGCCTTTGTAAGGCATGCTGAATACAACAAAGAAAGTATAAGGCTTGTGATTATCTTCCCTGAAATGAAGGAATCATAAATAATTTAGATGGAAAAGACCTCTGAGATCATCAAGTCCAACTGCAAATCTGACACTGCCAAGTCCACCAGTAAGCCATGTCTTTATGTACCACGTCTGCATGTCTTAAATCCCGCCAAGGATGGTGACTCAATTCCTTCTCTGGGCAGCCCATTCCACTGCTTGATAACCATTTCAGTGAAGAAATTTTTCTAAATATTGATTCTAAACTTTTCCTGGAGCAACCTGAAGCATTTTCCTCTTATCCTAACACTTGTTACTTGGAAGAATGACTCCTATCTTGCTCCCTTCAGGTAGTTGTAGAAAGTGCAAAGAACTCCCCTGGACTGTCTTTTGTCCAGGCTAAACAATCTCAGTTCCCTCAGGACACTTCTTGGAGTGTGGAGCCTAAAACTGAATACAATATTTGAGATGTGGCTCACCAGTGCTGTGTACAGAGGTTCAATCTCTTCCCTGATCCTGCTGGCCACATTATTTCTAATACAGCCCAGGATGCCATTGGCCTTATTGGCCATCTGGGCACACTCTGGCTCATGTTCAGCTACTTTCAACCAACATCCCCAGGTCATTTTCCACTGGGAAGCTTTCCAGCCACTCTGCCTCCAGCCTGTAACTCTACATGGGCTTGTTGTGGCCCAAGTGCAAAATCAGGCATATTTCACTTTGTTGAACCTTACACACTTGGCTTCAACCTGTTGATCCAGGCCTATCAGATCCCTGTGTGAAGCCTTCCTACTTCCCAGCAAACCAACACTCCTACCCAGATTGGTGCTATCTTGCAAACTGACTGAGGGTTACCCTGTATTCACTCACTGATATGACTGATAAAGACATTAAACAAGACTGGTCCCAATACTGAGCCCTGGGGACTCCACAAGTGACCAGCCACCAATTGGATGTAACTTCATTCACCATCACTCTCTGGTGAATAGAGGGTGGGTGGCCAGTGGTGAGAAGGGACCATACAGTCAGTGTTTTACAGTGAAGAGTACACAACCCAAGCCACGAACACTCAATTTCTCCAAGAGAATATTATGGGAAAGTATGTCAAAGGCTTAACTAAAATCCAGGTAGACAGCACCCACAGCCTTTCCCTCATATACTAGTTGAGTTCCCTGGCCATAGGAGACCAAGATGACGAAACAGGACCTGCCTTTCATAAACCTGTGCTAGCTGGGCCTGATCTCCTTGCTGTCCTGCAAGTGCTATGTGATGGCAATCAAGATGATCTGTTCCATAACCTTCCCTGGCACTCAGGTCAGGCTGACAGGCCTGTCATTCCCTGAAAGCTCTTTCAGGCCCTTCTTGCAGATGGGCAGTACATCTGCTAACTTCTGTCATCTGGGACCTCCCCACTTAGTCAGGACTGCTGTTAAATGGTGGAACACATCCCAGTGAGCATTTCTGCCAATTTCCTTGGAACATATGGGTGGATCACAACCAGACCCATAGACCTGTGTGTGTCTAAGTGGTACAGCAAGTCACTGACTCTTTCATCCTGGTTATGTGGGCTTCACTGTGCTCCACATCTCTCTCTTCCCACTCAGGGGTCTGGGAACACCTGGTCTTCCTGAGGCAAAGAAGGCATTAAGTACCTCAGCCCTTTCCTCGTCCTTTGTCACTATGTACCCCTCTGCATTCAGAAAAGGATGGAGATTCTCCCTAGCACTCCTTGTGTTGCTGATATAATTGTAGAAACATTTTTGTTGTCTTTCATGGCAGAAGCCAGATTAAGTTCTAGTTGGGTTCTAGCCCTTGTCATTTTCTCCCTGCCTAATGTCAAAACATCCTTGTAGTCCTCATGGGTTGCCTGCCCCTTCTTCCAAAGGTCATAAAGTAAATAAAAACAAATCTGTATTCATTCAATTTTAGTAATATGCAATGAATTTAAATTAATTACATTGCATTATGTTAAAAGAAAGAATCTGATAATTAATAATCATGATTGTCCAGACTGGATTAGATTTATGAAATTTTTTCATACCCACACTTTTTCCTACTGAGAGGCTGTAATTGTCCCTCACCTATTCTCCTTGTTGCTAAGACAGTTCTTTAAGGTTCTGCTATGAGAAATGTAGAGTAAATGTGGAATACAAGAAAGAATTTAGAAGTCTTCTGGTATCTCCAGCATGTCAAGTAAAATGCTGAAAGTGTTGATATTAAATATGCATCTTGATTCCCAAAATTTATTGGAGACCTGGCATCTGTGAAGTATTTTAGATTTTACAAGAGCATTGGTTGTCCTCAAGCTAAATTGCTCCAAACCAAGTTACAGACAGAGACAATCCCTCCTCTTTTCCTATATCTTGTATGAATATCAAGGCATGATGACCTTGCTGTATACTTCCAAATATTCCTTTAATTGATGAGACAATATGTGCAAATGTTGGACTTGAGCATATGGCTGGATTAGACATGAACAAAACTAATTTTTTGCTTCAGCAACGTCCCACATGGACAAAAGATACAGTGACATACAGAAATTAGGATTATTTTGAACCCTGAGTCAGGCAAACTCCTAAATTACTTCCTCAAAGAGAAAGAATAAGTACTTCTTTTTTTTTGTGTCTCCATACCTATAACTATTATTGTTCTCATTGTTATGAAGAATATCTGGAACAATTTTTCCGCTATAACGACAGTGGAAAAGCGTAACAGCAGTGTATAAAAGTCAGCTTTTCTCTGCTGCAACACTGGTTACTTAGGGCAATTTCCCCAAAGATGCTGAGAGTATGGCAAAGAAGAGTAATATTTCTTTCTACCTGAAAGAATGCTTCAGTTGTGAGAAGCATCTTTCTCTGAAAATTGAAAATAAATATATACATAAAAGAGCAAAATTAAAACTATGTACTGGAGCTCCATGTGATATGTTTGGGGTTTTTTTCAGTTGGGTTTGAGGACATGCAAAACCAGCTGTTTCCTAGGGGCAGAGTCAGCAGGGGGTGCCCTGCTTCTTCAGGAGATGGGTGAGGACTTCCTGCCCTAACGAGACGGAAGTGTTTGGTGCATAGGGTGAGGCACCACCCTCACTGACTTGTGCTTGTGGGAGAGAATTAATCACCATAGGTCACATCCTTTTCTCCTTACTGAGGTTTTGTTCAGTCCTCCTCGATCTAAGCAAGGACAAAGGAATAAAGTGAGTCAGGGCAGGTTGGTCTTTTCCTTGTTTCTGAGTAACACCAAGTATAATCACTCCACTGGGGAGGAGGTGGTGTTTTGGAAGAGATATTGGTGAAATGAAGTTATGGATAGGACCATGTTCCTAGTTTTGCTTCTCTCATCAAGGACAGTGCCCCAGCAACGAGAAGGGAGATTTGTGTTTGAAGGAGGACAATCATTGTGACTGCACCCTCATAACACAGAGCTCCACGTGAAAGGTGTATACAGCAGCACTGGGTCATATTCCACTTCAACAGAGGAAACCTTTTCTCCCCATTGTTGGGTAGGGCACAAAGACAGAAACAATGAAGAGGTTCCTGCTCCTTATTCAGGCTATCCAGTCTTCTGTGCTGCATCATAGCACAGAAAATAGCCATTCAATAACCAGAAAATAGCACAGAACACAGCAATACGGTATTAGAAAATTATTTATTTTGATTTGCAGATGACTGGAGAAGGGAGCTAGGGCTTTATTCTGCTTTTCTGTGGTGGCTTACAATCCATGGTAAAGTCCTTCATTTAGGAATCAATTTCCAAAGAGCAAATCTAACTACCATGAAATTCTTGTTAGAGGATGTTCCTGAGAGAAGTTTGGTGATGGTCTATCAATTGGTTCCTTCCCCTGGCTCACTACATTCTCTGGAAATCATGAGAGGGTTGTGGTGCAAAACTGGTTCAGCATAAGTCAGCTGTAACCTGCAACCATTGAGGTGTTGGTGCAAAATGGGAACATAAAAGGTTTTTCAGGTTGATTTGCATTTCTGGAGTGGTGCAGAGGCATTCAAAACAAGAAAAGGCTGTAGCCCACTTATCCAGCCTCACAGCTGGATTCAATGTGGTACTCTTGCTTTCAGGTCTAGGAGTCTGGGGGTGCACCTGCAAGCTGCAGGTTCTGGCATGGTTTTGGTGTGAGGTAACCGGGCAGGAAGATTGTATGTATGAGCTAGTAACAAAGAAAGGATCTGACCATTGCCGTGTAGATTTCAAAAGCCTCCAGAGTACGGAGTTTGGCTCATGATGACTTAGGAGTTATACCAAGGGATTAAGAAGTTTTTATTCTTCCTGAAATAGTTACAAATACATGTGGACATTTGACAAAATAAGCTGTCACTAGCCGTCTTAGAGAAACACTTGCAGACAATGTTCTCCATAATGGAAAATCCATATATGGAGCATAAAGATACTTCTTCATCTATTTTTGTTGTTGTCTTTGTTATGGATTGCTACACTGTGACTCTTAAGTAGTCCTTGATCTATTCCAAAGTCTAAAAGGGGGAAGGGAAAACCTATAAAATATATTGACACTTTAAACAATAAGAAAAAAGAGTCCCTATGGTGCAGCTAAGGTCAGGAAGTAATTGATCATAGCAGGAGTCTGGATCCATGCCCTACTATGTCTGAAACAAGTCTGGTTAGAGAGCAGGAGAGGACGTTACCTCTGGACTGGAGTAATTGATACCTGAGCTGTAGAGGAGGATTCTTGTTGTAGTCCAGGGAAGAATACTAGGAAAGCAACATCTTCACAGGAGAGGAACTAGGTAAATTCCTATGCCGAACAGGGTAGCAAAAATTCACACTGAAAATAGAGGGACAGTTTTGCTGAATTATAAATTGCTGTTCCCTGCAGTAACACCATTTGACATGACCTTCCATTAATACATAAAACACCATAAGAGAAGGAGGAAAGACCTCAGCAAACTTAACAAATTTCCATTTTGAAGAAATGGAGCAGCCTATGACCTGGCAGGGTGCCCCGGTATGACACAGGGCTTTGTGGAAATCAAGTTGCAACAGTGAACAACTTGAAACAGAGTGCTGAGCTGTCAGATAAGTCACAGTTGGTGAATGTTAACTTCTATTTGTTATGTTTGGAAGACAAATACCATACCCACGTACCAGACAGGGCAGGGTTAGACTGCGGGGGTGAAGAAGGGAGGAAGGCAGACCAGAGGAAGGAAGATATCCTCTGTAAATAAATAGAAATTTCAGTCTTCCCCGTTTACTTAGGCTGCATTGCTCACGACCCTGTTGTACCAACAGCCAGCAAGGCGAGTCAGGGAAGGACCATTTCTGTCCTCCCAGGATTAGGACAGAGGGTGTGAGTTGAGTTAAATGAGACTTACATTTTAATACATTTATTGACAAAATTTACAGTTGCTGTCAACCCTATTAATGAAAAATCCATAATTTATCTTATCCTGTTATTTATTCTTTGCAGATACAATGTAAAAATATACATAGCATCTCTGTAAATGACAACAGTTGCCCATTAATAATTAATTGTGTAGTCAATGTTCGCATTACAGTGGTGCACAGAGTTTTCAGTCAGAAAACTTTTTTTGTGATTAGTATGTATTATAACAAACAGAAAAGGAGCTTGTGGAATTATAATATAGGGTTCCATTTATATTTAGGTGCACTGGGAATACTGTGGTGATTACTGTGATATAAATAAAACAAGTATTTGCACATTTTACTCAGTACACCTTGTCAGAGTCATTTTGTCTAGATTTTCAATGGAAAGTAGTAATTGCTACTGAGAATGATTCCCCCCAATCTCTAAGTGCATAAAAGATGAGGTTTTAAAATATTTGAAGAGATGACTAAAAATAATTAAAAACATATTTGCAGTTAAAAATTAATATTTCTCCGAAAACACTTGTGTTTTCCTGCTTTCACTTTTTTCGACTGTGCAGGTGAAAATAGAGGAAAAAGAACAAGTCACCTCCTCTGTTTATTTTATTCTTGGAGGTTTTACCTAACAAGGCTTGAATTGCAAATAGGGGCACAATTAAGGCAACACAAGGAGTATTTTGTAGATGCTCAGTTATAGAAGTGAGGCAGAAAAAAAGTTTATTTCCAGGCTTTGGCTGGTGTAGTCTGTTACAAGCACTAGTGTTCTCTGTGCTCTCTGATGGTGCTCCAAAAGGTCCTAGTACACTGTGTCAGGAACAATGGATACATCTGGGCCAGCAGTGTGACAGCTCCTTTCTTGTTTCTCTGGCGAGTAACAGGATTTCCTAGGACCTGAATCTGATTCTGAGCTGTTGCTCCTGCAGCCAGCTGTCCAAGTAGCTTCTGAACAAGCCGAAGGCACCTGGCTTTGGTGTTCAGTGAGATGCAGAGCCGTGTCCCTTGCAAGTCTGCTAGGCAGAGGTGACCCATCACATTTATATCAGGGGATCTCCCTGTAATTTCCACAAGTGAGGTATCCTCACATGTTCTCCCCCTACTCAGTAATGTACTTTGTGCTGTTCAGCAAGATGAGGTGACTTGTTAGGGAGCAAAAACCATATGGCCCTCCCCACCACAGATAATGGCCTGTTGCCATTAGCAAGCTATGCAAGTGCTTTTACTTCAGAGCTTCTTTTTGATTGTTTGCAGGAAAGTTTGTCAATGCATTTGAACACGTAACACAGCATGTGTTTATCTTGCCTTGCTCATTCTCATGGAGTTGATGTTGGCTGGTACAACCTACAGACAAGCTCATTGTGTTTTGAGTCCTTAAAAATAATCAAGTGCCTCACTTCCAACAGCAGCACCCTCTTGCTTGGTCCCATTCTTGTGGGATCATTCTTCTTGAGCAGTTAAATGAATCTTGTGGCCTAGTGCCAACAGCTTGAGCTGTCAGAACAAGCAAGTAACTTCCTGATTTGGCCAGACCAGCCAACTTTCTTCTCTTCCCAAGGCCAGTCAGAAGCTTCTCTTGCACTTCTCTCCTTTATACAGCCAGCCAGACAAAGATGACAGTAACAAGAGATCCTTATCTCCTTCCTGTTCATCCCAAGGGATAAGCTAATAGTTGATGCATAGATTGCAGTGGTATTGATAAGGTCCTGTGAAGTGCTTGTTATATTAGTTAACAGGGCAGAATCATTGTTTCAGTAACATCTTTCAGTGTTGCTATTTCAGCCCATCTGCAGATTTAGTCAGGCTTGTTACATTGGTTATATCTGACCATATTTTCAGTTTTCTTTTTAATCATCATAGACTTGAAACCCAGGTGCTTTAGTGTGTTTTTGTTTGATCACTAAATTATTGGGTTTTTTTAGCAGAAATTGAATATCCAATGTCTTCAAGTTTCTTTCAATGAAACAACTGTAAGCACAGGTTTGTGATTTTTTTATCTCACCCTTATCAATACCCATAATTTGATAAAGAATTTGCCTTCATGGTTTTATTTCAGATTGCAGTTGATAATACACAGTAGAGATTCACAATCAAAGCCTGACTTTGAAGTATCAGAGGGTGTTAAGATGGCATGGTGCTTTCTAGATGTATCAAACGTGCTCTGTTTACCACCATTCTGCCTGTCATGCTCATGCCAGTTCACCCCCGTTAATGAATGGACTGCTTGGACATGGTCTATAGCCTCTTGAGCAATTATTTGAGCCCTTGCTACTGCAGTCACAATTTGGCTAGAAATAACTATAGCTTTCTCTAAAGTTAGTTCTGGTTCAAGCAGTAATTGCTCACATAGCCGTGGTATGGCTATTCTGTCCACAGGCTCCACAGAAATACCACTACGCTAGTAAATTCTGGGACTAACATCATTAGTATTGGGCTTGTTCATTTTATTAAAATTATAGAATATGTTAAGGAGGAGTTCTTAATATTCAGTTGTAATAACTAAATAATAATAATAATAATAATAATAATAATAATAATAATAATAATATTGATAATAGCTAAAACCAACAGAATAAGTCAAAATAATAAGAAGCAGCAACAAAAGGGACTACAGCAGGCATTACTAGAGAGACTGACTTCTCAATATTTGGGCATCTGTTCTCTTTAGTAGCAAGACTATATTTCTAGGATTTTTTTTAATGCTTTGTAGATAAATCATTATTTTTAGTGATATGTCTGTGTTTAGAGTCCTAAAATGGTTCAGAATCCTGTAGTGATAAGGACAGAAGAAACACATATAACACCCTGTATCAAATGCAAGGCACCAAAGCAGGCCTGGTTAAATAGGTTATTGGGAAAAAAAAAACAAATTAGAAGTAACAAAAGCTATATGAGGTTAAGTATAGACTAGCTACATGCCAAATTTATAGGAGTTGGATGGGGTAGCTTCTGTATTCCCACCATTCTCATCTTCCTCGGAGGAAGACCACTGAAACAAGTGTTATGGGAGAGAGCCAGCATGTACATTTGATGGCAAAGTCTAGAACTGCAATACAGGCTGCATTTCTCTAGGATCTTCTGGCTAAAAGATAAGATTTTATCTCAGAAATATGAATAAGCAAGTTGTGGTGCCAGTTAACAAATAGTTGAACACTTCACCTAATGTGATGGGAAGAAACTGGGGACTTTCTGGGAGGGCTGACTAGAAACAAAGTGCCATGTAACAGAGATTTTGGAAAAAGTGTATTAGTGAGTCTCAAACAGTTGATATATATTCAAAAGGTACCCAGAAATCTGGGTGGTTATCTGAGCTAAACTGAACCCATCATTATTAAGTTCACTCCCAGGATTAATGGCCATACAGTACAGTATGTGCGTGTTTAGTGAAGCCACAAATAAATTATGGAGGTTAATAAGTGTTTCTCTGAATAAGGAGAATTATTCCTCAGGGAACTATAAAATAGGCTATTAAGACGTTAACAAAATAGGCGGCCTCTACCATTTTGAGATTGTGGCTTGTTTTGTTAAATAAGGCAGTAATTGTTTTTGTTTTAATGGTGTGACTGGCCAGGTATTCCTGCTTGAGCTCTTTCACTGTTTCGCAGGGTGAGAAGGTCAGATCCAACCCTTTAAAATTTGATTTGGAAAATGGAACCAAGGGGGGAAAAAGTCAAACAGAATGGGGTTATGTGTGTAGTCACAAGTCTATGGGAACACTCACTAACCAAGTCCTGCGTGCCCATGTCACCGACAGTCTTCTCCAGGGTGCCAGACTTCTCTGCCCTTCGCATGTACATGAATGCTTAAGTGAATCAATGCTGTGGATTTTCCATTTAAATGGATGGGGATGACTTTTGCATAACTACTAGCTGGGGTGACACTACAGGAGCTCTTGTTTGAAATATGTAAGGTGAGGCTGCAACATAACTGCCTAGGAGCATCATTTGCACATGAATTGACAAATGGTGTTACTGGGAGGACAGCGCTGTATTTGATTAGCAAGGTGACACAGGCAGGAAGATCAATCAGAGAGAAACAGCTTTAAGGAGAACAAAAATTGGATGCTGAGAGTATGAGAAATAAGAGAGCAAGGAAATAAGAATAACAAAAAATTAGAAAAAAAATGTATTGGTTATTACCTTGGTGGTTCTGGGAGACCTTTGGGATCACCTTCAGGATATGTAGGCAGCAGTAATAAAGTGGAAATGCCAGTTGAATTCTGGGCCCTCACAGTAAGCTTCAGTGCTTCACTGGTTCCAACTTGAAGTGTTTTTGAGAAAGACACATGGGCTCTTTTACAGCAGTGACCACTGATTTTCAGCCACCCACAAATCAACATTGCTGTAACTGCTACTCTCTCTTAGTCTGGGATGCAGCTGCACAGTTAAGAGGAACTTCTCAGAGCTTCTGTTGTCCAATCTCACATGGCACAAAGCTTTTATGATTCCAGTTTCTTAGAACACAACATAAAAAAATCCCAACCTACCAATCTTTGGTTAGTGTAATGAATTTCAGACAAGCTGATCCAAAAATGGACCCTGTGGTCATCATGTAAAAGTCAATACTTTCCAGGGGTGATGACATTTTCTTATCATAATATTTCCTTGGGGTTAAAAGAAGAAATAAATGCTCCATCTCAGATACCACTGTGTGATAGCTGTTGGCATGTATTCACCAGTGTAAGTAGCTCCTGATGTTAGACAATTTGGTCCTGAAGCTAGGTGAAAGGAGCTAGGTTTTGCTGCAGATTTCTGGTTCTAAAGCTAGCAACAAACCTCAAGGCATGAAAATGAAGGCAGAATGACCTCATTCCAATTCAGATGCTGCATTCTGTGGGCAGAATTTGAAATTTCTTTCTTGATCTGGGTCCAAATGCTGAAGCAAGAATAGTCTAATCAAACCAAAGAAGAAGCTTGCATAAATGCCTTGAAACAGAACCTGCCAGTTTCTGTAGAGCTGTGCTGACAAGAAGTTATTTCTCCTGTGTTAAAAAAAATATCATTAGAGAAAAGCATTAGAACAAGAAAATAAAAAAAATACACATTGACTTGAGGTTGAGTGCAAGAATTAGGATAGCTATAGCTCAGTATGAGGTTTGCCTGGGATTTTACTGAATACCAGGACTTTGTGAATTCTGTTTTTCTGTAAATGTTTACAGAGAACTGAGATGCTGAATATTGAAATCAATCTTCAGGTTACAGTTTGTGTCAAGAAAATGTGTGTGTGTGTCTGCAAATGAGTGTGCACACATGTGCTTCTTATTAAGATATATTTTCCCTGTTTCAAATTTAAGTTTAAAACTATTTTTTTAACATGTGGCACTGTCAGAAACACGGGGGAAGATCGATGCAAGCTGCTCTGAGCTATTTTCAGTCTGACTGGAAACTACCTTGTATTTTGCCCTTGGTTTACTCACAAATATCATGTCTGATCATGTCAAGTCCACAGGTGTTACTTTGTCATGCTTTCACATAGAGATCACGTTCCTCATTTCCTTTCAGTAGGAAACTGTAATGAATTATTTTAGCTAGTGATGAAAGATTTAACATACATATTTACTTCATTTAACAAAGGGAAGTTGGCTTTTATTTTCAGGGAAAGCTGAATGTCAACTGTATCAATTTTGACTTCCTTTCTTAGGAAGATGCAACAAGCAGTGCATACACTACAGACTCAGATATTGCAATGGACAATAAGAGAACTTTTTGAAGAAGATAAAAATCAATTGCTCATCCTGTCAAATTTTTTGAGGGAAAAAACTTAAGAGGAGACTAGTGGGAAAAAGACAATTTCTGAAAGGGGTGGTTGTTAGCGGTAGAAGTTCAGAGAAGTCATCTAAAGACTGATTATTGAAGAGAATATCTGTGGCATTTCTTAGTAGCAGGAAGCCAGAAAAAATAGTGGAATATAAAAAAGTCCCAGGGAAAAGAATGAGACTCAGTGTTTTGAGTTGATGAGTAAAACATGCTTCTTGGTACTTGTTAAGGTTGTAGCACTGGGAAACAGTTGACTCCAAGTTGTTTTTGCACCATAAGCTGGTGAGATGTAGAGGTGCTGCCTTTGCAGGGGAAGAGTGTGGTGTGTATCCCAAAGTCAGGGAAATGTGGAGGATTCAGCGAATTTGGACAGATGTTTGTAAGCCTAGTGGGAGGTCCAGGTGATCCTTAGTGACTTGGAAAAGTTTGGTAAACTTTTGCAAACATCTTGCAAGGTCCTTTCTTGGCTAATGTCAGTTTCTTAGCTCACCATCCAGCTTCTTAATTTCCTTCTTCTATCCAAAAGCAATTGCATGTCTGTCTTGAAGATCCTTCAACTGTGAGAGTTTCAGTGACTACCAGTATATTTCTTCTTTCTAACTCAGTGTTTGGTTTGTCTTCAGCAAAGACCATCACTTCAGTTTATAAAGAAGCATTTGGTATGGGACTTGTAAACAAATGTGTATACATGGGAGTAATGGATAATTACTTTGACAAAGTAAACTGCAATCTAGACAGGATGGAAAATCCACTTATGGCCGCTGTTGTAGTGAATGATGACATTAAGAACAAATAACTCCCTAGTGGAAACTGCTCAGAATTTATTTTAGATGGCAAGCACTTGCTTAAACGCAACAATGAACAAACAAAGTAATTTGTTGAGGCTTAACTTTGTGTTAATGGTATGCCATAGTGTAGCAGGTGTCTATGCATATAATGGTTTATTTAATCTGGGTTTCTGAGTTCCTCTGAGTCTGCCAAGAACAAATATTTAGTACTGGAAATTAAAGCATAAGAGATAATTTGGAAAAGGCAATTAGCTGGTAGGCCTTGCTGAGTTATGAAAAGTAGTTTGTGAGAATCTTCCCAAGTGAGAACATTCTCAGTAGAGGCCCAGGTGACCAAGAACTGCATGGTTGTCCTGTTTATACCTGCACACTACAGACTTGATTTCAGTAAAGGAGAAGGGCTCCAGCTTTTCATGAGAAGTTATATATTTTATAAATTTTAAATTATTGCTTCTGTTGTCTAAATATGCTTTTATTATCTTCAGACTCAATGGCTTTTAAAGGTACAAGTTGGTTTGAGGCATTCAAAAGAAGAAGGTCTAAAATATATTCAAAGGGATCTGTTCCTAGCATCATCCAGTATGCTTTTCTGAAAATATGTATTTGTTTGTTCTGTGAAGGACATGTTTATCCTTCTATTTGACAGAGCCTTGTAGAGTAAAGATCACAGCTGAATGAAGACAAAATGAAAATGGTAAAAAATAAAGGAGATAATAAAGGTGGAATGATAAGGAAGAATTTCCTGAGGTTGGTTTGTCACTTGTTTCAGAGAAAGCTTTATTGATGATTTATAATTTTGTCTATTCCTCCATGATACTTCAGTGCCAGTTATTAGTGAGATTGTATTAATGTGAAATCATGTAGATAACCAAAATTATACAATTTCTGCTCTATACACAGAAAATTAAGAATAAATTTAGACTACAATTTTTTCTCTGAGGGACAATTTGCTTGACTAAGTGACATAAGGCATTCTATTCTATAAAGACATCAGTAAAAAAATTGTATGTATCTCTTCAATGACTGAAAGATCTGATTTTTTTGATGCTGAGTGCAGAATGTCATCCTCATTTTCTTTTGATTGTACTTTGATAAGCATAAGTTATCATTTGATGGGTAAAAGTGAAAAACTGAGCTTTGGTTGCATTTCTTACATATTTCAATTTTATCTTTCCGAGGATGTTTCCTTTCAAGGATGTATTATTATAATAGTGGTTTGTAAATAGGCAGTGTTTAGGGAAGATAAAATAGTTCCAGTACTACACAATACAGTGAAAATACATCAATTCCAATTTAGCTTTACACAGAGAAGCATCAGTGAAATAAAAATGCAGTCTTATAAATGTAGGAGATAAACCTCTGTCTTCACTTTTCCAAAGGAAGAACCACATCCTGTGAGGTTCTCAGCATCTGCTGCCCTAATCAATACAGCTGAGAGTTGGCTTTCCTTGATAGGTTTGTACTCCTAGCCAGCAACTTTCCAGCTATAAGAAAGCATCATTGTTTGGCGTGAGCAGAAAAAAAAGAATTATATCTTTTATGGGAGATCTAAATCATCTTGTCATCATATAACTCAAAGATGGCCAAGTATGTTTTCCCTCAAATTTGTTTAAACAAACAAATGTAATTCTTAGGTTTGTGCCATGGAAGCCAAGTTTCCGTCCAGCATGAATTTAGGACATAAAGATTTGTTTGTGATGGAAACAATGCCAGACACTTCTGCATAGCAGCGTAATGGAGCGCTGCTAGAATGCAGCTTATAAAACCAGATTCAGGAAAACAGAGCTGCTCTGTCTAATTTGGCCTGTGCTTTGTGATTACAATAGCATAATTGTGCAGCTTGGAAGCCTTTCCCTCTCTGCTGAAATGATGCAGTATTCAAACACGTGTGAGAGTGGTTCTTCACAAAAGGCCAGAGCTGAAGCCTCCTCATCTCCCCCAAGCCCTCCTCTGGGTTGGGTCCTCCTCATGCTGCCTGATTTCCTGTGGTGACTCTGTGCTGTCACCTACATGTGTCTCTCAGGATATCCCAGTCTCCTGGTACAACCACACCATCTTGTTAGGACATCTCATTTTTCTAGCAGTTTGTGGAGTAAATTTCTCTTAAATGGGAGTGTTTGTTTTTTTCCTACTTAAGATAGTTGTACTTGATCAATGAAGATTATGTGTGTCAGCCTGTGTGGATACTTGAGACATGCATAAGAGGTGCTTACTGAGTGGACAGCCCTCAAATTTTGCATTCCTCTGGAGCCTAGTCTAAAGTTTAATGGAAAAGACTTATATGAAAAGAACTGAGTTCCATTTCCTAGAGAAGGTGTGAATGTATAATCTTGTTCCCACAGAAAGACTATGAATGAAAAGAAGGAAAAACAGCTTTTCAATTGCAATATTTATCCCTTCATGTTCATAGAATCATGGAATCATAAAATATCATGATCTGGAAGGGACCTGTAAGGGTCATCAAGCCCAACTCCTGACAACACTAATGCTTCTTGAACTCTGTCAGGCTGGTGCTGTGCCAGCTTCCCTGGGGACCCTGTCCCGGTGCCCACCCTCTGGGGAAAGAACCTTTTCCTAATATCCAACTTAAATCTCCCCTAAGACAGCTTCATGCTGCTCCCTTGGTCACCACATAGAAGAGATCAGGGCCTGTCCCTCCACTTCCCTCATGTTCAGTGCTTCTGAATGTTTCATCATTTCTTTCTTTTCATTTCTTTGATAAGTAATGCCATCCTTTGTACATCACTGACAAGGAAATAGATACAGACTGCATATTAGTGAAAAAAGGAGAATTTCAGTGAGCATTTCCTGTAACAGACAGGAGTATCGTGATTTTCCATCAATATATCATTTGGAAGAAAAGTTATAATATTTTTATTGCGAAATCAAAACTATCTCCTTAAAATACCCAATTTTAGGTATTCAACTTTGAACAAAAACAAAATATTAACTGAGGCTCAGAATATTCCCCCACTTCATCTCAGATCAAAGTTTCCATTCCTTTTTTTTGGGGAAAATATGAGGAAACTATTAATTTATTCTTTTGTTGATGGTGCAATAGGTGATGGGAACTAAATGTATTAATATATATTTGTACATACAATTATATAGAACACATGTTAGAAGCCAGCACATGGACCTAAATACAGAAATGGTAACTTAGGGTTATCTTTGTGTTCTTGGTTTCAAAATAACAACTCCTGAGAAAAACTAATTAAATGTTTCTCAGGTACTTATGTAAGAAACTTCTCTGAACACTCTTGCAATCTCAAGTTAGTATTTGTGCTAAATATATATATATTTTTTTTAATAGTGCTCCATTCTGAGGGCTTTTTTTCTTCTGAAAATCAGAGATTTTATCTACTTTTAAAATATTTTGAGAGAGATCAGTTCAGTATTTTTTGATCCCCATACCATTCATGTCATGGCAACCAGAGCAAAGGTTTTAGCCTGACACTGAAGTTCAGATCTTGCTCTATGTTCGGATATGCTTTTTTTAATTAGAATGATTAATGAAATGTTAAGCCACTTGCAATTACAGCCTCTGGTCAAGAACAAAGTTGGAAATACAGAAATCATGGGTGTTTTTTTCCCATGGCAACTGGGGAGAGTAGAATTGATGGTGGTAGAATATTGTGGCTCATCCCTTGGCAAATTGTGAAGGTCAGAATGAAGCTCAAACAGATAAAGAGATTTCAGATGCCTCATTGCCAGACTCTGTAGTGGGGTAGAAAGTCCAAGCCTCCACTCCAGGAGTCATCCACCAGTCACAAAAATAAGAGAAATTTTAATTCTGTGGCATGTGGTTAATTTGCCTTTAATGGTAGTGGGATCTGAAAAGAGACCTGTGAGTTTATTCTCTTAGTCATTTCTATTCAGCAAATTTAGCATACCCCGCCACGGGAGTTTCTTCTGACTCGTGACTGAGTAAGACCTACTGAATATCCTGCTGACAGACCTTCTAAAGATGCTTTAGAGTTTACATTTGAGATTCTCTACTTGGTAAATATTTTTGAACTGCTTGAATCACCTTGGCCTTCCCATTCCAGGGGGTAACATTGTCTTCTGAGGAAAGGTAGACTAAATTTTCCTCTGTGCGTGTCTGTGCAATTGTTTTTTCCCATACCTAATGTCACTCCTGAGTGCTACTGTCAGCAACAGCAGCTCCTGGCTTTGGCATGGCTTGCACACTGGTGTGATCTGTATCGCAGTTTGGAAGTTTGGGAATGATTGTATATTTCTTAGAGACAGATATAAGCCATGTTCAAACACAGAAAATGATGAAGGATAAGTTGCTTCAGTGGTGACAAGCTTTCCTTGTTAAATGTTTGTATATATTTACAGTTTAAACGTCTTTAATTTCATCTTCAACTTTTGAACCGTACCATCTCCTTTCTTCTCTTCTCCTCTGAATTGAAAATTACTAAAATGAAGCCTGCTCTTATGTGAACTGTGAAGACACTTCTTTGAGTGATTTTAGGGCAAGAAAGGAAATAAGATCAGAAACCATAGACTAGTCTTGTCACCACATTTAGACAGTGCCAAATGGAAATTGAACCGCAGGTCTCGAATTATGCTTTTAAGTCCTAAAATGAGTTCTGCTCAGACAAGCTATGCTGACTTTAGTGAAGCCAGGGCAGGCGTATGAGCCTTCCTGAGAAAAGAGTTTTGATTTCACAACAGATCTTAAGCCCCACAGATTTCAAGGGGAATCCAAATATGGTAAAAGAAACAGAGAAATACTTCCTTTTTCATCATCCGAGAACCGTTAGTATTCACAATACTGTTAGTATTCATAATACTAACATGAAGCTTTTAGTAAATTCCGGGAAGTTTCTTACTACTTGGAGGAAGGGAAAAATCCAGCATAATAAAGGTTGTAGCTGTCTTTTGTGACTGCTGTTGCTACCCTGGACATAAACAGGAAAAGGATCTGATATACTTAAAATAACCAAGTTGGTTTAAAGAGGGAATGTGTTATCCTTGCTTCCTGTGTGTGAGACAGTTAATCACTGTCAGTAGCCAGCAGCATGGGTTTTCTTACAGAGAAATCCCTGTGTGTCATTCACAGTGTGTACTTTGGTGGCTGTCTTGACTCAATGACACAAGATGTAGTTTCCCTTCTTCATCATCCTGTGATGTAATGGGGTTTTCCTGCCCTCTAAGAATATTTTTTTTTCAATTCCCCTTAGCAACAATGACTAGATAATGAAGCCAAACAAGGAGATACCCTGCAGTTCCTATGATGACACATCTCACTGCTCCTGACTCACCTGGTGATATCAGACATTCTGTTGGTATTTCTATAAATGACAAAAGTAAACATCTGCTAAGAAAATCACCTCATTTGTTATACGTGACTTATATGTTGAGCTCTTTTAAGAACTCCAATTACTTAGTGTTAGGAAATAATACACCAGGATTAGAGCTGTTCTGCACTATGTTGAAAGATTACAGTTTACCTGTCGCCTTTGTTTATGGTGAGCTAACAGGAGCCAAACTGTTTAAATTCTATTCTGGATCTGATTCCAGATTTCAGCAAGCTGGAGAATGCATATTTGCCGTAACAATTCAAGATCTGTCTTTGAAATGGGTAGAAGGAGAAAGCTTATCATCAGGAGTTATAGTCAGTGACAGCCCAGACCCCTCATTTATTTGTTCCGTTTTGTTGGTGCCTTAATGTATCATCCTAGAGTATCTATGTAAATATGCCTAAGGCTGATGTGGATGAGAGTAGAATCAAGCCTGAATAATGCTGTATTTTAGAGGACCAAGAAAACATATAACATTTGCGTAGATATTAGGATTTGAAAAATAAAGATGCATGAAAAGGAGGTCTTGTTTTTTCCATTTCCTGAGTACTAATAAAATTACATTGCTCTAGACTAAGGATTTATTAGATCTGATGCTCAGCTCTGAGACATTAAACAACTGTATAGATTTTTCATGCCTTTTCAAGATGAAACAATTAATTTGTTGACTTTGAGGTGACAGAGGCTGAGCCGGGCAATTGCACAGCTGGCATCAGCCATCTGGGGAGCAGGAAACACAGGGGGTACAGGGATGGACTATTGCCAACCAGCAAAGCTTACTGTATCCTTATAATCTATGGACCTATATATATATATCTACATATATATTTATATGCCTAACCTACATGCCTAGCTATTCCCTCAGTCAATGTAGATGGTCTTGCAGCTTAGACATTACATTCTTGTGACTAGATGACATATGTGGTGCAACCTCATGACACCATTGTGCTGACCCTTCTCCATGTGTTTTCTCCAGAACATGAGGCCTGAGTTTTTTCTCTTTGCAAAAACTGTGATGATTTTGTCATTTGAGTGGGAAAATCTGCTGACAAAAGAAAAATATGTTCTAAACTGTAATTTTAAATCCCTAGAAAACATCTGGATAGTGAACACTAGGGACTCAATTCTCAACTACATTGGTGCTAAAGATCAAGAAATTTGAGGGGAAAAAAAAATCACTGTCACAGGGGAAATCCTGGGTTCTTGGATTTGACTCCCAAAGGAGCAGACGTGGGATAAGGGTGGCCTCCAAGTTTCCATCTCTTGTGATTACTACAGCTAAGTTGGTCAGTGTAAGTCTGCAGCTAAGTCTACATTTAAGATGTAAATCCATTAACAGAAATGTCAGTTTACTATAAAGAAGGCTCTTGTGAAATTTCCTACTGAATACAGGGAGGTGACAAAAACACAGTGAAACATTTTGAGATTCCCCATCTATTTTTGCAGTTCCAGGAGGTTTGAACAAGCGCTAGAAACCAAAGCCTTTAACTGAGCCAAAGCAAATAAATCTTTTTGAGGCTCCTCTCGTATCAGTTACAAAGACACTTAAAACCTTTCAGGGACAGATGTGCTGCTGCTGGAAAATAGAAAAGCAAAAACCAACCTGAAACCACTAAGTTTTACACAGGGAGCTGGATTTTTTTAGCTATTAGAATAGATGGTTTGTCACAAAGTTTAAAAGCAGAAGGGATGAGATGTAGCTTATAAAAGTTAGGCAGAATTACAAGTGAATCATTGAAAAGATGATATTAGCCCATGATTACAGCCCTCACCTCATTACTTTGTACTGACAACTCTTTTGAACAGAGCTAATGATTAAACTAATAACTAAGAAAGCAAAACATGTTGTTCAGCCAGGCCTTGTTATCAAACACTTTTTATCAGAATGTTTCACAGTCATCTCATTGATACTGGGCAAAACCATGGTCACGATAACTTTTCCTACTCATTGACTGTTACTTGCATCTTGGTTAAACTGGAATGTTATTTTAAATATTAGAGAAATGTGTCACTTTGCTCAAATAAGGCATCTGTTCCAGGAAAATGTTATGTTTCAAAGATTAAAAAGAAGTTTTCTGGTTTAAAGAAAGCATGTGGACATCAGGATGAGTCAGTTGGTTTGAGCAGTTATTGTACATGAAATTGTATTGAATTGTGTAAATATTAAAAGTACTTTGAAATAAATCAGTTTCCAGAAGTATTAGTTTAATTTATGTCTTTGCCTTTGTTTTATGTTTATCTTTCCATTTTACCAACCAATCGGCAAGGGAGAAAATGGCAAACTTTTATGACTGAAAAAGACCAGGAGATTACATAAAGTCATGTAGTTTTGGGATTCTGACTGGAGAGTACAGATGAAAGATCAGCTGCAACTGAACTCCCCTTAGAGTGTTAAGATATGCCAGTTAAAAGTTTAGGTTTTCTGTAAACACTAGGATTATATCTATGGCCTTGATAACTTGACAATTCTTAAAATAAGTGGAACTCAGGGGATACTGAAAACCTTATAAAATAGAATATTCTGAGCAGTCATATTCCCCAAAGCTGTTTAGAACAAAATAGGGGACAATGAAAGCAGAAGAGATATTTAAATCCAAGGAGCTTTCAAGAATTTTGTAAGACTTTCCAGGGAGGTAGGGACGTAGTTGTCAATTTGCCTAAACATCTTCACTCCATATGTTTTCACATTTTTCTCCTAAGCTTTTAATGCATTTTACATTAAACAGTCATTGAATAAAAAGAAAATTGCCCTGGGATAATTTCTGAAAGAAGGTTTCCTCTTTTGAGTGGTGTGTTCTGCCCATCAAGCTACAGTTCTGGTGTTTGCCTGCTGCTGCTCCAGCTGGGAGAGCCCTGACCTCTTGCCCAACTGCTGTCTGTGGGAAATGTCGTTCCAGAGACATTAATAATAATAACATAAAGATTAGGGTATCCTAGGGCAAAAAAAGGCATAGGGTTTAGCTCTTTACACTGGGAGAAAACAACATCTAGGTCCAGGACTCCTGAGGGATGTGCTGGAGCTTTTGGTATTCATGGAGCTCGCCAGCACAAGCAGAGGAGCCTGCCTCAACGGCAGGAGCACCTGAAACCTCGGAGTATCCTTGGAGCACACAGGTCCCACAGGTGGAATTGCCCTGCAAGCACAACCATCCCTGCATGACTGGGTTTCACTCCAATGGATATTAATAAAACTTTATTTGGAGAAACCGTGCTTCAACATCTGTGATGGAAACAGCTTTTTGAAGAATGGTTTTAAGATTACAGTTGTGGTACTCAGAAAGCACCCAGTTACCTATCCTGATGGTAAGGTCCTGTCTGCCAGTGAAATGTGAATTGTAGTGCTATGGCTTTTCAGAGCATTCAGCTGTTTACCATCAGTGTTAATCTGATGCTGTTATGTGTGGGCACCTGTGTATGCTTAAACAGCTGATTCAATGGATGCTGATGAAAGAGAAATGGCCAGATTTTTTGGTCTGAGTTTCTCAGCTACAAGTGGAAGTTGGAGGAGAAATTTTTGAAGAGGGGATAAAAAAATAATAGGGCATGTGAACTGTTGATCCTCACTGTACTTGTGGATATGCTATGGATTGAAATGGACTAGGAGAGTGATCGTCATACAGGCTGAAAGAAAAGAAATTAAAATGGAAAAAAAGTTCCCTGCCCAGTTCAGATTAATTCTGGGAAGTATTGTTTTGGCAGAAAAGTTACAGACCTCATCTAGAAACTGAAATAAGAAGACACGGCAGCTAAGGCCTCTCACAAAGGTGCATTCTGACATTTGTCTCATCTTTCCCTTCATTCTTAACTCCTACAATACTGAAAACTGTTTACAAAGCAAGAGATTTGCCCAGGTGCAACAGCAAGACAAAAGAAGCTATGTGCCCCTGTGGCAGGGAGGACCAGAGGCTGCTGTAGAGAAGCTTTTAATTCTGCAGTTTCATGTGAATGTTGTCTTCATCTGCTCTGGGAACACTAAAGACTCCTTGCCTGACTCCTGGGCAAGAAGATCCTGCTACTTGCTGGTCCAAACAAAGTGATGCATCAATGGCTGCTGTCCACTATGGATGATGTCAGGCACTGCCATTCAGCTTCTGCCCCCTTTCCTGCAAACCCTGAGCTGTTGATTGCCTTCTCCAACTGCTCCTGCCTGCACTTCAGCCTGCAAAAAAGGGCAAAACCCTCTGTAATCCAGGGAGGCTGAAATATCAATGTGCTGGCTTAGAGCTGACCTTCTGAAGCCTTTTGGAGACTGTGAAATCTCATCTGGAAAGGTCACAATAAGACACTGAACACTCTTGATTAGTTCATGACCACTCTACAAAGTAGTTGGGAAATTCCCTTATTTAAGAAAATGTTGTAAACTTTAATTGAAAACTTCATGCAAAATGAATAGTCTGAGAAAAAAAAAAAAGAATACAGTCATTTTCAGGATGCTTGAAATGTTTTCTATAATATTCAATTAAATCTGTTCTGAATTTCAAAATTAATTTTGTCTATCTGTATTCTATATATGTAACGATAACATGAAAGTCAAAATGCAGTATTTCCCCCTAAATTTTTGGGTTTGGAGTTGATGCAATTCTGTAAAATAGCTTCCTTTTTAAAAACTGATTTTTCTTCTGATGGGAAGTGTAAATAATGACATTTTAATTAGGTTTATATAGAGTGGTTTACCTCATACTGTTTTGATACCTTCTCTTCCAAAATTGACATAAACCAGAACCCCCGGAATTACACAGAAAACATGAAAGCAATGCTCAATTTGTTGATTTAAAAGTACTGTGCTGAAGTCTCATGGTACTCCTATTTTATTCATTTTCCCTTCTATGGAAATTGTTGGTATATTTTCCTGAAGGCTGGTTTTGTCATACTGTTGTATCCCAGATGATTTTGGATACCACAGAAAAATCATGGTTAAAGGGAGTGTGTGAAATGTCTGGACCTCAGGTTCAAGCATGGAATGAATGTACTTCATTATCCCAAATGTAGGATGCCTTCTGCATTCATAAAGCAGTAATTTTTCAGTAGATGAGTTCTGGGAAAATAGCTAATGATTCATGAAAAAAATCCTACTTGCACACAGTTGGATGATCATCTTACTGCTACTTGCTTTTTTTCTAAGCACGAATTTGGGTGTGGGTGCACAGTGGCATGTGGATAGGGGAAGGGGGGGACTGTGTGTGCATGTGAGTTTATATATGGAATTCATATATGGATTGGGATATTCTTTTAAAGTCTGTAAAGCGTGCGTGCTGCTTTTATTCATTAGCACCTACAAAGGACTAATTGCCATCAGGCATGTAGGTGGAATTTTTGGCAGTAGGCAAGAAACGCAATAGGTTTGATGACAACCAATGATCTGCCAAAGCCTTTTCAGAAGAAGAAGCTAGTTGTCACTCACCCACCCCTTTAAATTCAAATGCAGATGCTTCCAGGGGGTGTGTGGCACCCATCCAAGTCAGCACTTGAAATGGAGGGTTTCTAACACTGTATGTGCAGACCGTGCTGTAGCTGTGGTCTAATGCACGGCCTAATGCATGAGGGCAGAGTGACATGTGAAAGCTGAAATGCAGATGGCAGAACACCTGATGCTCCGCCCTTTCTGCCATGGGGACAAGAGGATGACAAGGAGCCCATTGGTGCCATGTCCAGTGGGACCTCTCCCTGGGGAAGCCAAGGACAGAAGCTGGCTTTAGGCCTTTGTGTAAGCCCCATAAGAGCTCTCACAGAGCTCTCTACAGATTGACAAGAATGGCTTTGCAGGGCCATGGTTGATCATGCCAGGCCGGTACCCTCATGTCTAAGCTATGGCAGCAGATTTCTGGCACCTTCAGTACCAGGTTCATGTTCCCTGCTGGAGGAGCAGAGAACACTGACATCCCAGGAGGTCAGATAAGGCCCCTCTGACCTTCGGCATAGTAGGGAGGTGATGCTTTTGCCCTCTTATCCATTCAGTTCTTCAGAAAATAAATCTCTGATAGGAATTCTCAGAAGAGTGCAGCATAAAAAAAATTATGTGGCCAGAAACTGCCTCTGTGTTAAGTACTTGTACTGTTGTGAGCAGCACATCGGCTGTGGCTGAAAACTGGCCTGATCTATATGGAATCTGCAGATGGACATCTGTCATATGGTAAAGCACCATCAAATGTTGTTATAAGAAATATTACGAAAACAAAATTTTCATATTCCATCAAAATGAATGAAAGTAAACTATTTGAAAAAAAAATTTAAAAAAAGTTAAGACTATATTTGGTCTCAGCCTATGCTTTTGCAGTTAAAAACTCTTAAGAATTTATGTAATCCTTTAATTAGTTTTGCAGAGCAGGTATTAACCTCTAAGAGGGCCTACACTGATGTGACTGAGGGGATTGAGATGGGTCTCTGGAGTGTGGCTCAGATTGTTTTAATACCCCTGAGTCATGGGGGCTTCTGACTGCATTTCTCTCCTGTCACCTCAGATGACCTCCTTCTCCCCTCCCCTCGCCCACAAAAGGAGCAAGAGGTTGTAGTTCAGCAGGAATGAGGCATTTATCACCTACTGTGTTCTGGGGATATTAGTAGGATTGCTTCTTCATACTGGTTGTTTCTGTATAGGCCATACTTTTTATTTCATACCCATAGACTTGTTCAGTTTGTAGTTAGCTGTTAGGAGTCAGTACAGAAATACATGAACTCTGTGTAGTTGAACATGTAAAATAAATAAAATCCACTCCCAGAAAAGGAGGTGAGCAGTGGAAAACAAAAAATATTTTATATATTATACAGAAATTCGCATATTGGACTAACTGTGGTAGTGTAAAATTATTTCCATAAAATAATATTGTATCTGAAGTGTTTCTTAGGCCTGTTATGAGATTAATACATGCTTGCTAATCTCTTTGACAGCTTCAAAAAAAAGTGCTATGAAAGTAATAGTTATTTCTGTTCTGCTTTTTTCCTGTATTTTCCATATTACAATTGTGATCGGGAATTGGAACATCTACTTTTAACAAATGGTGGGTGGTATCTACTTCTGTTCCTATGCCGGTTTCTCCAAGTCACAAACTGACATCAGAATAACAAATAAAGAGGTAACGTAATTATGTGGTCCTATATTTCATTTCTCATAATGTCACAAAGAAAACTCATTCAAATAAAAATAATTCTTCATTTGCTGCACATGTAATTAGTATGCTTAGGCAGCAAGTTCTTTAAATTAGTGAGCCACTCACTTCAAGGCCAAATTCTGTCACCCTTTATCACATTTCATGTAAGTCCTTTCCAAATAATTTAGTATTGGCCTTTATGGGGAGGAATGCTATTCATTGTATCAGAAGTTACATAGTAAATTTATTTAAGAAGGGTATCCCTGATTTGTTGGGGTCTGATAGTCTGTGGAGCCTTAAAAAAGGTAGTTCATGCCTCTATAAACACTGTTTTCCTTACTTTCATTCTTTGAATTTCTTTGAAAGACTTCTTTACAAACACAAGTCTGATTGCTTCAGCTTTATATTTAATGGAACCTATTTATTATTTGTTACACAAAAATTTGTTGTTCTTCATGGCCGGGGTGACAAGCATCTTTTGATGCTTGTGAATGTTAAGTCACTGATGCTTGTAGGTGAAATGCAGATTGCCTTAGATAGAAAGGCAAGATTTCAGCCTGAGCGTGGTACTGCTGAGAGATGGAGAAATGTAAACCTTTCTATCCCTGGGGTGAACTGCAGTCCTTCAGATTACTGTAATCTGTATGACAAACTAATCATTCATCAAATAATACTTGTTATCAAAATACTGGCCAATGATCCCAGGAGTTTTGGGCTCTCCATGAAACTGCTCTGTTCGCCTGGTAATTTTCCTCTGAAGAACTTGAGAGATGTTTCTTTTGGCAAAGTAACCTTGACTACAGCTCCCTTTACTTTTGCTTTACTTTTTCTGGCTAGTAGATTTGCATGATCAGGCCTGGTCTTGGCTTCTTTTTCTGTCTTAAAATACAGGTTCACTTGAGCAGTAGGATCAGTGTAATAGAAAATTTCTTCTTCAAAGTTCAGTAGCTCTTATCCTTCTCTTCTTGGAATTGGAAATGCAGTAATTAGACCTGAGGTAATCCCTGCAGTACTCATGAAGCATGGTCTGTAGCATGATGTGTCTAACATTAAAAAAATATACACTGTTCCTTACTTGGAATCAACATTTCTGGATCAGGTCATAAAAATTCCCAATAAATAATATTTTACAGCCCCTTTAGGTAGCTTTTCCAGTGCTTCATAACCAATATAAATAGACAAGTAGAGAAAACTTTGTGGCAAATTAAGCCCCATTTTCTCAAGTTACTCCAAGTGTGTATGGAAAACCTTGGTCACCATCATCTCCGTAACTCCTTCTTTCTTATTTGCATGCTGTCATTATGTTTTTGCTTCCCTGTCTCCCACAGAGTAAAAATGACCAACTCCTTCATCTTTTTCTCATGCTAGCCATTTTTCTGGTCTCACAAATTTGCCTTGATTGATCCTATGGCACGATACTGAAAACCTGCCTCAATTCTGTATTTGAGACATCACCAGAAACAAGATGAGCAACACAACTACTGTTGAAGCAAAAATAGTTGAACCAAAGCCAGTTTGAATAAACATTGATGTTTAACTCAAAGAAATTATGAACTATGGCTATATGTGTCTTTCTGAGGTCAAATGAATCAGGAGGATGTACTGCATTTCCAAAGAGAGAGATACAAGAATGTGATTTCCTAATACACAGTTTTACATTTCTAATGGAACTGGACTCCACAAGTTGCTGGGTTCTCTATTTGGTATTTGTTATAAACAGACATTGCAATTTGCCAGACATTAAACACATCTGAGCATATCCACAAGTTAATTTGATGAAACATCTGTGTACATATGTGTATAACAAACCACAAAAGAAATTTTTACTGTAAAAGATAAGAGCAACTCTGTAGATTGCTTTTCTATTATCCTTTTTTTTCAAAATTATTGAAGTGTTTATTGAAGAAAGAGGAAGAAGTGAAATGGATGACTATTTTTTTGACTGTTTAATAAAAAGGATTTTCCAGTTGTGCCAAGCACAGCATGAAGAAAATCCTGTCAGTTGACCACTTCATTTAATGTCTGCAGAGAATCAACATTAGTTTACATAATTATTTAAGAGGGAATTATTTAGAGCATGATGTCAAGTTTCTGTTCTTCTTTGAAAGTGGAGAGACACATTTTTAAACTTCAGTGTTCAAATTTATGGTTCTAAATCTAAATTTAAAGTTCTTAAATCTTGAGGGTGAGGAGGTTTGGTGTTTGTTGTGGGAATTTGGTTTTGAATTTTGGGGATATTTTGGTGGCTTGTGTTGGTTGTTTTATGGTTTTTTGTTATTTGTTTTGGTTTTGGATTTTCTTGGGAAATTAAGAAAATCCAGTGACTTGGGTGTGGATGTTAGTGGAACCTGTATGTTCTTTTCATGACATTACACAAGGCCCCAAGAGTGGATTTTGGTCTGACAGACTTAAAAGCTGAATGATAATCTACAGAATAATAGGACCTGTTTTAAAAACCACATTTACATGTAAAATGATTGTTCTGGTTAGTTCGACATCTTCACACAAGCAAGGGATTCAAAACAGCATCTCAATCTTAAAATCATCATATCTCAGGGAATGCTGAAGTTCACATCTTCCAGTAGGCAAACACTATGACAAATGTCTCTCTTGGGAAGGGATTCTCTCCTGAGCTCAGTTCTACAAAACTAGCTTAAGTAAATAAATAAAACATGCTTTAGAAATCTCACCACCATGTCATATCCTGTTGCTTCCATTTACATGAAACAATGTGTTGCAAGAAGTTGATCCATTTTGCTTAAGCTTTTTAGTAGTGTGACATTAACCAATGTGAAGTCCACCCGATGGAAATATCATCAGTATCTTTGTGCCTTTAGGTGGAACTGGGGTTTCCACAAAAGGATGTGGTCTTTAGGTTTATCATCCCAGAAAAATATTGAAGTTTGTTCAATATGTTATCCATCTGTATCTCTGTATCCCCTGCTGCTCATTAAAATCGCCTTCTAGAGCTTTGATAACACATTGAACATTAACTCCTCTTTTTGTGGGAGTTGTAACATTTAGAAGTATAGTACTGTCACCAGCCTACAGTCTTAATCTGCCCATGAGGAAGAGCGTGAAGGGTGTTCTTTGGTACTGATTTCTCAATGCTGAAATATTTTTGAGGCATATCATAGGGTTTCTAATTTTTTTTTTCCACTCAGGAGAAAAAGTTGAACTAAGATGTTTTTGGCACCTGATTTATTATTAGAGTGTGATGAAGGAGAAAAGGTTTTATTGTTGCTTTTATTTTGTGAGCATGGAGAAGTTTTATTCAGGAATGGAAAACAGATTATATGCTACTCTTGACCTGATACAGTTTTAAAAATGGTGCTTCAGAGGTACCAAGCAGATCTCTTTAGCTGCACAAATAATAGTGGGAATAAAAAAAAAAAAAAAGCTGTAAAAGAGGAGAGAAGAGGTACTAAAGGTCATACAATGGCTGACAGCCATAACAGTACAACAGTACAGTTATATTCTGTTCCAAAGAATGTGTATCTGTTGAATGAATGGATTTCTTTGTTTTGCATTTATCCTTAAAAGTTGTTATTATTCCACACTTCAGTTCCTATGAATCATTCAGTAATGTTAAACAAATTCCCAAAAGTGAGCAAATATTAGTCACCTATTTCCTGACTGATGCAGGTAGCTGCGTGGGTGGACAGGTGGAGGCAGGTTAGACTGTAGCTATCACTATATTTTCAGCATTCTCTTTCTGCTAACTAGTTTTCCTTCTAATCCCCTGAACAGATCACCTGCGTGGAGACAGGGGCAGAAGGATTATCCAGGCATTTACCACATAACTCAATATTAACATTTGTAATGATATTAATAATTCTAATAATGATAATAATTATTAAAATTAATAATAATAATAATGATAGATAAATATCCCAATCATAATAGACAACTTTTTTGGCATGGGGTAGTACAAACTTCACATGGATGACTTACCTGTGTATAGTCCTACATGATTTCTTTGTATTTTTCATGCTTCACATAATAGGATAAAGGCAACAAAAACTGAAAAGACTTTTTCCTTCCCTCACTTTCAAAATGAAAAGTACAGCTGTGCTTGTTTTAGCAAACAATATTAAGGCCACTGTAGTTTAGAGGTGCAGTGTCCAGACAGGAAATGGATTGTCTTTGAATAAGAAGGAAGACAAAGCAAATCATCCTTCACACCTAATGCAACTCTCCTAAAATCCCAGCCTATTTTTATCATTCTGTCACATTAGGTCTGTCTTGCCCTCCATTTGCTGTTCTGTTCTCCAACAAAGTAATTTTCAACAAATCCAGTTCTGCGGTGTGGATTCTTTTAGTCCAATTACCTTCTGCACATAAAAATTTTTGTCCTTACCCTGCAATTTCTGTTTTGTGTGGCTTTGTGCCATGTTGTAATGATGTAACATCTAATTAATGTAGATTGAATAGGCTACTTGAACTGAATTTCATGAACTTCTATCATAGAGTGGTTTGGGTTTGGAAAGACCTTAAACACCATCTAGTTTTCACCCTCCTGCCATGGGCAGAGACACCTTCCACTAGACCGGGTTTCCCAAAGCCCAGTACTGGCCTGCCTCAAATTCTTCCAGCATGGGGCATCCACAGTTTCTGTGTGAAACCTGTTCCAGTGTCTCAACACTCTCACACTAAAGAATTTCTTCCTAATGTCTGAAGGGAATCTACCCTCTTTCAGTTAAGAGCAATTCCCCCTTTTTCTAGCACTACATGTCCTTGTATAAAGTCCCTCTCCAGCTTTTTTACAAGCCACCCTTAGGTACTGAAAAGTTGCTATAAGCGGCCTTCTTGGATTTCCCAGGTGTTTGTGGCAGAGGCCAGTCAGGCTGTGCAGAGGATGTCTGATGTCCCCAGTTCTGTTATAAAGCAAGGCCTGAAGGGCAGCAGTGTTGGCTTCTGCCCATCCATGTCATCAGCTGATTAGTAGGATAAACTAATCCTACTTCAGGATAAACAACCCCACCTTTCTTGTCTTGTCTTCATGAGAGAGGTACTTCAGCCCTCTGAATACCTTCATGGCCTGCCTCTGGAGCCACTCCAGCAGTTTCACATCTTCTTATGTTGGGGACCCCACACCTGGATGCCAAACTCCAGGCAGGGTCTCCCCAGAGCAGAGTAGAGGGGATCATCCTCTCCCTTTCCCTGCTAGCCACACTGGTTTTGATGTGGCCCAGGACACCATTGGCTTTCTGGGCTGCCAGTGCACACTGACAGCTGGCATCCTGCTTCTTGTCAACCAATATCCCCAAGTCCTTTTCCTCAGGGTTGCTCCCAAATTATTCTTCAACCATCCTATATTCATTTGTGGGATTAATCTGAGCCATGTGCAGGACCTTGCGCTCAACTTTGTTGAGCCTAATGAGGTCTGCACTGGCTCACTTCTCAAAGCTGTCAGGGTCCCTCTGGATGGCATTATCCCTCCCCTCCAGTGTGTTGACTGCACCTCACAGGCTGCTGTGGTCAGCACACCTGCTGAGGGTGCATTCAATCCCACTGTCCATGTCACTGAAAGAACTGTTAAGCAGCACTGGTCTTAGTGCCAACCCCTGAAAACCACTATTCATCCTATGTTTTGGGAGCATTCAGTGTGAAATCCTCACTATTTTAGGAGAGTTCAGACTGTGTCAGTTCAGCCTTCCTAAATTATCAGACCCAGTGGCAAAAATTTGGTTTATGGTCTTGCTTCAAACATGAGGTGTCAGGACTATAAAGATATGTAAATTAACCTAATACACACTCCTTAAGTGAAGACACAGAAGCAGAGGATCATTTGCTTTATGGGAGTGTATTGTTTGGCAAAACTAGTTTGACATCTCCCCTCCTGAATATTGTCTTGGAAAGATTTTTTGGGTGTTTATATGAAAACACTTTAACTAGTATTTACTAGCATCAAGTGTTATCAAATACTCCTTGGAGGATATGGTTCTGCAGAACCCTTCTGTGTTTACATTAATCTCTTTCTTTAGGCCACCTGACAAAATCCTTATATAAACTACAGTCAGAATCAGTGCAAGACTTTAGTACCTCTTCAGATGTCCTTCCTGGCTTCAGCCTTTGGTCGAGACCTCCTGTTGCACATCACATCTGAGAAACAGATCTGTCCTGCTTTACAGTTGATAAACCGGCTGAAGTCACTATCTTCTATTTAAAAATGAATGGCAAGATGGTGGAGCTCCAGATTTCCTAGGGCTGCACTCTTGGAGAGTAAATTGTACATAAATCACATGAGAGTTCTTAGTCTATACCTCTTTGCTTTTATAAATGCAGTTGATGTTACATAAATGGACTCAGCAATTTATGCCAAATCAATGTGTCAAAACAATGTCAATGTTGCCAGTTCTTGACATATTATCAGATGACAATGCTTTCTTCACAAGGACATTTATCATAAAAACCCAAAAGGAAAGGATAAGAGAGAAATCCTAAAAATCCTTATTTTTTATTGTGTTATAAACAATAAATACATGTATAAAATATATAGACTTCCTTAAGTTAATCATTAGTTCATAACTGGAATGATTTACCATTCATTAGGAGCTGGGATGGGGAGAAAAGCATGTAATAGATGGCTCTTGATTATTCTCCTTTTATATATAGCACAGTTCTCGACAGTAATGAATACATTAACCAAACAAATGAAACCCTGATTGCTCTCTGAAGAATTCTGACACCAGACTTCATGAATCCCTCTGTGGGGAAAGTATACACTCAATAACCAACCAGCCTTTTTGTGTGTGCCTTACTTTGATTTTGTTTTAAGTACATCTTTGCTAGTATTAAAATTTAATATAGCTTATACAATTAAAAACTCGTGCAATTTTTTAAAAATATGGTACAACTTGATTACATTTCATGTGGTTTAACATGTTTAGAGAATTATTTTAAGAAGTTTTACCATTGTAATTAAATGCAGACATTTATAAATGTTTCGTGTCTGCAAGTTGTGTTTGGCTGATGCAAAGTCTGAAGTTAAATCAGCCTGACTATACCACAGTAACAAGTAAAATTTCATATTTATACTATTCTACATTTTTTTTGTAAGGTCTTATCACTCAGTGATAGAGAGTATGTTCTCAGTGATACCTGAAGTGACTATAGCTGCCTGCTGTAGCCCACCTCTTCCTGGAGTCATGAAATGAGCTGTTGCAGCATAAAAATTCAGCCTCTCTGTTGGAGAAACCTCACTGAGAGCTGCTCAGAGTCGTTCTCGCTGGCGTGGCTGCCTCAGCCCTTCTGTCTGCGTGGCTCACAGAGGAGCCAGATGGGTCAGCTCTCATTTCTGGCTGTTAGCCTTATGGAAAGCTGGGGAGAAATCCATGGCCTTTAAGGTGTCTCTTATGCACAGCAGAGGCCAGCATCAGTTTTGCCTTATTCAGCTGGCACAGTGAAACATGAGGAACAGTCCAGCGGATGTAGAAGTAGTGACAATGGAGGTCAGTCCTAGAAAGTTTTGTGATTTTCTGCCATGTGGTGGCTGGAGGATTTTTTATTGTCTTTAGAAATGGAAGTAGGTTTTACAACTAGTTCAAGAATTGTTTCTGTTCCTTCTCTGGAGGCCCCCGAGTACCACACTGTTGGGAAACATGTAGGAAACACCAAAAAATTCTGATGCCCAGTACAGACACTGATCCAGGACCACCCTTACTTATAAGAGAGATATCCTGTATGTCTCTGCTTGTTAGGTGAGAAAAAGGCAAAGATCACAGCTCTGAGAAGCCAGAAGAATGTGGGGGACGGGGTAGGGTATGTGATAGTTTCTAAATTTGCCTTTGTAGAGTTCATAATTTTGTAACAAGCAGAGATATACCCAAAGAAAACAGCAGTTCTGAGCTGAAACTCCACAAGTTTGTGGGATGTTTTGTTTTGGGTATTTTAAAATAAAAAGAAAAGAAAGTTGTTAGATCATTGAAGGCATTTTCAGTAGTGGATAGGTCACAGAATAACAGAATGGGTAGGGCGGAAGAGAGGACAGTGGGTCATCTGGTCCAATGATGATTATTTTTCTTTGAATAATAGGGAGTAGGGAAAAAAATCTGTCAGGAAGCCTCTGGATTGATTGGAGTTTTCATTGAAAAGGCAGAGCAAACACTTTCACGTCCTCCTTTTCTTTTTCCCATCTTCTTTTTTGAATTTTTCTTCTTTCCTGAATGTACTGGGAACTTGCCATGTTCTGGGTCAGGAAAAAGACCAGCCAGTTTATTATTATTTTTCCTTTTAATGAAGCTGATTTCTTTTCCCAGCATGTGCATTTTGCAGTCCACTGGTTTGGACAAGGAAATCTGTCCTTGTTAAGAAAAATACTGAATAAAACAGAGCTGTTAGCCCATATCCAAAAATATTCTATGTTTTTGTTTTGGGTTCTGCTGGAAACACGACATTAACTTTGCCTCAGGACACTAATTAACAAACTGGCCATTAATTGCTGGTAATAAGGAACTTGTCAGCAGTCATTGTTCCCTTAAACTGCCTAAATTCAAGAGGACAAGTTTAGAAGAACCCCTCTGAAAGATCCCTGTCTTTTCTCTCAAATGAGAGAAACTCTCAGTAAGTGAATGAAAAGGACCTTGGGACCTCAGATAATGTTATTTTCTGAAGAAATAGTGATTTGTCTAGAAATGGCCAGTAATGTGATGCTAGAATAAGTTAACCTTGACAATTATTCTTGCCTTTGACTAGAAGCAAGCTTCACTAAAAATAGTCATGAGAGAAAGTGATTCCATTCCCAAGGATTGAGGTGATAGTCATGTATGTATTTCTTGCCTGTCTTCAATTCTCCTGTTTGTACAAATGATGAAATGGTAACAGATAGGTGTGGTGACATTACAGACAGAAATAACTGTTGCTGCCATTTACTCCAAAAGTGAAAAGTTGGCCTGAAATTGGAACAGGTATCTTAGGCCCCAGGGCATTGGGAAAGGGGTTGAGGTGCTCGGAGTTAGGGGTGGAAAAGCATTTCACTATACACAATTAATCGCAATGTTCAGGCAGTTCCTAGGCAGCTTCTGACTTCTTTTCCCAGAGATACAATGCGTCTATTTTGATAGTTTCTGATTTTCAAAGAAGATGTGAAAAAGCATATAAAACCAGATAAAATTCTTGTTCAGAGGAATTAGAAGTTGTCTCTTATATTCTGTATGTTAGAGAAGACATGTAAAAGAAACCCCACACCCACCAACAAAAAAAACCCAATGAAAAACAACCAACCAAAAAAAAAAACCAAAAAAAAGCCCCCAACCAAAAATCCTCCACATATTTTTACTTGGAACAGAAATCCAGAACTCTTGATAATGAGAGTTTATTGCTCTGCTAATGTTTGTTTTTTCAGATCTAAGGAGACCAGTTTCTCTCTTCATGAGACATGACAAAAGTGATAATTTCTTTCTATCCTCCATCATGTAACCTTTTTATTTCTTTTCATAACATTTTAAATAACCTTTTAAACATCTGGAGTTCAAGGAATTTTACCTTGAAATTACTGTGAGAAAGGGTAGATTTTGATTATGTACTATAGTATCTTTGTCTTTATTGTAATATCTCACATTATTGTGGGAATGTTGAGATCACTTAGATATGAATTGGTATTTGGATTATAAAAACTTGTAAAATAAATTTTGATGATTGCAAAATGGATCAATGGAGGAATAAAACTTGCTAACATTTGAAATTTAAATGTATTAATGCATAGAGGAGTGTTGTTTCATATTCAAACTGAAAAAGTTTTTTTAAGAGTCACAGACCTTAATTCAAGAAAATAAATTACAAAATTAGATGCCACCCCTCTGTTCTATCTTCAATTGCCTTCCAAAACTTGGGGAAAGAACTTTAATTTCTGGCAAGAAAAGAAAACATATAAATGCACGTATCTTTGCTCCAAATCACTGTAAGTTTACTTATGCTTTTCATTTATGTTTACTTTTTCAAGACATTTTGATATTATGGAGAAGTGTGGGGGTTGGGAGCTTGAATAGATTTTTGATTAATTCCTGAATATTTTTTCATTTTTGCCTTTATTAAAGATGTACAGTGGAAAGTAGTATAGAAAAACAAAATTTTCCCAAACCCAGAAATTTGTAAAAAAATATACAAACAACAGGAAACAGAAGTTTAAAGAGTCTCCAAACCGAGAAAGATTTTGCAACCTTATGGTGCCAAAATCAAGATCTATTAAACCTGATAGACTTTTTTTTTTTTTTAAGGACTGAGTGTTCATCCCTGTTAAGGCAGATTTGCTTAAATGAGTGTGGTTGGTTGATCTTCACTAGTTGCCAGATCCTCTCCAAAGTCCGTCTATCACTTCTCCTCAACTGGTCGGGGAGACAAAATATAATGAAAATCATGAGTCTTATCAGGAGACAACATAACAACGGGGCAAAACAGACCTGACTAGGGCAAATTAATCACATTTATTTAATTTACTGCCAATCAAAATCAGAGTAATAAAATGAAAAATAGACTCAAATCTTAAAATCACTTTCTACCATCCCTATCTTATTTCTGGGCTCAGCCTCACTCCTAATTTCACTACCACTTTCCTACCAGTAGCACAGAGAAGTTGGGAATTGGGCTCACATTCAGTCCATCACACCTTGTCACTCTTCCATTCTCACTCATTTCCCCTGCTCCAGCATGGGATTCCTCTCAAAGGAGACAGTCCTTCATTAACTCCTCCAACGTGAGTCCATCCCACAGGATACTGCCTTTCCCAAACAGCTCCAGCATGGCTCCTCTCCCCGGGGTCATGAGTCCTGCCAGCAAATCTGCTGCAACATGCGCTCTTCTCTTCATGTGTCCACAGGTCCTGCCAACAAACCCTCTTCAGTACAGGCTTCTCACAGAGCCACAACCTCTCTCAGGCATCCACCTGCTCCAACATGAGGTCCTCCAGAGGCTACAGGTAGATATCTGCTCCACTGTGGTCTTCCATGGGCTGCAGGGACGCAGCTGCTTCTTTGGTCATGAAACAATCTTTCATTTAAATAAAGGATTTTGCTTTACCTCAGGTGAAAAGAAAAAAGTTATTTTTAAAGGAAATTAGCAACATACTCAAAAGTTCTTGTTCTATTCTAAGAATATTGTGCAGAGTAGGTATAACCTTCTCATCAGCTCTATTAGAGTGCCAAACTGTAAGGCTCTTTTCAAGTTTATAATTCCATAATTAATTAACTAAATATTGTGCATTGGCTTTGCCTTCGGCACCTTAATATAAGTTTTCATAGCCCTTTATTCTCCTCAGTGTCATCTGACCTGAGCTTTCACTACCCATGAGAAAAGGCTAGGGAGTAGTGTTTAGTTCTCTCTTCAGCAAAGCCCATTAAAAGACAAAGCTTGAGCTTGTTTTATTATGAAAAACTCCTTGCTTTCCCCTGTTCTAAATGTAATAAACCTGAAAACAGGTGCACTGGCTCAGTTGGCATATCTTCTGCTTGCTCTTGGACAGTTCTTAGCAAAGATGCATTGTAAAATGGTGCACTATTTCCTATCCAACTGTGTGGCTTGGGTTTTCTAATATCCTGAAAAAATTGCCAGCAGGTAGAATTCTAGCTCTTCAGAGCAAGCAACATTTTACTTCCCCATGCAAAGACAATTTCCTAGCTTTGCCCATGAGTAAGACTAAAGTGAAGGATGTAATATGCAGTTGGCATAAATCCACCAGAACCTCTGAACTTATTCTACTGTGCTATGAAAATCACAAACTCCACTAACACATACAGCAAAATCCCTGGGTCAATTATGTCCTGTGTTTGAACGACCATTCTTTGAAATTTTCAGCTAAAGCAGTTTGCACATACAGCAACTCTGTCATACATCCAGGCTTATATTCTCAGTTCAGAAAAACAGGGTTTAAGAAATCACAAAATTTCTGTTAACTCATGTCATAATTTAGATTCTATTGCTAAGGCCTCAGCAGTCCACAGGTTAAAATATATTTCCACTGAAAATGACAGGTTTAAATTTTTATTTACTAGTAAAAATAAAAGTGTATTTTTTTCTGATAATTAATTAATTTGATATATTGAGATTTTACCTATAAATAGTATCCTGCAATAATTTTGTCATTAGAGTAATATGACTTGGTGTGGTAGACTTCATGCATTTCTGTTATGGGCAGCTGATATTTTACATTTAAATTAACATAAGAAATCCTAAAAATGGAAAACGGAAAAATATAACAAGATAATAGCCATAACAAGAAGAAATTCTGAGGATCTACCGTCTTTAATTTTAATGGAGACAAATATAACTCTTTGGAATAAAGACAGAATGTGATTTTTATGCTATTGTGGTCTTTCACTGGCAAAGAAGTGGTTCCAAAGTTAGTTTTTCTATTAGGTTGAGACCATGTTCTGGCAGGGCAAAGTGGTATTCCAGAAGATGATTGTAATATGTGGACACGGAAATAGAGACAACTCAATTAGAATAGAAAAGATTATTTAACTCTGTAGAAAATGCTCAACTGCCTCTAGAGTATTGGCTTGTTAAAACCTCTGGGTTTTTCTCAGAAATGTGATGGGCTTTGGAACAGTGTTTAGGAATCATTTCATGTCCAGAAAAGACATGCTAGTTAGAAAACCTAAGGAAATTCAAAGGGATTAGTACATTGAAAAGCAGGTTGGAGGCTTACACAATTATCCTTCCAGTATTTACCTTGTAGAATACACTTTTAATAATAGTCTTTTATTATTTATAAAAATATTATTTATAGGCTTTTATTATGAATTATTTTATGTCTAACAGAGAATCATATAATGAGAGGCAAATAGTAGAAAATATCTTCAGACAAGAAATGTGAACAACTCTTAGTAGAGAGGGTAAGGAACACTGGACAGCAGTGTTTAAAGGCAATTAAGATTTTTGATGTGTTTCTCACTCAATTTGGAAAGTAGCAACAGGCTTTCTCCACACTGTGTATGCTTTAACTTACAGTAATTCTTTATTTTGACTTTGGACTTCAAAATGTCAGTATCAATGAGAGAAAACATCCCCCCTTCTTCCCCTTTTAAAGGTGTACAGAGCAGTGGTGTTACCTTGAAAAAAATCTTTATTCTAAAAGAATCTATGGAAACTTATGAATTTTGCCATTAAAAACAAAGCAAACATCACAATGCATTTCTGCATGTGCTGAAATTTACTGCATTTTACTGCATGTGCTGGTTACATAAGAGCCACAGACCCCTCCAACAATAAAATACTCTGAAACTGTGATGACTGGGAAAATGCTTACAGCTAAACCAAATGGATTGATTTGGTAGGAAGTGAATCACACAGACTTGGATGTCCCTCTGCTACCCTTCAACATTGTTTGATTATTTTGTTAATTCTGGAATGTTGAATTCATTCTCAGAAGACAGCTATTGAGCATCAATACAAATTTGTTTTCCTACCTGCTGGGTATTTATTTTCCCAGCCTACTCTTTTTCAGAACTGTTAACACCTTTTGGTCTTTATCTGTTTTCAGCTACTGTTGCCCAAGAAGTATAAATGAGAGTTTTCCAGCAGTGTCCATTACAGAGGATTAAATTTATAGGGGAAGATCCACTGTAAATTGGCATCACCACCCCTTTTGAAACCTTTGTCAGCATCCAGCTGCAGCCAAGCAAGCTTAGCTTTTCCTGGTGTGCTGAAATTTCCTGGTGTGCTGAAATTTGCTGAGGCACACCCTGGTGAAGGTGCAGACTTGCTCTAAATCCATACTCAGAACCTTTTTCCTCACATTTTTCAGAGGTCTCTTGTGAAATGAGAGCCCTGGCTTTCCCCAAGGTGGGGATAAACAGCCTCGGACACAATGCACACTCACAGAGGGATGTGCAGCAAGGTCTCCTCTCTTCATCACCTGGGTTAGTTACCTTGGCCTTTACCAGAACAGGCTCTGCCCTACTCCCCTGTCAGAAACAACTGAAAGAACTACTGGCCACAGAAGGACAGCCTCCTATTCCCCTAACCCTTTTGTTTTTCCTGCCTCCCATCGCCTTAGCTTTTGCTGTTTTCCTTCCCTCTCAGTCTGAAGAATCATGAAACAATAACAAATACGGGAAAGGCCATTTTTTTTTTTTTTTTAAGTACAAGAATACTTATTTCCTTGTTATGCCTATTACATATCACTTTGGGTCAGAATTTTTATTGTCCCATTTATTTCAGGTGGAGCAAAGTTGAGTGCTTCTCATCTCATGTCTTTTTTCCTGCCCTTCTAACCTGACAACCTGTGAGTGAGGAATGAATCTATATGCCAAGTTGATGCCTACATAAGCCCAGAAGGGAAATTAGACTACTCACCTTCCAACTAGGTACTTTTTCTGGAAGGAAAAGACTGCATAGTGGTCTTCCAGTATTGTAGATAATTAGAATCTAAAGACATCCTAATCTTTGTAATACATGCACATTGTCAGATGCTTGGGATAGTTAATAATAATTTTGTGCTGTTGCTGCATTTTTGATCTTTCCTAAAGAGAGTAAAAGTCAGCTTTAATATTTCAGAACCCAATTCTTCTTAAAGTAGATATTACTATTGCACATTCCTTATTTTTCTATGTTACTATGTCTATACAGTTGCAAATATAAGAGTATAATTGACTTACATCAAGATAAAACTTTGTAAAATTCAAATTCTAAAGAGGAGATTCAGTTTGGATCCCTGACTTCAATCAGTTTGGGTTAATACACTTCCTGTTCCAAACTGTAACTCACATCACAGCATCTAGAATTTTATGCTTTGTAAAAAATTTTCTACCAATGGAAGACAAGCAGGCTGAGCAAGCACATCATTTTCCTGGGGAAGGCTATAGTCTTTGTCAACCCAAGAAATTTCTACTTTATGAAGCATGCTGGAGCAAGCTGCACACATCACTACCCTCACAGAGTTAGAAAGCTGCTTGCAGAAATCCATTGCAAACCAAACCAGAGCCAACCTGGCATGTAACGAGCTCACCTAGGGGCAATGCAACACACGTCTGTATCTTGAAAGCAAAATATATTCTGGTGCTAACATTTATGTTTCAATATAAAACTGTGACATAACATAGGTTTTATACTCCCTTGATTTGTGTTTATAACACAACAGGGGATTATTCTTTGATGGATTATGCCCTTTGGTATTCCCAGGTACACTGAGCTTATTTTACGATAGCACAAGTAGTTTTTAGGGTGTTTTTATTTAAATGCTGTGCATAATATTTGAATGTGTTTTTTCAGTTTCTGAATATTTACAAAATATCTACAAATTATATTTACTTTTAGAATCCCATCTGATAAAAAACTACTTTGATCTGTATTTCAATTAAAGGAATTGTGCTGTAAAGGAGATTATAATTGTAAAAAATTTGGCATTACACTCACATCTGATTTTGCAAAGGTATAAATAATTGAGGGGGTTTTGCATGTTCTTCTTTCTCTTCTATACAAAGGATACATATTCTTAAACAGGCTTCTCTGAACTGTCTTTTCCTAGATCTCGTTTTGTTGAGAACAAAAGGTGGGTGGGGGGGCAGGGAGAGAGAGTTTAAAAATATAAGAGGAAAAACACAATGTAGAATAATGTTTGTGGTTATTCTAAGAGTCTGCTTTACCATTGACTATGGCAGCCACTGTTGGGCTTCTTCTCTCTTTTTCATTCTCTCATTCTACACTATTTCACCCTTTCTTATTATAATCTTAAGGTTAAAAGAAGTTCCTACATGTCCTAACAAGGTACTGGCATCAGCTGAGGACTCACTGAAAGCTATTTTGGAACAGTGGTATAATAACCCTAAATTTTCTCTGGTGTCTTTCAGTTTTATTAAGGTGCAATCAGGCTAACAGGAATTGCACACCAAAATTTAAGTTTAGGAAGTGGGAAATGCAAGCTTACTGCAGGTCTTGTGGCTAAACTGCATGCAAGACTTAGCTGAGAAAACATATTGGTTATTGGCAATTGTGGAGTAAATCCCCACATCTGTGGCTTCAACCATGTCATCAAGCTATCTTGTTTCTGCATTCATCTAAGGTTCTACTTCAGTGATTGTCTTTTCCATGTTAACTTGCTTGTGGGCCCCAGTTTGGTGTGATTCAACTAGTTCTTTAGTGAGAAACCTTTAGTGAACAAACCAGGGAAGAATTTCATGTCAACAATGATACTGTCCAAGAAGGGTAACCAAAGAGTCTGGGGTTTTGGGAACAAGGAAATTCTATACTGGAATCACATACATATATATACATATATATATATATATATATATATATATATATATATAAGAAAATGTGATGAATGAGAAGGCCAGAGGAGCTAGGGTGCAGAAGGAGCTGAAGCCAAAGGATAACTTAGTCACACTGACTGGCATTTCAGATTTCCAAGAGAAGTAGTAATGCTATATGGAATGCAGCTTTCAATCTGTAGGTTGTTCCCCTGAGGAAGACACCTTTCACAGCTTCAGCTTTTCAAGAGTGCTCTCTCATGCTGTGGATAATTGCTCTGGCTCATTGCAATGGATCCTCAGATGAGTCCTGGCTCCACCAGCTGCTGTGTGCAGTATTCCTAAAGACCATGGTATATTTAGCCAGCTTGTGAGGACGGACATTTCCTTCATGAGCCTGGGTATTGAAATGCATTTCTCCCACAGCTATTGTTTATACTTTCAATGCAGGCCTATGTTGATGTGTCTTTCTAAAAATAGCTATTAAGCTGAGGTCAATATGGGAGATGTCACTCAGGTAAGCACCCCCTCACACCAATCAGCTGGTTTAGCTAAGAGCCAGCTGCCCTTTTACTCCAGCTCTCCCTTGCAGGTTGAAAAGCAGCAGTACTTTTTTTTCCTTTTTCCTTTTTCAAACAGTAATAGAGTCTCTTCAGAAGAAACTGTTGAAACCTTACCAATGTGGCCACTCAGTTTCCGTGGTTTAGGGCAGTTCCTGGAGGAACAAGTCCTTCTTATATTAGGCTCGGGATAGCAAAAATTGAAAGAATGAGACAACTCATGTGCTGGGTCCCTCTCAGCCATACGTTTGATGCTGTTTCCTATACTTTCCACTATGTTTAATCTGTCTGTGTTTTCAAAAGAGAATAGGAAGATGGTGATTCTATTGATTTTTTAGTTTTAGACCTGACTGATAAACAGTTTATCTATTTACCTCTGCTCAGTAAAATTATTCATGATTTGATTGATTATTGTAATAAAAAGGGTAAACAAATAAGTTCATTGAAATGCACACAATTTTGTGTTCGAAAATGCAGTTCTAATTTAACTCTGTTTCAAACCACCAAACAACTGTATGCTATTTGAAGATTTTGTGGACCTGACTTTATAAAAAACACAGAAAGATCAAAGCCAAATAGTTACAAAATTTGCTAAAGAAAGCAAGGAAGGATGTTCTGTTGGTAAAGTTTGAAATAATGAAAAATGAGCATTAGGTTTTCAGGTCAGAAGAAAGAGATCTCAGGGAGAAAATGTCATATGCAGTCAATACAAAGAAGCCTTTCAAGAAAATAGGCTTTATAAAAACAAATGAGAACAAGACCTGAACAGTTTTATAGGGCTGCATTCAGCAAAGAGGGATTACAATGACAGAGAACAATGATAACTGCACTGCAGAAGCTTGAGACGTTTCATTCCAGTTCTGCGAAAACACAAAAGGTTCAGGTAACAGCTCAGGCTCTATATGAACTTGGAAAACTGGGCAAGAAATCCGATGGCAGAAGACTCAGTCATGACAGGGACAGTGCTTCCTGCCTGTGGCCCTGCATGAGACATGGTTGTGGTGGGTTGAGCCTGGCTGGACACCAGGTACCCACCAAAGCCACTTCACCGCTCCCCTTGTCAGCTGGACAGGGGAACAGAAATACAGCAAAGGATTGTGGCTGGAGATAAAGACATGGAGAGAGATTACTCACCAGTTACCATCATGGGGGAAACAGACTTGGCTTGGGGAAATTATTTTAGTTTATTACCAATCGAATTCTTCCCCAGAAAAGGAGAAGCAAATTCTCACAGAAGCTGTCCCTGTAGCCTCCCATTATGAAACCCTTTCCACACAAAACCAATACAATTGTGGACCCTCTCACATTAGACATGGACTGAGGTCATGAGATACATGTTGGAAAATAGGAAGAAAGAGAATTATTGATGATTTCTGCTGCATTTACAAGTGTGTTTTCTTAGTTAAACCATACCAACCAAGATACATGTAGCAATACAGCAGTGTAGGAATATTCTGGGGAGAAATCAGCTGTAATATTTAACAGTATGCTCCTCTGTGAGGATAGATATCTCTCTGCCACTTCAAACTTTACTGTGTATCTCATTTGAAAGTAAAATCATGAGCCAGAGACTGACATTAAAGGTGCACACTGTAGTGCTGGGAGATGAGGCTGCCCTGTTAAGGCTGGTTCCACAACAGCAGGCTCAGGCTGAAGAGAGCCAGCAAGGCCACACTTCAGACATAAGGAAAAGGCAGCTCAGACCAGAGAGCAAAAGTAGTCAGTTTTCCTTCAGATCACCCATCAATCACTGGGGGATGAATCCATAGAGAAGAACGGGTAAGACTCCTTAAATAGAGGGATGCCCTATGCACATTTCTCAGTGTCCCTTTCCAAAAGCCAGCCCATCATACCTCCTGGACTGGAGAGTTACTGAAATTTCTATCTTATTGCAATTCCCTGTGCCTAGTTTCAATGCAGAGCAAGGACCAGCTGATTTACTGTTTTCCTGAAGAATCCATGCACTTTGCTATCCTGCCAAGAAGGATCTAAGCTCCTTTACTGAGCAGACAACCAAAGCACTGGAAACTATGAGTCAAAATGCACAGGGATCTGAACGAGGTGGGAGTAGGCCTCTGCTGGAGAGACATTGGACATTGTGGGACAAACTATCAGGGAAGGAGGCAGGCTGAAGACAGCAGAAACACTAAAGAAGCTGATGGCCAAGGCAGCAGAAAAGTCAGAGAAAAATTTTTATCATGACTTAAAGGCAGAGTTTGTAGGGAGAGAGTTGTCAGGGAAAAAGCACAGATATCTTAGAATTCAACAAAGGGTTATCTTAGAGGGGCAAAGGGTTGGTCTCCATTCTCCATTAAGAAACAGTCCTTGGCCAGAGGAAACTAAGGTTTGAGCTCCCTGGTAGTGCTAGTGACTGCTTAGGTGATTGATCATCTCAGGACCCAGTGAGTTTCAGCAGCTCAGCCTGGAGAAGAATTTATATTTATGACATATCAGCTCATCTGACTTGCTTTTATTGAAGCAGAGAGCACCTGACTGAATAGCTGTGCCAGCAGGTCCACAAGTCAGCAGCGCCAGCAAATAGTGCAGATAAACAGTTGGGAGCAAGGCAGGGCTGGCAGTGTCTTCACTTGGCTCTGCTGCAGTAAGGTCAGGATGTGTGACCACAGTCTCAAAATGGTGATCAGCCACTCAGGTCAAAATTACCTTCAGAGAATGCATTGTTATTTTGGTGCCCATGTGCTAAATTGTGAGAAAGCAGCATGGAAGGTTTTTCTCTTTTAGAGAAAATAAGGAAGAAGGGAACTCTTCACCAGTTTTCTGTGATTACAATGTTCAAAAATAAGCTTCACTTCTCTTTATTAAGAAGATCCAACATAAATTATTGAAAAACTTTCTGCAGTTTTTTTTATGAGTCTGCAGTTTGCTGAATGCCCATCATCATCACCTGCTAGAAGCTTTCACCTCCCTTTCAATGAAAGTTTATCCTCTCTGGTTGCTCTTCTCCATGGTGGGGAAGGTGATGACCTCTCCATGTGAATGTTGTGCTCCTTCTGTCACACTCAGGGCTCTGCATTGCTACTGTGGAGACACTCAGGAAATTTTTGCCTTTCCTCAACTTTCTGGATGTGTCATGTTTTTGTTTGGTGACCACACTTACCTTGTCCCTATCATTTTGGCTTCCCTTTTCTTTTGGTGTGTGTGCATTTTCCCCGGCAGCCTCAGCTTATTCTGTTCACATCCTTTCAGGATTATGTGGTGCTGAAACTGTGATGACTCAGAGAGTCACTCTGGGCAGCTGGAATGGCAGCAGAGCTGAGCACTACAGGGGGAAAGACAGAGGGCTTAGGCAGGGCGTGATGCTGAGCTCTGGGGTTGGGAGACTGCCTGGCAGCCTTGCAGGCCACCAGGGCAGCTCTGGGACTTCTGTCTGTGCTTCTTTTGATTCTGGCTGAGCACTTTCGCCAGTCAAGTCTTAAACTTTCTTCTGCAGTCATCAGAGAAAAAAACGAGGATTTTTCATTTGAAAAAAAATTTTAAAAGACAAAAGGAGGTAGATTTAGGTATATTTTACATAATTCCTCAAAGAAGGCTCTAGAAATTGCTATTTATAATGATGAAATTATAGGAATAGAAAGACTTGTGGTGAGCAGATTGTGAACTCTTTGTTGGTTAGAGTGATACCCTATAGATTTCAGATTAGGAGGAACTTTACTCTCCCAGAGGGAAACAAGGGGAGTTCCAAAGAAGTTTTTCTTTTTTGCTACTTGCTCCAAGTTATACTTGATGATACTCAGAAGGTCCTGGTTGGTGGCCAAAGAAAGGTGCAGATACATAAAGCTAATGTAATATGGTCCAGATATATAAAGTTTCTGAAAAAGAAACTATCATTCTCATCTCCCATGGCTTTATCAATGTAAAAAACCTTCAATACATTAAAAAGTTTGATTTTCAAACTTGTATGACTTGTAATTTTGATCTTAGCACTGTAATACTTCTTAGTGTGGGTTTGTTTTAATAACATCTGAAGCAGGTAGACTGAAAATGCTGCTCTTCTGTAGGAATGAGGCTGTTTGTCCCTTTTATTGCAGAACTTCTGCTGGTCCCAGATTTATGGATCAGTGTTGTTTTCTTGTGTGGGATTTACTTGCAGTCAGGCTTCTTGTCTGAACTTCTTTTCCCATCAATGGAAGGTAATACAATTTGCTCAAGTATGAGTCATCTCACCCTTCAGCATATTTCTAAGGCAGGTCAGATGAATCATTTTCTTGGTACTTACTTCTCCCTGCTGACAATAAAGGGAATCTAACAGAGCAGCTCTGATATATCCCATACATCTTTTAAGTGTCTAAAGCTGCTTGAGATGAAATCCACTTCCAGTGTTTGTAGAAAATGTACACAATCTATCAACACAAATTGGCTTCTGGGTGAAATGGAAGCTATGGGTACACAACCTTCCAGCAGAGGTCTGTCCTTCAGTAAGAGAACCCACATCATCACGTTGCCTACAGTCGTGACTTTTATCTCTTCAGTAGTTTTGTTGTGCACCAACCCATGCCCTATGCAGAAATGCTTCCTGCTGTGTTTCAGGGCAAATAAAAAAAGAGTATTTAGCCTGATGAATTTCATCAAGTGTATACCTTTTCCAGCAAAAGGTCTAGTACCTATTTTTTTTTTTTAATTGGAACATTCTTGGCCTGTTTTATCTGGGGCATTTGCTAACACATAGGAGCAGTAGCAGTAACATCTGACTTAGATGTCTGCCATAACTTTCAATAGCTGAACTTGGGGCATCTGCATGGTACCTAATCAATGCAAAAATTTATGTTGTGGGCTTAATTAAACAGTAACAGACTATTCAGTAATGTTAATGCACACATACAGAGTCAAAAACGCCAATTAATCTGACCTGCATCTTCCTCCATCATTTATTATCAAGCATTTGAGAATACAGAAAAGTGCATAATGGGCTAATCAGATACAGCCCTCTAACAGACTACGTGAACTGAAGACCAGAACTGTAAGACTTGGACCATTCCTGTTTGAATCTTAATCAACCCTGGCTCCTAAAAAAAGTGTCTAAACAGCTAGAGATTTTCCAAGTCACCGTCTTAAGTATTCATGCTAGCAATCAAGACATCCCGTTACCAATTCCATTCACAATTATCATTTTGCAGTCCGAATTGTTGCATTTTTTCCCACATTATAATTTGTAATACTTTTCATGGATTTGTTCTGTACTTAGACCTTCCTTGAGAAAATGGGAATATGTTCAGTGGCTTGCATAACCCAAAGGTAATCATGAAGAATTTGGAAGATGGTCTTCAATGGGCTCTCTCAGGTTGGAAGTGATATCAGATAGGCATCTGCTCTAACATCCCACTCAGAGTTAATAGTGAATTCAGCATTTAGACCAGATTGCTCAGGGCTTCTTTGGGTCAGGTATTTAAAGCCTCCTTGGCAAAAACTCCACAACTTCCTGGGCAGCCTGTCCCAGTGCTTTGCTGTCCTCACAGAGATCCTTGGACAATTTGTTCCTGTTGGAACTTCTCCTCTTTTAGTCTGGGACTGTTGTTTCTCATTCATCTACCATGCCCCAGCGTCAGAGGAATTTGCATTCTTGCTAACTTCCCTGTGGATATGGACAGACTGCTGTAAGGTGTTCCCAAAGCCATCATGTCTGTAGGTTGAACAACCTGTCTCTTGCAGCTTCTGCTCACAGGGCAGGAGTGCCAGCCCCGGCCATTCTGTTGGCCTTCACTCAACTCACTCCAGTTTACCAATGTCTTACACTGGGAACCAAAATTGGGAGGATTTAAAATGTGACCTAATGAATAGCAGATAAAGGTGAGGTATAATCATTTTCCTTTGTCAATTGGCTGCAATGTTGTTTTGTTTTGTTTTGAAAGCCCAGGAAGCCAGGACGCTGCTGACACATGCTTAGATACAAACATATATTGATGTAGTACCAGACTCTTGTGCTACACCTCAAGGATCTGCAGGCAAACACTGGTTCTGAGCCAAAAATAGCATCTTTGTCTAGACAATCTTGGATATTTTGTGACAAAATATGTCAAAGCTACCTAGCTGTCTGACTTCAACCCCAATAAATCAGATGGTTTCACAGCAAGCAAGTCTACTGTATAGCACATGTGCCAAGTTTATATTTACTGTGCAAGTATAAAATTACTTTGATGCTTCCCCTTTTTACTTGGCTAAAGGATAAGATATACTTAAGAAAATCTTTCCTAAATAAAAAAAAAAAAAAAAAACTTTTCCACAGAGTTGCCCCTTATTGATGGAAACTGGCTAGGAAACTGTTTAAAAGAAGAAACCCAGAAAATACTGGATGAGCTCTAATGACCTTAACAGGCAACCTAGCCCCTGATAAGACACAGGTGAACTAAATACAAAACAAGAGGAACAGTCTTGCCCTTAAGGGGTCACAGCTGTGGGTAATTAAGGTAAAGGTGATAAAAGGGGTGGGTTGGCCACTCAGAGAAAACCTTGAGGAAGAGGACCTTGTGGAAGTAGGGGACTCTTTTCCCTTCTCTCCTTGAGTATCAAGAGCCATTTGGAGCTGGAAGGTAAGAACCTTGCCCTCTCCTCCCCTTGAGTACGAAGAGTCTCTTAAAAATGGAAGGTAACAAACTTTCCTCTCTCCTGGAATACAAAGAAGAATTTGGAAATGGGAGAAAAGGAGCTTGCTCTCCTCCCCTTGAGTATGAAGTTTTTTGGAAATGGAAGGTAAGAAACTTGCTCTCCTATCCTTTCCTCTCCTATCCTGTCTTACAGAGGAATCTCTGCTGTGATGCCTGTAGCATTTCTTTCTCCTCTTTCTCACTGAACTTTGGGTCTTCAGAGCTGTTTCCCTCACATATCCTTATTCCTCTCACAGATGCTGTTGGGATGCAGTGTTTTTCTCCTTCTCAATTATGCTGTCCCAGAGGCTCTGCCACTGCTGCTGGTGGGCTTAGCTGTGGCCAGTGGCATTGGCTCCATTTGTTGTAGCGAAAGCTTCTGGCAACATCCTGTAGAATCCTACAGGCAACATTCAGACGACCTAAGGCGTTCCAAGTGATGGACTGTTGCCTTAATTTGGGCCTGTTTAAACTAAAGTAGAGAAGATGGAGTAAGGATATGATAAAAGTCTTCAAATATTTGGAAAACTGAGGCAAACTACCAGGAATTCTTTTTTTAGCATGCCCATGTAGTAGAAATAATGAGCTTATATTGCACAGATTAGATGTTAGGAAAACCTTTCTAGCATAAAGGATGCTGGTAAGTTTCTGTAGACTGCTGGAAAATTTATGCTGTTCATAGGCATATTTGATGAGTTCTCACAGCTATGTTGGATGAATATCTGTTAATAATGGACTTTTAGAACTACTGTGGATTAGAGGTAGGTGTTGGACTGGATCAGCGACTAGGGGAACCCTTCGGATTCCTTCCAGGATCCTAAGGTCTCCCCTAGTCCCTGATCCCTTCCATGTGTTTCTGCGTACTTAAATGCCTTGTGGAGCCCGATCAGCTGGGAGGAAAATTATTTCTCTATCATCAGACAAAAACTTCAATAACTAGCAAACAAAAACAGTTATCAGCTAGATGATGAGTCCTTGAGAACACATTTAAAGACCAAGAGAGGTACTAAGACTGGGTTATAATGGCATCAGTTATTATTTTGTATAATAGGAAAGTAACTTGTGGAGAACAAAGTAAGAGTTTATGTTGCAGGAGCACCCTTGACCCATTTTCTGGAGCTGGGATTCTCACAGAGATAATACCGAGATATTGGAAAGAGTTTACTGTGCTTCCAGAAGATTGACACCCAGATGACTTACAAGAAACAACATGTGGATGAAGAAATTGGTAGAATTGGATAGTGGGAGGATGAGCTCATTCACAGAATAGCTATCAACCAATGAATCTATTCTTGGCCAAGCATTACTGTCTGGCAGTGCTTGGTAGGCCTTGTGGCAAAAGCAAGCCTTGAGATGGGACGAAATCCAAATTTAATACCTCTTTGAGTTAAACACACTCTAATCTTATTAAATTATTAGGGGAATTTCAGGGAATTTTAGCGGGACAGGTGAAGGAGCAAGCGGTAACGCTCAGTGGACTATTTTCTGCAGAAACCTGTTCTTACTGCAGGAAAGGCACCAAGGAGGGGAGAGCAAATTCCTCCTTGTGCTGGCTGCAGTGGCAGCACACTGGTGTTGGTCAGTGAGAGGCTTGGATGTGCCCAAGCAGAGTGTGTCCTCCTTGGGCATCTGTTTAAAGGGGGACGGCAGGGTGTGCCCTGGCCAAGGTTATTCCACCACCTTTGCCATGCACAATTAAAGAACCCAATGGCTTCAGTGCTGGAAATTACTCTCAGAACCCTTAGGTTCCAGAACTGATTCTCACAGATTTTAAGTTTAGCCATAATGAGGTAGTTCACTGTCATTTTTGTCTTTTTCTTCTTAAATAAAATTTGTTTGCTTATTACAGCAAGATTTTGAGGATTGGTGAATTACATGTAGAGTTTGAAAATAAATTGCTGGTCATTGTTGTCAATAAAACTATGAAAACCTATATCTGAGTACTATATAACAAACATTAATTACATGAATTATTTCAGGAATATATGTGGGGAACACATTTTTTCTTTCTACTTTTAGAATTAGCTTTATTTGCATTTCATTTTATTTGTGTTATTCTTTGGGCTATTTAAAAATCCTTTGGAGTTAAACATGACAAGTTGTATGTGTGCATTGGAATATGATTTACCACATTTTTCCCATGCTATGAGTGTATGAATTCCTGCTTACATAAGAAAATATTTGAACATAAAAAGCAATAATTTGGAATCAGATTGTGCAGGATGAATCATGAGACAAAATCTCCTTAGAGATCCAAAAACATATTCTGGTATTTCTGCCAGAGTGTTTTCATAAAATATTTTTTTCTTGAAAGGAAGTGCTCAGAAGGTAATAAATAAAAATCATAATAAAAGGCAAGCAAAAGTTGCAACTTGATTTTGCAAATTGTCTGTGTTAAATGAAAGAAGAAATATACCTTTGTCCTCATATAGATTACTTTTCCAAGCCCCTCCTGAATCACAGTTAAAGAAAAAGCTTCTATTTTGGTGTCTCACTTCTTTTGTTGCTTAAATATAAATAGAATTATTAGATAGTGGAATAAAGTAACCTACAGCCTTCATGCTTTTTTTTTCTTTTTTTTTTAATGCCAAAACTATCCAAATTCCCATGTCCCTTATAATCAGTGTGACAAAATCATGGGCTGCAAGTTCTCAGCTTGCTTTCTTTCTTACATTGTATTCCTGTGCTAAAAGCATCAGCCTGTCTTCACCCGCCAGCCAGTTTCTGTAGGAAATGCTGCTTGAAGTTTCCACTCCTGTGTTAGTCTCACCAGGATCACAAGGGAGATACAATATAATGAGTCTAACACGTGCCTCCAGGAAAACACTGCAGGAGGACCCCCATACGTCTCTGATGGGACTCTTGCTAAAATTGAAATGTGCCAAAAATGAATGTGGCTGTTTTTCTGAGAAAAGGAAATACTTTTCTTTTTCTATCCCTTCGGAATGAGGTAAGGGAGGCCACATTTAAAATGTGCTTTATGTACAAAATAAAAAAAAAAAGACTGCAGGTTTAAAATTGTGCGCCTATAAAATAGTAAGTCTCTGGCAGTTTTGAGTTGATAGAAGCATGATAGAAATGGTAATGTTGAAATTTTGTGGGATTTGCTGTTGAAGTTATCCGAAAGAGTAGTTCCCTGTAACTGGACCTATACTAGACCCTCAGTTTATATATAAGATTTGATGAATTTTTCAGTTAACAAATTAAATTTAAAAAATGTATCAAAACATTCAAATTTATATTTTAAAATCATTTTTTTTAATTTAAGGCTATTATCCATTTGATAATATTGGATAGTTTTTAATATTTTAAATATTTTTTAATATTGCACAATATTTCAAAAGAAAAAATAACCTCAAAGCTGAGTGTTTCTTTTTAAAAAATTGATAGTCCCAGTTAGGATACACAGGCTCATTTCTTGCTTGTGGGAAAAGCTTAATGCTTCAATTTTTCAGTTCAACTTTTTGAGATCATAAAAATTCTAGAAATACAGGAAATCTGTTTTCCACTCCTGCACGCAGAGGCACAAACCTGTGGCCATGCAGCGCATTATTTATTGGGGGAAAAAAAAGGCATTATATTATAATAGTACTGTTTTACCAATGGATGTGCAAATACCTTCATGACATCAGGGAGGTTACTGTTAGTACATAAGAGTTAGGAGCTAAGAAAAAAGCTGCTTAGCAAACATGCTGGGTTATCAACTTGAATGGCAGTCCCTGTTGTTCACCTTTCTGTAGTGGGGAGGGGGGCTACATATGGTGCATGTTGGAAAGTTCTTAAACCCAAACAAAGTGAGCCCAAAAGTCCTTTCAATTTCTCTTGCATGGTTTGTGTATGGAGGTTTTTTGGGGGGGGTTGAACGGTGGTGTTGTAAAATAATTATATTGATCTTCATCTCTATTATTTTCATTGCGCTGTCCACGATCATATTTGCCCCAAATAATTCTGGATCTACTGGCTCACTTCAGGTAAGTTTGCTAGAGGAGTTAGGTAGTTGAAAGAGCAGAGACCTTGTCAACGTCTCCACACAGGAGAGGGCACTGGCGTGAGCTTTCCCTTGGTACATGCCAGGAAATTCACAGGATACAGAAGCAACCAGAATCACTGAAATTGCAGGGAAAAGAAGAAATTAGAGTTTACAGCTTGCTATAAGCCACTATTTGAGCTTTACCCAATGAAAAAATGCATAGAAATTATCTCTAGCACTAGCAAGCTACTTATTTCAGCCAACCTGTCCTTTTCTTTTCTTTCCCTCCCCACGCCAATCTCCTGTAAGCGCAAAGCCTGTTTGCAAGCAAGCTGATTCCAAAGCAAAATCTTACGGTGACCTAGAAAGAATGGGGATGCCACATAGGGAATATAGTGGAAAAACTGATATAGCAAAGTGCTGTGTGGTGGGAAGGTAGCTGCTTGGAGAGCACAGCAGAGGGCTGACCATCATTCAGTGCTGCAGACTGTCCTGGGACACTGAGCTGGCTACAAGTGTCTTCATGCCAGCAGGCAGCCTAGAGCTGAATAAGTGGCCTGGGAATGGCTGTATCCGCTTTTAGGTACATTTTCTTCATTTCAGAGATTGTATTATGAAGCCGGAGGGAGTGCTTCAGGCAGAATATATAAATTAACTGGTTACTGAACTGTGTAGGAGGGACTGAAGTCCTGAAAATGGAAGCTTACAATAAAACCTCTGTCTGTGTGCTGCAGAACGGCGTTCAAACTGCCCAGGTCAAACCTCACACACTATTTCCAGCAGACGAAAGTGGTGGCCTAGAACAGCTCAGGAGACTGAACTGGTGAAAACAGAATCTTGGCTCACCACATGGTTTTTCAACAATTGTGTTAATGTAAGATTTCCAGCAGACATGGGTGGAAGATTCAGGATGTGAATCAAAAGACACTCTCATGCTATCCCAGAGTTTGGAAATGGAGTTTGGCTGTAAGTCCATTATAAAAAAAGGCAATTTTGTAGCACTCAAATCCTGTTCAAGCTATCAAGTGTCCTCCAAAATTTAGAGGTATCTGGATCAAGCCTTCTTGCTATGGGCCCTCTCTAATTTTCACAGAGTATTCTAAACTTCTGAATCTCCCTTCTGTCCTACTTTTCTTTCCTGATTGTATTTTGAGTCTATAGCCTTTATTTTTCTTGTCTGTTTAAAAATGTCAGTTGGGGTTTTACCAGGGAGTTTTATTACTTTGGAATGCACTAAGTTTTGTTTATCTGGTCTTCTTTCTCCATGTCCTCTCCCCACCTCCCTGTCCCCACTTACCCCTCCCCAGTCTGTTCAACAAATTTATTTTGTTCTTTAACTGCAGTTCCAAGGAATAAGCAGCAGTCACATACATTTAGCATTTTAGTCACATTACACTATCTGCTCACAACTAGATACAGCCAAATACTGTTTGTGCTCTACACTACCAAGAAGTTAGGGTTTTTTTTAATTTCAAAGCATCTAAGTGTATTCATGTTGCAGTAATTTTGAACTATTTCTCCTGCAAATGTTTTTAATTCCAATTACAATATGGAATTATATATGGATGATAGAAAAATGCTATGACAAAGATATTCTAAAGCAGAATCCATGACAAGCAGAATTTTCAACAGTACTTAGTACTTGCCTTTGTATATGTACAGAATGTGTGTTTATAGTGCAGCTGAGTTCATTAACTGATGATTTTATTATCTATAAAAGCACTGAGTCATCTCATCTGCATGCTAGAAAAATACTAATCTACTTAATCCAGCACATAGTCTTCAGCAGCAGCCTAAGCAGCGTGAAGACACAGGTCAAGAGGAATATCAGATTTTTACACTTTTACACAATGGGTCTGAACACAAAAAGCAATAGTGAAGCATGTATAGCCTGTTTCAGAATTATGTGTAGGGAACAAAAGATGTGTCTGAACAACCCCAGCTTCATGGGTACAACCCTAACAATCTAGAAGTAAAACTAGTGTTAAATTGCTTTTATTTAGCCATACAACAGTGACAAATACAATATTAATATGTTAATGTACATCTGTATGTGAAATGGACCCTTTCTCCTGGAATAAGGCAAAAAACCTAGAGTGCTTTTTGTCAAAATATTGAGATCTATTTATTACATTTAAATACACCATCTTTGACTCTAGGTGCCAGAAAAGTTTAAAGTATGTTCTTTGCCACAAATACAGTGGTGACTGTTTAAATAGAAAGAAATGAAAAAAAAAATTTAAAAACTCTGAGAAGGTGAAGAATGAAGGATCACTTTTTTTTTGATTGCAGTAGCATTTATCAGTACAGGGCCTTACTAGCATAGAGATTTTGATTATGCTCATACAGTGCTTAACACACTCATCTAAATTTGCTCGGCGTTTTCCAAATTCAGCTGTATAAAGTGTGTGCATAGAGGTTTCCTCTGCTAACAGAGGATATTAACAAGTTTGCATGTTCAATTGCTCAAGTAGTAGGGAGTTGCATTCTGTAAGTCTGTCAGCAAGAATTGGTGAGTGCCTTATGTATCTATGTTGAAAGATTTACTCAATCACACAATCCTATGCTTCTCTTTCTGCATAACCTTTTCAATATTTATTGATAGACACTATTCTTGGAGTTTGCAATTAATCTCAATTAATGCTTTTGGTTGTTGTTCCAAGTTATCTGAAGCACAGTCTGAATGCATGAAATTATGCATTGTTAATTTCCTCAAAAGTGCATTTTAAAAAAATAATTATCAGTGCAATTTCAAATTGTCACCATACCAGTGAAACAAATGAAGTGCTGGCATCCCGGAAACCAATGCGCAGAGAAATTAACCTAAATGCATCAATTTATTTTTGGGAAATCTGAGATGTCTAAGGCCTGATTAGAAATTAGACATTCCAATACCATGAATTATCTTGATCTATGCAACATGGAATGGCTGCAGTCACATCTGACCAGCACCTATGTAATTCAAAACTCAGCTTTCAAAGTAGGCATCCAGAAAATCAGTTCATTTGGAGTTAAACAGAGCTTGTGCCTATCTCTGACGAGTCACATACAAAAAGCTTACACGATAATTCAAAGGCCATAATTTGAGTGTCTTTTCATGGAGATTAGAAAGCCTTGGAGCTATAACAATAAAGGTTACTAAACTTGTATCTTGTCAAACATGACTTAAACAATTTTTTTCGGCTTCCCTCTAAAAATTGCACTCTTGGAAATAGTCAAACCCATTTTATTGAAATTAGGGATAACATATAATTCAGTCCACAAAAGAAAACACTAAACAATTCAAGCAATAATAATTTGTCAGTGTCAGAAGTGAAGAAAAGTGGGATTGTGCAAAAGGCTTCAGTGAACAGTGGTTAGCAGGAGAGCTTATTGCAATGCTTGCAATAATACACATCTCAGAAGTCACCTGTCTCAATAGCAAAAATGAGAGTAAAAGGATCAGTAAATTATACTGCAAATACAGAAAGAAGGATGCTATACTTCTTTCTCCCCCTGTGATCAGGCAGGAATGACTAGACTGACTATTGAGACAGGTCCTGCATTTTTGTGTAGGCCTGCAAAGCTTCTCCTCCAGTGGATAACTGATTTGCTCACAGGGACTATAGCATTATACACAGCCATTTGAGAATGGCAGGTCAGCAAGTTGATTCCCTGAAGGCTGCTCAAACTAAAAGTTTGCTTCAAGCCTGAGAAGCTTGCTAGAAGGAAAATACTGTGGGAAAAGACTGTATTTATTTGCTTCCTTTTACTTTAATATCACATAGTCCTCATTCTCAAATATAGCTGCACTGAGCTTCAAAGGTTGGCAAATAGAAATAGATTTGCTAGCCTCCAAATAAAGCTGTATTCTTTCTTCTTCATATCTCACCTGGCATTGACAAGTGTTTCCCAGGCTGACGCTCACTTGTACAGAGCTGTGCTTGAGAGGATGCCCAAATGCATGCTATGGAAAGGTGGGTAGTAAATCCAGCTGTGGGTAGCAGGAGTCAAATATGTTTTATCCTCCCTTCCCTGCTTAGAAACATGGGGAGCAAAAGCAATGAAGAACAAGGTTAACTCAGGTTTGCCTCTTCTATCTGCAATCAAAGCTCACCTGTGATGTGGACCTGATGCTGTTTTAATTCTTGGGCTGAAGTAGTTTAATTGACTACTGTAGGAAACTGGAAGGAGGAAGGGAGGCCTTCCTGTTGCCTGGACTTCTGTTTCAGTGGAGAAATTGAGCTGATTAACTTGCTGGTTTCCCTTTTCACACCCCTCGGCAGACATTCAAACAGCAAGGACGCTGTTGGGTCTGCTTTGGCAATGTTCTCCATGTCTCTCGGTGTGTTTAGTTACAAACTTCACTGAAAACCTGCTGTCAACAGTAGTTTACCATGCAACACTGAATTTCTAATGCAAAGACAGCTTTGGAAGAAAAGCTTTTTGTGCATTTTTCTTCTATGGACAAGGTACCCTTTGGGTAGAAAAAGCTGGATTCTAAAAGGCTGGGATTTGAGGATAGTGATATCCTTAGAAAAGACTGTCTAGGAACACACTAATGCATGCTCCTGATCCAAAGGGAAAAAAATAAGTAACTGAAAATTCATTTGAAGAAAATACAGTTTTGTCTTGTTGAGGAGAGGGATCTAAGCATCAGATTGTTTCATTTAAAATAGTTAGCTTGAAGGTAGTATTACTTTTATTGTCTAAAGCCCTGAACTAGAAAGCCTTTAACAATATGGAGAACTTCAAGCATATAATGTCAAGGTTCTAATTACCTCTTACAAATTAAGCTAAGTTTCCCAGGCAAGTAAGTAAAAAAGAAAACAACTCCCACAAAAGAGAATAACTGTTTGGTTTTTTTTCTTGGTCTTTTTTTAATCCACTATGAACTCATCTGTTATTATGACTTTGCATTTGTTAAAAATTTTGAAAGGATTTTCCTAGAAGTCTCAAAAATTATGATAATGCCATGGTGTTAGAATTCTTGGGGTTGCCTAAATTCTTCCAGTCCCTAATTTTTTAAAGGAATATTTACTGTGAAAGGAGGCACGAGAGGAGCATCCTGTTCCAAGTATTGAAGAAAGACAGAACAATAGTTCTCTTTGCTACAGGTAGCTCATACAAGTATCACCCTGTTGTTATGCAGTGACAGCCCAAAATAACACAGCTGAGAGTTCCTTTGCTCCATACTCTGTTCTGTGGGACGCTTTGTGCAGCACATAGTCACAGAGGTGAACCCTTCAGACTCAGCTTGGTTCTGTGGTGCTAGGCAGCAGTTTGCTAGAGCCTGTCAGAAAATGGAGAAGCTTATTCATTCAGTTTGAAACCATCAGACCGCCCCTGGATATTTCTAGCCTTACACTCTGGGAGTGTATAGTAACTGCCTGGAGTTTCTCAACAGCAGCTAACACACTCTGCCTCCAAAGTTGTCCAGAAAGGACAACTTAATCCAAAAAGGTGGATTAAGTTTCTAGGAAGCTAAGACATTATTTCTGAGTCGAGATATGATAACATAACCCACCCCAGCCAGGTTTGAGGTTCAGCTGCAGGTGTAGGTTGTGGGTATTTTGCAAGTGTGTCTCACTGTGACAGTCTGGATTTATAATGGATCCAAGGATCATTTTTTCTCTCTAAATTAAATGTATACTTTCTTCATGCAGAGCATATGCAACAACCTAACATTAATGAGCACCTTTTCACAAGAAGTAATATAATTCTGAAGTTCAAATCATTAAGTATAATCATGAAGGAATGTCTGACTAAATAAACAAATAACATCTACGATTTTATATGCCTGACTCTGCATGTTCTAGTGGGTTTTGACAGGTGTAGGATTACCTGTGACCATGATAAATGGTGATTTAAAAAAATTTAGAAATTAATAAAAATAAGTAGGGCATCTGGGCATTATGTCACCTTCATTTAATGCTCTCAGGAAAGAGGAAAGTACGACAGGCTTCCGGGGACTTTGTAAAATCTCTTTTAAACTGTGTCAGGCAACACAGGAAGTTAAAATGTAGGTGGAAAACCCCATAGAATGTGAGATTTGTTTGAAAGCCTTATTACAGAGTTTGAAGCTAAAAATGCATAGTCAACCTTAAATTTAGAGGTTCTCTTTCCAATACTTGATTTATAGTATAGATTATTTTTAATATCTATATTCACTTCTATTGCTTTTTAATACACAGTCACAATAATTGGCTGCTACAGGTTTGATCCTGCTGTGAATGCTACTGAATGTGTTTATTTACTATGATAACCTAACAAAGCTGTCAAGACGCTGATTTATGGTAGTGATCAGCTTGATATTTTCATTTTCTTTTCACGTGGGAAGGCACTGCCTGCACAATATCAGCTGCTTGCAAATTAATTCCTGCCTTCACCCTTTTGCCTAGGGCATAACTATCCTTCCCTAACCTCAACGCAAAAGAAGATTTCTTGTTAAGTGGATTCAATTGCAGTTTGACTCCTGCTTCTCCAGTTCCACTGCAGTCATCTGAGAGTCAGGGAGTGAGGGAACACATGGTTAGAGGAGAGGAGCAAATAGATCCATCTGCCCTGATGGCAGATGTGTTGTGTGAGCCTCTAAAAACCATGTCAACTACTTGTTCTTCCCCGAGCTCAAGGGGAGAGTGAATGGGCAGCATTCACAATCTATATGCTGAACTGAAACTGGGCTGTTTTAGAAAAGAAGTTGAGAAGTTGTACAAAACCAGCAAAATAAAGTTATGTTCCCCTTGGAAACAGTTTTTAAACTTAGAATGGAAGGTAATTGAGCATTTTACATGGTTAAGAGCCTAGGTTTATGCTTATGGGGTGGTCTTCTAACAGTGTATATTTTTGATTGATGTTTTATGAATACATGTTGGTTTAAACAGAGACTCCAGAATACTTGACTGGCAAAAGAATCTATATTTGAGAAGTTACTTAGGGATCACCAGTTCAGGATGGATCTGATTCACCATAAGTGGAAGTAGAACTTGTAGAAAGCGTTCAGGTTTCCTCGGTACTCTCATAAATTAAAGACTATTATTTTGGCGAAGGACTGTGTGAGGACCTAAGAAATAGTTTCTCATAATAGAGATGAGGAAAAATAGTAAATTCTTTCTATTCATAACTTTTGCCTTGAACTTTTAATGATGCAGTTAAAGTGAGACCCTATATTCAGCAACTCTTACTTCAGAGTCATCAAGGAAAAGCACACAGTTGCTTTCAGTAATTCCTTAACAGTTTCACTGTTCTATACTTTGGGTCTCTGTAAGAAATTACTTGGTTTCCATTCATGCCCTATCATAACTCATAGTGCAAAGTTTTTAAAAATAATTCTCCTGGCCAAGTGCAGATTGCAAACTGTTATGTAATGCTCCAGTGACGTGGTAGTGGGATTTTTCCAGCATTGCTGAATGGGTCATTGTTAACATTTGGGGGGCGATTTGCAGCAACTCTTGAAGAGTTGGGTTATGATATTAGCAATACTACCTCAGTATGCCATCTTGATATTTCATGAGTTCAGCTGATTTTTTTAAACTGAACTTCTACACTAGTCAGGTTATAAGTTTCTCCTTCATAATTTTCATTCCATGAATCACTGAAACAGGCCCCAACTTGGTATGAATGTTCTACCTGCCACTTGCTTACAAAGATATAATTGGCACTGTTTCAGCAGTTAAGCACAAGGGTTTAGCTGGAACATTTCACCACACTCAACAAAACTCACCTGGCTTCCAAGTTGCAAAACTTGTTAGCTAGCAATTTTTCAAGATCCTGAGTAAACAAGAATTATCTAAATTCACTATGGCCACTAATGGTTCCTTGATCTGCTAGCTATAACAGTCTGTGTAAGTTTCTGCACTTACCTGTTTCTCCATGAAAATTTTACTCTTAAGTGAGAGGCTCTTCAGCTTGACTTTATAAAAATGTCCTGGTTCAATTAAGCTTCATTTTACCCATCATAACTGGTATCTCAGTTTGCAACTTCTATCCTAACTCAGATGATCTTTGACTAATTGTTTCTCACTTCTTCTCTTTTGTGGGTACTTTTTCAATTAGGTGGAAAGAAAGTGAAAGTAATATTTTTCACTCTGCTTCAAATCCTGTTTTTTTTTTCCTGCAAAAGGCTTATCCGCCTGCAGACTTTCCTTTTACATTCAAGAAAAACAAATGTGAGATGAACGAAAGACCATGTGAATTGTAGCTGTGAAAATAAAATCAGTGAAAGTCAAGACAAATTATTACGTTTTCTACTTGTGTGAACAACCATGGTTTGCCTACACTGGACTGCTTTTCTTTTTTTCACTAATTGCCTTCAATTACCTGAATGCCAATTTACTCAAGGCAATTAACACATCTCTAAAAGTTAGTTTGGGTAGATATATTTCAGCATAAGAATTCTTGTGTTCCAACTCAGTGAAGTCCAAGAATAAAAAGCATGAGTGTCTTGGAAATATCTAGTCTATATATATATTTTTAAATAAACTAGTTGATAGGACATAAGTTAAAACCTCCATGAAGAAAAACAGGCTAAAACCCCCCCAAAGCTCAGCCCCTTGAGTAAGTCTCATTTTAGACAAAGGATTCACAATTGGAGTGGTGGAGAAAGAAAGCACAAAATTAATAAAAGTCACTGAAATGTAGCTGTAGTTAGATATAAAAACCTGGATATATTCTATATAGAGTTGTATAGGCCTATGAAGGGGGACCATGATTTGTGCATACAAAGGTCTTTGACATCAGTTCAGTGCTATTGAGACTTATGAAAGGAGATTTATCTACCTGTTTGCTGGGGCTAGAGTCTGTCCTGTTGTCTTAGGCTGCAAATGCAAGACATGGCCCGGGGATGTGTATTCTACTGCCATCTGTTAGAGGTGGGACAGCTATCTTCTGTTAATTTGGCTACCTGTTAAAACCAGGTGGGGCAGTTTTCTTTATCTCTTCCATGACCCATCCTCCCTCTGGAAAATCTCTGCTGTTAATGGGGCATTGACTCTCACTCCATGGCTCATAAAATTACACCATCCCATTGGGAGGTACTCTGCCCAGGAGGAGGAGCCAAGCATTCCTACATGGATATAACCTGAGATTCAGAACACCACAGGCAGTCTTTTCCCACTGGATTCCCAGAGGAAGACCAGATCCATCTACACCACCACTGGGCCTTCAGAGAAAGACTACACCCTTCTACAGGAGCACTACTTCAAAGGAACCACATCTGTCACTCCAGGAGGACTGCAGCCACCATTTAATGGGACTGCTACCAACACCCTGACCAAGAGGTTGTCAGGTTGTATACTGACTCTGTCAATGTTGTTTTGCATTACTGCATTTTTTTTTTCATTTTTCCTAATAAAGAACTGCTATTCCTACTCCCATATCTTTGCCTGAGAGCCCCTTTAACTTCAAAATTATAATGATTCAGAGGGAGGGGGTACATTCTGCATTTCAAGGGAAGCCCTGTTTTCCTTAGCAGACACCTGTCTTTTCAAACCAAGTCATCTATGCAATGCAAGCCCAAGACAATTTGTGAAGCAGGGCAAGAGATAAAAAAAGTTTTTGGTTTTTTTTTTTTAATACAATTGGCAAAGTAAAATTATTCCATACAGAAGGAACGTGTTTCATATTTAAAGAAGCTGGAGAGTGACAATTTAAGGCTAAACTATGGAACTAAACTTTCCTTTACAAAAGCAGATTAAAAGCAGCAAATGGCTTAGTCAGCAAACCACAGTTACTTGTTCCAGAAAAGAGGAGTTGTGTAGAATTTAAGCAAATTAACCACAGCCTTGGACACCTGATCACAGGAGTCCAAGAACTATAAAAATCACTGTTCCAAAACAGAATCATTGACTTGTGATCAATGGAGCACTCTTCAAACCCTGGCTGCTCTACCTCTGAAAATGCTAGCTGAAAAAAGTCCCCTTACATTTTTAAACAGAGAAACTGAACATGCACTGCAGAAGACAGGCCTATGGCAGTTTTTTGTATCCTTTAGAGGAAGTATGCCTGCAATTCCTTTGCTCTGAATACCAGTTAACACAAGCTGCTGGTTCCATCCATGCTGTCTGTAGGTTAAAGGCTTTTTGGACTTCGCCTTCTTTTATGATATCTATGTTTCTGTGATTTTTTTCCTTGGGCTATGGGTGTTTTTCTTCATATCATTAAATTAAGCAATCAGTAGGCAGGTTTTTCAGAAGGATGTCACAACACTTTCATGAACCTCAATGTGAGACAGTTTAGACTTCAAGAATATCTGTTTCTCTCTGGATCAGTTTTGAGGCTTAGTTCTGGGTATATCAAAGTAGATCTTGTGCCAGGTGCTCTGTACCTGAGCTTGGAATGTCAGAGGTAGATTTTGTTTCAGATTTCAAGGAAATTTCTGCTCTAAGTTTATAGGATAAAAAACTCAGAGCTTTATTAAAGTGGCTTCCTTCCCTCACCCCTCCATCCTCTCCCCCCTTATGGAAAAAAGCATCCTTCTGCTGCTTGACTGACGTTGCGGTTCTGGAGGGCAGCCCACACTGCTTGAACATGATCTTCACCGTGCAGGGATGCATGCTAGGTTTCTCCCTAGTTATGCAACATACTGATTTTGTGCCAAAGCTGAATAAATTGTCATTCACAGGGCCACAAAGGAAAACTGTGAAGTGTGAGGACTAATCTGGGGGCCACAGGGAGGCTAATTCAAGGCAGACACTCGGCCTCTCTGGAATACCCAGAAGGTGCCCAGGCAGACTAACAGAGACATCAGCTGAGCTCAGTGTTTCTGGTTTCTTTCCACAGGGTTTCCTTTTTCTACCACTCTCCTCTCCTTGAAATGAGTGAAAATGACTTTACAGGTTAGGTGCCAAGGGTCATTGGGTTTGCATTCAGTTGTACTTTCTATAGCCTATTCAGGCTACTGGTACTGTTATTTGTTTTATTTCTTGAATCATTAACTGACTAATGACTTTCTATTAACATTTAAGAACTATATTAACAGGTATTAACATTTAAGAACTATAAACACACCAGAAAAATGAACATGTTTAGCCTCATGTAAGAAAGAAAGTGCAGCTTACAAAAGGATGGAATGATTTCCCCCTCTCATCAACCCTCCAATGACAGACCCTAATTGATAGCTCACTGAAGCCAACATAGGTTGTCCTCTCAGAAGTTGGGGATAATCTCTCCCGGCAGCTAGGGTGGTACAGGGGCAGATTGCTCTTGATCTGAAGAATGTCTAACAGTTGTCATTCAGAAATCACTTAGGTGCATTCTGCTCAGACTGAATTCCTACAATAGATCTGGACCTTTTTGTGTAGACAAAGGAAGAAAGGGTCTGGAAAGCAACTGCAAGCATCCAGCCACATCACTGAAGAACTCTTTGCTGGCACATACATGTTGGTTTCCAGCATTGCACATCCTGCCTCTCTTTCCAAACCCTCATCACCATGGGATGTATGCTCTTGAGAAATTCAGCAGCTCCCAAGAAGAAGGCATTATTTATGTGTCTGTTTGAAAAAGTGCACTAGAATAACAATAATAAGGCTAAAAACATCCAAAAATTTAGATAAGCAAGATAGTTTTTATTTTCCGTGAATGTAAAGTAGTAAGATGAAGGAATACTTACAAGAAACCAAAAAGAGCTGAGTAGAAACTAACCTTTTGAACAAAGGCTCAAAACAAATTCTCAAATGAACATTTGTAGCTGGAGGAAACATCATATTTCACTATTACTGGGACTTTGTAGGGTCTTTTCTCCAGCAGAAGGAGGAGAAGGAAGGGTAGACTATTTAAATACCCAAATGAATGGAGTAAATTAAATGTATCTGTCTTAGTGTCAACTTTCTTATGCCTCAGATCATGTCACTGATACCACCATTAACCCTCTCATATGGTGATATCTCATTGGAATGTGTCAAATATTTGCAATATTTTGTTGTTAAATGTGATGGGATTAGAGCAAATTATGTAAGTCATCAGGTTTCTTAGAGATGCATTTTTGCAAATCTTTGGTCGCAAAATGAACTGAGTTACATGTTCTCTAAGACAAAAAGGTAGAATCCTTCTTTCAAACACAGAAAAGGGAATTTTACTTGCAGCATTTCAAGTAAGGCCACAGGGCGTTTCTCTATGAAACCAAGGCTAAAATTAGTTACCTCCTTTCCTATATTCATTAGGGTTAGCTACATATATGTGTGACAGTATATGAAGACTGAGATTTTTTTGACCCGCACATGAAAGACATACATGAGTTTTTCTGAGGAAAACTCACAACTATTTCTTCTACAATCCTCTGCCTACTAGGTCTTTGGCTAGTTGTGACATCCCAGCTGCTCTTTGATACCATGGTTTGCTCTAGCTGGTTTAGCACCATGGTACAATCTTCGGCTGTGGGTGTGCCCACACACATCCTGACCTTGAAAAGAGATTAATTTTGTTGACTCCTTCAGCTTTCCTTTCTTGGTTTTGAGACTGTCCCAGCAAATTTATGCTGTCGGCTTGGGCACTTGTTTGTTATGAGGCATGATCTTTAAAGAGCAAGACAATATAATGGAATTGTAGAAGGAAAAATATCTTATGGGATTTTTGACAAATGGTTATTGTTCTTTTAGAAATAAGAGAAGTACTTTAATTATTTTCATTCCCTATCCTACATGTTGCGTCTCAACACTGTGGAATGAGAAAACTTTTATATTTTACTGATCTTTCTCAAGAAAATAATCTTTTAATGTTCCTAATGAAATGGTATCAAAAATAAGTTATTTTTGGTCTGTGAAGCCTTGGAGATAATAGAAATTGGTTTTCTCTTTCACGAACAGAATTCAGTACCTACATATTCATGTGTCTTTCTTGCTTATCTGGCTGGTCCAGAGACAGATGTTCTGGGTTTTCTTCTGCTTTTCTGGAATTTGCCTCATTGCTAAGAAAGATAAGGTTCACTTAAGATGGCCTGCAAGACCAGGGAAGTTTACATTCTTTTCCCACAAAGTTACCAGAGGGAAATCATAAAAGTGTAAGCATTCAAATTTTTGTGAAACTTTGCATTAATTTCCCACAGAAAGGGAAATTTCCAAGCAGTGGTCTCTGCTTTCTTTCTGCCTTAATTTCTATTGAATTTTGGCCTAAGTAATAGAATTTACTTTTGTTCCCTTTATGTTTTTCAGCCGTGGACATCCTCATCAGCCACCATCAGAACTGATGACATCCATTTAATGGCAATTTGTTTACACTGAAGATACATTGCTATTTTTTGTTTTGCCAAGGAGGTAGTGCTTCTTCTTGTGCTTTCACATATTTGCTGGCGCAAACTATGATGACCAAAGGAAGAATCCTGCTGTCCATGTTCAATACATGGATAAAACCCTGCCTTTTACTCTCAGAGTTTTCTAGAGAATAAAGATAAGTTGTCACCAGTTGAAATGAGTTGATACACAGTTGTCTTCTGCATCCCAACAGCATGAGAGATTCACTGTGCCTTAGCAGTAATCAGGCCCGAAAAAATAAAGTTATGCTGGATTTGTTTTCAACCCTGTCCAATTGTTTTTTTGCTCCTGGAACTCCAGCGGTATTTTTCTACCCATTGTCTTTTGTCCATCTGACAGCTTTGTGGAGCTGGAAGATAGCATTACTCAAATTGGAAAGAACCATAATTTAATTCCTGCATTTCTACAAGAAAAGAAAAATAGCCTGTTCTGACTGTGAGGTGCAGGGGGTTGGAGGAACACATTCAGTCAGTTCCCAAACTCAGCTGGAGGCAACCCTAGTAATCCAAACTTTCTGGGATGCATGAACACTCTCCTCTGCAGTAACCCTTCATTTTACATTCCTATCTTTTTTGGTCCATCTGTCTTTCTCTATACAACTCCTGCATTCCTTGATTATTTTCTGTGCTACTCAGTTTTTAAACTCGCACATTTTCTTGCATGTTCTTTCCTCCTTACTTGTTCCCAGAGTCCCATTTGTGAAATTGGAGACAGTGCATAGTCCACTCTGTCCTCACTGCTGAACAGCCTGATGTCTTCTGGTGAGAGAAAGAGGAGCTTTTGTTTCCTCATCTTTATGCTGATGGATTCATGCCACTGCACAGAAATGAAATGCCATTTCGGCTGTCTCTGTTCTTTCACCCACATTTAAAGAGCATGTAGTTCTTTCTTCACTGTCTAATGGAAAGTAATTTCCTGTTAAAGACGTGAGGAATTCTTGTTTACACTCCTTGCACACTTTATGCGGGGAGAAGACAAGCTCTCTCACTTTGTTCCTCTTTTCATAACCCCAAAGTTTATTGGAAGGTTTCACTTCTGGTTCAAGTCTCCACTTTCTTACACAGACTGCGATGAACATCTCTATGTATTGTAAGGTTTTTGCTTGCTTTATATTAGGGAAATTATCTGACTAAGGATTTCTGATTGCTGATTTCTTTTGAACAATAATGAAAAGAACTTTTTGGTTTCTCTTGAACTGTAATGAAAACCCTTTCTTAGTTCTTATTTCATGGTTCTTTTATACACAGCTGAAAGATTCTCTCCTCTATCTGGAGGCCTAAAGCAATTGGAAATACAAGAAGTATTCCCTGCCGTGCCCTCTTACTGATTTTTCCCATTCACGTTACCGTTTCTTCTCTTGAAACTCATACCATATAACAGAGAGTGGAAATGAAGAATCTTTCTCATAGAGTTCAAGGATTCATCCTTCCTCTTCTTATCACAGTTTCAATTACCACTGGCAACTGTTGTAAAAGGTTACGGTTGGGAGGTTTCAATGTTTTCTTTGCCTGTTTTTTAAACATTTTACAGTATATAGTGTTTGTTTTCCCAGGAACATTGTGATGTTGCAGTTTTGACATTCAAGAGTGACCTTGAACTGTACTTTCTAATGCTTTACATACAAGTAGAAAAAAAGTGGAACATTTGGGTTCATTTCTGTAACAGAGCAGCCAGTGAAAATGTGTGGTGTGGCATTTTGGTTTTGTATTTGGAATAAGTCTTTTGGCATAGAATTTGTATATATGAGAAAGTAAAATTGTGGTAAGGTAGAAAATGCCATTGTGGTAGTGTGTATGTATCTAGCTTGTTAAAAAAAAAAAAGCATTTTCTCAGTATTGCTGTGGCACTGGGGCAAAGCTATTGAAGGATATAGTTTGAATTATTCTGGAGAGTGTAAAAACAGCTGGCAAAATATCCAAAGTTAATATCTTGCATTATATAAATAACTGCTTTTATAGATCAAGGCTTTAAACATAAGCCCTTGGGAAATGAGACACTGAATTTCAAAGCAGGTGAAGATTTTAAAAATGTCTTATCTCACATACATTGATGTATTTATACGAATAACTCAGATGGTCATCACCAACAAAACTGCCTCCTACTTTCCAAAAGCTGCTTGAACCTGTTTATTCCTCTCTTGCTGAACAAGCAGATAAAAATTATGTTGGCAAAGACAGAGAAAATCAACTCTCTGTTTAATTTTTCCTCAATCTGTTGAAATAAATAGTACTTGCTGACCCAAGCATTTCTTCCAGATCTGTACATGTGAATCCTGTCAGAGATGGTAGTTATAATAAAGTAAAGAAATAGAGTTCTTAATATCTTTGATTGCTATATTTTCTGACAAGTCAACTTCACATCTATGGTGGTATTCCTTTCTTGACAAGCAGTGTTTATAGGTAGCTTTGATTGGTAACTCCCACTTCTACAGCCTTCTTGAGATGAGTTGGTTCTAAACTACTTTGGCCAACTTGCAGTTTTCATGTGGTTTAGGGCCTGGCAGTAGAATATCCCACATCAATTTAGATTCAGACCAGATATGCAGTTTAACCTATTGTTTCAGAGACACTTGACATTATTTCCTGCTCAAATACCTAATTCATGTAAGCCCTGTCACAGGTAACCTTTAACATTTTTTCTTTGATTTCAATAAAAAACTAACATTTCTATTCCAAGCAGCTACCTAGCTGTAAAAACCTTCTGGAGGTGACCCTCTGGGGCAAAAGGATTCCCAGAAGCTGCTTGCCCACAGCAGACCTCCTCTTGATGTGTATGTTCAGAGTCACAGAATTATGTGAGTCAGCAGTCATACTCCCTAGAACTGTCCAGCCAGGTTTTGGATGTTTCTACAGATGGAGACTCAATCACTTCCCTGAGCAGCCTGGCTCAGTGCTCAGTTACCCCCCTTACAGTGAAAAAGTGGTTCCTGATCTCCAGATAGTCTCCCAGGTTTCAGTTTGTGCACGTTGCCTCTTCTCCCATCACAGAGCACCAATGAAAAAAATCTCACTCTGTCTTCTTCTGAGGTGCACTGCTTGCTGCTGACCTCCAGCCACAATTCATACCACTGATCACCACCCTTCGGGCCTGAATGTTCAGCGAGTCCTGAGCCCAATTTACTGTCTGCTTATCCAGCCTATTTTTCATCAGTTTCCATATGAAGATCCTATGGAATACAATGTCAAAATGCTCCTCTGACAGGTTGGCAATGTCCCCTCCCCTCAACTGCCAACCTATTCAGTTTATTGGAGAAGGTTATCAGGTTGCTCAAGTACGATTTCCCCTTTGTAAGTCCATACTGACTACTCTCAATTGCCTTCTTCTTCTTCTCCATGTCCCTGGAAAAGCATTTTCAGCACTAATTGTTCCATGACCTTACCAAGAACTGAGGTAATGCTGAAAAATCTGTAGTTCCCTGGGTCTCCCTTCTTGCCTTTTTAAAAACAGGATTGACATTTTCTTTCCACCAGTTACCAGGCATTTCTCCCAGCTGCCATATTGTTCTAAAGTAATCAGGAGTGTCCTTATGTTTCATGACAAAAGATGTCATCACATCCCCCAGCTCCCTTAGTACTTGTGGGTGCATCATACTGGGGCCCAGGGATTTACATATGACCAATTTGCTTAAGTGTTTTCCGACCTGATCTTCATCCACCAATAGCACATCTTTCTTCCTCCAGACTTTTTCCCTGGTGTCTGGGGCCTGGGATCCCAGACTGCAAAGTCTTTGATGAAGACTGAGACAAATGTGGCATTTAGTACCTCAAATTTTTCTAAGTCCTGTGCCTCTTTCCCATTCAGCATCATGTCTCTGCCTGATTGGATACTGTCCTATGTCCTCTCAGGTTGCTTGTCTCTACTTCCCTCTTTTGTACACTTCCTTTTCGTATCTAGTCTTTGCCAAGAACCTCTTGTTAATCCATGAAGGTATTCTGGCATTTCTGCCAGGTTTGCTGCTTGTTGAGATAGACCCCTCTTGAGCTTGAAAGAGGTGATCCTTCAATATGAATATTTGCTTGGACCTATCTCCCATCCAAGGCCTTATGTGAAGAGATCAAAGAGTACTCTCTTGTTGATGCACTACATGATCCCTTAGCCAGGTGGGATCATATACAAGTGGGTCTTACAGCTGTCTCTCATTTTTGCTCTCTCAGGCTGATCCAGCCTGCCCTGAAGTCAGAATCTAGGACTTGTACCTTTCTGCCTTGAAAAGTAGGCCTGAATCACCATGAGGTTGTCAGCCTTGCAGTCTTCCAATGCTGCTCAGGTCACATGAGGACATGGGGTCACACAAGGACACTGGTTTTCACAGATCCACATTTCCACGAACTAACCAGCTGTGTGGGCTGACCTGTGTGTGCTGGATGAAGGAAGGGGAAAGAGGAAATGAACAGTAGAATGGTGATATAAGTAATCCCTCACTCAGATATTGGCATTCCCAATGTCAAATAAAAACCAACTGTTATCTTAAGTTGGAGTATCTGGTGTTTCTTTTTTTCTTTTCTTTCCCCCCCTTTTTTTGATTGGCTTGACTACTCACAGTCATTTTTAAGCACCACCTCTTTCTCTTTGGAACCACCCCACTACAACTTCTTAATTTGCCAAAAGTCTGCCTGGACTTTGCTCACAAATCAGAATCATTATGTTTTTCTTTTAATTTTTTCTGACTATTTTCTGAACCAGAACTAATGAAAGTTCTCGTTCAGAAATCAACTTATGCAGTCTGTTTTCCTAGCACTTTAACAGTAGGACAAAGGTAGCTGAAAACAGAGAAGAATATTTTCATAAGTGCTTGCTCATATATAAAGACACATAGTTTGTATTAGAAAATACAAAGTTAAACAAAGGTACTAGGACTCCTGCTATCCTGACTCATTCAATTTCTATTAATGACTCTCAATGACAGGATTCAGATTTTAGATCTAAAAGCAATGATTAGCTCAGATTCTAAAGATGATAATTTTAGAAAATTCAGGGAAACTCTGAATTCTTTCTTAGACCTAAAGGATTAAGTTGATCTGAATAATATTACTATTGTCATCTAAACAGTTGTGGGCTTACCTGAATCTAGTATCTGTTCCTTCAATTTTCATAACAGAGCTGGAATATTATGTCTCTTTTTTATAGGAAATGTCTACAGTATTAACAACAGCATAGGGTTATGATTATTAAAATCAATCACTGTTAAAACTGTTTTTTCTTTCTTTTAGTGATTTAACACACACAAATTCTCTCTGATGTGGAAAGAAGGTTCTCATTGAATTAAAATAAGTTACTCAGATAATTAATTTTTAGAGAAAATATGAGTATTTTATTAGCGTGAGACATTCCAGTGCTTTGAAATTGTGAGTGAAAATTTTGTTTCAACTTGACAGCGCACATTAGTTGTGTTTTAAGTGCTTTCTACCATACATTCAAAACAAATTTTAAACTATTTCATGGGATAGGTGCTCAAAAAGCAATTTCCTGCTCTTCAGAGTAGGGACTGTTACAGTGCACTCTGGCGTTAATGGTTAATAAATGAGAAGCTGGAAGTGCTGAATTCAGACCTACTCCAAAACATCTTGTCCTGCTTTGGTCAAATCTAGGCTTCTCTTGAATGAAGACTGTTTCAAGCAAGTGGAACCAAAGTTTTCTTCTTTGGCCTACTGTCCTTTAACAACGCACAAGAGCGGACGCTGTCTAACTCAATTATGTGTGACCGAAGACTGATTTAATTTAATTCCACAATGGCAGAGACCCAAGTGTTGGACACCAACAAACCATTATTCCCACTGAAAAAATACCCTTGTGTGGTACTATTCTCTGAGGATGAACAACATCTGATTTTGTGCTTCTATAGCAAAGAGTCCGGCATGAATTTGATCTGGGTTCATTCAATCAATGATGTTGGCAAACTACGAAGTTGTTGCCATTTGAGTCTTATGAAGTGAAACGTAAAGGGTAGCTAGTTTTGTATACAGGACTCAAAACATTCTTTGCTCTCTTTTAAGGATCCACATGAGTTATTCTGGGGTAAAGAGAATCTCTTCTGGAGAGTGGCATAGATACATAACATATTGATTTTGTAAAAAGAGTAACAGCTGTAAAAATGTAATGGATTTTATGCACTGTATGATCTAACTGCAGGAGAAATTTTGTACCAAATGCAAATGGAATTACATTAGAAAGAAGTAACACGGAACATGCAAACTGCAATAAACTTGCCATGTTTATAACAAGCCATTTCATTTTAAACAGGAAGTGGCATGGGAGAAGTGAAACAAAGCTGTGGGAACACCTCTAAGCCACTAATTTTTGAATTATTTATTATTATTTTGAATTATTATTTTGAATTACTAAATTAAAAGTTATAGATATACTAATGCAAATTTCTAACACCTACTTAACAAATGAAAAGGAGAGGAAGGCTCTCGGTCTTTTTAAAACTGTTTGTATTTTCCTGGGGTTTTTTTGTGCATTTTGGTGAAAAACTTCTTGATGCTCTTTGCTTGAGTTTGAAAACTGATGCAGAGTTAAGTAGTAGAGGGTGTTAGTCCTGGAGGTTCCCTCAGCTAAAGAGTAAGGGGCGGTACAGGGCAGGCCTCCTGGGGGGCACCTGGTAGTGCCCGAGACTTCTGGTTCTACAATACAACAATCTGAGCACAGTCCTAGATCTTCTCACTCAAAAAAAGCATTTTGAGCATGTTCTATCATTGACTTTGTAAATGGAACTGGATGTCTTATCAAGTACAAGCAGACGGAAACAGAGATAAAAATTTTATCCTGCATTCATTTAAATAAATATTAGTTCTCCTGAACTCATTAGTGCAGAAGGTCGTTCTAAAATATGCATTGGGGGAATGAATGCATTTATAATTGTTATTTAATAAGAGGGGAAAGACAAAACCAGATTAATAGTTTTCTAGGGTTTCTTTCATGCTATTCCTTTTCCTTTTTATACGTGAGCTTAAACTAGTGGTTAATCCTCAACATTGGACACTGAAATGTGAGTAGTAAGGGCTGATAAATGTGAGTTTCATCATTAGTTGCTTTTCACTTTCTCTTTGCATAACATTTTGAGAAGTTTTGAATTATCCAATGCTTCGCCTGAACAAGACCACCCACAACTGTGATATGATAGCTGCAAAAAGATTTAGTGGAAGTTGTAGCACATCATGGAAAAGTAAATGAAATATTAATGATGTCATCTAAAGAAACAATGCATTTAATTTGCGAAATATTTTCACCACTACAATGAAATGATCATAGTAAAAACAATAAACTTCAGAAATATAAGATTCTTAAATAATCAATCCCACTACTTTGGGCAGTGTGAGAGTTAGTGATTATGTGGTTTGACCCTCATATGGTACATCAATCATGGCAATGCACTTTCCCTTTGCATCCAAGTAAAACCACTACTTCCCACGCAACATGTCATTACCATCACAATTGGATCTGCTTGGTAATAGCATTTGGAAGGGATCCTTCACTTTAAAGCACTGCTTGAAATCAAAGCTCCCTTCCTGTTGCAACTTAGCTTTAAAACAGACTTCTAGTGATCCTGGAAAATACAATGCTCTTTTTCTTTACCCTCCTTAGTTCTGATTACATTCATTGCCTTTTGGCTATATTTTTTTAAATGGAAAACCAAAAAAGAGGTTTTCCAGATCTTGAAGTGGTATTAAATTCTAAATTTCAGAGGGGAAAAAAGAAGAATTTTCCAACTGACATTTGCCTGTGTAATTTTGAAATCTCCATAGTATGTCCTTTAATTGAAACCATCCAACAAACTGAAAAAATCCCCAAAAATCTCCAAAGAATTAAACTACAAAATTCTACTTTAATACAGCTGCATTATAAAGTAGTAAGCTGCAAAAAGGAAAAATCCAGAAAACACACTAACTCCACCTGTTGCGGTAAACAGTAGCAAATGGTATTCACTTACAGACTTCACTGTTTGCCAACAAATTGTGCAAGAATTCCATCTCTTTTCCTTAATTTTAAATACCGAGTCATTAGTTGCTAAGATTTGTGCCCTCTCACATATTCAAAGGCTAATGTTGCAAAAGAAGATAGTTTGCTTTTATGTTTTGATCTTTCAGTACACATGGCTGCTGGTTCTTGGCTATTATCTGTCCAAGAGTATTAGAAATGAACCCAGCACTATGCTATGTGGGAGGTCCACAAACATAATGGAAATAGTTATCTTTCTTAATTAAAAAGGATAAATATTTCCCTCCTATCTCATGTTACAGCTGCTCTCCTAAATAGGATAAAATCCCCACTGGGCTTTTGGGAGAACCTAGCTGGAGGGAATAATTTGTATCTTAGGAGGGAGAGGGTCTGCCTGAGCACATTCACGTTGTGCCATGTTTTAAAGCTGTATCAGTCTGATTCCCAGCTGAAGCTGGATGCTACAGGACATTGATCTCTTCTGAGAATATCCAACCACTGTGAATTCACATCAAGTTCCCCCACAAACGTATCTGGTGTTCAGGGAAATAAGAAATGGCTTAGGATAGTAGAAGCAGCTGTAATTTTCACAGCTATATATTAGAACTGCACAGTCAGCTTATAAATGGAATTTGAATTTGTCTCGTCACCTGCCAGTGGCCTTCTAGTCTTCTCCACTTGGTGATTAATGAATTTTCATGGGTTTGTGTGTTCTGGTTTTTTTTTTGGTAATTTGTTTGGTTGGGATTTTTGTTTGTGGTGGAGTTTTTTTGTTTAAGTCCTCCACATGGTTACCCAGCTTAGCGGGTGCTGCAGTAGGCTAATATAGTTGGTGAAAGAACATACTTCTATACCTAGACCAATAACAAAGTTGTGCACCGCGACAAGAGTCTGTACCTGTGGACTAAAAAGGATACAAGCATGAAAATCATATCAGGTTGTGTTTATTGCTAGAGTCATAACTATTGCTGCTTCCATAACAGTGTATTAATGGGCCTGTCTCTCCATGATGGGGTATTTTGGGGGTATCTTTTGTTTATTTGTTTCAGTTTTTTGTTGCTAGGTCTTTATGAACAGCAGAACATGCGTCTGCATGTGTCATATCTAAGGACTGAAGAGAAAGCAACAGCTTTCTATCACCAAGCAATTGTGAATGGAACAATTGCATTACTGCATTCTAATATTTATAAAAATAATGGTTTTCTATAGTTTCCAATAAAGAGAAATGCCCTATATTTCATTTTAATTATCTAAAATTACTTGTATCCTTTGAGGTAATTATTTCCTCAAACAAAGAAGTGAAAGGAAAATTTAATTTGTTGTTAGCTATGAGTGTCTTCTCTATAACAGAAAACCTTTCTATGACTACTTAGCATGAGCCTAAGAATAGGGAAGCACTGCCTGGCTAGTGGGTGCTGATGCAAAGTGCACATACCAGACTCTTGGGAAACACAGTATAAACCCATATTGGTGGAGGACTTGACCCTCAGGGGAGATGGACTAAGGGATATACCCCTCGAGAGTTCTGGAGCAAAGCACTCTCTCTGTAAAGCTGTAAGAGGGCATAGCAGCCAGAAAAAGTCAATGTGCTGTTAAGGACATCAGACTAATCTGGCCATTCATTGCAGTCTTGGATATGAAATAGTGAGTGCTGCAGCTGGACAGGGAGCTATTTCAGCAGTTTCAGCACAGAGGTTATTGCTGGCATATTCTGGAAAAAAGGCAGTATTGCCTATGAGATTGTTTAGGTTTTCCTAATCCATTTTCAAAATGTTTTGCTTCTCTTCCAGTGAACTTCTTCTTATTTAAACCTATTTATTTGACTTGCTGTTTATAAATGGGAAAGTATGGCTCACTGAGTAACTTACAATATAATTTGATTGCCAGAATGTTGGGTAATGGCTTGAATGTTTTATTTTGCACCTTTCAAAACTCTGTTGCCACTGCCGCAGCCCTGCTACTTGCTAATCAGTGTCTAGCTGAAAGGTTAGGTTTGTGAAAAGACAGGTCAACAGTGGAGGGTGAATTGGGGAGTTTGCACCTCTTGTGGTTTTTCATGAAATTTGCCTTGTGAGAATGAATTTTCAGGGAAAAAATTAACTGACCTGAAAAAGGGGTAAGCTGAGAGATGACAGGCTGCTGACAGTTAATTGGGGTATGCAGGGCAAGGCTGACAGAAGAATTTCAGAAGGATCCAACAAGACTGAATGACTGGTCAATGAAACAGCAGATTAAATTCAGTGTGGACAGAAATATAGTGATTCACAGAGCAGAGAAAAATAATCCCATCTCTACCTTAACTTAAGGACAGTGACAGCAGAAGGACACTGGCCTAGTCAGATCTTTGCTCCAACCTAGCTGTTGTTTGCTCCAACATCTTCTCTATTTTTCCTTTTCCTGGCAAGAGTAGGAGTACAAAGACTGCCCCTTTATGCTCTGTAAATAATGTGAATTCACAGCAATTTAAAACAGTAAAAAAAGGAAGGAAAAACAAAGTGCCTGACTCTGGGTTCATAACGAGTTACAGCCTTCAGCTAAAAGTCATAGAAAAGCTTGTGCAAATCAATTTCTTCTTGCAGAACCTTTATTGTTGTCTTCTTTGTGCACATCTTTGTGGGAGAAGGAAAGTGGAGCAGAGAGTGTCTTTTCTAAATCACGTGTCTCAGCATCTGACTCTAGGAATTTACATCATTCTTTTTTCTCCTCGGTTCAGAGGAGAAGAGAAAGAAGGGACCTTTCATGTCACCAAACAGTGACATCCTCTGGTATACAGACTACCTAATTGTCTTCAGGTTTTTATTTGAAAGCAAGAGTACTTGTGTACAACTGGAGTAGGGATAGACAGATGTCTTCAAGAACAGGCAAAGCAAAAACTAAGTTGGTCAAAAAAACATGTAGAGTTCTTGGTTTAGGAGGTTTATAAGCTGAGAGTTGGAATACATTAGCTAATCCAGAGAGTAGCATCTACGCTGGCTTGTCTGGCCTGCTCAAAGAGGAGTTTCTACAGTCTGTGATTCTCTGTGCTTATATTTTAGGATTCTGAGTTTAGTCTGGGTTAGAAAACTTGGGATGGACTATGAACTCTTAAAAAGAGCATCCAAACATTTCAAATGTTCAATCTTGAGTGTCATTTCCTTTCTTTAGAGAATGTGGTTTTCCTAGATACATAGTTCAGCACCAGCCTCAATGTGGCAGACCCCTAAGGTTAGGATCATGGCTTTTATCTTTAAAAAACATTTTATAGCATTCTTAGCAGCAATCAATACTATGGGAGAGAATGCTTTATGATTTATTGCAGTCACAAAGAGCACACTTACACGCAAGGGACTGAGCACATCCTCAGTTGTTTTGCAGATGACAAGCTGGTGGGGAGCATTGATCTCCTCAAGGGTAGGAGGGCTTTGCAGAGGCATCTGGACAGGCTGGATTGATGGGCTGAGGGCAATTGGATGAGACTCAACACAACCAATTTCCAAGTCTTGTACTTGGGTCACAACCCCATGCAGAGCCACAGGTTTGGGACAGAGTGGCTGGAAAGCTGCCTGGCAGAACAGACCTGGGGGTGCTGGTCAAGAGCAACTGAACATGAGCCAGCAGTGTGCTGAAGAAGACTGATGGCATCCTGGCCTGTATCAGCAACAGTGCAGCCAGGAGGACTGGGACACTGTCCCTACTTGATGCTGATGAAGCTTGTGTTCAGTTTTGTATCCCCTACTTCAAGAAGCATCTCAGGGAGTTGCGATTGTTTAGTCTGGAGAAAAGGTGTCTCATGGAAGACCTTACTGTTCTCTGCAACTGCTTGAAAGGAGGGTGTAGCCAGGTGGGACTGGTCACTTCACCCAAGTAACAAGTGATAGGACAAGAGGAAACGTCCTTAGGTTGTGCCAGCTAAGGTTTAGATTGGATATTACCAATAAATTCTTCATTGAAAAGATTGTCAAACACTGGAATAGGCTGCTTAGGGAAGTGGCTGAGTCACTGTTTCTGGAGGTATCTAGAAGATATGTAGAGGTGTCCCATAGGGACTTGATCTAGTGGTGGACTTGGCAATGATGGATTAACAGTTGGATTCAATGACCTTAAAGATCTTAAAGATCTTTTTCAATGTAAACAATTCTATGATTCTAACTTAATGCATGACAGAATTTTCCATCCATTTTGGTGTAAGGCTCCTGTGAAGGTCCGCCCAAAGTGAACGGGTGACGAATAATTTTTGGGTACAAAAATAACCAACAAAGGCACAGGGGTTTGCAGTAGCAAATCAACAAGATGGAATTTATTGATAATAACCACAGCTAAATATGCATTGGTTAGAGGATGCGGGGAAGAGAAGGATAGAATAAGGAAAAAGGAAGGAGAGAAGGTCAGGGAATGGGGTATAGCTACCAAGACATGATGCCTTCGGGGTCCCGCCGCCGATGCTCGCTGGTACACGTCTTGGGGAGACTCAGAGAGGCAGTCGAACCGAACCCCAGATATACTGTTCTTGGTTGGGGGAAGGGTGGCCGCAATTAGGTTTCCATGGAGGGGAAAAGTCCATTGTTTTCATGGCCGAATGCTCCCAGGTACGTCTACTCTGGGCAGGTTCTCCCCCTTCCCTGAGTTGGGAGGGGGTACAGTCCCAGTCTCTGGAAGGAGGTTGCCAGGGGGGTGCCATGGGGGTGCCAATAGGGTGCCAGAGGGGTTCTTGGTTCTTTGATGAGGGGGTTCGCATTTCAGTTGGTCTGTCAAGGTGGTTGAAGACAGGCAAGAGGGGTCTTCTCTTGGAGCGGGGGAGGAAGCCACCCCAGAGCTCAGTCCAGCCAGGCCTGAAGTTTGGAAGAAAGTCCAGTTCCATTGTTCAGAACAGGGCAGCATGCCCCTTCGAGTACAGCATGGCATGTTCTGCAGACACCATCTGTAAACGCACTAAATACGCATGAGACTTTCTTTCCCAACTGGCTCAACAGTTTTTAACCCTTCGGTGGTCCTTTTCTCATGACAATTGTGAGGCAAAAACTGAAGGATTTCCGGATGGACTTCCACAGCTCCAAAGCATGACAGTAACATCATTAGGATGGCATAGGGCTCTAAAGCATAATATTAGTAGGATATGCTAATTTTCTCCACAGTTCTCTTAAATACTTATGATTTTTTTTGCATTCACCTACTCTTTCTTTTTTGAGGGGCGTATGAGAATTTTTTAATGTGGTGAACCAAAATTAATTTAGTATTTAATCAAAAGTCCTTGCTGCTCATTTGCAATATAAGTTTTCATCGATGTTTTCATAATAGAGACACTAGATAACCAATGTGTATCTGGTGTAGACAAACAGAAAAAAATGATGACAAGTGGAAGTGTGTTTCTAATTGTAGTGGGAGTTTGAATTGGTTTCAAGTTATTATGTTTATGCAATATAAATTATTAGATAAGCTAAAGCATTGCCAGTAGCTGAACCTTCTATTATTGGATAGAAACTTAGCTATAGCACAGACTGAGTTGAGTCTTTTTTGTAAGCTCATACACATGTACACACAGAACTACTGACATAAAGCAGTCTCTGAACATAAAAAGTTACTCCAGATACTGTTAAAGAGGTGTTGGATAAGTAGCACTTGAGAAGTTCACACTTTTTGTGTTCGCTTCTACCTCTTCCAGGAAGTACCCTGCCTCTCAAGTGGCACCAATTCATGCGCTTGGTTTTTAACTTGAAATTTTCAGTGATCCATATTCAGGCTAGTCCCACATTCTCCCTCATTTTAGTGAGCTTGGATGTAAGCAAGATAAAGTACCAATAAAGTGATTTGTGTGGTGTATCACAGGCGATAAAGCTATGCATACAATTCTCCTGAACTGAGTACTACAACAACAAGAGAATTCTAGTACAAAATCACAAATGAATGTTAAACTCTATTCTTAAGAGATTTAGTAAATTATAGAAACATTTCAGGCAATGAAAGGACAGTTTTTTAAATAGAGCGTATAGGACCTATGCTCTGAATACCAGTAGGCATTGGGTGTTACCTTGAAGAACCTATCTAACTTCTGACTGAAAATCAGATGTAGGAACATTCACTTTAGAGAGATGTTGTGAGGTCTAATATTGTTTTCTCCAAAATCCTTTCCTGTTTGTCGCTGAGGGCATACATGGTAGGAAGATAATTGGTTTCTAAATAAATAACATTTGCCCTAAGTCATGAATCCATCTCCTGCAGATACCGATTTCTCAGACATTGAATTTGATTAGAGAAAAAAACTGAAAGGACTTTTACTGAAAGGATTTTTATTGATGGATCTGAAGAGTAATTGGGTTTTAAAAGTTACCATTCATTAAAACCCAGTAGATCTGTTTCCTTTATTGTGTTGCATTTCTTTGTACATATATCCACATGCTTTCTAGTTTGTACTTGTACTTATTTCCTATGATTGTCTATTTAAGATGAACAAATTTTTGCTATGGCTTCTGAGAAGAGGCTACATTTTGAACAGTTTCTCTAGAGAAATGAAGAAACAGTGCTTGAATTTAAATATCAGTTGTGTTTTTAAGGTCCCATGGTGTCTAAGAGATGCTGCTGCTGAAAAACAATTCCAATAACAAACTTGACTGAACTTCGTAGGCTGGTGTTGCAAGCATATTCTGTGAAAAACTAGCAGAGGAAGAAAAAGAAATAGGATTATCCTAAGTTATTGATTTTGAAGTTTGACTGTGAAGAAAGAACAGGTGGTTGAATTCTGCTGTTAGTGGCAGAAAATCAGTTAGAAATAGCAGCTGAAAAGTAAAAATGGAAATTTGAAAAAGAAATGTATCCATTAGGCTAAAAAGTCTTCTGTGTACTGTAATGAATATTGGTATGTGTGCCACCACACATACTCTTTGTGAGTATCAATGTTTGCTGCCTGTTAGCCCCGCATGGAAGACAAGCTTGAAGTAAGACAACCAGTTTTCCATAAGGCTCTTTCAGACATGTTACGCATAGATATGGAATTGCCCAGCTGGGCAGCACTCCCTGTGCACTGCTCAGTTTAACTGTCTATCTCTTCTCTTTGCTGATGGCAATACACTCCATTCCCTTCAAATGTAAAGAATTTAGACAGAACTGGAAGAAACTAGAGTTTTCAATTAATTGCTACGCTGAACATTGATTAGAAATTCTCCATTAAGCACAGGCAATACCTCAGTACCCAGTTTCTCATTCTTGCATATAATCACAAGTAAGAAGAATTATTAACACTTAATGGTAATTTATTAGACATAGGTATGGTAGAGGCAAAGTAAAATTTTGTTGTCTCATACCAAGGATTCCAGGTAGTACAGACCTTAAAAAAATAATTAAACAAAATCATGAAACTACTGTAATAAATGTTTTTTACTCTCGTGTTCACATTTGGTGCTAACATGATTTAAAATATATATTTATGTGTGTAAACTTTTTTAAGGGAAATATTCAGAAAATACTTTTAGGATTAACTATTAGGATTTGAATGCATTACCCATTAAAATTTGGTTTTATTTTTACTTCTGCCACTCTAAAATTGGGTAACTTCATGCAAATCAGGGCATCACTTGGAATCTGGGATTTCCATTTTGACAATGTGGATAACCTTGTTCAGTTCCACCTTTCTTCTATTGTCTTTTGACCTTTTTTTAAAGTGTTTTGCTTTTACTAGCCTCTTATGAGACAATATTTTCTTGCACTGTGAATATGCAGAACTTGCACAGAAATTCTAATGTAGATTGACGTTTAAGTATTAATATAATGTTAAAATTCTCTATTTTTTTTGATCTTTCACATCTCCTATCTACTCCAGTGGATCTTTCCTTTAGTAGGCTGGTTTGCAGTTTGAAGGGTTAAATAATCTAACAGCTTTACCATCTGCAGTTTGGTTTTCTCTGCTGTGTTTCTTGCTGTGGTGTTAAGGGAGCTGGTCAAGAGAACATAGAGCAAACCAGTAGATATTTGTACATATATTGGAGACTTTAAGGATGGTATTCAGGTCCCTTTGAAATCAGTGAGAATTCAATGGTAAGTTTTTCTCTGTTAAAATAGAGTAAGGATTTTAATCTTCTTTATGGTCTTATAAGAAAGTTCTGGATTCCAGAAAAGAGCAGTACTTCAGTTTAATGTTTCAGCAGTGTTTCTCTCAATCCAGCTGCACTCAAAGCCTTAATTTTTCAGTTAGATGTGAGGCTGAGTAAATGCTCAGGAAAGGATAAAAGTTTAACTTTCCAGCTCAGCTGTGGCAAGGAAAGCCATTTAAAAAATCATTCAGGAAGGAGGAAGGGAAATCTCAGATGTATTTTTTTTAATGTGCAACAAAACACAATAATTTTACATTTTAAATATTTTTCCCTTGTTCAGGAACACTTAGTAAGAATATGTGCAGTTTTGGCTGCATTTTGAGAGATAATTCATACATTTTGAGATAAGCTATTGTTGTGTATTGAGCTCACTGCAGATAAGATAGGAGATTAATATATATTATATAGCCCAAATCAGGGTTATATGTATGTTTCCTTGTTTGAAGGGAGTGGGGATGGGGCTTCCTGCTCCTGTAGCATTTCCTGAGCACTTCCTGCTTTTCACAAAGCAGCAGGTACAACTACAAGAACCATCAAACACAATTAGCCAAAAGCCATCAAGTTCGTCCTGTTTTCTTCACCATGGTATTAAAAATCAGTCATTACATAGATCTCCAGAGAACATAAGGACCATCTGAACAGATATTGCATACTCTTTTCAACTTAGTAACCCAAGGGATCTCCTTCTCTCCATACTTGACTTGCCACTTATTATTGCCAAGGCATGAGCAGAGATCTTTGTAGAAAATAGAGAGAGGTCAATATATCCTGTAGACTAAGACAAGGTGTATTATTATCATAATATATAGGGTTATATCCTATACATACATACGTACACATAAATAAACCCCCAGAAGTTCATGTAGTCATAGATATTTTTGCTATCTCTTTATTGTGTGTAGCTTTAGTTTTAAAAAGGCAAACATTTGATATCAGGTATTCAAAAGAATTTCTACCATAAAGTGTTACAGGGTGTGGGGTGGAACTTTAGTTCTTACAGCAAGTAACACCTAAATTCAGACCTGGATTCAGATTCAAGCTTTCAAGCTTAGAAAAAGAGTAAAGAGAATCAAGGATGTTTTCATGTATGTCAGATTTTAAGCTAAAGTCTCCTACACATGCTTTATGCAAGTACTAAATAACTCTGTATTTTATAAATTAAGTAGGTGGACATGATGTTAAGAAATTATTAACTGGCAGTTGGCAGGTGTACCTTAAAAAGATGATGGAGAAGTACAGTCAATATAAGGCTTCTGCTGAATTTCACAACTCAAGCACGTAGGTGTGCACATGAACAAAATTAGCCATTAAGTAGAAAAGTAGTAAGAAATTATAATGTTATAAAATATGTTGACTGTTTAACTTGTTTCCCATTCCTTTTTATTTTCCGGGTTGCAAAGCAAAATTTTGCCCACACTTTGAGAAATTAATGATCGCTGAATGACACAAACAATAGAAGTGGGACAAGGGCAAAGATGCAGTTAAGATTTTTTTTCAGTACTTGATCAATCATGTGTTTCTTGATGGGATAATATATGGTGACAAAACACAATCAACACTTCAACTTTTAGGTAGCTGGAAACCAACATGACATGGTGCCCTTCTTGCAGTGCAACTACCATGGAAAAAAGGTTAGAGATGCAAGAAAAATACAAATGACTACGCAGACAGTTTTTCAAGCTCTCTTTTTTTGTTCTAAAAAAAGAAAGAAAGAAAGAAAGAAAGAAAGAAAGAAAGAAAGAAAGAAAGAAAGAAAGAAAGAAAGAAAGAAAGAAAGAAAGAAAGAAAGAAAGAAAGAAAGAAAGAAAGAAAGAAAGAAAAGAAATAGAGAGAAAGAAAGAGAAAGAGAGAAGGAGAGATAAAGAAAAGAAAGAAAGAAAGAAAGAAAGAAAGAAAGAAAGAAAGAAAGAAAGAAAGAAAGAAAGAAAAGAAAAGAAGAAAGAAGAAAGAAAGAAGAAAGAAAGAAAGAAAGAAAGAAAGAAGAGAAAGAGAGAAAGAAAGAAAGAAAGAAAGAGAAGAAGAAGAGAAAGAAGAAAAGAAAAGAAAAGAAGAAGAAAAAGAAAGAAAGAAAGAGAAAGAAAGAAAGAAAGAAAGACTGATTATTATTTTTACCTCATACTTGATTTATTTTTTGCAGTTCTGTTTTGTTTTCAGTTTTTTTGGCCAGACTTGAGAAGTGTTTTTTTTGTTTCAAACTAATTTGGGTAGATTTTTTTCTAAATTGTGGGAGGAGAAACATAGAAGCAAGGAAGAAGCAAAACTTTTTATCTGGTCAAGCCTTTAATTTTTTTTTATTTGATCTTTGGCAATTTTCTAAACAAAGTTGTCACTTCAAAATGAAAACAAATGAGTTGTTTTAGAGAAAAGTTTAAACATTTCTGAAATTAAAATAATCCACAAAAATAATTTTGCCACAACCACAATAACACTTGTGTAATGATAAAATTTCTTTTCTTTTATTTTTATTTTTTGCTTGTTTAGCAAAGCATATATTAAAGCCCCCCAAAAATTCTCTACTTCTGTTTGGTTTTAGTTTAACTCATCTCTGACAACACGTCTCTTTTGGTAATCTTCTTGTTGTTAAAATCTTCCCTGCCTTTTTCTTTACCCCTTTCACCTTTCTTTCCTCTTGGACTTTTTTTTCAATGGTGCTTCTTATAAATGCAAATTCTCAAAGAATAATCAATGGAGGTATCAAAGAAGCCACAGAAAGTCTGTCAGCCCTGTAGAGCAGCACAGTTGACATAGCTCTGTGTTAGTTTTCTCCTTGAATTCAGCTCATCCATGAGCTGCAGTCAGAAGAATATGGTGACTCAGAAAGGACTCCTGGAGGGCTGCTTGCTAGGCAAACCAAAGGAGAAAGCTAGTGAGCTAGTAATATCTTTATTGAAATGTTCTCAGTCACATTGTTCCCACTGTATTGAGCAGAGTACTATTGTCTCTGTCTTCTGTACAATATCACACAGTCCTTTCACACCATATCAGGTTTACACCCTGCCAGGCAGCACAGAGCTGTCATGCATCCTCTTCCAGCGTAAGCAAACATAGTTTAAGTTTGGAAATATTGCTGCACTACAGTATCTATCTGTTATTTAGAGAAAATACAAATATAACTGATTCTAAGAAAGGACCCCTCATAACAGTATGTTTTCCCCATGTTTTCTCTTAAGCTGCACCACTCCATACCTCAGGTCTTCACTGGGCTGCACTCCTACTGCTCATTAGGCCTGAGTCCAGCAAGGAGTTTCTGTGAGGCTTGATGTGGGGAGAATGTCACATGAAAATAGATGGAGTTCAGGAACGGTGTTTTCTTAGAAGAGTTTCAGTGCAAAGCCAAAGCAACAGACTTCAGTGCAAGATTACCCCTCATTGCCTTTCCATTTTATTTTTTTTTATCCTTTCCTTGGTACAACGACCTAATTGAGATGCTGGAAACATTAGAGTGGAGGTCATAAACTACAGAAATCTCACCCTCATTTCCTGTCCTTTTTCAAGTTTGTAGAAAGTCTGTAAATTACAGTAACTTCTATGAAAAATAAAGATGCATTCAACATTAAAGGAAATTTAATAATAAAACCCAAGATATTGTTATTAATTTTGGTTTTTCAGTAAAGATTGTGTAAAATATGGGAGCAACATTACTGTTTCCTTTTAAAATTTATCATAACCCACCCAAGCAAGCTTGATTTAATTTGGGATCTATTTACGTATTTTTCAGTTTTGGACCTCTTGGCTGTCCAAATGGAGTTTCAGAGCATACACTTAAGCTTCTGCTCATTTATAGCTTGGTCTTAATTACAATTTTATTGAATTGTTGCAATCAAAATCTCCATTGTTATGACTGGGATGGATGTGGGGATCAAAAAGAAACCTTAGGAAAGAAATTAGAGAGTTTGTTGTTTAACCTCGTAAACTGAAGGCTGGAGGAAAATGTGTAATGGACCTTCATAAAAGCATGGCACAGATGAATTCTAGGGTCAGAGAAGGGGGCTTAAGCTCAAGGACAGTGATGGCCCAAGAAAAAAAAAAGGATATTAACTGACTAAATTTAGCCTGGAAAAGGTTCCTCTGATGGTAAGAATATTCTGCTAATAGTGCTCCGGAATTTTCTTTTAATATTAGCAGCAAGACTCAGGCCAAACCCAACTCATTAGAGTTTGAATTGCTTTCTGAGTGGGATTAAACAATCAGCTTGCATTAGCAGAGGTCTTCTCTGGAGGCAGGTTCTCTTCCTGTATTCAACTTAATTATTTTTTTATAACAAAAATTGTAAAAGTTTGTAAATTGGGAGCTTAAAACATTTTTCTTTAAGACACAATATTCAAGAGATTTATGTAAGAGTAATGGGAATGAAAAGATTAGCTGAAAGAATGCATGATTGTTTCGAGTTTGTTTCTGTCATTATATTAAATAAATCTTGATTGTATGATATCCTTTGTATTGCTGCATTCTTGTGTGATTGCTCTAGATAGAACTGGTAAGTCATTGAAAGACATAGTTGGAAAATACAAAGGATATTTTTGTTCCTTTCAATACCTCCTGTACTTAATTCAAAAATAGACTCTTGCTATGACACAATCTCCTAGATGTGCTGTGGTTTGTGGTCATAGTTTAGTGGCTTTGGATTGCAGCCCAAGGTGCATTGAAACAGTTTAGGTGTCACAAATGCTGCCCTGTTTCCAAATAAAGATCAGCTTCCCTGGGCTTCTCACCTTGAAACCTTTGAAGACGTGACCTTTTTGAACTTGTTTGTGTGCAAGGATGCTTCTGGGTACACCACAGAAAAGCTTTTTGCTCTTAACTAGTAAAGGCCACGATACCCCATGCAGTCCATTACTCCTGAGTTAAACATTTGTGTTTCTCTGGATTTGGTTGCACTTTTTTCCAAGTTCTGATATGTAACAGTTCACTTTTGGAAGTCTTTGTTATATGCAAAGCTTGTTTAGACTGGGTGCTTAAATGCTTAAAACTTCCATTCATAGGTGTTTTTTTTGCTGCTTCTTTACCTCAAATGAAGTGGCAATATGTAAACTGCAATGTGTGGCCTGCAAAACTTCATGAATAAATGCTGAAAGTCAGGTTTTCTGAATTTGGAATAACCAATGAAAACCTGCCACTTGAAAGCCCAAAGATATTGAAAAGAAGCATTTGTGCCTGGGTCAGGGGAGAGTTTTAGTAATGTACAGATGGTAGCTATGGAAACAATATCTGAGTTTGCCTAGATGGTCTTGAGAAACATAAATAATGAACAAACCATACCAAATAAATGTACATACTGTGCTGAACAGAGGTAAAACAAATTCACTAAGAAATCATAGAACTGGCAGCTGCACATTTATTTCTGTTCAGTGTGTGTGCAGTGAATAAAATCTTAGCCAAGGGCTGGGTTGCACATCTGCCTTGACCCTAATGCTACAGGCTCCAACATAAATATTAACATCCAACATTAAAAAAAATCAAAACCTATTTCATTTCTTCCAGCATAGCACACAAAGACCACTGCTCTCTGGAGTGATTTTAGTAAGTACAACTGCCCTCGCATACAATGTTACAATGTTTTTAGCTTTCCCTTTTCAAAAGCTCAACTCTGACCTAGCGGATAAAAGCAAATTCTATGTGTGATTTTAGGTAAATAGAGTTGGATTAAAAGATTTCAGGCCGGTCCCCCTTTCTGTATTTGTTTACTCCATGTTACTTTTACAAGAAGATGTCTGCTGAGAAATCCCACTGCAAACTTTGCTTCATCCTACCATCAGAGCTTTATGTGAGATATCCAGACTGGATGACTTTCAAGGGCTAAGTCAAGACAAAGTATAAAGTAAGAGCCAAGACCATTCATGAAACCTTTCATCTTTTCAATTTAGCTTTGGTTGGACAAAGGCTTCTATAGTAAGTTTTTTGCTGTCTGTTTTTGAGCTGCTTTTTCCATTATTGCATATGCAGACAGGGAGAGATTGATCAATAGCATTCTGTAAATAATCACATTGATTATTTATAAAGCCTTATTGATTGATTGGTAATCTCATTGATAATTGATCAAGCCTTACTTGATCAACTACACAATCAAAATAATGGATAAACTGTTTTAAAGGCTTTAATTTGGGAGGTTAAGGGTGTATTTGTCTCACTAAGCAGAAAATAAAGATGTTCAGCAATTGTTAACAAAAACATGCTGCTAGTAAAATAAATTGTTTTCTTTCCACATATGTAAATTATTCAAAAAAATTGTGCGGAAAAAAAAGAAGTTTAATGTCAGCAGTTGGGACACTTTACCCAGGAAGTGGCATCACATGAGTTATTGTTTTATAGTCTGTTTTTTATTCATACTTACATATTTCTACAATGTGCAAAGGGATGAATAAAGGAGATTGAAGAACCCATGTAATCACTAGAATATCCACATAGCTGCACTGGAGATGGTGGGTTCATGCGTCATTCAGCAAATAAAAACGGCCTATATTTCACTGTAAGTTACTGGGTTAAATCACTTTCCTCCATTTTAAAACAGTCAAAACAAACTTATTTCTGAACAAATCTTCTTTCTTATTTGGCTTGAATTTGTAAAGTTTCAAGCTGAAACTTTTATGCAACATTTTATGGAAATTTTGTGGTTTGTAAGTTTTGCCCAGCTCTCTGTGTCTAGAACAAAGCAGACCTTAATGCGTGCTCAAGCATCATCTTGCACACCTAAGTATAAAGAATTGTCTTTTTAATACAAGTGGACAAGTCAGCCTCTAAAAATGTTCTATGTGCAGTCAGTCTCTAACACTAATATTTCCTGGATGATCTCTGACAAAGTAGAAAGTCTTGAAGAGAAAATTTTATAGTTCCCTGGTAATCATAATAACAGGGCTCTTGTTCCAAGAATGGGGGCCTAATTACCTTCTGAAATTCAAAAAAATCACACTGACTATAGTATATTTTACATCATGTGCTACAGTTATTTTAAGATATGAGCAATTTCAATCTTTTTTTAATAAAAGCTTTTTGCATTTCACTTTAGCAAATCTGTGTATAAGTGGGTTTCCAGAATCACTTACTTTCTTGGCATATAGTCAGGAAGATGTAAATTCTGTTAACTGGCATCTATATATAGATGTCATAAATGCACAGATATAATTTAATTAACTCTTGCATATTTTTTTCTTTTTAGAAACATCTTTAAAATAAACTAAAATTCTGTGCTTCATCTTTGAGGTAATTTTAAATAAGGCTAACTTAAAACCCCTGGGAAAATGCCTGCCTAGACCAGCCTTTAAAAGTTTGATCAATATGAATTACTGTTCTGTATTCAACAACAAAATCAATTTAAAAAAATACATCCTTAATTTTTGTTGTTTTCACTCAGGAAAAGCTTGAGAAATAATTAACAGAATTATGGTAGTGGTGGAGACACCAAAAGACAGTCAGAATAAATTTTTGAATACTGCACTAATTTTCAGTGCTTGCAATGCTTCAAAAACAATCACTCTCTCAAGGGTCTGATCCTAGTCCCTTTCAAGCTGATGGAAGTTCTTCAATTAATTAAATGAAGAACAGCATAGACACAAGTTAAAATGAACTTGTTAGTTGGAGTGTCACTTTATATTCTGCCTCCGCAGAGCTAAAATTTGTTGCCTTACCAAATGAAATTCTCTTCATTTGCTTACCACATTTTTATGTTTTAGTGAGAAACATCCCTGTCTTGTGTTTACTTGAGTTTAATCTTCATGTGTCTGTGCCACTGTGGGAGGTAAACTCACAGGTTTCCCATTTGAAATCAGTCTCTTGCCTATTTACCTGCGAGTTGCTGCTGACTATTATGCTTTGGGAACTGGACTGATGGCTTGTCTGAAGTCACTGCATGTTTTTGAACATGTTGGCTTTAATTTTGTAGTGTTCAGCACACGTCTGAGAAAACAGCTATCAAATCTCTTATAGTAACTCAGTGTAAAAATGGATTTAAGATCATACCAGGCAGTGCAAGCACACAGCATTTTTCAATGTGGTGGGCCGCCGGCTGGAGGCTCACCCAGCCGAGCTCCTACTCCTCTTCCACAGGATGGGAGGGAGAGTAAAATGAGAGGGGGGGAGAAAAGCGCTTGAGAGTCAAGATAAAGACAGGGAGATCATTTACCCGGGGGTCGGCTTGCTGCGCTCCGTCCGTGCCAGCCCCTCTTGACCGCTCCTGCTTTCTTTCGCTGCTCCCCTGCTCCGGCGGGGATTCTCCTGGGCAACCCGACGGCCGGAGCCCCTGCTGTCCCTCATCCTGCTCTCCCTTCGGGGCTCGCAGGGCCTTTCCCACTCTTTTTCCCTCGCGCCTTCCTGCCCGCGGCTGAGGGGCTTGGCTGTGCCCGGCATTGGGCAGCGCGGCCTCCCCTCGGCCGTGGACACGCGTGCGGCCCCGGCGGCCCCGGGCCACCTGCGGCCCGCAGCCTCAGCGAGAGCCGTGCGGGACACGCCGTGAGACACCGCAAAACGCCGTGCTGCTGCCCCAGGCAACCTCCTTCTGGTGCAGCAGCACGGCGGCCTCGGCAGCTCTGAAACCTGCGTGCAGCGTTGTAATTGATTTGTGACAAAAGTGACACGTGAAATGTCCATTTAATGAGGTAATTGCACACCGTAAATAGGCCAGAGATTGTTGGTAGCTGTGACGATTACCACGAGGAAAAGCTAAACAGATGTTAGCAGTTGGAAAAGTAAACCTGTGGGCGCTGCTGGGTTGTGCGGAGGCTTTTGTCAGGGGGTAGCTGTGACGATTACCACGAGGAAAAGCTAAACAGATGTTAGCAGTTGGAAAAGTAAACCTGTGGGCGCTGCTGGGTTGTGCGGAGGCTTTTGTCAGGGGGGTTTTACCTGTCCCTGGCAGCAGCGTCCGTGAGCGGCCATGTGCTGCTCCTGCCGAGCTGCGGCACGGCCCACAGGGAAGCCGCAGAAACTCTGTGTACGTGTTAAAACACTCCTTCGGCGTAGAGCCAGGCTTCCAGGGCTAATATATGGATTTACAGTGCTTGTTGTGGTAAAGGAAGTCTTACATATGTCAGTATTTTTATAAAATCTATCAAAGGTTTCTGTCTTTGTAGCCATGATAAAGAGATCTGTGCCCATGGCTGTGTACAATGCCGGCTTATGCAGCGTCAGGTTTTGGGGGCCAAAGAGCCTTTGCTAATGATTTTTGCTATTTAAGGTGTGGGGAAGAAACTTCTTTGACCTTAATGATAATAATCCAAGGGATTAGCACAATGAAGTTCTGAAGTTCCTTAAGATACCTACTATGCTCCGTATTGAAGAGCAAAAGATAAATAAGTGTATAATAGGGGACAGAGCAGGATACAACAAAACGTGTATGTCAACAAACTCCATTAGGACTTATAAAAAGCCTTTAAAAACATGCTTCCTTACCTTAGAAGCACAGAAGAAACAAAATGTTATTTTTGAATCTGCAAATTATTAAGTCAAGTAACAAAAAAATGAAGTGATTAGTGTTTATCTCACTAAAAAGCTGCCATTAGAAATACACAACTCACCCTAGAAGTATTATACTTATTTTTCAGGTTTTATTTACATGCAGAGATTAAGGAATTAAGCAAGAGTTCATTTGAAAAAATGTCCAGAAGTTATGAAAGATATGTCTATGCTGTAATGTAAATGTTGAAATACCTGAGTTTGCTTAAAACAAAAACTGGAACACTTTAGGGGTGATAAACTCACAGTCTATCACTAACAGTGGATTTTCCCTCCTGTGTTTCTCAGTCAGGAACAGCTGGGGAAGATAGCTGGGTATGGGCTTCTCAGAATAGGACAGCTGAGACCTTTGCTGAAGTAGGTGAACTGCTCTGAGTATCCCAGCTTGGTCGTATGAAAGCAGCCTGGATATCTCCCTACTTGAGAAAAAAATTGCAGCAATTTAGGAGGCACCATGGCTTGGAAAAAAAAAAATCCATCAAACTGCCAAATAGGAAAAAAACTCCAAATAACCATAGAAACCAAAAATACAGACCAATGTTTCTATATGAACCAATATGTTCCTAACATACTGAGCCTTTATATCTCTTTTGGTATACCAAACAATCCCCAACCCAAAACCACACACAATTCTTTCTCAAAGTCCACTTCTTGCAGCATCTGTACATTTAAAGGATGAGGATCCAACACCCATGAGTGATTTATGTGCCTTGCAAGGATATAAAAAATCGCAATAATAAATTAGAAAAAAAAGTTTTGAAAGGGATCCTTATCACCGTATCAGCTGTGTTTGGAGGATAAACCAGCCTTTACTCTCTGAGGTCAGGAGGAAACTTTTCATGCTGGGGCAGCTCTTCCCATGGTCACCTACTGAGTAGACTTAGCTGCACCTCACACTGAGCTGGGACTGCCCACAGTTGAAGAGAGGATACCAGAGTATATGAACCACTGGTATCTTTTAGTATCAAAGCTTTTTTTTTCCATAAAGCTCAACCAGGAAACCTGAAAGAAGTGTGGTTTGAGGAGCTCAAATTGAGGTAAGAGACAAGGTGAGTACTGCAGAGGGATTTTTCCATTGCATCAGCTTCTGGATTGAAAATGTCTGCTAAGATGTTTGGGTTTGTTTGGTTTTTGTTTGGGATTTTTGTTCAGTTTTTTGTTCAGTTGTGTTTGGTTTTAAAAATATTTTCTTGTATGTTACTTTTTGCTACCTGTATAGTTCATTTAAAAACAAATTATATTAAAGGAACTTTTTATTAGTAGATTGCTGTGCTGACAATAGAATTTTAATACACCTCCAAGATAAGGCCCTGACAAGGTCTTATGTAAATCAGATACAGCTGTTTCCTAAATCCAGTCGTTCCTGCCTTGTTGTTTTCTAGTAATTACCTCATCTACAAGAAATACTGTATTTCTGTATGGTGCCCTTTAGTATACTAAGTGTTTCTATTAGCTTGCCCTTCTGCTGAGACATCTCAGAGTTTTTGGTGTGAGATTGGGGTTTTTTTTAATAATTTTTTTTTAATCTAAGTCATATGGGTGTTGTGCCTTGCATCACCTGTATTCCCACTGGTTTAAAAACGGTTTTGGTGTACACACTCCTTGCCTCCCTTGAGGTCTGCCTCTGGATATTTGAGATGAGGGCTTGTTTACATACTGTGGACTTTTCTCAGTCATAAGATGAGATGCCCAAAGTTGGAATTCTGGCTGATCGTAATTTTTTCACAACTTTTCCTGAGAGATTTATATCTGATTTTGTCATTTAGTCCCTGGATTTTTGAGCAATTACTCAAAGAATTAATGTGATGTCAACAAATTACCCCAGTCTCTCTCAGAGGCCTTTTTGCCTCCAAATGCAACCTAGTTCCAGAGGGTTTTTTTAACGTCCCCATCTCTCAAAACATGGGGCTTAATTTGTGCATTTGTTCTATGTCACTTAAGCCTGTTACGATTTTCAGGGTCATTTTGTCCTATTTCTGTTCCCACTACAGTAAAACTACTCCTATCTTAAGGTGTTTAAGTATTTCTGTTGTCTTTCGCATTGTTTTGATGCCTTCCTTTGAAAAGGAATCTACTTCCTGGATAAAATCTGGTTTATTTCTCAGATTCAGTGATATGCTGCCTCCCCCTTGCAAATACAGGTTCTCTGTCATGCTTTAAGAAAAACATGAAGTTAAACATATTTTCTGTAAAAACTCACTTGGGCATGGTTTGCTTTCTTGTCTGAGTAGAACAGATCAAACCATGCAGAAATCAGACTGAAAGCCTGATGGGAACATATTTCTGCTTGCAGTAGTAGTAACCTCTTGTCCCATCAGCCACTTGGTTCTTTCACACTGTGTACTCCATGTCCTTCTGTTCATATGCAATGACTTTTGCTTCCCAAGACTAGCATTGGCATAATATCAAAAGTGAGATATACTGCGCAATTTCATATGTGTGAACTTCACCTAAGTTTTCCAGGTTTTGTTTCATAGCTTTCCTTTGACTTTACTCATGTTCGCAGTGAGTCATATACAAGACTTTTTGAAAATGGTAGAAAAATTCCTGACTATTCATCATCCTTTTCCATGTCTTTTGGCTTGCAGTGATTGCTGCTTTCCAAACGGCAGGGATGAAAAAGCAGCTTATGTGCTCTGTCCTCTGCTGATTTTTCACTGCAAAGATGACGAAAGAAGTGCCAAATATTGTAAGATTAATTAGCTCTACAAGCCTAACAACCTGTATATCAATTAAATATTAGTTTTTCACCAAGCATGTCATAGTTCAAAGACTTTTATGCAATGTCTTTCTATCCTATATTCTTAAAATGGTGAAGCATGAAACAACGCATTCTGAATGAAGTGGATGATAAAATACCATTTGCACTTACAGCAAAACTTTTTTTAGGATGTCCAATTAGCTTATGGGTTTTGATTTTTCTTTAAAGGCCTGTGAAAGAAACATTGCCAGCTACATTACTTTCCAAATAAGCAAGATCATGTGAAGGCGTATACTAGTATTTTCAAATGTAAATGTGAGATGGCCTCTGGACACTAGATTAAGATATCTGTTGGTCTTGTACTTTTCAATATAGGTATTTTTGGTTTTGCTATTAATTTGTGTTAGTGCTGGAGGTAGCTGTTCCAAAACTGTGTAAGTCTAAAAAAAGTACAAGGAAAAAAGAAACTGGTTCCAGAAAGGGAAGATAGGAATGTGTCAGAATTTTTTTTTTCATTATATTATGCTGTTTGAACAATAGTGTTGCTTCATAGCAGTAATGTGAAATTTAAGAGTTCGTTATGGGAAATAAGTATTTTGATACTGCAGCATTATATGCTCTGATGACTTAATGATTGCTATCAATGCCTAGTAAAGAGGGACTTGTTCCTAACATATTGACCCTTTATACCTCTTTTGAAAGCAAGTTAATGGGATACCAGCTGTATTTGTGAGCCTCTTAGAAAAATTGAAGTTAACCCACAGTAAACACAGCTTCTGTCATAGCACTTGAACATCTGTCAAAGGTTCTAGTTACAAGTCACAAACAAAAATACTCCATATTGACTCATGAACATTTCCACAAGCCAGGACACTGGAAGAATATTGTGTCGCTTGGAGTGATAAAGAATGCCAACTGTATTTATTTTCTGAGAGCCCTTCTTGCCAGGCTGTGAGTAATGCTCTGTTATCCATTCTGCATTTTGTGTTCCAAAGTCCACATTGTGTTCCTTGCTCCAAATCATGAATTCTGGACATGTTGCAGGCAAAACACATTTTTATTACCTCTTGGTTTGATCCTTAGCTAAAAGAACAGGTTAATTTAGATGACAGAGACAACTACATCAGTGTAATTGAAAAGAAGATTGTGTTTTGTTGTGTTTCTTTGCTTGTATCATAAATCAAGCTTTGTTTCTGATGCAGGATAAAGGTGAGCCTTTAGCATCTTTGAATGAGCATCAGTGCAAAGCTTATCATAAAATCTGCCCTGAGTGTAGCTCTAGTAAGACACCATCTGATCTTCAGTAAATGCACAAGTGTAAGTAGCATAAATTAGAGTTTGAAATTTCTGAAGTAATTTCCTTCATCCTCTTCTAAAATAACTTGGCTGTGGATGGTCCATCAGTTTAAATGATAGAACAAAAGGTTCTACAGCTACAAAACAAACTATTTTGGCTTGCTTCTTGGGTGGCTGCTTATTGTTTTACAGGACAATGGGAATTGTCATAGTGTTTTGGATTATTTTCATCAATTTATTGAATATTTATTGTCAGGAATACTTGAGTTTTATATTTTGAAATTTGATGCTATTTACATTTTAAAGAAATCCTCTGGTGTTTTTCCAGTTTTCCATGACTTTTTCTAACTGCTTGCTCTCAAAATCATTTTAATTTTTATTTGTGAACTGAGTAAACAATCTGGAAGTCATTGATAGACAATAAAAATGGCACCCTACAATGCTGTTAACAAAAAAAAAAAGGGCGACAGACACTATTATCTTGTCTATGTTTGACATACTTTCCTAAAATTTCCCACAATTACTGGCTCAATTTCAGCTCTACTGGTGGTGAAAAATGTAGAAATGTCAGTATACACGGGGCACTGATGTGAGCTGGTGTTTCGGATCATTCATTGTTGTTTATTGCTGTTTATTACTTGTGTATCGAAGTACACATGGGACCCAGCCTCATGTATCAAGTATTCCATTGAGCCTGGCAGCAGGCCAGGTCTAGAGAGCAAGACTGTCCCTGCCACAGTGGGTTAAAACACCGTGGTTAAACTGCTGGTGAGCCAAGCACATCAAAATGTCTCTGCACAAAAGCAGAGGCAGACCGATGCAGCACCCAGGAAATTAAAATACTAGTTTGTGCTTTCACAACTTACACGTGGAAGTTATGCATTCTTTATCACTGTAACGTCTATAGATGTTTGATTCTACTCACTACTACAAGTATTTTAGAAATAAACATAAAAATTGTGGTGGGAAATGAAGGACACTGACCATGAAAGATGTAGTAGTATATAGGTTTTATTCCCTACTGGCAGATGTAGCAAAAACTTGTCCTTCTTGTATCTTTATGTAGGTTTCTGGAGAGCAGGAGAAAATAAATTTCAAATAGGTTTTCTATTTCTTGTGAAAATTTCTCTTAGACAAATATATCAGTATATACACTGCTGTAATCTCTAACTTGGAAAGCCAAGTTAGCCCCTAAGCAGGGGCAACCAGATTCAGTGGACACATAACATGTAAGGAACTGTGAAAGTAATTTGGTAAGCTATAAATGTTACTATATTCACAGTATCACAGAATCTGCTGTTGCTGGTGAGCTGAATATATTTTGACTGATCTTAGATCAAGTTGCAGCCTTAAAACTGCTTTCTTATTCTGATTGGTTTTGACCAGAGGAAGTATATTTGTTCAAGTGAGCCCTTCTTTCAGAGGAAGGTGTTTCATTACCCTTTGAGAACAGGCACATGTGCCAGAATAAATGTGTTTTAACTTCTGTAGCTTTTTCCTAAGGGGAAAAGGTACTGTCTTTTCTCTTTTTCTGGGAATAGATGAGATTTCCATTACTGTAAGAAGACAATAATTTGTAGACACCTTGAAGTACTGGCTTGTCTATAGATTTAGCTGGTAACAATCTGGTGTGGCATATTGAATTAAGGTAGTAGAGTATAACATGTTAGCCTGGAGCATTTTTACTTATCCTGAATTACATTAGTTCTTGATAATGGTTGGATTGTTTCTTCTTCAGCATCAAATGCAGCATTGCTGGGAATTCACCACGTTGTGTAACGGGATTAACATTTATTTATGGATTTCATTCATCAGTACTGAAGTAATTTCCCAAAGGCATTTTTGAATGCTTTATTATTATTATTGTATCAACTTTCCATTGTATCATCATGATATTTTTGGTAGGAAGCTGGCAAGTATGCAGGCATTTAAAAAGAATGCAGGAACTTGGAGCCCCACTGGAAGGCTTTCATTTGTCATGTTTAAACATTGCCAGTCTGCCCTAGGTATTAATATTTCTTGTTATCAATTATAATGGGTAAATAAACTGTTTTTAATTAATTTCTAATTGTTTAATGGTTTAGACAAAAGAGAGGAAGGGCTCTTGCTGGATATCTTGTGAGTAGGACAATGATTGGTATCTTCATGTGATCTCTGTAGGAGTGACATTTAGAAATTTTAAACTGGTAGAGGTTACAGGGATGTACTTTCCCTGCCCAAAGTCTTTTGTGGATCTTCCAGATTTAGGCAAGCTCCACCCTGTCCTTTGATAAGAAACATTCCCCTTTTGTTTTCTCCTGCGCTATCCAGAAATAAAATCCAGCCTTTATTTCTTTATTTATGTATTTATTTATTTATTTTAATGTCTCTGAGAGTTTTATTCTCTGAAATCACAGCTCCTTGGAACACCTCCCATGAAAAGCGGAAGATTCATTTGCTTCTTTACAAAGCGCTTTGATGTATTGTTTCCATTGTGCAGCTTATTTATCACGTTCCTGGCTACACATTTACTTTGTTATAACCTTCTGAGAATACCATTATTAAAACTTCACACATCATACTATGAAGAGTATTGATTTACAGTAATCTTACTGGGATTATTTCCAGGTTTTCTAAAAGATCATTGGGTGAGGCTGTCATTATAGATGCTAAAATCGAAACTGAAACCACTAGGTAAAGACCCACTTTTCTCCATCAAAAATCTAACCTGTTGAAGATGCACAGCTACCAAGTCCTTGAGATCATTCTTCCCAATTAAAATGTTGCAGTACAACAGGAAAACAACTGAGAAGCTGCTTGCTCCATCTCATCCATATAATGAATTTAAGAGATCACAGAAGTAAAGCCTAGCTCAATGAAGTGATACCACCTTAGGAAATGCAAAGAGAAGACTTAAGAGTTTAGTAATCCACTGGTGGGGGTGTTTAATATTTTCTGTCTAGAAGTTAGACCCTTTTAAGAGCTACAAGGAATGAGCATTAATCCTGTTTTGAAAAGAAATAGGAAAAAACCTAATATGAAAACATTTTGAAACAGTTCCAGGAAGTTAGATATCATTATACTTGCCTTTAGTGATGAAGCATTTTAGAGACAGGTCAAATTCCTTCCAAGAGTAAATTGCATTAGTGGGCACAAAACATCTGGAAAAATATGGTATGTCTAGAAACACCCTCAATGGCCTGTTTTCAAAAGACTTGTCTGTATAACATGGTCTGATGTTTTTCCTGTGTGTAGTTCAGTTGGTTGGTTGTTTTTTTTTTTTCCAAAGTAGAGAATGTGGGCTAAGAGACGAGATATAAAAAGATATTTGGAAGACTATGGTCTATTTATGTAGCATTGACTATTGGAGAAAAGAATGGTTTTGAATGGAGAAATGAAGTTACATGTGATTGCAGGTAATTGGCAGTGGGAAAGGGTATAGAGTGAAGATAGGTCAAAAAAAAAAAACCCCTAACCTGAAGATCTACCTTGTGGGTCTAACCTTGAATGGCTTACATTTTTCAGATGGACCATAAGTAGATCAGTTTGGAAGTTTTCTTAATCTGGGAAATTCTTTCTCACAATTCATGAATCAGTTGTTTTGATTCCCTTAGGGAGAACCTGACTAAAGTCTTTTAAAATTATAATGAAACACTTGACTTAGCTTTACTGCAGAAGTCAACTCAAAATTTTACATAGTATCTCATGCTTTACATTGTTCTTCAGAGTGAAAAAGAACTAAGAATTTGCACCTAAGTCTATTATGTTTTGTTGTGAAAAGTGCTTTATGATATTAATTGGTCACAGCTAAAGTTGTGTATTGGAAATGCAGGGTTTACATTAATTTAGTATTGCATTTTCATTGAGCATTTGATAGGAACAGTGGCAAGAGTTTGGAACAAGGGTATCAACTTTTGCAAGGAATTAAGTTCTTACATATTGAACATATTATTGAGTATGAGCAGTGTCCTCGCTTGGTCAAAAGGTTGATTCAGACTTATTTTTGTCCTCATGCTGTGTGGTGGAAAGAAGTAGGCTTGTGTTCATGTCTTCTTATGGTAAAGCTTTAGTTCCACAGAGGTGAATACCCAGGATAGAGTGTAGCATTACTCAGCTTCTTTCAAACCATTATTCCAAACTCAAGTATGTGTTGCTTCCCTTTTAATGTTGATGTGCACCCTTGTCCTCTGCCACTCTGGGTCAGGGAAGTTTTAAAAGGTATACTGAATGCTGTGGTACAGTTATGTTTGATTTTTGTTGCTTAAGAGTATAAAAGAAATGTTAGGAGAAAAAGGTTTCAGTTTAAAATTTCCAGCTTATGTCTTGCAAATATGGCCAGGATTGGTTTCAGAAATGTCCGCCTCCTGTTTTATTTGTACTTCTGCAAGTCAAAAGAAAGAAAGAACAAGTGTGGCATATAAAAACTGCACTATGGTGTATTTGGATGAAAAATTCTGTTTCCTCAGTTTCTAAGGTGCATTTGAATAGATATTTTTGTAATAACCTTTAAGGCAATTTCAGGCATAGAGCAGGAGCAAGGTCAGAGGCAAGCTGAAGAATGTGCTTTAATTAATTAAATACTTTATTTTCAAAATATTTTCTCACACATACTGTTTCTTGGTAAACAGGAAATGTTTTAAAAACACAGTAGTGTAAAGGAATAGTCACGGACCACATGCTGAATCAAATCAGTACTGGTATCAAATGATCCCTTGAGCTTGAGTGGACAGTTTGTTGGCAGTACTGTTGAAATATCTCCACTTTATTGCCTTGCAACTATTAAATAATAGTTTCAGATATTTAAGGCTCAACACTGTGTCTTACAGGGGTAAGACCTGTCTATTTTATTCTGAATGCCCCTTTTGTTTCACTCATCTTGCTCTATTACTTTTATTAATTTCTTTGCAAAAAGGGATAGCTCAGGATGCGCTCTGTTGCTACTTAAAATGGAGAAAGAAACCACAGCACCATCCTCACTGTAAGCAAAACTCTTTTCACATCTATCGAGTGTCTGAACAGACAAAAGAGCTTTGATCACTTTCAGCCTCTTTTAACAAGGGACTTGTTTTAATTATAGAATGCTTTAGCTATTACTAAACATTTGCCTGGCACAGTTGGCATATGACATCATTTTACAAAAGCTTGGGTTTCTTTAGAGCATTCCAGCCTTAGGCTGCTCTTCTTAGAACTTAGAAAAGAAGGCGCATTTTTTTTCCACCAACTGAAGAAGGTATCTTTAAATTAGAGCCAAGAAAAATAAGATGATAATCGAGAACCATTCCCAAGTAATGACCACAATGCCGCAGTCACCTAATGAAGACCTATTTATATTCACTACTGCAGTATTTCCGGTGACCTCATGACAATACCAAAGATTTTCCTATTCCCTCATGCAGGAAAAAAAAGAAGGGACAGAATTTCTGGTAATCTTCCCCCAGTTTTCACTTTACAAAGTCGTATTGCTCTCTGAAAAAAAAAAAACAAACAACTAAACTCAAAATGATGGAGAATGTTTTCTTATCATTGTATCTGCTATATACAATGTTTATTATAGATTAAATGCCATGCAGAGTGAGTATAATGTAAGAAGAATCTGTCAGATCTATAAATGAATAATGAAAAACCAATAAATAATATTTAATGTTTTACTTCGACTGCATTGCAATATGTATAGTTTGTATAGAAATAGGACTAATATTTGTTGTCACTGCTGACTATCAACATTTTCTTTAGCTCTTTAAGTGGAGTGAGATATGATGAAGTGGATCTTGTTAATTACATTTTAGTTATTCTTCAGTAGAGCAGAATCTGAAGACTATTCTTAATGTCATTTTTGTAACCAATGTAAACTCCATACATATCCCATTATTTGGGCTTATTTGCTCTTGTCTTCATTCAGCTTTAAGTCAGGATTATATTTTCCCCTAATGAGATGTAAACTATTCATATTTTTCACACAACACAGTATGTTTAAAACTTAGCATAGTGTAGCTACAATATTATGACAGTGGCTGTCTAAAGTTAAAGTTTCATAAAAGCTTCTCAAGTTCATTGAATGATTTCTCAGAAATAAAGACTGCTGAACTAAAATTTTACAGCTTGGTGTTAGTCAGTCTTTTCCTCTATTCTTGGGAAATTAATTTGGTTTTGGATGTCTCAGCATCGCCAGTGCAGAGTGCTACTTCTAGGTAAAGCAAAAAAAAATATTAATTTCTCACCGAATCTTGGTATTTCTGCATTCCTGTAGGTCTCATATACTATTTTATTGACTACAGAAGTGTAGGGTCAGTTAGGGAGAATCAGTAACCCAGGCAGAGGAATTTTTAACACCATTCTGAGTATTTCAGTCATATTTTCATAGAAAATAAAATTCCTTCCTTTTTTAAGTTACATGCCTGAATTAATTTATTTAGGATTTGTTTGTATTTTCAGCAGTATTAATCCTATTCCAGTTGTATGTTGCATATGTTTATCACTACCCAGTAACTCTTTGGTCATCTCTAAGATAAACTTATCTTTTTAACAGCTTTGATGTAAGTAGGGCCATATCTGCAATGTATGGTAAATCCAATGAAAATTAACTTGGTTAGGCTATATTTATCTGAATTTTCTTTAAAAAGCTTGTCAGCTTACCATCTGGTGATTTTTCTCATGCTAAGTCTCAGAGATTTAGTTTACTAGTTGGTATTACTAAATATTTGACATAAGAAATCTTGTTTTCTCAGAACTATTAAGAAAATACTCTGACCTGACTTGAATAAATTTCAAAAATCTTAATATATCAATTTATATATCCTTGTTGTTATGTCTTTTGAGCTACTTTATAGGACACACGACTTTGCTTACCAGTGTAAAGAAGTGTTAGTGTTACTGTGCTTTTCATTTACATGATTCAAAAAGCTACAGTTATTTACCTGCATTAAACACATTACAGAAATTATAACTTATAATTTTGTAATTCAGTGCATAGGTTGTGCATTATCACTCAAGGCACTACAGTTGACATCAAGAATTCAAAACTTCATTAAATTGAATGAGTGTGAATGCCATTCAATACCATATTACATTTTGAGGTTTTATCCTTTCATTTTCACAAGGCTGAATATGATCTTGTTTTCTTAAGCTTTGGATTTGCCTGCCTTTGAAAGAGAACCTAATTTTCTATTTTAGAAAAGTTATCTCTCTGCAGTGTCTACAGGGTGCATCTGCATGACAAAATTAAGCGGTGGAACTGTAGTCATCTTTATCACACTAATCCTTCCCCAGAGATTAGACTGTATTTATTCTACTATCTGAAGTATTTCAGTATATTTAACATGAATAGATTCATATTATCTTTAATTATGCTATTTAAACCCTGTCCAACTTAGTGCTCAGATAAGTCATGTTCTTCAGGAGCCATTTATGTATCTAGGGTGAGAAGTTATTAGGATAACGTCATTGACAGTCATAGTAGCTCTGATTTATCTCTATTAGTGTGACATATTGAAACCTCATTAAATTTCTCTGTTACATTGAGGGATGCCAGCCTTGTCAGTTGGTGAAAGTTGCACATTATAACCAGCTGTGTTTTCTGTTTGAGAAGGTCTTAGCATAGGCATGAGACAAAAATGAGAGCCTCCCTGTTAGTGTTCGCATCATAGCTCTGAGCATTGGGTGGAGGGTTAATGTGATGACATTTTGCGAAGGCTACCTGCATTTCAGAAGGCTAACCCTTGTTTTCTAAGGTGTTGGTAGGTCTTTATTCCTCTAGCAAATCTGATACAGTGCTGAAGCCCAGCTGCTGCTGCTGTATTTTTCACATAGATAGCAGCCTTTTAAAATACTTTTGAAAACTATAATAAAAACAAATTTTAAAAGCAACTGTATGCCCTAAGTAGTGTTATTAATGTATAGGTAGCATTTATAAATATGAACTGTTTGATTATATAGACCTAAAATAAGCTTTTTATCCAACATATTTTTGTTCTACTGATTCTGAAATGGCACAGGGTGTCAGCAAGCATTTGTCCTGAGTTAACCACTTCCTCTACTGCCCCTGAGAAGCACTGGTGCTGTCCTAGATGGGAATGAGAAAGAAGAGAATAGGAAGAGATCCTATTCTTTAGAATAGGTTTGCAGGAGTTCTGAGCTAATCCAAATGTACACTAATTGACCTGAAATCCTCAGATGCATTCTCTTAATGCAGTTTTACAAGCAGTAAACTTGGAGAGGGAGAACTGGAGAGAAGACAAAGCAAAAAACCTAAAAAACACATTTCTGCATTTCTCTTGAGCTCTCTGCCTTTCCTTTGGGTTGGCATGAGTTTTCTGTCTCTCTCACGCATTGTAAGTGCTCTTCTTCCTGGAGGATGAAGAGCAAAATTAGGCTTTGCTGCTTTTCATTAGCACCTGCCCTGGAATGTCTTTGAAAGTTGACAGGGAATTCTTAGAGGGACACTGTGTAGAAGAGAGGCAGCAGTCTAAGGCTTAGACTAAGACTTAGACTCTAAGTCTAAGAGGCAGCACTTGTGAAAGACTTCAAAACACATCTCCTCTCAGGTGTCATTTTTATGCTGTATAAAAAGTGAACCAAACCAGAAATTTTGTGTAATGTGACAAAAATATTTAGGTATGAATATGACTTGATAATGCTGATTTTTCAAAGCTGCTCTTAACAGAAGCATACATTTGAAAGGATGCTAAACTGGAAAATGTTTCTGCTTTCTGTGAGGTCATTAAAAGTTTTGATTTGAGAGAAACAGCTATTTGAATAGAAAGGTAGATGGTGCAACATGAGAAGTAAGTGTCTAGAATACGGGAAGTTTAAATCACATCTCACCCATGTATCAGGTGAGTCACCACACTTTTATACCCTTGGCTTTCTTTGGGTGGAACTAGTCCAGAAAAGAAAAAAATAAAACTTAAGGAGACTTTAAGTCTTAGTATTGCACAGGACTTTGTCAAGTTATTTTCTAACTCAAATACTGCTTAATGATGACCTGAAAATGAAAACGTATAACAAGGTGGAAAAATAGTTAGCTGGGAATAGCAAATCTGATGTAAGCCTCTTTCCATCACTTTTTTTCCTTACCTCAGTAGAGTTGAGAGCCAGGGGAATCCTGAGCCAGCACTGATTTAGGCTGGTAGGCACACCAGGTGCAGATGATGCATTCACAGTTTCCCTCCTGGTTAGCTCATGCAGAGCAGTTTCTGCAGTGAAATACCTGCTTCTTGGGCCATGACAAATGGGCTTGTACAGCTTCTGGTTACAGATCTCACGCAGTTCATGGTATGATCTCTGCACAGGGATCACTTACACAGTGAAGATCTGTGCTTGAAAAAACTGTCTCATCAGGTGTGGCAAGGCCCTCTCCTTATATGTATTCCATACCTTGAAAAAAATCTTTATCTCCTAGCTTTCAGCCTCCATTCACAAGAAAATGAGGTTTAGAGGATGAGTCTTTCCCTCTCTTTCTCCCTGAGGAACTTTGTTTATTTGTATAAACTAGATACTTGAAAATGTAACAAAAGCAGATATTTTTTTCTTTGAGATTGAAGATTATAAACGTGTTGAAACTTTTTTTTTTCAGCATTATTAAAAAAGTATCATCTTCATTCAGTGGTAGACTAATGCTTTTTATTTAATCACTGTCCTTGGTTTCCTAGTGAACTAAGATGCTCTCTGGCTACTAGCATGGAATTGTGTGGCTTTTTCCTAATAATGATAGAATTTTAGGGTTAAAAGGGAGCACAAGAGAGCATCTAGTTCATCACCCTGCCCCAAGGCAGCATGAGCTAATCCTGGCAGATGTTTGTCTAACCTGTTCCAAAGCTTTATAGATATTCTTTAAGGCCCCCAGGCAACCTATTACAGGGCTGCACTACACTTACTCTTGGGTATTTTCTGCTAATGTTTAAAAAACTTCTGCTGTTAAGCTTGTCACTTCTTGTCACTGCGGATATGGGAAGCAGATTGCTAGCTTGCCCTTTGCAGTAGTTTGGGGTTGTTTTTGTTTTGTGTTTGGTTGGTTGGTTTATGGGCTTTTTTTTAGCTTAAAAATCATATCATGTCTTTGCTGTTTTACTTTGCTTCCTGGAGTTCCAGTCCTTTCAGTCTTCTTGTGTGGCTGATGTTTCTATAGCCAATATATATAGCTATCCTGTATACCTCTAAGATCCATTCAGACAATTCCTGCATTTCTTTTTTTACCATTACCTAGAACATATTCTACCAATTCTACCAGTTTGACAGCATTTTTCTGTACTAGAAACTCAGTTCTTAAAAAATCACTCTTCATTTGTAGTCTACTAGTGAAATGATACATAGCAGCAGTGCAGAGATAGCGGTTGTATTTTATTTTTTTTTTTTGTTAAGAGATTACCACTGCAGGCAGGAGTGATATCTGTATCCTTACTTAATAGTTACTCTTTCCTCAACATGTGCTTAAGACTGGTGTTGGAGACTAGATATTGAATTGGATTATATTACCAAAAATGGTTGTATGCTCTAATAATCTATGGTTTTCAGTGATATCTTACTGCTGTGTATATGAAACTTCTATGCAATATTTCTTTAATGCTTTAAAGATTAGTGCAATGCTTGGGCATGTTAAAAGGCCTATTGAATGTCCACTTTATAGTGAGTTCATGAAGAGAAATCTGCAGTGTTGGCTGTCTCACTGATGGTCATGTCATTTGCTGTTCCACAGATGAACTGGCAAATGCTGTGGGTCACAGGAAACCCCTGGCAGACAAACTCTATGGAATTAATTTTATCCCAGCTTAAAATGGAGGACCTTGTGACCATTCCATGTACATCCATGGAAGCTAGGCATTTATAGATATCAGAGGCACTGTGAATGACTTGTAATCTTTGGGGAAATCTTTAACAAGCATTAACCCTAGGCATGGTCTTGAATTTCCATGACTGTCTCTACAAAAATGTGTCTCTCGGGGAAAATAGTGTTTGGGTTTGATTGTTAAATTCTGAGTGAAGAGTTCAGTTGTTTGTGTAATGCTGTTATTAAGTCATCATGTCTCAAGAGTTAAGTGATTTAAAGGACTTTGCTAAAAAAGAACTTTCATTTTCACCAAACCTGTCTTACCTGAAAGCAAAACTTCAAGGTGGGAATCCAGCTTCTGAGAAAATGTTCTTCAATAAGAAAGATTCTTTTTGGCCATTACTTTTTGTTAAAAATTAATTTTTAAAAAGTTTCATTTCTTTTTTTTTTTTTTCCTTCTTTCTTTTCCTTTCTTTCTTGTTTTCTTTTTGGGCATTCATATATTATCACAGCCATGTCTCTGTCACTATCCCCATTTTTTCTTGAATGTTCTGTTTTAAGATATGTGCACCTTTTCTAAAAAGCCAGCTGGGATGCCACAAATAGTGTGCTCTATTTATGACTGCAAAGTAATTACAATGGAATTTAAAGACTTGGTTTATAGATCCAAGACGAGGATCTTCTGTGTACACTAAAAGGATGAATCCTTTCCAGACCACTTCTTATTTGGCTGAAGATGAACTTGAGGAAGCATTTTGGAGTGTCAGCCAAGCCTGCTTTTAGAAAGACCTGGGTGGGATTCATACTGTTGATATCCAAATAAAAATAGGCCCTGATTTTAATCTCTGCATGGTTACTTTATTGTAGTTATGAAACCATGAATTAACTTTAAGGCTTTCAGGGATGAAAGGAGACATATAAGTAAGTGCCTGTTATCTTTTTTAGATTCATGGGAAAATATTTCATCCAGTGTCCTAGCAGCTTTCTCTTGTGGACTTGTCTTTTGTTTATTCTGTTTCTGTGTGGTATGCATTTTAGTTTGTTTCCTGTGAGAGCAGAATCTCTGTGACTGGGAGAGATATGTTACAGGAACAGGAGAAGATGGGCAATTTGGGGAGGAGAGAGGGGCTAATCTGCTATATATAAATGAAAATGTACTAAGTATTCTTCGCTTAAGGTGAAGTTGAATATATCTCTTTCTGGTAAATGTCAGTGAAAATTATACAGTTCCAGTATTTTTCAGCAAAAGAGTTTATTTCAGAATTCAGTAAGGGGCAACAGTTTCAGAATATAGCGCTAATTGTATGAGGGACATAAATACAATCATTCAAAGGAATATATTTTAGATTATCCAGAAACCTTTTAGAGTTTAAATAGTGTTCTCTCCCTGGTTTGTCTAGATACCTCAACATCCCTCTCCCTGTCCATAAATCATATGGATGTCAGGGCATAATTTGTAGGACAAATATACTTATTCTGCATAAAGTTTTAACACTTAAACATAAATGAAAGTAACATTGGGACAAGGGAGAAATATATATTTATAGTGTGTGTGACAGAAAAATGCATTCTCTAATCACTGCTTCACATGATTTTGAGGTAGAGAGGTCTCTTTGCTATCAAACTAAGACTTACTTTGTCATCAAGACAAAGGATAATTGGCTGCATGACTGTATTCCTAAGCAAATGTTTATATTTTGACATCTAAAGAATAAGATATGCTGGTATTCCCAGCATATAGAGACGGTCTCTTTCTGGTTTGCTTCTTGAAATATAGTCAAATGGGATTTCCATGTCTAACTGGAAGGCAAAACTGGACTCATCTAGTGATAATAACATCTGTTAATGAGCCATGGCCTATAATGTACAGGCAGTACAGAAAAGAGCAGTGATGCCACTTTGAATGTAGCCATTGAGTGAATATGCAGTCAAAAGGAGGCTTGCCTCTCCTCATCAGCATGGAACATCAGATACTTCAAAGTCCATTCTACAATCTTTTATTACAAAGTTATACTTCTTGAGCCAACCTCTGTGATAATGATGTTATTAAAAATGCCTTCCAAAAATGAATTCTCTGCTTCATTTATCTTTATTCATGGAGTATGAACATTTTCTTTTTTCCTCCATCTGGTCCACTCTGTGTTTCAGCTTTCCTTTTTTTTTTCTACAATGTCGTTTCACAGCTGTAATAAATGTATTAGGGTTCCTATATATAGTTAAACTTGTGGTCTTAGCACAGTTAGACTAAGACAACAGAAAATGCAAAATTAAAACAAGACTGTTGTGCCAAAAAGGTGGCCTAAATGGAGTGATGTGGTTGTCCTTGGCAGTCTGCTCAGCAGATACTGTCAGCGTCACTTGGTGGGGAGAGAGAGCAGGAGATGAGCAAAAAGAGACCATCTGCTGTGCGGTTTTTTACTCTGGGATTATACAGTTTTCCTAGTCCCTGTTCCAAAAGTGGCAGATCTTGAATGTCTGTGTGGTTTTTTTAGTGGTTACATATAGCTGCAGTGCATGTTGGCAAACAGAACTGACACCATCTTTGTCAGGAAGCAAACAATCATCTCCTTAGTTAGTCCAAGTTTAGCAAGAACTCCTGTTCATCCTGACCATCTCTGCATTCCCAAACTACATAATTTTGCCTTTTCACCCTTCCTAAAGAGGAAAAATTATAACCAAACTCCAGATATTTTAGTGAGCCTCTACAAACATTACTGCAACTGTATTGACATACGTGATAATTTCTCTTTGGGGCAAAAGCTGCTAGTTAAAAAATACACTTATGCCATTCAGACTGCCTATCAGTTACTGGAGCACTGTCAATATTTTATTTTTTTTTTTTTATGGGTGGAAATGAGGACACAAAAAATTACATTCAAAGACTGGAAATTATTTATAATTTTGTAGAATGTAAAAATATGTGGAATAAAGCACACTTGTGTACCTGTGCCATGTGAAACTTGTTCTTGTCCACACATTAGTGGGAATTTGGGTTTACAAACTTGGCATACCTTTTCTTTCTCCTAGGTCTACATGGCAGGAATCAGCTCCACTATTCTGCTCTATCAGCATGGGCAAAATGCCTTGTGAAATCAGAAAACTCAGCAATTGGAATTTAAAAGGGTAACAAGATTGAATATAGGAAGTATAGCAATAGTCCCTTTTTGAGAGGGAAAAAAAATTGCCCTTAAAAGCTTAGCTGAGCCTAAATCATTTAGGTAATTCAGTTGGCAGTTATTTAATGTTGGCAGCAGTATGTGTGTATGTACCACTGCCCTGGTAGTCAATGGAAGATGTCATAACCATTCAAGTGATTTATCAGTTTATAATTGTTATGGGTTGCAGTAGCTAGAGGCCAAGAGGAAGATAGTAGAGATTCTGTTTTAGCTCAAATTTTCCCTGTGGAAACATCCTACAGAATAGTAGTAAGAATAAAATCAGTACTTTACCATAGAAACCCAATAGAATTATCTCATCCAAAATCCTATGTAATTTACTGGCCATAATTACAGTTCTTTGCTCTGTTGACCACAACACAGAATTGCTCTTACTGTGGGATGTTTGAGAAAACAAACTACAAAAAATTTTGATGAGGTTATCATTCTCCATTAAATTTGGTAGTATTCTTCCAAAATGAGCTAAATAAATAGTGTCTAGAATTAGATCATCATCCAAGAGGAGCTTTTATAAAGCAAATTATGCTACCATAATCTATTTCTACCAAAGAAAATATTAGGTATAAATAATAGGGCTAATCTAAAGCAATCAATTCTCAATTTACCAAGCCACATGCACCAAAAAAAAAAAAAAAAAAAAAAAAAAAAGATGGGCTTACTCCCTAGCAGAGTGATTTCTAGATGCTTTTCTTTTTATTCCATACAGATACACAATGACCGAAGACTTCCCTAATTTAATCTCTTAAATCCACCTGTAGTTTCTTGGGTTATAAATACTACCTTCTGACTATGAGCAGTGTTAAGTGATTGAGGTTTGCCTGAGTCTGCACATGGCCTGAATCAAATCTCAAAGCTGCTTCTGTCCTGCCACTTTGAAAAAAAGATGATGCACATCATTGTTCCTATTATTAAATGTTTCCATAATGGCCTTTTTAGCAAGTGGTTTGCATACTTCCCAAGGAATTCAAATATTCTCTCATTACGATGAATGCAGAAAGCTCTGAACTTCTGCCATCCAGTCATAAATACCCTTAGCCCTCTCAAATTTTGCACATTCTTAAAACAAAAGTCTGCATTGAGAACTCATATTGTTTGCTTTTGTACATTTTCTTTAATAGAAATGGATGTAAGAGTTATGGTGACAGAGCTGCCCTTACAAAGTAAAATATAAAACTTTCAATCAGTACTATTTTTAGAGGCTGTTTGGACAACTACAGAAAAATCTTACAGGATTTATTTTAGAATGCTAGCATATCATATGAGTAATTTATATCTTTTTTTGGTTTTTAATAGTCATATCAAGAATTGCTTATTCTACAAGGCTGTTTAAAGGGTAAACATTATAGAAGAAAAGAAGCCATGGGGACACGGCAGACAAGTGACTTGAAAACTTTAGCATGGCAGTAACAAGTTGAATTTCATAAGAAAGTAAAGAGAAAATCTGGGTTTTCTAAATGCATGGGATTACAGTAGTCAGAAAAAATTAGTTCAGTTTTCATATTTAGCTCAGCACAGCTTCATTATTTGTGTTTATCATAACATTCTGAATAATTGTCTCTCTCTGGCACTGAGACATACTGGGATATGGGTGTGTTACATGTAATCAGAATTGGTCAGCACTGTGCCTTTTTCCTACCTGATATAGTTTCTGCACGGTGTATCTCCAGCTTTTGCATAGTTAGGCATTCTGAGCTTTTAACAAAACTAGCAAATTTGTTTTCAAAGCTTTAAAATATGGACAAGTCACACTGTTTTCATGACTCAGATGGGAGCTCTGTCACAGAGGGCTTAGTATTGTTTCAGGTCACCATTACACAGCGAGTGTGATGTCCTGCTTTTACTCAGCTGTATGTGTACAGGAAACAGTAGGGACAGGAGTAGCTCTGAGCCAGTTTTAGATCCCTCTGAAGTCTGGGGTTGTCCTCAGATGTACCTACTTCTTAGAAGAAACCAGAGCAATCTCAGAACCTCACTGCCCATTGCTGTAAATGGAGCAGAGTGCAGGAAATTCAGTCCCTTGTTCTGCATGGAGAGCTTTGTACAAGTAATCAGTTACCACTGCTACCTGTATAATTTTTTTTAATATCTTGAGAAATTCCTTTTAAGGATGTCCCTCTTCTCCTTGTGTGTTGTAAAAGGGCTGGGACATTCAAAAACAAGTTAGGCCCAACACACACAGGGACTATTATATGTAGTTTCACGCACCAGATGGGAGATCTTGTTAATATTACAAAGTCTAGACTGAGAAGGAATAGATTGCTTTACACCTGTGTGTAGACTACATTTAAATCATGTGTCTGATTTTGTTGTATGAATTTTATATTTCACGTACCTTCACTTTTAGGTACAGAAATGCCAGTATAGAAAATGTTATACTCTAGAAAATGCTTACTCTGTGTGAATAGCAAAGAGTTAAGAAACCAAGACAGTCCAAACATGAAGAAAAATGTAAAGACATGTTGCAGTCTGATGAAGATTACCAGACCATCACAGCAAAGCCCAAAAGCATCCTTCAAACCTCAGGAAAAAATGCGCTAAAGAGTTACCATGGGAACAACAAATTTAAAGAACAAATGAAAACCAACAGCTATTTACACCCCAACAGAATAATACAAACAAACAACAAAAACAGAATCGTAAATCAGCTAAACTCAATAACTAAGCAGAATGTGGAAAAACTAAAATATTAAACATGGGAATAAAGGAGGCAAGGGGGAGGGCAGGAGAGGAACCACCCAAAAATCCAGTGCTAACTAAGACATAAAACAGAAAATAAAAATGCTTTATAGAAAACAAAACGATCATTACCACAAGACAAGATAAAAAGCTAAGCAAATGCTTCAATCTAGATAAATGTTAGCATATTTTGTGTGAATTCTACTAATTTCTTTACTGTATCATCAGTGATTTTTTTCAACAGTGATCGCAAGCAGTCTGTACTGAAATTAGTGTGTTATGCTGATTTAATGAGAACACTTTTTGTCCATCATACTGGTATTAATGAAGAATATATTAGATATTGATACCTCGAAAATATAGAGGATACGGGATTTTGGTTAAAGGGATGTCAACCTTTATTCCTTAGAGATTCAGGTCACCTTAAACTCAGATTCCTATAATATATGCCTATTTATTTTTAAAAACCAGCTATGGGATGCTAAAACTATGACATACTAAAAAGTAGTTATAAAGTGACATTTGACATGAGGAGGAAAGGCTATTAACCTGTAGCTGGAATAATTTTTAATGAAGAACTCAGATATGATAAAAAGATGACTGAGAAGAGGCCCTCTAAGGTTATTTTGTGCATTGAAAGTGTCTTGAAAATGTTGTCTTCCTCAACCAAATAGTTGATTTATGGATATGATTGCAATTAAAAATTTATACTGCAAGAAAAGAAAAAACCAAACCAAACCCAAAAACTTATCATTCTTCAGTGTGTTGGAAGTGTCCTTCTTTATATTTTACTTATGAGATAAAATGTAGTTTTGCAAATTACTGGAGTCCATTAAGGAGGAACAACACTGTGTGGTCCAAAGTCTCACAGGGATTCTGGTCTATGTTCGGGAATGCGCTTATTCATTTTCTCCCAGACAAATATTTGTTATTTAGCCATTAAATCAAAGATGGGTTCATGCTGCCAAATAGATTTGAATTCAAACCATTAGAGAATTTCAGGTCACTCCCTTTGAGAGCTTTGATTTGTGCTCATCTCTTAATGTGGAGAGGCTTTTAAATTTCTGCTTGCTTTACCAGCATTAGTTAACAGATTAAACTGTGTGAACATGGAAGGGAGGATGGGAGGGATTCTGCCTTTTTAAAAATTCTATTAATTTTCTTTGGCCAGACTTTGAATTTGCCTCTTTTCTCTTTTTGGCAAGGTCATGGTTCTCATGAATATTTGACTGAGCAGTTGAGTCTGCACATGAGAGAACTTGTAATGGAAGTGCGTATTTTGACTTGGTGCTAAGGACAAGTAACTAACACAATACACATTATATATTTGTACATTTTACTAGTAGAAAATAATCATGGGCACTTAAAAGTTACAAACACCTTTGTTGTGTGAATTTGAGTCACTGAATTTGTTTCTCATCATACTTCTTGCAGAAGGAAATAACGTGTTCGTCAGATAAATAATTAATCAAAAAAGATTTCAATTCTATAGATCATTTTAAAAAAGATAAACCCCACCTCTTACTGGTTGGAGGCAAAATTCTTCCCTTGTTTGAAGCTAATCACCAATTTAACGTTTATGCAGTCACGTAAAGTCAGAGAAGTTAGTTGTCTCCTTCAGATACCAGTTAGTGTCTGTGACACAGTTGGGAATACATTTCAACATTTGTTGGGGTCTCATCCTATGATAACATTCTGAGTTATTCCAAGCAGGTCAGTGCCTCCTAGAATAGCCTTTTTTTTTGGGATTCCCATTGAATATGGGAATCTGTGCAGAAGTTGAGATTTAGCAGCAAATGGAGAAATTTATAACAATGCTATAATATTAACAGCTTGAATTAATCGTGCTTCTGTTGTAGAGATATTGTACTGAGGTTAATCAAAAGAAAGAGAGTTAAGAGAAAACCCCATCCTTTCCACCTTGAAAAATGTGGTGTAATCAATAGCAAAAAATAAATGGGTGATCAGTGAAGATCTCTTTAATTTACTGTTTACTGCTTGGTTGCTAAGGAATGTCTTGGAAGATGGGGGCCAGGTTTGTGAAATTAAAGTTTTTTATCCATTACAGATTTTGTTCCCTGTGTGAGTCTGCGTCAGTAGCACATAGTGAAATTCAAAGTTATTCCAGACTCCTTCATTACATGTCTGCTAACTGCTACTGAAAACCTCATATGATTTTAAAATACATTCTACACTATAGAACTCAAAAATTCATGCAACTTTTTGAATAATTTCAATTTTTTGATGGGAAAAACAAACCAAAACAACCCAAGCCAAACAGCATGGATTTGTTCCTTTTTGTTTACAAGAATATGATTGTGAAACATTACTAATAAACTTTTATTAACAATAATAAATGACAGCTGTGTGTAACATGTACCAAAAGCCTGTTCAAAGATTCATTTCTAGGTTGCATGTCATGTTTAAAGCTATAAAGTATAATGACCTTTTCAGAGATCAAAGCTCTGTCTTTTTTTTCCAAAAGAGATGTTTGAGGTTGTAAGAGCAGTGAAGGCACTGAGTGAAGTTTCAGTTTCTACCAGAAGATCATTAATAGAGAAGTTGAGAATGATAGTGCCATGGGTGAATAAGGGGGACAAGCCAGCTGGACAAGCAGTGGACTACATGCACTTTTCCTCATGCACCATCTAGTAGATTAATTTGCTACCCATGGATCCTGCCCCTAACAGAGGACTCTGAAATGAACCTGCTGTTGGTGGATTTCCTTGTGTGCATTGTGGTGGATTGTGACTGGCACGGAGCAAGGCTTTTCTGATAGTCAGCTTGCTATGCTTCATCACTCATAACAGTGATGATAACTCTCTCGTGCCTGCACAGAAGCATGGCTAATGTGGTAGCTTTGATGCTCTTAGTCTTGTGGAAAGATTTCCAGGCTGGCTCCATTTAGCTGGTGTAAGCGTGCCAAAGGACAGTGGCATCATCTGGATGCACATTCCTGTTTCTCCATCAGTATTGTCACAGGCCTTGATAGTACTCCCTATCTATATGGAATCTTTACTGATGCATGCTTTGGAAGTAGTATGTGTTCTTCCTATGGCATGTACTATGCACTTTGCTTTTATTCAAACTCGTGGTTGTTCAGAAAGGTATTAAAAGGCTCTCACTGTCCTCAAATTTGGCTTGAGGTTTATAAAGTACAAAGCAGCAAACTGATGTGTGAAGAAGTGATGATGTTTGGAATGAGCTACCAGGATATTGTCACATATAGAGACAAGGATATTTTAGTTGGCTACCTTTGGCTTGGAATCTTGTCTGGAGAGGTCAGGCAGTCTCCCTACAGCTGAAGCTTGCAGGTTGTCTTCTTCTGCTGTAACATAAACAAAGTAGCATAGATCATATAACACAATCTTGCTTGCCACTACTTGCCATTGTAAAATTCAAATGTAATTCTTCTAGGCCTTTCTCTGTTGTGTGAAAAACTATGAACCCTGTTATGAGTATTTTAACCACAAGGTTCCAAATTCTAGATAAAAATAATTTTTTAAGTCCTCTGGGAAATAAGTAAAAAATTATGAAAAATATTTTTTTCAGTGTTTTTTCTAAATGAAATTTTGTATAAACCATCTCATGTTTTATGGGAAGATGAGCATGGTCTTTGCAAAGCTTCTGTGGTAGAAGCTCTGACTAAGGGGCGATCCTTCTAGTCAATTTTAATTGACTTGGTAAGGTAAAATTTCCATCTCTGCTCTCTTTTGTGAATGTTACAGCACCACTGACTTTGTCTGTAATTGTAAGTTACTGAGTAAAGATAGGCTTCTCAAGGAATGTATTCAAACTCCCCACTGTTGATAACTTTGCTGATGCTGAACAGATGTTGAAAAGGGTAGTTCCAGTGTTGACTTGTACTTTCACAATCTTTGGTCAATATTCTTACCGTCTGTGCTCTTAGTTAGTATTTTTCTGTGCTGTATTCATCCTTAAAATTCTTTAGCTGAGCAGAGACAGCACAGGTGGGGTTCATCATCACAAGTACCTGGTATTTCACCACCTTACTTTCATTCAGCACTGTTTTAACTTCCTAGCATACCTTTCCATAAGCCAGCTTCCCAGCTTCTTGGTTTGCTTACAAGAGCTGTAGAGAAAATAAACAAACAGGGAGTTTGCCCTTCTGTGCCTGGGCTGGCATCACCAAGTGTTTGAGCAGTGATATCTTAGCAGCCAGGTTTGAAGAGCTCAGAATGAGGAAAGGGGCTATTTTGGGTGGTATTACTCCATTGCAGACACAGAGACTGTGGATAAGCACATATATTTATAAGGGCTGAATTTTGGAAGACCCCAGATACCGCAGTGCCATACAAGTACCTAGATAAACTCTTTTCTGGGAGGCTGCCAATATAACATCAAATGGATTATGAAGTTAACACCTTATGTTACGTGGTGGTCATAAACCAGGGCATTTAATATTGAAAAGGAGAAATTAATGACACTGTGCTCTCAGCAACTTCAAGTTTTACTGCAACATAATAGAAAACTAAATCTCCATCATGGCACCAGGAAAATTATGGGACGGCATTTTTTAAAATGACAGTAAGAGAGGAGTCAGTAGCAAGTACAAATTGAACAGTAAATAACACATTTAGTTATGGCAACATTTGCCATAACTACAGAATTATTGCATACAGAATTATTCTCCCATCAATAGCAATCCATTAGGTTTGGATGAGACTGACAAAGCATTGCAGATCTTATATAAGCAAACAAATGGATAGATAAGTAAGTTCTCAGAATCAAAGAAGCAATTAAGGTAACCAGTATACATTTGGTGCAGACATAAAATGACCATACAGCGCTTTTGGTTTGGTCATAATATAGTGCGTATATATTTTTGGTTCTTTTCTCTGCCTGTCTCTCTCTTTCCCCCTTTTTGGTAACATTGTCCAGATCTTCTTTCCTGCCTGTGGGGCCTCACATTAGGGTATCATATTTTTTCCTATCTGGTGGCCTGCAGTTTGTCTGTTCGTCTATCACTTGAGTGTTTCTATTTTGGTGCAAACTTATAATATCCCAGACTTCAGATCAAGGGTTTCTAACAGAGATTGTGCCATGGACCTGCCTTCTTCCCATTTGTGATCATAAAACTACCCCTTTTGTTCACACAAAACCTCTGCAATATGCTGTTCAGGGAACCAAGACCTGCCCTAACAAGGCAGACTTTCTCCTAGTGAAAATGGAATAATTCCAATGGAGTCATCTATATGCTCCACACTTTTCTCACCCAGGCGTGTAGGAGTTGTGTCTGGGCAGACTGGGTACAGTTTCATTCTGTACCAGAATTAGGAGAGCAGATGGGTGATTTAGAGTCATATTTCCCTCCCATCTCTGATCCTGCACTGAATCCAGATCAAAATCACTATTTTTCATCTCATCACCCTCATTTTCTTCTAGCTGGGCTAATTCTTTTCTCTCTTTCCCAGCCTCCACAAGGAGATGTGTTTATTTCAACTAGAGATGGTTACCAAAAGTTTCCCCTAGTCATTGTGAAAAAGGATGAGTGTTGATCCAAAGTTAGGAGGAGGTAGGGAGTATCTTCTTCCCCAGCCCACCCTCCAATTCAAGTAGAATGAAAGTAAACTTGTACTAAAAGCAGAGTTTAATTTCTTTAATCTATTTTAAAAGCTGGAGACATGGCTTGCTAGAGTAATCTTGTATCCCAAGGATGACAATAGTATCTTAATAGGGGAAAGATGTTCTTTGAGCAGTGAATTCAGCCTTCAATGTGCCCGCATTAGAAGTTCCCTCAAAAGTGCTGCTTTTGCATTTCTGAATGCCTTTGAAATAGCAGGTTTCCAGCCATAATAGCTTTGATTCCAGATTATTCTTCCTGAGGAACCAAAAGTATTTTCATTTTCATCTTTTCACAACACATTTTTCACCCTTTTGGGGCTATAGTGTTATTAGGAGAACTAGGGCTGTTTTATTCATGTCTGCAGCTCCTTATTCCATAAAGCATATGGAAAGCCAAAGAGACAAAATGGAAACACAGAACCTACCACTTATCTATGCATTAGCTGTGGAGACTGTCCTTGCATCTTTGTATTGAGTGCTTGGTTTTGTCTCCATTTATCTTTAAAAATTAATTTTTAACAATTTAAATTTTACTATGCTGTCCCGCCTTCCATCCAATTATTTAAATCAGGTGCACTACAGTGCAACTCTTTACTTGGAATTGGTCTAGAAATGAAATCTCTTAAGACCTAGGTTAAATTTAATATTAAAGTTATAACTAAACAATTAACAAAAATTAATGAGACTCCTCAAAGGCATTCCAGAATTCTCTAACTTCTTTTTCATGCAAAGCAATTTGTGTCATGTAACCAGTACTATAGAAATGCAGCTGCAGTTTAATGCCGATACATTGTACAAAAGTATGCACTTCTGCTATCAAAACTGGCTTTTATAGCCTAAAGCCTAGTGCTTAAAAATAAGGCTAAGCAAGATTATGCTCTCTGAGATATCACTGCCATTGTTTTGCTCTGAATGCTAAGTTGTATTCTCTTACCCCTTAGATTTCATTCCTCTATCAACCTTACTATGTTTGTTGTTTCTTGTGTCCTACATACTTTGAAGAATGACCACTACCCTGAACTTTAAGGACAGTAATGTCAAGGGTGTACCAAATATGCCTGTGTCACAGGGGGACACCAGCACTATATAAAGTAAAGCAAACTGATTGTACAAAGGATCCACTGACAGAAATCAGAGCTTTCTCCCCAACCCCCAGCTCTGCCTGTTTCACCAAGCAGAATATAAGAGCATATGCACAGACAAACTGGCGTCCCATTACATTCCTCCAGGGTAAATAATTTATCAGGACTGATGCTGATTAAGTATAAATGTGGAGAGTGTCAGGAGTCCAGGTGACACAGTAGTGAGTGCTGGCTTTTGCCTCCAAGGAGTGCAAGTCACATTTCTGCCTTTACATCCAAATCCTCTTTCAGGGAATATTTGTGATTCTTCTGTGCTATTTTACTTTTGGGGAATAAAACTCTTTTAGAAGAAAACAAAATATATTCACTCAGGTTAGTGTCATAGCACACATTTAGTCCTAGAGTGTGCCTTCATTAGGAGTTAATTACATTTGGTTAGATCTTCAATTCACTGATTTTATTCAATCCTCTTTATAAATGGTTCTGTTTCAGTCCTCCCTCCTGATTACATTTTATTCCTGAAGTTTTATCTGTCTGTTTTGAAAATGTTCCAGTTTCCATCTGTCTTAAGGCCATAAGCTTTAAGCAGGTTAAAAGTTGTATACACATACCTTTCATCAGATGACAGTACTCATTGCACTGAATTGTTGTAATAAAGGCACTGAGACAGGCCTTGGAACTCCAGTAGCTCACAGGACATCCAAAAGCTAGATTTTGTAACACCTGTGGGGGTGTTGATGTGGAGGTTGTCAAAGCATTGAAGGCCACTTTTCCAAATGGATCTCATCCAATATATTCATTTGGTTCGTGCACTGCTGAGATAGGACACATCAAAAACAGCTCAGCATTTTCTTTAAGAAAAAGACATCCCTTTCCTTTACAGTCCTAGCATTCTCAAAGTTCATGCCTTTTGGAATCCAAGACAGTCATCTCTTGAATTACCTTTCTCTATTTCCTACATAGCTCCTTGTAAGTCCATTAGCAGGAAATCCAATGGAATGTGCAGAAAGAACTTCCAGACTCATGGAAGACAATACAATAATTTGTCCTTTGACATGGAATATTTAGGCAAAACAAAGTTTTAAACTAATCAAAAATCTACCAACTGTTAGAAAAAAAATTAAAAATCATGTTAGCTAACTTATAAAACCCTAGTCATTACAGAGTAGAAATATGTAACTCTTACAGTAGTTTGATGAGATTTACTAATATTTTTATTTAGACTGTATCTGCTCTGTTCCATTTTCTTGTTTTGTTAAACTGTGTTAACAGCTATCCTAGTGAAAGTATTTCAATGTACTGAATAGATGGGGAATGACATAAAAGCTTCCCAAATAATAACTGAAAATAAATCCTATAAATAAATATGGAAATGAGCTTAAAACCACAAACATTTATTGAGGCTAGTCTTGACTTTACCCAAATATTAGAAATATTCAAATCTAAACTCCTATCCATTTTTGTTTGGAAAAATTACTTTGAAAAAAAAATCTGAGTGAGTGTTTAAAATTTTCAAAATGTGTTGATGAAAACATGTTTGTTTCTCTAGTTTTGTTTTAATTTAACTTATCGAATCAAATATAATTTCACTTAGGTTTCTTTAAATCTGAATGCCAAAACAGTATTTTATATAAACAGCAACATTGTTGTTTAAAACATTTTTTTCCTCCTGAAAACTGTTGGTACCATGCAAGATGTTTTTCTTCTCTTTTTTTTCTGGACAGTCCTACATTGCTAGTAACTTTGTCCAGCCTCTGAATTACATAGCTGCAAGATTTTACTATTAGTCCCCCTAATTCAGTTTTTCTTGCTTCACAGGATTTGATTAATCAAAGTAATTATTTTAAGTTTATTGTGAAATGTCTCTTAAGTCTGGCAAGGGCTGTAGCCTAAGTGAGAAGTAATGCTATCTAAACTTAGAAGACTGTATGAAACATCTGAATGAAGGAAAAAAATAGACTCAGAACTTGCTTCTAAAATAATTTCTTATTTTTGCTGTTTATATATAACAGTCTTGTTCTCCAGAGACAATTTAGAGGACTGGTAGAGTGCTGGCTCCTCTGTGCGTGCCATCTTGTCAAGGTGAAAACAGAGTGTCATTTCATGCCAGTTGTGAGAGTAGCACAGAGCCCTCTTGGAAGTGGTACAAGGAAAGTATGCCCCTTGCATAGGAGTCAGTCTTCTTTGGAAACCTTTTTTTAGTACCAAGCAGTAAACTAACTGGTGTGTTCAACATCATGAGATAGAGTTTGAGTGTTCCTCCCCCTGCCCCGAGCCCCACCAGTAGGAGTAACAATTGTGAGCAGGATGCAGCTGTGGAGCCGTTCAGGCCTGACCCTGTAAGGTCTGCAGCCTGTTACTCATCTCACGTAATCTGTAAGGCAGCTTGGGCTGGTGCAGCAAACTTACCTGATTTACCCTTTCTTCTAGGTGGGAGGAGAGAGCAGTAAGCACCTTGCCTGTGAGGCAGCAACCTTACAGTGTTTCTGAGCACTTGGCTGGAGCTTAACCACTTGTGGCTGCTTAAGTCAGCCTTGGATAACAGTCACCGAATTGACTGTATATGCTACTGGTGTTCTCTCTGAAGCCAAATCAGATACCTGCTCCTTGTGAAGGACTTAGATTGCAAAACCAGAGCTGTGTTGAGTTCAGCATTTGAGTGGATTTGGAATGCTGTTTTGGGAAAAAAATAGAAAATTACATGACTCATTCTATGACAACCATGAAGTACAGCAGTGTCAGAATCATAAATTGTTGTCCATGAATGTATCACCCACCTAGCAGAGACAGATTTCTGCCAACAGCTCTGCCAATAAGAGATAGAGTTTGGCATAATTTTTAAGGTGGAACATGCTGGATTTAATTACAGCACTAAAGTTTGCCACTCAAAAAACATCATGGCATTGTTTTAGATTATTTCCTGTTCCATTCTCAGGAGCTGTACTGTGGAGCAGTAGCCTTCTTAAATATGTTTTGTGGACATTAGGAAAATAAAGGAAATCCTGACAACATAGTTTCCAAAGTTACCCATGGGTCATTATTAAAATGGGACTACCAGCAAAGAGGCAATGTAGAAAAAAGAAATCCATGCTTTGAACAATGTCAAGTCTTGACTTCACTCATACAGGATGTTCTGATAAACCCAAAAAAATAATCTTACTTGTCCTTATTTTCTTAGTTGTCCCCTTCACTGCTTAAAAGTCAATAGATTCATACAACTGATCCCTAGCTGATCTCTAGCCCTAGTTACAAGGAGCAACCTGTATTTTGGCTGAGGTGGGTACAAAACATAAGCAGTTAAGGGCAGAATGAGATAGATTTTTTTTAAGGGGTGTGCTCATGCAGAAGAAGGAAAAAACCACCTATTCGTATTCCTACCCTTGCTAGTCTGCATGAAATATGCTGGAGAATGAATACTGTGATCATTTAGAGCAGCTTAAACTCAATTTATATTTTCATAGTGCTTGTGTTGGTTATCACAGTCTCTTAGCAAATATGGTAATTTTGGGAATAACAAGTGCTAACTGTAGGAGGGACAATAAAGCGAGCCTGAGAGCTGATGTAAGGGTTGCCAGCTTCTTAACTTTAAGGATGACATAATTGCTGTCACCACAATCCGTCGATGCAAAGAGGCTGGAAGCAAGCTGGCAGAAATACAAATTTTTCAGAGAGTTGACTGGTGGAGTAATTTATTTTACTGTCCTTTTGAGCAATGTTAGGACTCATATAGGCTCCCCATAGAGCACATACTGTATATCATGCCTGTGAAATATGATGAAGCACAGATCTTTTTGAGCACATTAGTAACCAGATCCAAAACAACAGGGCTATAATTTTACAGTTACTGTGCACAATCCAGTTGCCTACATCTCCTCTTCCCTTTTTTGGCTGTTACTTTTTAAAACATAAAATATATGCTGTAGTGCAACCCTTCCTGAAAGAATATATTATCAGTGCTTCTGTGTAGTAGATGTAACTGGCTAAAGATTTCTGTTATGTTACTAATTTTCCCAGTGTTTTTCAAATTGTTTTGAGAATGAGACAAGTCAAAATAACTTGAGCTAGGAAAAGGAGGAGCCCACAGTTAAGAGCACTACTATATAATAAGATTTAAGTGTCTGTTAGGATTTTCAGTGTCTTAAAAATTGTAATGGGATGCTGGTTGAAGTGCTTTGGATGCAAGGAAGGCTGTAAATACTTTAATTGCCAAAGTTAAGCTTCTTCACTGCCCTTGTCTGTAATACAAAATCACCTATGGAAAGTGAAACTTCTCATGACTGGTGCCTATTCAAGAGTGTAATTTAAGAATCATTGAATAAGATGTGGTGCTACCATCTTGTATCACCACTGACATGGCTTATAAAATTTGCATATTCTAACACAGTGAGGTGAAGTATTATTTTACACCTTATATGGAATTTGGCACAGTGCAGTGAAACAGAGTTTTTTAATACCATTTTTCCCCCTCATTTATTCAGGGGAGGAAAAAAAATAAAATTGAAGTAAATACCCTAGAAAAATATGATAGGGAAAAGAGTTACCTCTCTCTTATGCTATGTAAGAGTGCTTACGTTCCTGTAAGCAGCCTGAGAAAGTGGGAACAACTTTCTGTAGGATCTCGAGAGACTGCCAGTTCTATTTTGCTCCTAACAGAATTTTATGGAGGTCATAAGCAACACAATGGATTTTTAAGTAAGAAAGTATATAAATATTTCTCTATGAAGCTTGCTGCCTTAGACAGAACCTGCCTCATTTGGCTGGGATTGGGGTTCATTTTCTTGGCAGTATGTCTAAAGACCGTGGAGCTTAGGGGAACATAGCAGAAACCACAGCCTTGTTCCAAAAGGTGCAGAGTTGGTATGGCAAAGCTATAACTTCTCATGCCCCTTAGAGAAACTGATTATTGAACTGACCTGACATTGATGCATCTGGGAAGGGAGTCTGACAAGGAGCTCACATGGAAATATACAGGATTTGTTGTTTGAAATGACAGGTGGCCATTTGACTCCAGCTCCTCCATGTCACAGGCAATGGGGACACTGACTCTCTCAGTTCAGTAGTTAAAATTTCAAAACCAAGCTGTGTGATTAAAGTCAGGAGATATTCTGATTTGTTGAGTGTATTGCAAAAAATGATCCTGTAGAAACTGGCCTGAAATTGGCTCATCTATCATTCAATATGTAACATGTTTTTTGCATTATGATTCATGCTGTCATTGCAAGTGCTGTAACTATCAACTGATAGCTGACAGTGGGAGCCAACCTAAATCTCAGGATAAACAGGGAGGGTAAACATTGATTTCAAAGGAGTTGTGCCTGCTCCATTCCACCAGTTAATTTAATTAGCTTCATGAAATGCCACACACCATTCTTTGTTGTGTTTTCGAGGGAAGATGGGGATTTTAAAGGATGTGCAAGTTTTTCCTCCTGTTAGGTGGCATAAATCAACAAGTCTTGTACTCCAAGGGAGAAAATAGACTCCTACAGTGAAATCCTGGTTAGTGCTAGGAGCTCTGCTTTGAAGAGCTAAAGTCTCACCCCTTAATTTTCAGAATTAGCAACCAAAGTATGAATGAATTTCTAAGTAAGGATAATGTATTAAAAGTAAAATATATGAATCTTTGCATTTCTGCTGAACAAACTGAGATAATTGCTTCAGCAAAAAAAGGTAAGATGACACTTCTCAAAGGTCCACTATTTGAACATATATCTAGTGTTTACTGTGTTTTCTTACTGTGTTCCCTTTTTGCACACAAAACCCCTGTTCTCTGCGGGGAGAATTTTCAAAAGCCCAAAGAATGCAGGATCAGGTAGAAGTTAGGCATGGACATACTGGCTCTGTTTTCAGAACATGATATATCATTCCCTTGGTAATTTCTCATAATGCCTGGCTCACAGAGTACACTTTATTCAGAGAAAGCAGTGTAGCTGGTCTATGTTGTTGGGACATAGCCCAGATGTGCATCGGGGACATGCAGCATGCAGCACTCTGCTATTTGTTTTCTGAGCACTTGTATGTCATTGTGCTGCCCATACATAACTCAGATGTAAGTGAAAGCCACTTTCCTGAGCTCCCTTGTTGATCCATAGGGTCTTTTCAACTTTGTAGAAGCTTGCAGTGGCAAAGGGCAGAGGTAATTAGAAATGACCTTGTCTGTTCTGTAGGTTGCATCTGTTTAAATTTCAGCTCCTAATCTGACGTAGTGTTCTCAGAGCCATGTCTTTTAAAACTTTCCAGTAATATTAATAGGCAATGAGGCTAACCTGTGTCAATTTTACATAGAAAAGGATTTTCTCAGCTGAACTTTTAAGTATATACAGCACCATTTTCTATTGCTTATCTTTGTAGCATATTTGTTGTAGAAGAATGATGCCTTTTCATTGCTCCCAAAGGTAGCCCTTTCATTCTTTGCCAGTCTACATAATGATTTTGGAGGATGACTTAAGAAGTTCTGTCTGAGCTCTTAATGAAAGCTCCCTTTTTATCTTATCTTCCACTCTCAAAGTAACTTGCTGATAAATTAGTTTGTTAGAGAGGATAAACTGTTTGCTTCAACTTTGGTTTAATTCTGATACTGAACTGTAAAAAAAAAACTTAATGAGAAAGTGCTTGGTCAGTGCTAGAGCTGGAAAAATATTTCTACATTTTTACTAGAGCTAGAAAAATATTTTGGCATTTATACAATTCCTCAAAATTTGCAGTTGACTTCACCCTTTGGAATTGCTTTGTACATAAAATCTAGGAAAATTTTATTTGCAGGATACTTGCGAAAAAGAGCAAATTTGGGACTTTATCTAATTTCCTTTGGTTCAGGTTTTAAATAGCCAATCTTATGGTTTCCTGCTTAATTTTTTGCTTTCTTGTTTGTAAATTTGGGCATAAGAAATCCAGTCACTAAGGAGTGCTCTGTTGTGCTTCGTGCATGTGTGTAAGATGGCAGAATCACAGATTAATCTGAATTGGAAGAGACCTGCAAGGATCATCAAGTACAACTCTGAAGTGAATGGCCAATACGAGGATTGAACCCCAACCTTGGTGTTACTAGCACTATGTTCTAACCTAGATGATGATGATTCCTGCCACTATGAGTCTAAATTTAAACATATCCTCTGTCTGGATATCTCTCGGTATCTGTTTTGCAACAGAAATGTTGTTGAAATGGAAAGGCTTTTGACCTTTACTCAGGGTGTCTGAAGGTCCCAGATACAGTATGTGTGATCAGTCCGTGGGGCATGTGGAGAGCACAGGCAGGTACAGGCTGCAGGTCTGCATTTGTCTGGTAAACTGAGCTCAAATCACAGTGCATTAGGGATAGGTATTTAGGAAGTGTTGTGTGTGCACCACTAAGTGCAAAAATAGGCATCTGAACCTATGGACCTGGCATCTAAGACACCACATCAGCAACTGAAATAGAGAGAGTGACTTGCAACAAGCAGTTCAGAAAGAATTTACATCTATTCAAATGGTGAAATTTATTAATGAGCTGAAAAACAACACAGTGTTTTGAGAATTGTTTGAACCCCATTCAGAGGACTGAAGTGATGCATATGCCTTATGCTGGCCCTCCACAGAGGAATGATATTCATCCAGTGTGAATACTTTTGAATAGAGAATGAATATTTAAACCACATGGAGACAACTGATGAATAGAAAAAGAGGATAAATTATCAAATTAATTAATATTAGTAGTGAGTGCTTACAAATAGTGCTCATCAAGGACTAGACCTTTTGTTGCTCTGACTGGGTGGGCCCTTGCTGGTTTGAATTATCTTTGTGAGAAAGTGATCATCAAAGAAGGCAAAACATATTTTAAGAAACCCTTTTAATACAGCATAACTCAGAACAAAATATAATATTGTTTAATAAAGCTATCATAGGCACAATTCAGAATTTATGCAAGTTTGCCTTTTGGCTTGAAAGCAGAACAATATCCTATCCCAATGCATTTATTTTCTAATTATGAGGAGTTTTATTCAAATATATTGCATTTGATTGTAACAACCTGGAACATAACTGGCCTATAAAAGTGGAGGAGAGAGAGCAAGCCAAACGCTAATGTCTAATTTCTGTGAAGAAGTGCTGAACCATATATTTATTTGGTTTTTATCAGTACCATTATTAACTCTTAGACGCAAAACATACAGAAAACAATGTAGACATTCTACATTGTTTCTAGAAGATTTTGATACTTCCATGTGTCCTCTTTCTGAATGTTATGCAACCCTCTCAATTTTAATCACTTTCAATTTCTTTAATGCATGACATCTCACTTTTAAGTTTTGAGATTTAGTGTAATGTCTGAATTCAATAAAAAGGAGCTTTTGGGAATTCTAAATAATTGTAAATATTTTAAAATTTGTTGATGAAAAACTTAAAAAGTATACATGCATTTTAATAACAAAGCATACATCTGTTTTTATCCATATACCATGACCAAAGCTTCTGCAGTGAAGTATTTCAACCGTTAAATCTAATAATTTCAATTTCAAGATCTATGTTGTTTCATTGAAAAAAAATCTTGCATTTGCAGATTGTTCATTTTTACATTTTAGCAAATATTTTTAAGTATGTAAGTGTCCTCAGATAATTAGAAAATTGTATAAAAAGGAAGCCTACGATCTTTTGTTTTATGAACCTCACCCGAAAAAAAAGTATTGCCAGATGGAAGTGTTATGCTTGACTGAATGTTTCACTAAATTAAATTAATTACCCCCTGTCCTTGTGTCTTCTCTAGGTGTCCCGGCTTTACTTTTTGTCTGTCTTCCTTAGCTGACACCTTGTCAAGTGAAACTTTGTTTCAATGTAGTGTTTAACTTAGATGATCTATACTAAATCACAGATTTCAGGTGTGTCTGCTACTGTCCCAGCTTTATTCCCATTGTCGTCACTGATTCCTCTTCCTCCCAGCCCTGATGTCAATAGCAGCAGTTAGGCCATTATCAAATGTTATCAGAAAAATTGGTGTCTGTCAACTCTGCGCAGTCAGAATAATGATCCTCTCTCTGATATATTCTAAAGTAGCCTTACATGAGTTCAGTATAAATTAGAACTCTAATTTATGGATCTGCTGTCTTCCCAGTCTGAGGCAAATTGGCTGAAAAGAGATCTTGCCTCTTAATAATTTTATTTTTCTAAAGCAATTCCCTTGCACCTAGATTTTGAGTTTTAATACAGGCCTTTGGTTTCAAAATATAGCAGTGTGTGGGTCCAAAACTCCAGAAGGGACCATAAGAGCAGGAAATAGAACCAGAGGGTAGTGAAGGTTGGCATCCTCTCCTCTGCTTCCCTCTCAGTGGTGGGGATAGCCCTGCCCCAAAGGCTCCCTGCAAACTCCTCAGCCAGCTCAGCAATGGAGGGACATCCAGCTCTCCTCGAGAGATAAGAGTATGTCCTGCCTTCACATGATTCTCTTTTTTAACCTGCTTCTGTTTTGCTCTTTTTCATCTTACTTGCTGACTTAATTCTCCAAAAGTTATTTTTCAGTATTTTACATTTTAATGCATTGATGTGCTGCATGTCTTAAGTTACATGCTTTTATTGGATCTTCTTCCTTATTTGGAAAAGGCTGTATACTAGGTCTCTGATAAGCTGATACCCATCTGCCCTGAGTCAGTGATGTGATATTAATTAACCCGCATTATGTAATGATTACCTGTATCAGTACATTAATCACTCTTCCACAAATAGTGCAGACTTTCACCTGGGTGTTACCTTAAAGCTTTCAGTTATTTCATACTCTTGCTTAGGATTTTGGCTTGTTCTAATTTTGACACATCATGATGTGAAACTGTCTCACATATACCTTTTAATTGTCTTCCTAATCATTCCATTCCTTGGAAGGGTAAAAAATACAGCTTATACAGCTAAAGTTCCAAATGTCCATGATGCAACAGATAAAGCTTTTTCAAACAGTTATAGAAATCTTCTTTTCTTGTAAATTGCATTATGACTGCTTTGAAATCCAGTGGAAATAATTAAAAAGTGGTGAAAGCATTTGTTGCAAGCCCATCTTTAACATATTAAAATCACTCCTGAAACAATACTGGCTATGGACAAAAGGTAGTGTTTCAAGAAGAAAATACAGACGAAAATAAAGAGTTGGCCTGCCACTCCCAACACATGCATGCACAGCCTGCCACAACATTTTTGTAGATTGTCCCATTTTTAAATTACCAGGATGCAAAATAGACACTTGTTTTATTTTCCGCATTTGAAACAGTTGGATGACATCAGAGACCCCATGAAAAAAAATTATTCTCATATGAATTGGACTCAACAATAAGGTGAATTTAACTTTGGGCATCACTAATTCATGGATTGGTTTACCAGTGGTGGATGGATATGGGGAAATATTGTATCCCAAACTTCTTCTCTGAAATTTTCTGTTAGTAGAGGAACATATACGTGAATGTGTGTGGCAAGAAAGCTTTCTTCCCTATATGCAGAACAGACACCCTTTTGTAATGCAGTGTGCTACAATCCTTGCTCAGAGGTGTAGGAATTTCATAGATGGGTTTATTAGCTGGAAGCTAATAGTGCTATAGCTGGAAGACAGTGTATGGCACTGAAATACAGAAAAAGAAAAAAGTCTCTTCCAGTGTAAGAGAAAACTTTTTCTTAATGATTTTCCTATTAGCATCTGTGCTTAGTGAGGTATGTTCATGGCCTGATTTAAAAATCAAGGAGGTTCTGACAAGGTAAGGAAAAATATTTACAGACATGGAATACTAACTGTGGACAGCAGTTTGCTATTTAAATCCTAACAGAATTATAAAGGTTTGTAATTCACAAGTGATGAAGGAAGAAGTACTGTGAATTACAAAAGTCCTGCTACACATATCTGAGCAGAAAAGTGCTATATTTTAGTAGCTCCCATAAATTTCTGGAGTCCATCTCTTAATACTTTAAGTTCATTAATTAATTTTTACCTTTTTTAATGTGGTTTTATGTATTTGACTAATATTTAAGGCAAGATAAGGAAAAAAAATAGCCCTTCCACTGTGAGGTTTATCACTCCATGTGTTAAAGTTTAGCTTTTTCTTTGGTTTGCACAAGAAAGATTACGTTTTCTCCATTTTCTCATCTCAAGTTGTAGAGGTTCTTTTTTGTTTGTGGAGTTGGTGTTTTTTTGCCTTTTACCCTGTGGGGACATGAGGTCGCAGATACCTAATCCAAATTAAAGAACTCAATTTTTTAATGATATTTTCCACTGAATCCTAAAGAGAATCTGCAAGTGAAGAAAACCTCTGAGTTTCCTGAGAAGGACATTTTTGTCTTAATACAGACATGACTGTCTAGCTGAGCCTTTAGCTCTTTACATGACACCATTTCAAAGACATGAATAAGAGCTGCAGTTGGGATCCTGTTGCCTATAGGTGCACTTGCAGCTCTGAATGGGGTGGCCACTCCCCACAGATACAGACTGGTCTGTACTCGAGCTTGAAATTGCCTTCATTTCTGAAGGCAACCTGTATCTGCATCTCCAGATAGAAAGAATATTTTTGGTGCTTTAAGTTAAAAAAAAAAAAGGTGAAGAAGAAAACTCCTGGAATCTTAGATTAAGTATTTAAAACCAACAATCAACTACCCTCTTCTTTGCCTCTCCTTTACCCTTCCTAAGTTGATAGTTTTGGATCCCATGTAAATGCAACAGACATGACTGATTTAGACTGGAAAAAATGTGGAGGACTTGCTCTGTAATTTACTTCAAAGCAAAAATAAAATGCCAACAATAATATTAAAGTATTCAAGATACTTTTTCAAGGAGATATACTTTTACAGTAATTAATTCATGTGTGGAAAAAAAGGGGGGGGATTTTTTACAGAGCTGGCTGATGGTTTAACATATTCCACACATAATGAGTACTTCAGAATCTTAAAGAATACAGGTCACATTACACTGCTAAAAACATGCATGTAAACTTCACTAAGGCAGTTATTGAGACTATCTCACAGGTTTATGTTGTTGATTTTGACTGTAAATGTTCATATATTGTTGTGAACACAACTTCAATTTCACATGCTAACTGTAGTCATACCAAACACCTGTCAGGTATACAATGAAATATGTGACAGTTTCTGTATAGATTTTATATAGAAACTATTCTGTAGATTCCTGTAATTAATGTAAGAGTTTTTTAAGTTGTTCATGACTATTTTATCAGTGATATACTGCTATGGTAATCCCCAAGCAATGAGATAAAGATGGAAAAGATCTTGTAGTCATGAAATATGGCTCTCCAATAACCATTATGGATAATTAATCACATTAGCACACCGTACTGTATTTCATTGCCTTCTTCATGCATTCAGTTGGGTAGGGTCTAGATTGAGACTTTACAATACTAAAAAGAAAAAGAAAAACAAAACAAAAAAAACAACCAAACAACAACAACAAAAAAAACCAACCAAACAAAACCAAAACATCTAGACAAAAACCCCCAAACAACCAAAAAAAAATAAAACTCAGAAAACAAGTGCAAGAGGAATATTAGCTTCTCGGACCAATACTAATGCAACAGGACTTCATGAATTCACAAAATCAGATAGACTGCACATATCAAGTGATGCATTATAGAAAATCAAATCTTATTTTCTGTTAGAGAATATGTCCTGATTAGAGATCATCATACATAATCTGTCTTGTTTTGAGATTTTGGACATTGGTCACAGACACTTTGTATGATTTTTCTGATTAGCCTGTGCGTGGCCTAGGAGTTGGCCTTGATGATCCTTGTGGGTCCTTTCTATCTCAGGTGTTCTACTATTCTTTGATTCAGTGATAATGGAGCCCATAACTGAGATGGACTGAGAAAGATGCCATAGCTTTGGCTGCTGTACACATAAAGAGATTCAGAGTCGCTAGAGACTGGAGAATAGGACAGAAAAAAATTTGGATAATGTTGTCTGTGGATGGATAGCAAGCAGAAAAATTTCAGGGAAGGTCAACATGTGCTCCCCTTTCTACCTAAAGGAATTGTGTTTCTCCAGCAATGATTGTCCAAGGATTGTTTTCATTGTGGGTAGTGTTATATTATAATCCTGATTTGTTGCTCTCCTCTTCACTGTCCTAATGTCACGAAATAAGTAAAATACTAAAGGTAACTGTTGGTGAGACACTGATATGGGCAAGATCCATCTTTAAATGCCCTTTCTTGGGAAGTTTGTGTTGGTAATTCCAGGTTTCTGATTAGATGTTTGTCTGAAAGAAAGATATCTCTTTAGGTATTTCCAACTGTTTGGTTATTTTGCCTTTTAGAATTTGTCTGAATTGAAGTAAAGGCTGTACTAGACTGACCTTAATCCATCTCCCCACTTCCACAAAAAAGGTGGTACATAGAGGATTTGCAAAATATGGGCAGTACCCATTTATCTTGGAATTTCATGTTTTTACAAAATGTATCACTTTTTCTAGAAGACTAAAAACTGTACTGTGCAGGTAAAAAACCCCAAAGTTTTGATTGAACTTATTCAATTTCCTATGTATTTGAGAGCTGATTTGAGATTTGTTTGATTGCTGCTGCTACTTGAGATTTCTGACTGTGCAGAATGTGGGAACATATTTTTCTCAGTTAGGAATAAGCAACAAGAATAAATACATTCATATCTTACATCAAGGAATTGGTGGGCTATTTTCTGTAACTATTTTTACTGTGATATTTTCCCCTACAATAAGTTTGCTGACAAGTTATTTTTCCTCACAGGAGCAGTAGACTCAGGGAAATAAAAGATGGAAAAATCCTATTAGGTCATATTGTCAATTTTCCTGTCAACACAAGAATGCTCCTTGCAAAGAGGTTCTCTTCAGTATTTCTGTCTGCTGAATCATATGAAAAGAGTCAAGAGTATGCATTTTCTGATGTAATAACAACAATGAGAAATGAGGAGCTGCTATTTAAATTCTTTTTTTGAGGCAAAGAGGGTCAGAACTAGCTGGAAAGAAATTCAAGGCAGTTCTTTACAAAGTCAAAAATTACTTAAAGGTGAAGTAGAAGTAAACATTGAATTTCACTGACTTTGTCAGAAATTATCTACTTTTGGTAATGATAATTTGTTATTTTTGTTTGCAAAATGTGGTGCACATACAAAATGTCCACATTGGGCCCCATTCCTCTGGCCATTGTTCACAAAAACTGTCCTTACTTAGGACATACCATGGATTGCATTGAGGCTTGTCATAGAAACAGGAACTGTTTTTACAAGCAATAGTTTTCAACAAAGATTGTATAAGCTGTGAGAGGGAAAATGCAGTATGAAGAGCTGGGCAACAAATACATTTTCTGTTCCGGGAAAATTTTCATGTCATAAAAAATGTCCCTGCTGCATGGAGGGAGGGGAGGGCAGGAAACATCTTTAAAAGTTTTCCATCTTGCAAAGAAGGTGTGGGTGTACTCGTTCACTAGCACAAACATGCAGATTAGCCAACTCTGTTCTGTCCTTCACCAGCCTCAAGATGGCTCTTCCAGTGTAGGCCTTTCCTAGGCTCCTTCTTGCAGTTGTGGGAGATATAGGAGGTCTTTCTTGGCTTGTTTTTTTTTAATGTTAAATGGGACACCTGCAGTGAGAATGAGTGTCCGTAATATGGCTCAATTTTAAGTCTTACATAGTATGTGAGCTGTGAAAAGAGCTCTGAAGTCAGGTCTCACATCCCCAGAAACCACCTGTGAGCTGTTGGCTGTCCTTGGTCTTCACAGTTTCACACTGGGACTCCAAGGTTGTTTTTCCTTAGAAAATCCCATGAGAACTGGTATTCTCCCATAGAGTTTCAGCTTCACTGAACTTACTCCTCATTTTCCATTATAATCTCTTGCATTAAAAAAATTGCTGCTACCTCTATTTCTCCAGACTGCTAAGCCATACTTATAATAAAAGGGTTTTTCTAAAAAAGAAAGCAAACTGCATAGTACTTTTTTAAATACAGGACCTCTGGTTTGCTCAGAAAGGCAAATTCTGCAGTACCCAGAGACATCAAAAATACCAAGCAGGTCTTTCCTGACACTGTCCCTTTCCTCAGGTGGTCTTTCTGATTATTACTATATGTCAGTTTATATGATTCCTTAGGAGGACAAGCAGTATTAACTGGCAGTGACTAGCTGTGCTCCACTTGTGAAAAGTAACAAAACAAGGAATCTGTTTGCTTCAGAGAGTTGTCTCTGAATGTATTTTGAGAGCAATGTTATAGATAATCACGTCATAACAGGTTTTTTTCCGGACATATTTACCACTATGTGGTACTTCAGAAACAGATTAGGTAAAAAATACATATATCAGACTGAAACCAATTGCTGCACTTCTTCACTACTGTAACCTTATTCCTGAGTGTAAATACCCCTGGTTGCATCCTGCTAATAATCCACTGAATAAATAACAAATTTCTTTTACTTGCTGACTTTATTTACTCAAGAAGACTTTTGTTACTCAAGAAGAATGATATATTATGGCATCACTCACAATATAATTTTTTCCAGTCCTTTTAATAAAACACGTAAGTTCTTGTTTCTTATGTTTCTCAGTATTAGCTTCTATTGCTGGCAGTGGATTTTGTATCATAATCTGTACTGTGGCATTGAAATATATGTGGGATAACTCTTATTGTTTGTTGAGGGTAGTTTGATTTTGGTTTTACTATATGTAAGTACATGACAACATTTATGATAATTTAATATCATTAATATAATATACAGAGTGCAGTTCTATCCAAGTTCCAAGTGAATGAGTATCAAAAGACTTAGTGCATAAAAGAGATTGTAATCTTTGTCTAAAACTAGAAGTAATCTTGGTATGTAAAAAATTCAGGAAACAGTGCAAATACTTGACATATTTATTTCTTGAGTATAGTGTGTATCACAACTGATACCTTATAAAGAAGATTGTTGAAAAGCAAGAATTACTAAGTTTTGCCTATGACTTTAACAATACGATTTGGTTTTGGAGTGGGGTTTTTTATCTTTCACTTGGGGCTTTTAACCACTTTCTATTTTTGAAAGAAGTTTTAAATTCTTGTTCTTGCCATGCTGCTTTATCAACAAATATGCATTATCTGCCTCTGACTGCTTACATATTATTCAGTTGCTTTGCCTCTGGGATCTCTTAAAAAGCTGTCCATAGAAATACAGCTGGAAAAGTGGCCTCTTTGCTTGTGTGAATGGTTAGTTTTTAATGCAGGATCATTTTGAATTCAGGGAATTTTATGCTTTCTTAAAGAAGCAGTAGCTGATTTCTTCTAAAAAGCAATGCTTGAACACATGCATACTAATACTCTGGGCATAATTGCATTGTCTTTCAGCTTTCCAAATTACCTGAAATAAATGTGAATCCAGATTATTTTCCTTTCTTTTTTTTGGAACTGCTAGGATGAGCTTTGGTAAAGGGGAAAAAGCTAAAAGAGAGAAAAATGCAGCCCTGAGTCTAGTGAATTAAAGGTGCTAGAATCTGCCATACTAGTGTTGCAGGTTTCATGGCTGGTTTTACAGGAAAAAAAATTAAAAAGTAGGCTCTCAGAGTGCAAAGTGGAAGGTCATGCAAAGAAAATAAATGTTGGCTCAAAAACCTGACAGGCTAACTATGAGATACCACTGGTAATGCAGTAGCAGTAACCTCAAATAAAGGTCTGTGTTAATTGAAAGATGCATTTCTAGAACAAATGATGATGGTGTAGTGCTATCCAGCATGTGCTAGTTTTGTCCTTGTTGTGAAGATATGTAAACAGCTGCAAAGCCTTTACACTATGTTTGGGGGAGACGGCTCAAAATTAGAATGTGAGCAGAAAAAGATCTTTTCTTCCAGTCTGAAAAATCATAAACTAATCAGAATTTTTTTGCTCAAAATGCATGCAGTAGATAAACAAAGTGGTAAACAAAAAATTGTGCAAGATTAAGATGGGCCAGAGAATCAATCATTATTGACTTATGATAAATTTAGGGAGGAAATCAAGTGCATTATAGTTCTGAGTCTTCCAGCTGGGAGAGAAGGTGCAGCCAGAACTTGTTAATATGTAGCTACAAAAGTTTTTTACCATGTCTCTGGGAGTGGGAGAGTCAGCATGATGGTGCAGGAAACTGCTTTTTACCTTGTTTTCTCCTCCTTTTCTCCTGTAAGAGGAGAGTAAGGTGGAATTGTTGAGGATAGCAGGGACTTCTTGAGATCATCTGGTCAAACTGCCTTGCTCACACAGGATCCCTTGGTCACCCAGGATTGTGTCTAGTCAGGTTTTTAATGTCTCCATAGGGAAAAACTACTACTTCTCTGAGCCAATGGCAGTGCTTGGTCAAGAGGTAGAAAAGAGGCACCAGGTAGAACATTCATGCAGGTGGAACCAGACAAAGAGAGCTCCATTGGGCACATTTGAAAGTTTCCTGTCAAACATGTTTATTACTTCCAAGCTTTGTCTAGACTGACTCCAGCTCTTTAAAATCTGACCCACATAGATGTTTGTGTTAGGTGAAAAGATTGTTGGAGCTGTTTTATACTTCAGAACATAGATTTGGGGATTGGATGTGGAGGTTAGGATTCATGATCCTCCATTGTTTCCAGATTGACAGTGTTGTAGCAGTATGACCTATTGGTCATTTATCATATATAAGATTTATACTCAAAGCTTTATACTTAAATTAGTAAGACTCCAATCCAATGTAAAGCTAAGAACAAAAGAAGGGGGGAAAATAGTTTTTTACAAATTTTTTTCCCCCTGAAAATTTCCAAAGCATGTAAAGATCAGCAGTTGAGTAGTAATGACATTTTTGTGTCATGTTTCTAACATGTGAAAGAGCTTCTGTTGAAATAACCCTGCGGTAGTGACCAACTTGGATTTCATGTAGAGTTTAGGTTGATAGCATGGAGTTCCATGGAGTCATTAAGGGCCAAATCCTGATTTCCTTGCTAATGTACGTGGTTTTTGTGGCTTCCATGTGACTTTAAATTAAAAAAAAAAAAAAAAAGATTTTTGAAGATATTTCTTTCATCAACAAGCTTCCAAAGAGGTACTTTTAAAATATATCACCATATTTTTCTTCAGAACTCTGTGATCAGTAGGAGTGTTTGCTTAATTTGCTCTTAAATTATGTTGTAACATTCACCTCAAAATTCTAGGATCTAAAGTACAGTTCTGATGAGAATGCATCTCCAGTCTGAAAAGACAAACTGAATGCTTTATCATGTGATGTGCTGAGAAAGCTAAGTAGAGGTGATTTATTTTTTCAAATTTTTTAATTCAGGGTGAATATGACATACTGACCTTAATGCCTCTTCTTAGTGCCCAGCACTTCAGAGCAGGAGCCATTCTAGCTGTCTTGCAACCTCACTTGTTTCATACTGAGATTCAGAGAAAAGCTTTCTTAAGGTGCCTTTGCAAAGTTGGGTCAGATATTTACCTTCCAGAAAAGTTCTGTCTTATGAGAGGGAAGACCTGCTGATAACTTACCCAAACAAGCTGGATAGGTATTCCCTTACCACTGTCCTAGTAGGTGTATTTACAAGGGCAGGTTTCTAGCAGAGAAAAGGAAGTTATCTAATGTTGATAGTAAAGTAAGTTTTTACAGGGAGGTATTGAATTTCAGTATTCCCCTTTCCACCTGCATTATCTTTTACAGATACCAAATGACAATTGTTTGCTGACATTTTACTGAAGACTGAGTGAGACAGTAAGCAGTTGAGGGGAAAATCCTTGTCTTGAGCAGCCAAAGTGAAAAGAAAAAAAAATCTCTTGTAGAGGGGAGTGCTAGAAAACAAACATGAAAATCATTCTTGCAATTCAATGTTTTCACTGATATTTAAAATTGTTAACAGCTGTAATTTTGCCTCATAGCTGATATTCTGATCCCAATCATCTGTTCTTTTGCCTGTTTGCTCTTTTGTTGTCATTGTTTCTTTAAAACTTGAGGTTTGAGGCCTTATCATGTCTCAGGGTCTTACAAGAAAGTATTTTATTGATTGTGTAGATTATTGATTGGTCTTTCTAGTGGGACAAGACCAGCTGAAAAGGCCCTAAAAAACAAAGGCATTGCTGAGGGTGCAAAAGGCTTCCAAAAGATAAACTTTTAAACTTTGTTTTTGTTTTGTTCTGCTAGTGTACCATGGCAGGCTGCCTGGGCTCCTCTTTCACTCGGTATTTAAGTAAAGCTAACTTTGCATTTGCATGCTATCTTAAATTTTGGTCTCATTTATTGGCTGCTAGGGACCTTAGCAGGGCAATGAGCTTAAATAGACAAAGCAAGTGAAAATGCAACGGCTAGCTACAGAGAGAAGCATTTCCTCTGTCACAAAACCCCTTTGTTTTTTTGCTTTTGGATTGGGTTAAATGTCTGCATACACTCATCATGGACAGCTGACCTTATCAAGGACAAAACTTGGTGAAACGCACAGGTGTGTTTAAAGCTCTAGCTTGATGAAATAGCAAAGCCATGACTGTCTGCTAGTTAAATCTGTGAAATCCATATACTAAAGCCATAGTCAAAAGTACCTTCCTCTCTTGTAAGAGTCCTTCATCTCTCCTTCTAGTCCTGTAGAAACTAACATGGCCTATGCACTGTACTGTATATTGACATACAGTAACATCCAGAATAGCTGGTTTGCAAGAGCAGCTTCATGCAAAGGTGGATATTACTTTAAAAGAAGTCAGAAATCAGGAGAGATTTAGTCAGGGTAGCAGGGGGATAGAGGTCTTCTGCATCCTTCTCAATACTACCCTTCCCAAAGGCAAACCAGCACAACTGAAAAAGCTGTGTACCACCTGGCTTTCATATTAATATTGCTCTCCATGCCATCCTGTAGCTGTGAGCCCACCAAGGTCTGCAGAGCTCCCTGACACCTGAGGCCCAACCCCTGTGCAGAGATTTTGCTCTGCCACTCCAACAGGATGAATACGAATCTGCAGAAGAGGCTGCAGTGTCTTGCTGTCAGTGGATGCTGGTTTCTGCCTTGCTTTCTGGAGAATCAGTGAGATTCATGCAGGAGGGTAGAAGGGACTTTGTTGCAAGTACTGGGTTATGCTGCCAGACAATGCTGTGGAGACAGCAATCCATGATATTGTGGCTGCTGGGGAGAAGATCCTTGGCACTGCAGCTTCTGGCAAACATTTTTACAGCAACACTGGTCAGTGAAAGCTGCTTCATCCTGCTACAATGTGGCATTACAGCTCCACTTATCTCTGTTCCTTTGGATTTAACTTTTTGCCTTATCACTGCATGGTTTATTACTTGAGGTGACCCCCAGGATTATAGAAAAGAATACTTTCCCACATGGGATGTCTGCTATTGATTTTGGATGTTGCATAATCTTCCTTCCTCACCATTCCTCTCTCGCTCTTGCAAAAATGTTTTTTGGGGGAGAAGGGGAATCCAGTATGAAGACAATTTGTACTGTAAACTGCGATACTAAGGAAGCTATGTCCACAGCAAAAACCCTGTAGTCCTGAAGGGCTCTCCCACAGTATATCCAGTATTCTTTTCACACTCCTTGGAGCTGAACCCTGTGTATCCATTACCCTCTCCTCCCCCTATCACTTTAGTATAATTTAGTGTTTCACAGTAGGGTGCAAGGCATCAGATGTTGCAGGATCCTCTGGGCATGAAGGAGAGAATTTCTGGGAGCTGTTGTGGGTGTCCTTGCTGTGCAGACATGACCAGACTCTTGTCGTGTTCTCCTTCCATCCTTGAATTCCCAGAAATTTATAAGAATCTGGTATCCTTTCAAGTCCTATCATCTCCCACCTTTGTCAAAACATAGTTCAGACTAGCATAAAAGTTCAAAACCGGGAAAAGAGGCAGATGCACAGAGACCATAACTATTCAAGTCTATTCCTCTGCAGAACTCAAGCTTGCAATGCTCAATTTGCAGCATAAGTGGTGTCACATTTGTGGGTAAGGGGTTAGGTGAACCATTAATACAGGAATGGGGGTTCATATTCTTCCATCCAGATTATTTTGCTCAGCTGTGAATGTTGTCTCTGCTTCTCAGGGACTGCTCTCAAATGATTGCAGACAGCAGCACTGGGCAAAGCCCTTGGCAAGAACTCAAGGTTGTAATAGGGTTCCCCATGGCATTTTTCCAATTTTGTTTCTGCAAAACTGGACACCTATGAAATTTCCATTACATCAATATTTTAGTTGTTGCAGCAAAACACAGATCATTCAGCAGTGTTACAGAATTTGTTTGCACTGCTTTTTTTTTTTTTCCTTTTTTTTTTTTTTTTTTGTGTTGAGTTGGGGTTGAGTTGAGTTAGGTTGAGTTGAAAAAATAAGCAATCTGCATGGAAAGGGTGAACATATACCCAGGAAATAGTTTGCTGATAACATAGGAGCCTTCATGTCTGGTGGGTGGTGCCTTAAGTTTTCTTAACAAAGAAGTGAGTGTTAGTTCTTCAAATAAAAGTTACTTTTTGCAGTCACATAACCGAGACTGAGAATTTCCAAGATGAAAAACTTGGCCTTTTATTTATTTTTCTTTTTTTAATTTTTGTAATGGAACATAATTTGAGTGGGATCTCCTCCAGCAACCCCCTACCCCCCACATTGCCCTCCCCATATTATTAGGATTAAAGTATCCCAAAAACTCTTTTAGTACTGTGAGCAAAGGAAACAGAAATGGCTTTGCATTATGAACTGAACAGAGATTAAGTTATTGGAGGACTTGAAATAGCTCTTTCTCAACTTCTATTCCCACGAGGTTATCCACATAAAGTTGCTGTTTAGTACAGGGTCAGTGTGATGAAATTTATTTGTTGAGTCTCTTCGGTACCAAACCTTTTGCCAACAATGATCTACCTGATAGTGGTACTATTTCAAAAATGTCCAGTCAGTAACAGAAATGCCATATCTGTAGAGTTTCAAAGACAGCAGTAGTAAGTGGGATCAGAGCAAAGAAATCAAAACAAAAAAAATATCTCCTTTTAGTAAAATAAATGGATATAATGGTTACTTAGACCATTTACAAGCTATGAAAAAGTAGACATAACTTCTTCATTTCACATACCACCCCTGCCCCTAAGCATGGGAAATCTTTTATTAAATGACTCCATCAGTGGACTGTAGTGGATGTGTTTGTGTCAGCTGCTATATAAATTAATTACCTCCTAGCTGTCTCTTTCAGATAAAAGTTAATTGCAGGAGAAGAGTACAGGACCAAAGTGTTAAGACGGCACAGACTGTGGATTTTGCATATGGTGTCCATTTTTTTGCTTTTGCTTTATTACATTTAAAGAGCTCTCTGCCTAACCATTTGCTATACTAAAAAATCTGCAGTACTGTATATCTGCATAAATTATACATAGAATAAAGGCTTAGGAAATGAAAGCTTGCCATTTTAAGTACATATGTTGTAAAACTATATATACATTTATTTAGTCTCCAAACTGCAAGGGAGCGTTGTCTTTCATTTTATTTTTCAAAACCTTTAATTACCAACATCAAATGAAATTATGATAATCTCCCCTTTGTTTAGTCATCTGTGAAATGAGCTTATGGCAATGGTTTCCTCTAAGTCAGTACCACATCAAAACCCCAGAGTGTACGGGAGGCATGTGTCTGTGTTAACTATGGCAAATTCAATTTCCCATTTTGCATTTTATAGGGAATATATATATATACAGGTATAGGAATACCACAAGAAGCTTTCCACTCAGCAGCCTGCCTTTATTTCACTGAAGACTAATGTGAAATAATATGAAACCCTGAGAAAAGTCCCTCAAAGCTTTGCCCACCTCTGAAGCTTGGAATGGATCAACTCGAGACAAGTAAAACCACCCTTTTCAAAAGCCTCACTGCCCTGACCTGCTGTCCTACTGTGCACTATAAGGTAATGTGATTTGACCATTATGTTTTCTGTTTACATGCAGATATTAGCCAAAATTGTTTAAAAAAAAAAAAAACCAAAAAAGCAAAGAAAAAGCCAGTAAATTGCTTTTGTGTTCTCAGTTACATAAAATAGGGCATATGCAATGCAAAGGCCTGTTTTCATATGTTGCATTACAAAATAAATGTCTGGCAGGAAGAAAAGTTAGCCATCTGTAGTTTCAAATTTCTACATGGTGTACCAGCTGATAACATTATGGCAGCTTCTTGCTTACCTCAGCTGGTCAGTATGCACTGACTTATTCAGAGGGTGTGTTTTACCTGTTGGTTCAGCTTCACACCAAGGGTTGCTTCTTCATGACTGCCTGTTGCATCCAGGCTGCTGCAGAAATCCTGCAAGACAGTGACAACCTTCTGCAGGAATCTCACAGCCATGGCAGGGAATACAATTGTATTTATTAAACTTAGGGTTAACCCTCATTTGGTGAGCACGGATCCTGCCTGGTAGGCATGCTTTTCCCCTTTTCCCCTGGTCCTCAGGTTTTGGCTATAGGACATTCTCTTATATTTAAAAATTTCAGAATGTCATGGAGGTTTTTTTTGGTCTGAGATGGTGTTGTCTAACTATAACACAAAACACTTTAAACTGCCAGTACTTCTTAGAATGAGCAACTCTGTGGCAGGAGTTTTTCACACTCAAGCAAGGTAGACTCTAGTTTGAGGAAAGCAGACTCTTGAAGGCAAAATTACAGCCATAAAGGGTTGCTCTCTGTCTTTATTGAAGGACATAAGGCTGTGCAAGAGACTGAGCTCCCGGGCCTTGGACTTGGGTAGCCATATTTCCCAAGCTGCTGGTGTATCCTAGTCAGTGCCTTGAGATATTTTGGCCCAGATTTTTTCTTCACCCATAGAACGGCAAAACTTTGTGTTGCCTACGTGGCTGAGATTCCCTTTTGTAAGGCTGCACATGTTCAGACAGCAGATTTTGAAAATAAGGTGGAGAATGTGTCAAGTGCCTGCAAGGTGTACTGTAACTTTGTTTAAGAAGGGTTAGGATTGAGGTTGGGCCTCATAGTCATGGTTCATGCCCGGACTGCTTGTCATAGTAGCAGTATGAGGAACATGTACAGTGTTGTCAGTATTATTTTAGGAATTTAATCAAGGGCCATATGCTGACTCAGTCACAAGGGGATGATAAAAATCTCCTCTGGATTCTACTCTCACAGAATTTGTTCTCACTCTTTCCTCCTAGCCTATATTCTTTTTTTATACTAACAACTGAACTCTGATTATTTTCTAAATGATTTTTTTCTCTTTCTGTGATCTTGATTGTCACATTCTTTGTATGTTCTTCTGATTGCAATTAGAAGCCAGTAACACTTAATTCAAACTAGTGGTATCAGAGGATTTGAAAAATCCACATGATGAATTAATTCACACATCCTTTATTCAGATAAAGAGATGTCAAATGCCAAAATTAAAAAAAGAATAATTAAAAATCAGTATTTCAGGAAATGTCAGTCTTTCAGGTTTCTGTATTTTAACAATTAACATTAGAGGAAGACAGCAGTGAATGATTGGAAATCTTCAGTTTGACAGTCTTGATATGGACACTGGTAGTTCAAATGAATGTCATCCAACCCTTCACCCCTTTGTCTTAGTGATAGACTGCTTGGTGTTTTCTCCTAAAGCTTTATTTATCCTATTGTGTGTTAAGTTTCCCGTGCCAAATTCTCTAGGTCTGTTTTCATAATTTACATGATAAGATAAACAGTATTTGTCTGCTGAGGAAGGTTAAATTGCCCGCTACTTGCTCTATGTTTAATCTGTTGCTTCAAATAAGATAGAGCAGATACAGCACATGAATAATGTCAGTAATTTATTTTTGTGGAATGCATATTGATGGAGTTTTAAAACAAGTAAGCATTAATTAGTCTTGAGCAAAGGCTATTGAATTAAACTCTTTAGTTTCCCAAATTCTTCTGTCCTTGTAAAGACTCCTTGTAAAGACAGGCCCACATTGATCAGCATCCTAGGCTTGTGCTGAGCCAGTGCTGTAAGGTGAAGCATGTTGGAGAGGCTGGGGATTTCCTGGTGAGCCCCCTTGCCTACTCTGTGTGATGTAACCCAGGGAAATAGCAGTAGACCTGAGGCAGCCCTGGGCAGTATGGGGAAAAGATGATTTCTTCTGTAACTTGGCTGTAGGCTTCAAAGACAGCCCAGGCACAAAGAGGTTGGCACCATGGGGCCAGGCATGCTTGTGGATTCACAGCCATCCCACCTACAGTGGCAGGAGGTCAGCAGCTACTGATTCCTGGACCTGCTCCAGCTTGTCAGCATCCTCCAAGGCTGACAGAGAGCAGCCACAGCCTCGCTGAAGGGAATGGGGATCCAGGCAGAAGTGGTGCTGCCTTAGAGAGCTGGACAGAGAGGCCATACAAGGCAAATCTTTGAGTCTGAAAGATGAGCTGAGGCTGTTGTCAGACAGGTTGTTCTTTGGGGAATTTGGGCTTGTGTTCATATTTTGTAGTGGTGGAAAGATAGAGACAGTGTGCACCACCAGATGGATAAGCATTAGTATTAAACAACAGCTGGAGTATATTTCCCAGAAGAGATTTGACCTCTGGGAAACTGCAGCCCTCCAGAAAGGAAAGTGTGAGGTGGAGGGGGGCTTGTTATGTTATACTTCAGTGCACTTTGATGGGCAGCAGACCACTGTGGAGAACTGGTCCACTAATGTACAAAAGAGCAATAAGCTGGAAAAACAAATGTAGGTGACTCTCAGAGGATTGTGTTCCCCCCACTACATGTCCTCACAGCCTACCTCCCTGCATTCTTGAGCACCTCCCCAGAATGATACTACATTTTAAAAATATGTTGAATACTCCAAGTCCAGGTATTATGCTGTGACATTTCTCATATGAATGGGCTAAAGAGTTTTGTATCCAGTACAAAAGAAACAAAAGAGCCACATGGAATTTTGTATTCACAGGAGAGTATATAATATAATTTGGATTTTTCAGTCTTCATAAAACTGACACACAGAATTAGTTCGGGAGGATATTGTGCACTTCTGTTGAAAGGTTTGACGTGAGTACTAGGAGGAAGAGAAAATTGGGCAGTGGAACAGGATGAGAATTTGAAAACTAGAAAGTAACATGTTGGGTTATTCCAGTCAGAACCAAACAAATGGTAGTTACCAACTCCAAGTACAGCAATGAAGGGCTAAATTTCATTAAAAACAAAACAAACCGAAAATCTTCCATGCAGCTGTCTGTTGATAATTGATCATTTCAAGACTGCAGTTTCAAAATATTTAAGAGAGCTTTGCCCTTGTCCTGGCAAAGATCAGGTTTTTACTTCATTAGTATATATCTCACACTGATTTATTGCATTGCAATTGCTGTAGCTTGGCATGTATGTAGCTGAAGGCCATGTTTAGAATTATAGTGTTTAAATTTTTTTGTTTTAATTAATTTTTGTTAAAATCATTTAGAGCTACTTGGCCCAGATACCTTCACAATAGAAGATTTCATTTGTCCATGTGATATTTCCTGGTAAAAGAATACTTAGATAAATAAACAAAACATGAGGGAAAAAAAAAAAAAAAGGAAAAGAAAAAAAAAAGAAAGAAAAATTAAAAAGAAAAAAAAAAAAAGCTGCCAAACACCAGGCAAGTTTTCATACTGGCATTCCTTTCTAAGTTATCATCATCATCAGACATCCCCTCAAGTCCTGCCATGGTATTGTTGATTTTGTATTATGAGAACAAGACAAGTGCCTGGAGGTGCTGCAGATAGCATAGCTGGATTAAGGAAGCCTGCAAATTGTGGCAGCAATTTCCATTAAAATTTTTTAATTACCACATGGACCATGCCAAGAAACTATTGCAAAATATGGTCAGTTTGATTTGTTTCATGTCTCCAGGGTGCATAGTAAAATGGGAATCTGGGCCTATTACCTTTAAAAATGTATCACTGTTGTAGACAGACAAACATATGATGCTTGCAGTGCCAGTGGTATTCTGCTAGGTCAAGAAAAATGACTGGTGATCCAAACAGTCTCTTGGTTTTTAGCAGATAGAGGGACTTCTTTCTCATTTGCTAATTTCCTTCTCCTGCAGAAGCCCCTTCTTGGCATATTCATTTTAATGAGATGCAGCCATCTCCTGAGGTGTCCCATGTCCCAGTGTCTCACTTCACAAGGGAGGTATAATACAGGACAGTTTCAAGGGGAGGTAGACTCCACCCTGAACTGAAGAAATATGCATATCCGCAGGAAGGCAGCTGAGATTTCCCAGAAACCAAACCCCATATGTTGTCTCTTCCTCCACTGTATTGTCGAGGGCAAGTACAGCTGGGAAGCTGAGGTACTTTTAAAATTGCATCTCTAAAACGTTTAATGTTCAAAACAGACTACATGGAGACATCTGCTCGCTTACCATTCAATGAGTCATGACTTGGTGTTGTTTTGGTTTTTCCAGGGTGAGAATTTTGATTTATCAAGATTGTTGACCCTGTTACAGGACATAAAAATTACCAAGGATGCAAATTTAAGGATTATTTTGTCAGGGTTTTGTCATTTAGCTGTAGATTGGGTCCTGTTAAAAGGTTTTAAATTCTTCACATCTGCTGTGCCACAGCGGAAAAAAAAGAGCTTTGTCTGGAGTTTAAAGTGTGGTTACAGTCAAAAAAGTGACTGTGAAAATGGCATGTTCTTAGTCAACAGATTCATTCCCTATGTGTATTACCACTTTCATATGCATGCTTGACTTGTGAGAGTAAGTATGTCACTACATTTCAATCTCCGTGCCTGTGGAGTGCCTGCAGGCCTATGGGGAGCAAACTGTGGAATGCTTTCTTGCACATCACAAATGGGTTCCTCAGTGAAATCCCAGCATCAAAATCCTTTGCCATAGAGAGGGTGCATGAGACAACCTAACTTTCAGAGACATGGCTGATGGCGTAATGCTGGTTAACCTTGCTTCCGTTCCCATTCCCCCTCACATGCCTAAAGAGAAACAGAGCAAACAAACCCCAGCCCAAAACCAAGTGCACGTACCATCTTTTTGGTTTCAAACCAATAAATTTGATCTGGAAGTCATTGAGAAACAGTAAACATGAAACCCTACCGTGACATATTTACAGAGTGATATATTCAGAAAATGACCGCACTTAAATAAAATAAGTTCAAAGACCAGTAATCAAAACCAAATATGGTCAGTCCATCTTCCAAAGAAAAAAAAAACACAAAAAACCCAAAAAACCAAGAACCCTGAAACTAACATTTCTTGAGTTGGACTGATGCTTGTATATGAGTGGTAGCAAGCAAATGATAAACTGGTAGGATTTGAAGTAGAAAAATTAACATTAGAAGAACAAAAACTTAGGTGAACAAAAAGCTTGAGGGAAAATTTATGTGGTGGCTTTCATAGTTTATGTTATTACTGTTCTAGAAAAACTAAGCAGAGACTATCCCTCTCTTTCCTTCTTGGACTGCTTTAAGTTTGTAACACAGTAGTGAGCAAATCACTGCCATAATTCAATCCTAACACTTTTCCTCTGCTACAAGTGGCCAGCCCAGCTGAGGTTGAAAACTCATTTTTCATAAGTCTTTTTTCTCATCTGCATACTCCTAAACTGCTCTGTCTCACAGGGGTGGGGTGAGTGGGCATGGGTTTCTGCTATCCCAGAGGTAAGTAGATGTGCTCTGGTTGGGCTGTCTGCAAATTACTGATGTCAGGTAACATTTTAGTCCCTCACATTCTTGCAAACTGTGAACTGTATGAGAGGTGACATGTAGGAGGGTGAAAATTATATCTCTGGAACTTTCCAAGTGAATTTCCACATGTGGAAAGGCTGAAAGAAGCTGTGAATTGGAGACACTTACATTCACTTAAGCCCTTTAAACTTTCTTCTGAATCCATTTCTATATCCTATTAGGTGACCAAATTTGAAAGCCTCTTTTCTATGCTGACAAGCTACTAATTTATCAGCTTGTGTATTTTGAAGTGAGTGGGGAAGGAGGAAGAGAATAACAATTTTGATTAATAACTTTCATCTTTCTTGCTTTAGGAATTATTACTCTTCAGCTGCCATGTGTTCTTTCCTATAATATTTCACTTGCACTTGTTCTGTTTTCTTCCTGTGATGGAAGTCTCAGTGGAAAGTACTATGTCATGTAAATAATATACACATGACAGTCTATTATTTTCTGAGGTTATTAATCCCTGTAGAGTTGAGAGCTTTCTGGTTTGCCTTAATGTAAAATCCATAAGCATGTTCCCACACAGAAAAACTTTCAGAGTTGTATTTCAAAAAGCTTAGAAAAGATCTTTTGTGAGATTTCGTGAGAAATTTTAAGAAAGTTAAAAACCTGCTGATAAACTTTGAGATGCAGATTAGGATTCAGACAGGCTTCACTTTTAGCTCTGCATAACTACTTACAGATATTTAAAAATTACTAAAGCCCCTGCTGTTTCTAAGTTTGGTGTGCATTAATGAAGCCTTGAAGAAATCAGTTTTAATTGCAAATGGCACCAAAACAAGTTGTCCCTCTCAGGGACAGTGAAATATTAATGTAGGGACTTGGAATCAAGCCATCATGGAGTACAAAAGAGATGTTCCCAAGGCCTCATATCTATACATAAGTAATGTCTAATTTCTGCCTGCTTTACTATGTATCCTTACCAAATTCTTCACAAAGCTAAGTTAGAAATGCATGTGTGCTTGTACAGAGCTTTTTCATAAGTTGGAATTTTCCTGAGAGAATGTCTAAATTACACCTATTTTACTGTAAATGTGCAAAATCAGAGTTTCAGTGTTGTAATTAGACAAAATCAATGTAAAGTAAAATCCTCTTGCTGGGCACTATTTTTGCCCCAGGTTTCTACTTTCTAGCTGCTTCTAGAAAGTCTTGCTGTTCTAAAATGGAAAAGAGCCTATTTTTTTTTCCTGAGGTGGAATTTTCCTCTTTCCCCATACTTCCTCTCCTTTTATTTTTACAATCACTGAACTGTTCACCCTTTAAAAGAAATTGAATGTAATCACCTGCAGCCAGAGGCTCAGAAAATATAATCCTGGTGATAGCTGCCTGAGAAATCTATCATTGTCTGGAAGCAAGAGCTGTGCTATTGACTTCTGTTATCATTTTTGAAGCAGTTCCTTTTTCTGCATGATCTATACCTTAAGAATCATAAAGTTTGCAACAACCATTATTAGATAAAGGTTATAGTATCTCCCTGAAGGAAGTAACTCAGGAGAAGTAAAACTGAAGGCCTGTAAAGCAGAGAACGGAACAGCCCATTTAATGGGCACTTGGAAAAAAGAAAACAAAATTACTTGCATAAAGGTTGAATAGAAAGAACCAGTAAATATGCAGGCTGTGAAATATTTTTACTTCAAATATGTGTGATGCCCCATAATCTCATAATAATTTTTTTGGCAAGAAAATAGTTGATTATCAAAAGGCCTGGATTGCCCTTTGTCTCCCCTGTCCCAGGCATCTCCAAGCTCTAAAACCCTTGCAGTGAGGGAGGTCAGCCAAAGTGGTGCAAAACCTAGGGTGTCCTCTTTGGAGATCAGCAGGGTCATCCTATTAATGCCAAAGAAGTAGTTAATATGAAATAGGCTCCAGTGATTCACAACAACTCTCCTGTTTCCCTGCAGGCTGTCCCTGAGGCAGTGGCAGTGTTCCTTGCCATGTTCTCCTGTGTCCAACACACAGGTAAACCAGCTCAGGGCTATGGAAGCATCACCACTTGACAGCCTGTTCTGAACACACCAAGCAATCTCTTCAATACCTCATCTACACCATGCTGAGTTCAACTTGAGAAAATAAGTGGGGAAGCTGAGCAGCAAACACGTTTTCAAGACTACTGAATCAAAGGGCAAATGCCTGACTAGAAGAAGTGTCACAGAAATAATAGTGAGAAAGTCATGTCCAAGCTGCTGGAAGTGATCTTTGTAAACACTGAATCTTGCATCCCTGTGTTTTACAAAGATCACACAGAAGCCAACACCACAGTGAATCTTAAAAACCAATTACATGTGTGGTTTACCTCCCAAGGTCTTCCCCAGTATTATTATCTCTAACAAAGGGACCAGTTTTATAATAACAGTCAGTGTTGGCTAAGCCACTTGCATTCCATTAAGAAAAGTGTCTTCCTCCCTGGATTACAATCTAAAAGGTTTGAGTATTCATTTTAATTTAAATTATAGTAAAATTATAAATGGCCCCCATAGTACCAGTAGTTCCTATGCATAAATTGTATGCCATTAACTGTAAAGAAAGCAAAAGAAAAGTTTTGGAAAGTTTAATAAGAGTATTTACAGTTCATAACAATCAGACTTTTAAATGTGGTGTCATTTCAGTTTTGTTAGGTTTGGCCTTTTTTTTGATTTCACATTTTAACCTCTCTAATGAGGAGGAAGTTGGTTCTGAAAATACTGGCATCAATACCTGCCCTAAGTGCAAATGCCCTGCCCCGGACACATTTCTATTGGCAGAAACAGTATGAATTCTGCACTGGGAATTTTGCAATTTTCTTCTTCTTAGCAGCATGAGATCTTCTGGAAAGTCCCGCTGGGGAATATTTTTCCATGTTCTTCCATCCTTTTCCTACTTGTGACACCATCTGCTAAATTGGATTTTGGTAAATTGCATAGCCACTCCTTTCATACTCTTACTTCGTACTCTCAATTTTTTCATTCCAACATTCCCATAGTCAGTGCTCTCCAATGCTCATGCAAACAGACTGGAATTAGTCTTTTTTATTGGGTTGCTAAGCATGCCACTGAGGATGTTTACTAAGGAAAGACTGATATGAGCCTGATAGATAAATAGAGAACTGGACCCAGATTTTCTAACAGAGTCAGAAATTTTTTAAGAGAGTCCAGAATTTCATCTCTGGTGAATAATGCACTGAAATTTGATTAATTCCTGCGCAGTGTCTTTAACTGATGAAAGGGACACTTCTCAAAGAAAAGCAGTCATCAAAAATTTCACATATGTATGTGCAAATGGCCTTGGGATGGTTGTAGTGAGACTTCAGATCCTACCCCAGTTCCATGCTGACCTCCAATTAAATGTTTTACCAAATACAATCAGCCAGTTACACCCTGATTAATATTCCTTACCTCAGACTGTATCTGAAACAGGTTTTGAGTAATACAGGGGAAAAGTCCAGTCTCGTTCTCAAGTAACATTGAAATCCTTTATTATTGAGTTAAAACAAATTCATGGAAAGCTAACTTGTGGGTTTACAGAGGATACCTTTTTATTGAACTGGATAGAAAGAAATTACCTTTTAGTCACATTTAGTTTTTTTTTCTATATGAGAGACAAAGGTTTATTAAATGTGTTCATCTCTGCTGTGCTACAGCTGGGTAGCCTTAAGACTGTGGTCATCTATTATAGCCTCTTCATCAAAGGCTATGATTCCCTCACTGGTTTAGATATCGAATTTTTATTTTAGATTACTTATCCTTGTAAGGAGACAAGAATTAAGTAACTCATATGTCTGTGCCTGTTACTCTTTGGATCTCTTTGCTTTCTACTCTTCTTCATCCTTCACTCTTCCTGCCACAAATTATGTCATTTAACTCATGGTCACGTTCAGCCGGGCTTGGCAGGCAAACAGACATCTCAAAGATGGGTCTGTCTGTGCATATTTCTGGGGGTGATCAGCTGACCTGAGTAGTGAGCTCTGAAGGTGCAGTAAGGATGAAGCAAGAAGAACAGGTGTTGTGACCTCTGTCTGACAAGGCTTTCAGACCCCACTTCCTCTCTGGATAAGTGACATGCTCTCTCTGGTGAATAAGAGACCCTCTCTAGGTTGTTGGCAAAATAATGAGAGGGAAGTGGGTTAATGCATGAGGAAATTCCTCATGAGACAAACTCCTCATGAGACATATGTAAGGATGCAGATTTCATTAGTTCAGCTGTACCAGAATGACTTTGAAGTACCTCTAAAATTGAGATAGGTTCTAAGTTCTTCAAAGAGTCCCTTTTTTTTCCACCCAAGATATTCAGCTGCTGGTTTTGTTTTTGTGCACAGATATATTTCTTCTAGTTAATTTTCCTTTACCCATATGAAGGCTATTAACACAATCAAATACTTTGACTCAGTAGTTCCATCTGAGAGACATGTATTTTTCTGTCAACAAGAAAAACAGTAGAATTCAAAACAGATCACTTCTTCAGCATTACATTTTTTATAAGATACCATGCTTTTGATTTTATGAATGAGAGACACATGCTAAAATGACATTTTAAAAGCAGCTAGTGTAAGGTTTGGGAAGCAAGTCAAGACAACGCTTTGGGAAAATAACATCAATCTGTAAGTAAGCCATTTTCATCATATACCAGTGGTTCTCAATGAGTGAAAATCCAAAAGGTAACATATCCACTGGGATTTACTGAGTGGTTACTAAAGGGGATTTACACTCCCCTTTCTGGTAATATCACAAGAAAAAACAAAACAAAATCATGTTGCACCGTTAGCCTTCTGAAGTCAGGAGTGGTGGCATATGTCATCTTAGGACAAACTGCCATTCAGTAATTGCACCCTGTCTATTATTTTTGTTTAAAATTATTTAAACTCATTCCCTACCGACAGAAGTCTTCACAACAGATTGTTACTACTTTGTTATTTTCTAGATGTTTTTATCCTTCAAGCCTACAATATAATGACGAGATTTTCACCCAAGACAAGTTTTCATGATTCTGTTCTGCTAGAGTCAATGATTTTGCATTCTGGACATGAGATAGTTACTGCCAGTTTTGAGCATGAATCTTGTACCCATGAGCAGTTAGTCACCTGGTGAATGGCTGGACTGACAGAGTAATGTGTAAAAAGTCAAAAGGCTAGTGTACAATTTGCTGCAGAAATTTGTTTCTCTATGAACCTTTCAGAACCTCCTATCATTTCTCATAATGATAAAATGATGATTTTTTTTTTCTTCTTTCATTTTGGCAGAAGTCTTTATGAATTTCTATACTTGTATGTTATGAAGTATTTTACACAGTGAATTCTTTTTAATACCTCAAACTGCATGTTTGCTGTATTTCTTAATTTAGCAATGGTAAAAGTTACTTAACTTGTTAGAAAAGAAACTCCCTGCCTGCAAGTAACTTTTTATTTACTGTCTGATTGTACTAATCTTAGGATTCAGTTCTGACTATACTTAAGAATCTCAGTGTTCTAATTTACAATCAGAAAACAGCCTAAGTTTTAAAAAGAGACTAGTTATGTAAAGATGGTTCATACTTGGGATACACAGTACAAAGCATTCTGAAAGAAGCAGGGTTTTTGGAAAGTATTATCCCTTAGGAATTTTCCATCCTCTTCAAATCAAGCATAAGACACTAGCTGTTTTGAAAATTAAACCAATGGTCTCCATTGCAGCTGGTGGCAGACTTCCTAAAAATTTCAGAAGGAGCTTATACTTGTGAGGTTTTCTTTTCCTGGATGCTATAGGGTCAGTATATACTTTCTCCTCATAAGCATCTGAGCATTGGAACTTTTAGCCCAAGTAAGGTATAAATTCCAAGGTTTGTTTTTTTAAAAATCTTCATATTAGGGGACTGAAAGATGAGATTGCAAGGAAAAAATGGTATAATTCATAAATAGTTACTTTTGGAGCAGAATGTCATCCTTATTGCTGAAGTCCTATTTTAATGTAGTGGAGTAGTGTGTTATTCTGTGCAGTGTGATTGTATGGTGTTGATTCAATCCCTGTGTCCACTTGAATTTGACGCTAATCGGCTGTAATTGCATAATTTACAGATGATTGCTGAGAAATCCTCTACTGGTCTAGCAAAGACCTTTTGCATTTCTGGGCTCTGTGGTATCAGGCCATCATTCTTGTGGTCCTCCGTCTTTCACAATCACATTAGTTTGGCAAATGCCCAAAAACATATTTAGTCATGAACTCATTACTGATACAACAGGCAACACAGGGCATGAAACACAATGCTGCCTGCAGCATTCCTCAATAATGTGTTCTGGAATGCTTATCTTAGATTCCAACTTGTTATTACTTTGGCACACTTAAATAAATGGACTTGTCAACAAATAACAATCAGGAGCAACAGGCAACGTTTCATTCAAGTTATGTCATTGCCCTTCAGATTTCATCGTCCATATGTGAAATGCATTTTGTTCTTGGGAAATAAGAAACATAGGGAAAAAACAATTAATTTCTATTAGCATTTGACAGTAATTCATGTGTTTGATGAGTAAAGGAGACAGTGATACCAATCTAACACAGCAGCATTATGGTAGCCAAAACCAGTAGCTTCTATTCCATATATTAGCAGTGAGTCAGTGCTTCATTTATCCAAACTGCAGCTTGCCACCAAGAGAATCCTTTGACCCCAGTTTTTGTGCTAAACCAGCAAGAGGTGGCCATCCAGAATTTCAGAGGCCGAATTTAAGAAGCAGTCATAAAAATTGTGCTTATGATGTCTCTGTGCTTCCTTGCATCCTTTTGTAAATTGTAGGGGAGAAAAATCTTCATTTCTGTGAGCTTTTTGGAACCTGCTTTATTCCAAGTTACTGGAGTGCATGTCAGTAATAAGGACCAGTATGCTCTTCATATCTATTGTGAAATGAGTACAGAAAGAGGGATAATTTCCTTTTTCATATGGTCTAGAGATTTAAAGATTTTGGTGAGATTAACAGTCTGAGATTTAAAGTGAGCCTTCACAATATTTCATACTTTAGGAAGAATTATTCCAGTCATAGGATCTGTGTGTGTGGGAAGAGTGTGGGAAGGGGTGTGTGCATAACTGAGGGCCTTCTGAAAAGAGCAAAAGCAGTTCTTTCTTGGTTTACACTATATTAAAGACTACAATGTGGTTTTGGGGTTTCCTTTTAAAATACCTGTTAGTACTTCTACCCTGGGCACTAGGGAAGGCATATAGAAGACATTGAAAGTGGTACAATCAAAGAGAAGGCATAAGTGGGCAATAGATAAGGCAGAGGCAGTATTACTGATCATGAGTGGTGTGGAGTGTCTTCAGTTAAAAGACAAACCTATTAAATGGGCAATCTGTGAGCTATCCCTCTTTTTCTGACTAGAAGGTACCTAGAAGTGCAAAAAATATTAGCAGCAAGAACTATTCTTATATTCTTATTCTGTATCTGTTGAGACAGATGCTATATCCTGATACATCCAAATACACCTTTCCAAAATAAAAGGCAGTATAATTAAATATTTTATTGTTAGCATGATGCTATTGCTACTCAGTAAGGCAATCCCTTTCTTTGTCTTGTATTTTAAGTTTTCCTGCATAGCAGTACTTCCCTTACTTGAGGCTTTGCTTCCAAGTGATAGCAATTTTCCACTGAATCTCTTTTTTTGGCCAGTCCACTGCTGAAAGGAAGATTGACATTTTCAACTATGCTGGGTATATCCCAGCATAACAGCCTACTGTTTCCATAGAAATCCTTCAAAGTGTTTTAATAGAACATTATTTAAAAAGGAGTTTTGTTGACACATTTATTCTGCCAGGTTATTAACGACTTGATTAATGTCTCCTCAATATTCACTTCTTCTAAAAAACAAATGCAAAAATGTAGAAAACATACATGCTGATGCCACAGCACTTTCACTGTCTGTTTCCAGGACCCTTGAATTTATTTCCCCTTTCTCTGCTTTTCCTCCCCATCACCCCTCAACCTAATCATCATTTTGTCCCTGAAAGCCCTTTTCTACATTTTCTACAAAATTAACACTAGAAAATCTACAGTGGTGACAAAACCCCCTTAAATCAAACACTGAGCATTTATGATTCATCAGAAACTCTCTATGCCTCTGAATCAAGTTGCTTACTAAATGGTGGCTGCATCATGGGCAGAGCAAGATGTGAGTAACCCATGCCACGCATTGGAACTTTTGGAGCCTGTTGGAGATACCCACGTTGAGCTGAATACATTTTGTTTTAAGGGGGTGTTGATTTAAATGTTGGATGATTCACTGCCTCCTGCTGTCTCCTGCAGTGTGGGCATAATAGTCGCACATTTGAATGCAATGCTTTTTAATTGCTTTCATTTAATGTCCATCCTCCTCATCTATGCCACAGCACGATGCCAGTTACCTTGGGAAATGTTCCAGTTACTCCATTCCACATTCGCTCCTTATCAGGCTCCAAAGTTGTATTCCAAAATTCCTAGGAGTCATAATTCTAGCTTTCAGCATAGTTGTTATTCCTGCAAGGTATTATTACATATAGCCATGTGAATCCTTCTGATGCCTCTCCTGCGTTTGCTCTGTTCACATTAAAATAAGAATTAGCTGTCTCTAGTTGTTCAGTATGAACAGAAATAGGTAATGCTGGCTATGACACATATTAATTTTTTTTTAAAATTAGATGCTCTGACATCTGGAAATAAGGTTTTAGTGAGTCTGATGATGATCAATAGACTTTTTATGTGATCAGCTGACCTATTTCTTCATGACAGCAGTGGAATTATCATGAGCCTAAGTGCTTGCTCATGAACCTGAAGGATGATTTGAGTTTTAGCACAGAGTTCCCATTTTTTGTACCCATTATGTAATTTCAAAGATTTCAAGCTAGTAACCTGCTAAGCAGAAGTCTCTTAATCTGTTAGGCCCTATAATGCCCTCAGCCAGTGAAGCAAGAGTAGGCTCCTCAACTAAGCATCTACCTGTTTATTCATCTTAAAATGTTTTTCTCATTTCTCACTGCCTCCAATTATTCTGTACTTTACACATTTTGAAATAAATTACTGGGTGTTTTAGTATAGGTATTTAGTGTCTGTTCAGATGTTTGCTCTAAGTATTTGCAAATGTCTCAGACAGAAAGGTGTATCTAAAATGGCACTGGATGGCTGTACTTAAGCACCTGAATCTCATCCCATACTACTTTTTAGTCAACATTTGCCTCACTAAACACTATAAATCAGATAAATGTAGGGCTCCTTAAGTGCATCTTCAAATGACTTGTGATAGATAATAAACTACCTCTGCTACTTGGTATGGTACTTTCCATTGGAGTGAAAGAGACCATTTTTATAGCTTGCATGTCACTGGATCACACTTCTTTAACTATCCTGTGTTTTCAGTGTTATCAGAATGAATTGGTGTGATTTGAACATATACCCTTCTGTCTATGGAGATTGGCTTCTGCCTATCAGTTGCTAAATTCTGTTCAGTGTATGTCAGAGACCAAAACTGCAGCTGACACCCATGATGAGGAGTGTTCTGTGCGTGTCCTTGGAAAGACAGGATTTTAATTTCTTACTGTCTCTTGAGTAAAGTGTCACTATTGCCACGGGATTTCCATAAGAGTAACAAGCCTACCAGATACCATGTAATCACTCTCTAAACAGCAGCTTCATGGCACTCATTTGGGATTTTCTCCATGTTTTACTTTGAAGGCTCAGCAGCAGTGATTAAATATATGGACTGCTTCTTAGCTGCAGGTAAACTAAACAATTTATGAGGAAACTAAGTGAGAGAAAGCACAAATTAGGAAAGCATAAAAACTTGGAGGAAAATTAAGAGTGGTATCAGTGGAGAACACTGACAGCAGATGCAGATCTGAAGAAAGGCCAATCCATTGTGGTTTCTTAGCAAATCAGGCTAGCAAATTTATGAAGCCATTATGTTTAGAAAACCAGGGAACAAATAAGTAGGTGAAGGATAAGATATTGCATCTCTATTCCTGTTAAAGCAGTTTTGCCCATTTAAATATTAAGCAATACAATCTTGTCATATACAGGAACCCAAGCATGAATCCTTTAAAAGCTCTGATATCATAAACAAATGCTCAATGAATTGCAGCAAATAAATGGTATTGTAATATGTAGAGGTTATAAGAACTTGCAGAAACTGCCTTAGGGTCTTCTGTGTTGTCTTACAGTTATGCTGCTGCTAAAATTCTTTATTTAGGGGATAGAAACAGCTCATTAAATTTAATGCAGCTTCTTCAAGATGTGACAGAACATAATGAAGTTAATAGTGATTTGGATTAAGGAAATTTTGATACTGATATTTTTGCTCTGACTGTTGGCATATATTGAATGACTGGATAATTTCTTTGCAATGAATAATGGATAATTTTGTCTAGCATACTGTAACATTATGCAAATTCATCACACACAGCAACGGTACAAACTTTGCTCTTCCCTCTTGTTACATCTGTCCTGGGCTGAAATAAGAAAGACTGAATTCAGAGAAGAGGAGCAGGGCTGTCCAGTGTTGCTGGGGATTGTAACAGCTTTGCCATTAAGACCATGTTTAAATACAGAAGTTGTATGAAACCTTTTTTGTCAGGTTTTCTGCATTCAGATCAGCATGGCATGCAAGCTTTGCCTGCCTTTTGTTATTTAAGCAAAATTAAGGTCATGTTTAGCATCAGTACACAAAATTGCTTCAGCTGAACTACAAGCACAGTGTTAGTTAAAGCCTAATATCTCCTGACACAGCCTGTGAATCTGAACATGCCACAAATTTTGCTATGCCTTGATTCATATTGCTGCAGAACTTACAAGAAGTATAATCCTTACCAGTGGCATCATTACTGAAAAGTGTTTTTATATTGGTGAAAACACACAATAGCAGTGTGGAGGATTGTTGAATTATACAAAAATATTGGGAGTGGAGAGCATATTGATTTATTTTTGTTGCCTGGGGAAAGATGATTTTGCACAATTTCAAATGAGCTGTCCAGAAATGAATAAAAATAAAAAAGCTTATTCCCAAAAAGCCTTCATATGAAAGCTGTAATTCAGAAGCTCTGAGGAATGTCAGTAGTGAGTATACTGCGAAGGTGTAAAATTTTCAGGCCTCTTCTCTCCTATTCACAGTGTGGGAACTCAAGCTTAGTGGAAGCTGTTCCCCACAGAAAGGGAGAAGAATGGATCTAGCCACTAACTGGGATAATTAGATCCTTTCCTACACTACTTCATGGACTTACACATTTGACTGACCACATAAATGTTTCACCAAATATATAAAAATGGCTTTGTAAATTTGATGGTTAGATAAACCCTGCTGCTTCAAGCTAAAAGCAGGATGTGCATTTTCATGTGTGGATTGCCACAAAGTTCTCTGAGGGTCTCACATGGAACAACTACTTTCTGGAGTGTGCAGCACACTGCCACAGAAATCCAAGTATGGCCTGGAAGTGCAGTATCTTCAAATACAGATAGGCATGTTAAGTATTTCTGCTTTGTACAATGCCAAGGATGCTGATGCTACAGCTCTATTAGCTGACTTGCAGCCTCAGCAACTAGGAGGAATATAGAAGAGGAATCATCTGGAGAAGGAAGAAGAGAGAAGAATATGGGATCTGGGTAACTGTACTGTTTTCTGAAGGAAGAGATAGTTGTGTTTGCCCAGAACAGGTAGATAGACCTGTCCTTGTGCTGCCACTGCTTTCTTCGAGGATAGTCAGTTACTGCCAAGGATTTACTGGGTAGTCAGGGGCCAAGGTTCTGGCTGCCAAGAGCTAAGTGGAAGGAAAAGGTTTGAGAACTGATCACTTTCAAACTTTGTTCTTGAAAGATGAAATAAATGAGAGCTGCTCATTGAATTTTAAGCCCTCCAGCCTCTCTGGGAATTACATGTGTCTCCTCCTACACAGTGCAATGCTAAAAAGGTTTCTGGGGAGGGGGAAAAAGGCTGTCTCTTCAAAGTTTCTTCATATATCCCCTCAAGGGATTTATTGCTTTCAGATGCTGTTTCTCACTCAGTGTGTGTAATCCCACTCTTAAGCTTAGGTCTGTCCTTTACTCGATAGGATTCCGTTCTTGTCAAGCCTTGTGTGCTACAGTGGGCCAAGGCTGTTTTAGGAACTTTTTCTCTTGTGTTGAATCACAGGCTTTATGCAAGCCTCAAAGGAGCACAGGAACACTTGGGCTGTGGCCTTTTAGGACTGCAAACCAGTTTCATACTCCTGTTACTGTATCTCTTTCCTTCTGAGATGCCTATAAAGTCACTGCTGTAAGGAGTATAACATGGTATAAAGAGCAACAAGAGGTACAGCAGATTATATTCTTCACATTATTTGTAAATTACTGCAGAGGCATTAGCTTTCTCTACAATGTTTTTTACTTGCACCTCCATTTATTTTTTTTGCTGTGCTTGCCCTGAAGTGGCTGATTTATGTGTTTTTAAACACTTGGTGTAAACAAATGAGTACATGAGACCTTTTTCAGTACTTATGAAACCCCTCCCAAGTCCATCTGTCCTTTGCAGTTGTTCCTAGCCACAGACAGGGGTGTGTACATGTGCTAGTGTATGTATATGTAACCATACATATATATAGCTTAAAAATAATCAAACCTATATTTTTTCCATTAAATAGTACTGAAAAACACTCAGTTTCAAATACATCATGGTTTAAATGCAGGATTGCTTTTTTACCTTCTCACTAAAAATTGTATGTAAAAAAATAAGGTATCATGCAAAGTTGCACAGTGTGCTGAAGAAATCTGAAGTGGATGTCATGCAGGAAAGCACTGCTTTTTGAACTGAGTTAGTTATGAGAAGGAAAGGGAAATAAACAGGGACTGAAAACGGGCAGTACCTCCTTTTTATTTTGCAGTAATTTTTGATGTCAGAATTTCTTCTTAATGTCCTGTTCTTATCCTCCTCCTCCTCCAGATGTACCCCCACCCTAGCAATAGTATGTAAAGGAAAGTTTTTAGTTATATATAAAACTCAGAAAGTGAGCAAACTTCTCTTTATAGTGTGGCAGTTAGACATGTTTGGAAAACAGAAAAATTTTCATTCATATTTTTCCTGGTCCCCTTGTGAAATCCATAATACAAATTGCAAAGCCTCTCCAATATTTCAAATATTTAAATCAGAGAGTTGCAACTGTGCTGAAATGTTTATTGAAAACACAGGCCATTTTCCCGATGAAATTTTACTGTCGATGAAAAATATTGCCACATTTTTCATCAGACCTAATGTCTTTTCATTTAAAATTAAATGCACAGTATATTAATGGCTATTTGATGGATTTTTAAACATTGTTTAGTGGGTTAATTCAGCTTGTCAAGATTTTGAATATTTGGGGTCTGTGTGTGCATGTTTTTTTGGTAAGAAGATTATAAATCCCTGTTGAGGCTATGCTCTAATACAACTAGTGGCAATCTGTGGATAAGACTTGAGCATCATTTAAATTAATACACATTTTTTTATTATTGTAGGTGAGACAACATGACTAAATTAATTCTTCCACCTCTAATCTATGCTGCTCTGAAGCTGGTGTTTACTGTTGTTCTGTGATTCTATGGTACTTCTGGGGGCTATGTGAGCCCCAGTTATGGACAATAATTTAGTTTAGCTCCACTGAAATATTCTAATGTATTTGTGGAAAGAGTTTCTTTATATTTCTTTATATCTGAATAGCATGCAATGAACTACAGTCAGTTTTCCCTCCAGATAAATGATGGAAGGACAAATAAAATTTTTGGCAATTGTTTTAATTAAGCAATTAAAATATCTACTGTTTTCAATTCTCTTGCTATTGTGATTTTAATGGTAATAGTTCTTGTTTCAGTTTTCCTCCCATAATTGAATGAAACTTGGAAATGCAGAGAGAGAATGACAAGAATTATATAAATAACTAAAGAAGTGAGGAGAGGAAAGGGAAAAGGAATCTATGTGCAGTTTGATTTTTTAAGGTGAGGTATTCATCTGTTCTTAATTTATCCACACTAATACAATCTTCCCTATCCAGCTCATCATCTCCTGATGAATAATGCATGGATAAATATTGCTACCTATGAATGCAAAATTAGTTTATAATTCCCCAGAAAGGTTTTATTAATAGTACAGTGTTAACCACCTTGGTCTGAGTCATAACTAATTGTTAATGTATATGTGTGAAACCCAAGGAAATGAAGACAAGAGGAGGCAGAAGACAGGAAAAAAAATCAAACTCTGGAGTTCATTGTATTAAAAGAATAACTTCTTTTTAGTCTGAGCAGGAAGCTGGTAATACTTATTAATGTCATTCTTTAAAATAGTCTTTTAGATGATTAAGTTATAAATCTTCATTATGCTCTAGCTATTAACAGAAACCACCTGAATTTTTGGAAGGAACTCCAATGGAAATAGAGTTATAATATATCCAGAGGCCTCTGTAATGGCATGCTAAGTTTTCCATTTAATGGTTTAAACCCTCATATTCCATTCTCGCTTTTAAAATATACCATTAAGGAGAAGTTGAGAGGTGAGCATGTTTGACATCTTATCCATTTGTTGCTTCACAACCTATAAAAGAGAATTATATCACTTAGCTTAAAAAAAAATTAATCTAATTAGTAACGCTAAGTTACATTATACACACACTCCAATAACCTTGTGCTTTACACTGTCTCCAAAAACTCACATTGAAAGGTGGCACAGCAGATCACTAAAAAGACCAGAAGTGAAACCTGAATGTGCAAACTATTATTTAAAGTTCCTCTGTTCCTTCATCAGTGTAAAAACTTTGTAGAAGGTATAGTCCAAGAGAGGTCTGGCAACAAAACAATTCTTCTCTGAGTACAGTTGAATGGATTGGACAGGAGAGAAATCCTGGTAAAAAGTAAAAAGCCCTAGTAAATAAATATAAATTTAATGTTCTGAACTCCTCTGAACCCTGACAGTGGCAATTCATTCCCAAAGAATACTTATTTGTCATTCCACCCACTGCTGTGCTATAGCTGACACTGAAAACATATTAGGAAAGTGTATGTAATGTTCAAGGCATCTTCAGACTCTTTCAGATCTGGAAAATCCAGACTGGTTGCTCAACCACCTTTTCTACCAAAACACCAGCTGGAGAGAAGCTCCTAATTATTTGGAACTCAGTGTGCTAGTATGAGCTTGAACAGATGAAGACTAGATGGAGCCAAATTGCCCTTTCACACCACCTTTACACTGGTATAACATCACCAATTTAAACACCATTAAGTGACAGATGAGTGGGTCTACATATCTGCACATAGTGTGTGGAGGAAAATGAAAACTTTTTCTCTACAATGATCTTAGGAACTGTTGTGGGCAGAGGAGGGAAGAGGTAAAAAAATGTAAAGTGGTCAAAAAAAATTCAATTCACAGGGGAGGAGAAAGGCAGCTCATGAGGGAAACAGAACTCCCATGATGAGAGACCTCTGTGCATGGTGTGTTTCTTACTGTCATACCTGCAGTATGCAGCAAACACTGAAAAATGCCATGAGTATTTGTGATCAGAGCTTTTTCATTCCTGTGCTGTGGAATGTCCAGGTTAAGCTGCATGAGCACTAGACATGCATACCATAAGTTATAACAGTTTGTTCAGGAAGCTGCAGAGGTTTTGGCAACTACTTCAAAATTAGCACAGATACTTGGAGATTTACGGGATCATTTTGTTCTCTGTGAGAACAACAATTCACCCTGTTATCACTTGATGTAAATAGACTCTTGCAAGAATTTCCATTGAATCTATTTAAGGAAACAGGAATTTAGAAAATAAATCTTTCATGACTTGTAATGCTGCTGGTTTCACTTTTCCTTTAGCCCACTCTAGAATGTAATTGGCTGGATTTTATTACTTGACTATTGAGACTAATATAGCTCTAGGCAAATCTCAGGCACAGAATATGTATGCCATCCCTGAGCCACTGATAATAATGTTATTAACATGTTACCATTGTTATCAGTTTTTATATTTTTTTAGCAAGAAAAGCAAACAGAGTCAGAACACTTCATTAGATGAACACAACTGTGAGTCACTGAAGTATAAATTAAACCTCTTCTTGCTACCCTTGTCTCTCCAAGCTAAGAGGGACTGTTATCAAACCATTTCTTTACACTGCAGGGTAGCATTACTCTTTGGAAGATCTCCAGCAGATGGTCCAATAAGTTCTTTAGGGGCACCTTTCCACAGTTCATGCTTCTTTCTTCTTAGTGGCATGAAGTCAGAAGAGGGGACCATGAACAGGCAAATTTTTATTACCCTCTGTTAAAGAGTCTTGAAGATCCCCAAGTAGTCTTCCCTAAGACACCCAAGAATGAAAGACCTTGTTGAATGAAATTACTTGCTAATAATAAAATCATAGAATATCCTGAGTTGGAAGGAACCCACAAGGATTATCAAAGTACAACTCCTGGCCCTGCACAAGACACCCCAAGAGTCACACCATGTGCCTCAGATTGTTGTCTAAACACTTCCTGAAATCTGTCAGACTTTGGGCTGTGACTGCTTCCCTGGGGAGCCTGTTCCAGTGCCCAGACACTCTCCAGGTGAAAAATCTTTTCCTAATATCCAAAATAAACCTCCCTTGACAGAGGTTCATAATGTGACCTTGGTGTCCTATCACTGAGCACCATACAGTAGAAATCAGTGTCTGCCGCTCATGAGATAGTTGTAGACTCCAATGAGGTCTCCCCTCATTCTCTTCTCCAGGCTGAACAGACCAAGTGACTTCAGACTCTCCTCATATGTCTTCCACTCAAGGCCCTTCACATCTTCATAGCCCTCCTTTCAACACTCTCTAACAGCTCAATATCCTTCTTATACTTTGGTGCCCAGAACTGCTCCCAGCACCCAAGGTGAGGCCTCCCCAGTGCAGAGCAGAGGGGACAATCCCCTCCCTTGCCTGGCTGGTGATGCTGTGCCTGATGTACCCAGGACACGCTTGGCCCTCCTGGCTGCCAGGGCACTGCTGGCTCACATTCCACTTGCCATTGACCAGGACCCTCAGGTCCCTTTCCGTGATGCTGCTCTCCAATGTCTTGTTCCCCAGTCTGTCCATACATCCAGGGTTGCCCCATCCCAGGTGCAGAATGTGGCATTTGTCTTTGTTCACATGGTTGGTGGTTGCCCAGCCCTCTAATTAGTCCAGGTCTTTCTGAAGAACATCCATACCTTTGAGGGATTCAATGTTTTCTCCCAATTTGTTGTAATTGAAAAACTTGTTTAGTGTGCCTTAGTGCTTTTGAAGATGTTAATCACAGGGCCAAGGATGAAGCCCTGTGGAACCCCACTAGTGACAGGTCACCAGTCTGATGTCACCCCATTCACTGTAACACTTTATGCCCAACCTGTGAGCCAGTTGCTCTCCCAACCCATGATGTGTTTATCCAGCTGTGGGCTGGAAATTTTGTCCAGAAGGATCCTGTGAGAGACAGTATGGAAAGTTTTACTGAAATCCAAAAAGATTATAAGAACTGGCTTTCCTTGATCAGGGAGGTGGGTTACCTTGTCATAACAGAAATTAAGTTTGTCAAGTAGGGCTTTCCCCAGATGGAGCCATGCTGGCTGTGACCAATGACTTCATTGTCCTTCATGTATTTTCCCTCTCAGGATAATATTCTCCATATTTTTATGGATGACTACAGAGGCATCAACAGGCCTTATAATTTCCAGGGTCATCCTTCTTGCTCTTCTTGAAAACTGAACAAGTCCCTACCTGATCAGCTAGAACTTAAAGGAATAGGCAAAAGGTTCTTTCTTTTTTAAGGCTCTGTAAACAGGTAAGAATGCAATCGCTATTTTAGTATTCCATCTTAGCACTATAATCCTGCTAGCATTATACAATATACTTGTTGAGCCACATAGAAACAGTCTAGGTAGTGCACTTAATACACTATTCAGGACATAAGAATTTGACATGTGGAGAACTTACAGCCCCACATATACCAAGAAAAAAATGTTATTATACATAGAACTACAAAGAAATTCACATTATCAATGAGGCAATAGCATGTCATGTGTTTCAGTTCATAAAATTGGCATTTTTAATAAAAGGTGTTAGTTTAATTTAGAGCATAACCAGAGAACATAGGCAAATATTTTCCAATTCATTAGGCCATAGGCCCATAGCATGGAAATAAATTCTTCTGATGAGTCCTGTCACCACATTGTAATTCCAACACTCCCATTTTCTGAAATTAAGCAGACCCATGCCACCCTTTTCTCTGCTGATGTAGCTCCAAGTATTTCACATGAGTTTCCCAGGGCTGGCTATGATGCTGCATCATAGTGGGAGCCATCTCACAGGATGCACATGGGGAATGGATGGGGTGTTTTGCCCTGAGTTTGTTATGAGACATGAATCAAGAAAATAATTTTGTTTTCGGTTTGTCCGCTCTTCCAAGTAATCCTCTTGATGCCTACTCACAGAAGCATATTTGTTCTGCATTTGTAGCACTATTAATAAGAACAGGGTTTTGAGGATCTGAAATAAGCTGTAGATGCTGCCTCAATGTAAAGAAGAGAAAAGCAGAATGACCCATATAAGCACTGCAGCTTCTGTGTTTTCGGGAGGGAGGAGTTCTATCATGTGTGGCCTGTTGGAGGGGTTTCCCTACTTTATTGTGCCAACTGGCAAATCTCTCAGTGAAACTTCTGTCAGTTTTCAGTATTACTACCAAAAATCAGTTGGCAGTTGTAATCCTTTTGTTTAGATAATTGCAATCCACTGTAGAACAAAAGATTTACATCATCTGCAAAAGTATCCCAGTTTGTAGAATGTGCATGGAATTTTTTGTTATTGTTGACATTTTCCTTTCAGTCATTCATATTTATAAAGGAGTAAAATCTCTTGGCACAGCTTGCCTGGTGATTGCATTCAGGATAGACATTTGGAAACAAATATTGGTAAGCTATAGCTATAGCACTGTTGATATTGGTAAGTGAAGGTTGTCAGGCTTTCTCATCAGATGTGAACTGGTCAGAGGGGTGAGCACATCCCTCCTGCATTTCCCCTCTTTTTATGAAACAATCCATCATGAATTGTAGTACACTTTATTCAGCATAAATTATGCAAAAAACAGCTAACTTAAGGGAAATGGAGCACTCACCACTTAACAACTAAGATTAAAGAAGTACTTTTTTTTTTGAGACCTGGTTAATAGTTGCACAGTGAATGACATCTTTGTCAGACTCATAAATACAATGTCTGCATGCTGGTGTTTGGGCAAATACCTTTACTCTTCCAAGATCCCACTTGAAGTGCTGCATCCAGATCTAGGGTACCCAGCAAAAGAAAGATCTGGACCTTTTAGAGAGAGTCCAGAGGAGGCCATGAGGATGATCCAAGGGACCTCTCCTGCTGAGAGGAAGGCTGAGACAGGCTGAGAGAACTGGGGTTGTTCAGCCTGGAGAATAGAAAGCTCTGGGGAGGCCTTACAGGGGTATTTTCAATATTTGAAGGGGGCTTTTAAAAAAATTTTTAACAAAGCCTGTAGTGACGGGACAATAGGCAATGGTTTTAAACTGAAAGAGGGTAAAGAGGGTAGATTTATTCTGTATATAAGGAAGACATTTTTTCATTGTGAGATTGGTGAGAATCTGGAAGAAGTTGCCCAGAGAAGTTGTGGATGACCCATCTTGGAAGTGTTTAAGCCCAAGTTGGATGGGGCTTTGAGCAACCTGGTCAAGGAAAGGAATCTCTGCCCATGACAGCGAGTTTGGAATGAGGTGATTTTTAATGTCCCATCCAACCCAAATAATTCTAATAATTCAAATAATTTTTTTCTTTCTATGATTTAATGAAAATTAGACTTTTCTTCCATTTATATCTGCAAGGTATTGGGTCCAAAGGGAAAAACATGTGATCCAACACTGGGCACAGTTTTCCTCCCTTCTGCAGCCCAACTTCCTGGGCCTCAATGTGAGTGTCGTCATGTTCTAGTGATTATTAGAGAAATGGTCCTAATTTGATATTAAGAAAGCAACTTTAATTGAGTGGAAACAAGAAATCAAGATGCCGCAATGAAAACTTCCTGGTGAATGAATTTGGAATTGCTTTTCCAGAGGTTTATACTGTGTCTACACAAAGTAGCACCATATACACAAATTTTTCAATTACTGTGTTTTAGCAACTAATAATATAAGAAGATTATGCAAAAATTAGACAATTTAAGTATACATTTCATGTAATTCTCTCCTATGGTTAGGAAATGAAAGAAAGTTTATGTGTGAAAGTATTGTTTCCCACTATATTTTAATGATAAAAACCCTTGGATTTGGTTGCTGAACAAAATTTTCAGTTTCAACAGTGCTAAGTACTCTGCTCATACTTTTTTCTAAAGTGTTAAGAGTAAATATTGCACTTGAGGTAGGTTTTTCCTAAAGGTTTGTCACAAGAGCTTTTTAATTTGCTCCATTATTTCAGTGCCATGGTAACAGAGACGTAAAGATAACATGTCTCTGGATCCAGTATTTACAGTGCTGTGTTAAATAATATAATTATAATCCTCTTAAGTACTTCTTGCATAAATCTAAATAGCATTATAGACATAGATTCTCCAGACAGTATTGAAAATACAGTAAGTAGGCTTGCATTAGCTAGCCCACAATAGAATAGCCACAGAATTTTACAGTAATCAGCCTAATATGAGTATTATTTACATTCTTTTATTAAAGAGTAATTCACAATGGCTCCTGGTTAGCAGGATGCTTATGTGGAAGCCTAAGTCTTGTCATAGGTTCTCACTAAAATCAGTGAAAGTATGCAAATTCTTAAAGCTCTGTACTTTAAAATATTTTCCTGACTCAGATTTATATACCTTAAAGCTGTGGAAGTCTTTTCACTGATTCTAGCAATAACTGGTTACGAATACAAAGTACAGTAATAACCGTATTTTTTACCATAAGTGGTAAGTAGGAGACCCTGTACTTGTCTTACTTGCCTATATTTTTCTGTTCAATTCCACTTTTTTTTGCAAACAAGTTGATGTAGCTGTGCTAATATTTTTTTTGTGGGAATAGTTTCAAGGAAGGATATCTTTAATTGTTCCCTCTTAAAGCAGTAATAGGTACTTCCATCTTGAAGCAAGGAATGTCTGGTTTTTGTTGGTTATATTTTTCTATCCCCCGGATAACAGAAAACCTCAAATATGCATAAGCATTATGTATAGTAATTAAGGTTTGCATGGTAGAAAGCATGAGTTATATATTCAGTTTTGCCACAAAATAGAAGTCATTTTCTGCAAAGGAATGTCTGCATTTTCCCTATGTCAGTCTGGTTGAAGAGCACATGATTTTCTGTAATTTGTGTGTTTTGGTGTGTTTTTTTAAATTTCATCTTTCTGGGATAGTTTTAAGGGAAGCTTTTCTATATTCTAGTTTTAAATACTTTCTGAGAGAAAGTAATAGGGTGAAAGAAGGAAGTTTGTCGTATTCACTACCCAAAGGTAAACATAATTTGAAGGTTGTGGAAGGGCATCTTATTGGTCTGGGTCTTGATTCAGATTTGTTAGTTGTTGTTGATGTGGTGATATCTCCTGTACAGTCAGGCAAGTAGGTGGAATGGGGCAGGTGGTCCAGCTAATTGTACTAGTGTTTATCATTTCTTGCATGAGGATTTTTACATCGAGACACAGGATGGGTCATTAGAAATTTGGCAAGAGTATTTTGTGGGAAGAGTAGCCTAGGAGGAATACCACTGTAATAAGCATAGCATAAAATATAAAGATAAGCAGAAAAGAGAGTTTACAATGGCAAAACACACTGTCTGTATCAGCTTAAACTTCTGAACTCATAGTTTGGAGAAATTAGAGCTGTAGTTATTATCTGAGATCTGCTTGGGTCACTGAAATCTTTTACTACACTCTGTGTACAGACAGAATTGTCATTGCTTTTCATCTAATTGATGATAGAAAGGAAATTTTGGGCCACGGTCAGGACATTTAGCTTGCTGGATTGTGCTCACTGAGGTGATTTCCCAATACCTGATGTGAAGTGGTTGGTCATTTCAAATACCTTTAACCTCTCACTATCACTACTAATTAAGAGGTAATTCAGTCATTTTGAGGACTTAAAAAGATTTTGTGTATTTTGTAGTAAATTCTCAACTCTGATTTTATCTCTTTAGTCAAGAGGTATATAGGGACCCAACCCAGATGTCTGCTAGAAATCTTCTGCAGAATGTCACAGATGCTTTTAGGAATCTCCAGGTTAGCAAGATCTGGCAGAACTTAACTACAATCTCCATCCCTTTCCTAGGTGCCCATGCATGCACCTCCCATAAGCCTCCACAATCCACTGTGCCACAGTTCAATAGCACATATTCATTCCACAATTCTTACTACCAATATATTGTTTATGTATCCTTCTCATGGTTTGTCAATGTCAGTTTTATGGAATGTATGTCTATGATTCTAAAGAAAAGCATTGCTTGGTTCAGACTTATTTTCCCAGAAGAACATTCCAATAAATGCTGAAAAAGAGCTTCAGTAGCAAGTCTTTCCTTTATCAGGAAATCTCATGTGGTGCTGCTATGGATGTTGGTTTTTTTTAAATCTTTTTCATTACCTATTACTGCTTGTGAGCATTCATGCTCTGTTATTTTACACAGTAGAGTTTTGACAAATGCGTGCTATCATTCTCAATATCTAAAAACCTGCTTCTGAAGTAGTTCCTCATTCAGTTTTGAGGTTACATGGGTGGAACATAAAGTATCATACAGCTGGGACAAATATCATATGCACTGGATTGCTTGTTATTCCATATATTTAGGAAGTACGTTCTCTGTGTAATCTCTAAATCTCTATTCTTTCATCCTCTTTCATCTTTTTACAGCCACCAACTCATCTCTCCTAGTTTTTGTTTTGATCAATCACTTCTATAATTTCTCTTGAATACTTAAATTTGGGCTTTTTTTTTCCTTTGGTCATTTCTTTTTCCCAGCTTTTTTACTTTTGACACAGATCCTTTATTTATAGCCATCTACTTAATTTCATGTGATTTTAATGAAACCCATCTTGCACAGCTACACAGGAGTATACAGCATTTATGACATTTTGACTTATTGAGATCATGAACAGTAATAGAGATAGCAATATTATCAATGCCCCAATGAAAACAACTGCAAATAGGAGGAAAAATGTGCAATAAACAGAACAACTGACTGCACTCCCCATCCCCTGTCCCTGACCTGAGCTTAAGGAGAGGCAGAGCTAATTCAAAACTGCAGTTGAACAAATAATCTGTGGAAGATAAAAGCAGTCCTTTGAAGTTATAAAATACAACTTATGCTCTCTTGTTTTCCTTTCTGGCCGTCTTGGAGGCAGTTCTCTCAGTTCATTGGAAATGGCTAATCTGCATGTTTTGGTATATGAATTTCTGGCAACTATGTTTTGCATAGTTATTTAAATGGAGAAAAAGGTTAACCGAGTAACGGAATGTAATAAAATTCTCCAGTGATAGTAAACACTAGACCCAAGCTGAGAGGAAGAACTGAGCTTAGAAAGCAGTTTTACACTGCTGGCATTTACATGTGTTTTAGAAAACACTGACTGAGCTCTGCTTCTCATATTCAGAGCAGGAGAAACAATGAAGCATCATGTTATCTGGTGTAAATATACTATACTCCAATTTAGTTGTGAGTAGTATGATCCTAGTGAACAGAAGTCAGGTCAGATCAATTTGAGACCAAAAATCATTTTGCAAGCTCACCTCAAAATGTTAAAGCTTCTTTTGCCCTCACAAGGGTATTTTGAGGATTAATGTCCTGTCAGCACTTTGAAAATGTAAAGTGCTAAGTATATATTATTATAACCCTTTCCATTTATTACTTTTATTGATGGTCTCGTGGTTTCCATGACGCTATGTTGATTTGCACGGGATTTTCCTGCAGTGTGCATTTCATCTCATGAAGAGTAAAAAAACAAATAGTTCTTTTTAGGCCTTGTGCCTTGTTGGATAATATCCAGTTACTGGGGGACTTGTTTATGACCCACTATCTCTGCTGTGAAAGCCTTACTGCAATACATTATGCAGCTGTTTGTTTTCAACTTTGTTTTCTCAACTATATAAGCCTCTGCTGCTACTGAGACCCATGTGCTGCTCCTAACTGACTCCTAAGGGGTTCCTGAGTGAAAAGCAGACTTACCACCCACTGAACTCCCGTATTTTTTAGTAGTTGTGTGTTCAAGGAGTGGGACTGAAGCCAGGCTTGTCAATCACTGGCAATCAGGGATTATCTTGCTTGTTGAAGTTCAGTCCAGTTTTTTCTGCCTCTTCTGGCATTGGCATTACAGCCAGACCTCCTGGTGGCCAAGCTTTTCTGACGAAAATTCCAAACTTTATTTCAAAATTTTAGATTTACACTTTGGCTCTGCAGCATGTCTGTCTAACTCCCAGCCAAGTCCCCAGGCGGCATTTACTTTTGGAACACTTTGCCTCCTCAGCTCTGCTTTCCTGCAGACTTTAGGGATCAAGTTAGGCCAAGAAAAGCCAAAATCACATGAACCATGTGTGCCTTTTGCTTCCTCTTGTGTCGAGAGTCTCAGCATGGAGGTTGGCCCTGATCTGTCAACAGTGTTCCCTCAACTGACAATCTCAACCAGGTGGGTTTTCCTTGGCTCTCATCTCCCCTTAGGACATGAAGAGTTGTGGAAGCCACAGCTGCAGGTCAGCCTGCCCCTCTCTTGAAAAAGGTCGTGTGGCAAGGCAAAAGTGCAGCAGGTTGTGCCCAAATGCATGGATGAATTGCCACACAAAGCTATCTAAGTCTGTGTTCTTGTGACATCTCTGACATCGTTTAGGGCCTTTTTCAACTGCCGTGCCTTTAACTATATCTCTCCACATCTTTTTCTCCAGGGGTCCAGGGGGCTTGGAGGTGGAAAAAGCCAGAAGATGTTGCAAAGGGCCTTGGACCTGCTACCTCTTGTAAGCTTTCATGTACCTTGCTGAATCATTTCACAGCCTGACATCTCCAGGAGAAACACAGGCCCACCATACTTCTGTGAAGTACAGGGGGCTTTGTATCACATGGAACTAGGACTAATGTAGGTTGGAAGGGACCTCAGAAGGTCATCTATTTTATTCTTCTGCTTAAATCCAAGCTAGGCTCATTAGTTAATAATCAGCAATGTGGAGCATGCAATATAATTTCTTTGCCAAAAATCTATCCTGAATATTTTTCTAGAGCATTTTCTTAGCTTAGTTTTCCTCTCTTGTTCAATTTAGTGAGAGAATAGAGTGCAGAGAGAAAAGAGGATGAAGAATCTAATGATGCAATCAACAATGTTTTGTTTAGCACCTTTGTGGACTAGAGCAAGTGTGATCAATATTGAAACAACAAAACCTCATGTGATGATTCCTCTAGACAGACAGCATTCCAATTCTTCCAAAGCAATTCCTTCTCTTAGTGAGAGAAATCTCAGCTGTCCGTGCTGGAGAAAAGAGTAAATAATATTCTATCTTCTTAGGATGTTGAGTAAAAATAATCAAACAGCCAAAGACTTGAACTTTTTCCAACACAGCTTAGAAGTCTGTAGTTCCTTGTTCTCTATGGGGAAGAACAGCAGGGTTTTCCTGATGCACCTAAAGGATTCAATTAACATATTTTATGTGCCTAGTACCTACTGAATGTTCTTCTCAAAGTGTTAACTGCAGCCTGCTATGGATGCAAAAATGCTGCCATATCTACTTGGAATAGCTTATCTCCCTCCTTCTGTGTCTACTTCATCTGTCTGTGATGTGAAGAAGGACAAAAGTCCAGACACTAGGAAGAAAAATGGTCAAAAGGGAGCCTTTTTGCCAAACTGTTTTTGGTATCCAAAGGAGCGGGAAGTTGTAAGGCAATGACTGCTCAGGACAAAATTTATTAAGATCTTTGGGCACTGCCCCTTCCATTGACCTCAAGAGTCCCATCATGGTGCTCAAAACATCTGGCATTGTTCCTACCTAAGTCAGACAAGAACAATCATCTTTATCTTCAAGAGAAACTGTCCTGCTTCTGGTGGAGAATGTGTCCTGTCTCTCTGTGTACTGTCTGCTGAGAGAAAAGAAAAACACTAAGACATATACAGAAGAATTGCATGCAGAGGTACCTTTCTTGCATAGCCTTGTGGGCTGGCAACTTACCTCTTTGGCTGTCAGAATAGTCAACAAGGAAAATCATGCAACCTGTCTGTATCTTGTGACCTCACAGGTGAGTTGATAAATGATATAGAGTTCAGAAGGTTCCTTGGTGAATGTGTGTTCACAGTCCCATGTTTTCCATTGTTCCTCAAGGTGATGCTGAAATAGCAAAGAAATTGAGAGGTGATGCTGTTTATGCCATGCTGTCTCTGAGGTTATGACTGTCATGTCAGATAAATAAAACAGATCTTTACTCTTAGGTGTTCCAAAGAAGAGAAAAGGACCAATATTCCCGCTGGGACCAGGCAGACTCAAAACAATAAGTAAATAAAGTAATATTTCTCTGTAGATCCCAACAGGAAAAAAAATAAAGGAAAAGTAAAGTAGTAAATAATGTTGTGGAGTTTGAGGTTTTTGTTTTGTTTTATTTTATGCATACTTTTAAGGCTATTGTTTAACTAATATAGTCTAGCCAGTGGAATGAATTCTCCACAAACAAGCACAAATGCCTAAACAGAAGGCTCAAATCTCTTTCAAAACAAGGAAATTATCTACAATTTGGAACATTAAAGACAATATCTGTAGGATATTGTTCACATGTATCAAATCCAAATATCAAAAAGACAACAATAACCTTCATTACCACCTAGAGTAACCCTTACAGTGAACAGCTATATTTCATGTGCCATAAGAACACTTTCTCTAACAGGACCCTGCCATGTACTGTTAATTCTAGCACCTAATCATCAGATCTGTGACAGTATTCACTCTTAATATACAGAAGGACTATTTCTTGAACTTACTGAAACATCCAACTACTGTGTTTTACAGTGTTATGGGGTTTGGGATCCTTGGTACTAACACAATGTCCCTCTACCTGTGCTAAGCAGTTAGCTGGCCATCAACACATTAAATGCTTATGACACCACATGATAGTCGAAACCATCTCTTTTTTTTTTTTTAAGTTTTTATTTCTTGTCATCAATTTTTTTTTCTTTTTTCCCCTGAGAAATTTTCATAAATCTGCACTGCTTGGATATCCATACAACTCTTTTCCACCCTTCCACATCTTTAGATGTGTGTGTGAATCCAGTTGTTACAAACTGTACATCCTAACGTGAAGGAGAATAAGGATGTTTATCCATGTACATTTAAGTATTTTGTTCTTCTGAAAAATAAGATTCTAAAGTCTAACTTTTCATTGGAAAGAAGTATAATCCTAAATAGAAATGAACATTCATGTCCAAGGATTAAAGTTTTTCCTGGAGCAGAAGAAGTCCTTCATGCTGTTTCCTCCTAGTACTGAATTATATTTAACCAGATTGGTGGTCTGGGAAAATATATTGGAGTTAGCCCAACTGTGCAGTTATATCAATTAGAGAGAACGCTGGGGGACAGGGGATCCTCTGGTGTTAATGCCTCGAACAGTCAAATTTTGTGCCTATACATCTAGAAGGTTGAAAAAACACCCCATGGAATGGATTTTTAGGTTGTGTTACCTGACTGCAATACATTTGCAGCTGAACAAAGATTAATTGTCCTGATTCTTGTTTTTCAGGAAGGCTGAGACCACATTTATGTTGCCCAAAAATCACTCAGAAACAATCACTGTAACCATGTAAACCCTTTGAGTTTATTTCTGTAAAATATGTCTCTGCTAAATGTTAATGAAAGTATTGAGTCTGAAAAAGTTTGGCCACACACTGGACTTTCAATTAAATAGAAAGCTTTGAATGGGCCAGACATCTGTGTATTTTCAAGTTAGTGCAGTAGCTGAGGAGTGACTATAGGTTTCTGTCTTACACCTTACGTATAGCGTTAAACAAAGTAATAAATGAAAATCTGACTTTCTGCTTTATGGCTGTGTAAAAGCATTGGATACAGAGAATGAAAGTGACATGTGATGAATGTGAGGAAGATTGCAAAATCTTCATGTGCAATGCAACTTACTTAGCTGTTTCTTTTTCAAGGAAATCTAAGCAGGGTAGCAAGACTGTCAAATCTGGATTAGAAAATAAATAGCATTAAAGGGAGAAGGTAACACTTGCCATTATTTCTGCATTCACTATATTTTTCCAGTCTCTGGAGAATGCTCAAATCTCCTTCCAAATAGTAAAATATTTAAAACAAAATAGCTTCAATATATATGCTTGTATATGCCAAGATAGGTCAAGTGCTTTATGAAAGGGATGCAGAAGTTCACTATATTTTTCCTTTTACTTTGCACTTTGGAATAACTCCAAGTTATAGTATCATAGAAATGGAAAAGACCTATTAAAAGATGCATTTCCTTGCCAGTGGAAGTGTACTCCAATATACAGAACTTTCCATCTCAGGCTAATAGGCACCTACCCTGTCATTTGAGGACTCTATTCCACAATAAAATTAGCATTGGAAATTTTCCCTACATCTCAGCCTAAAAATAGATTTGTTCTTCTGTATTGCCTTACTCACACCTGTGAGCCACCCTTTTCTGTGCTTCCTTCTTAAGATTTCAACTATCAAACTCTTGTGGATTGTTGTGATATACACTCCAAACTCTGTGAAGTCAAACAAGCGTAAAAGCAAAATGGGAAATCTGTTTTTAAGCTGAAATTCCAGGCAAAATGTTTGCACTTACTACAGGTGAAATGTCTGCCTTCTCTTTCACAAAATTTTACAGTTGTATGAGTTCAAAGTGCTTTGGACCAATTCTTACCTTTCTCAATATCTTCCTGAACATTTAGATGACTCAGAGATAAAAAAGGACAATATCACTGGTACAGTTCTACACTTGAATTTATTTCAATAGTACTGCAAATTAAACTTCTGAAACTGCTCAAGAGGTGTGTTTCTTTCGTAGAGGTCTGCTACCTCATTTAACATGGGCTCCACTTACTCTGTTCATAGAAAGATTTACCTTAGGAAGCAAAAGCACTCGTGAGCATGTTGTGTGCTGAGTTGGAACAGTTCCTCCATAATTCCATATAGTAAATGTAGTTTCATGGGCTTTATAACTTGTCTATTAACTTGTGCCTTCAATCACTGCATTATTATTTCTTTTCATACTTCCATTTGATTTATGAGTGTTTCCCTCATGATAGGTAACGTGGACTGTATACAAATGGTTAAAAAAAATTTGAAAGATGCAATAAGGCAACAGGCAAACATTCTAAATCTTCTTGTTGGAAAAGGGCTGTATAGTTAAGAGAAAAGAAAAAAAGAAAAAGAAAATAATAAAATTGGAAAAAAGAAAAAAAAAGAAAACACCACCACTAGTTTGCATGGGAATTTGTGGGTCAGCTGCCCATTGTTAAATTAAGTTCATCTATTCATTTCCAAGAGTATTCCTTTTCAACAAACTACTTACTTTACTTTTTGCAGTGGATAAAAGCCAGGTTGAGGATTTACAGCCTTCTATGGCTACTCTTGCCAACACAGATCTTGAGAAGGTATTCAATATGTATGAAGAATCTTTAAAACAAAATTTGTTTGCTGTAGGCATTGACTGCTCCCTCCCTTTTCTTTCTTTCTTTCTGCCTTTCCACCACCTTAATTTGTCTGTGGACTTGGCTTCTTTGTTCTTTCATGACTAATATTACCATCTGTGACATTACATATCAAGATAGCAATGCAACATATTAAGCACAGGAAAACCCGGAATGTTTGAGCTCATCCAAGCATTTGTTGCTTAAAGCTCCAGCATTACTTGTAGCCACCTGAAGCATCCCAAAGTTTCTAAAAACACATTGCAATAAAACAGCAGGTTTCCATGTTGTTTCTGGAATTGAGATATAAGACCTTATTGGGGTTGCCTTCTTGCAAACAATCTCGGCAACTTACTCAGTTTAATTTTTCACTAAAGGCTCATAAAAAGAGCTTTCTTTTTTATGGCATTAGCCTAACTACCACCTAGAGCAGCTCACTTTGGGAACTCCCCGACTCACTTTTGTCAAGATCTCCTGTTCTACACTGGAAGCACCATTCCCAGGTCACACCTATGACCACAGCCTATGTATGCCTAATGCCGCAGGGGCCCAGCAACCAGGCAGGACCCCAAACAGTGCTTACCTCTGCCACCTTCTGCCCTTCCAAGGATGAGGAGGGGGCAGTGGGCATGAAGAGAAATGTGTCAAGTAAAAGAATCTTGAAATGGACAGGTCTCAAGATGCAAGATCACAATCAGAATGGAGGTCTCCTCCTCCTGCTTCTCGCATAGTTCTAGACAGATCCACATCTTATTTACCCAATAGGGATTGCAGTAACCACCAAGATCTGATATAGTGACAGACAGACCTTTCCCTCCCATTGCTGATTTTTCAGACATTGAGTTGCTTCACTGTTTATCTCAAAACCTGTATTTATCTGCAGACATCAACCTGTCCAGTTTTTCTCTGCATTAATAATTTTCCACTTCAAGTTCTAGTACATAGTATGGAATTCAATATTGAATAACTCTATGTTTCAGACTGTATCTTATTTGCATTATTGCATTCTATATTTTATAAGAAAAGAGCTATAGCTATAGCACATAGTAATAAAACAGCAAATTATAGAGTTCTATGTAAGTTTAGAGGAGTTTCTTCATGTCCACATTGGAAGTCTGTTATCTCCTTTCTCATTTATCCACATGGCCACTAGCACAAGTGAGAAGGGAGCAAGCTTCCTCCCCTTATCTGCTCCACCTGTAGTACCCACAGCTCCTGAGAACTGAGTAGTTTATGAATCTAGTCCTCATAATGCCATATACAAAATTTATGTGGGTATGTGTAACACAACACTTCTATACTATTTTTAATTCTCCTGTATCTGGACACTTACAAGTCTTTACTATCTAAGATGTCAAATAGTCTTGTTGTTTCCTGTTGAAAAAAACCCTCAAACAAATAAATATAATTATTCTTTCTGTATAAGTCATAGAAATGAGAACAATATTACACAAGAGAGATATAAAAAGCACTATGGTATTGTCACGAGATGGATTGTTTATTCGATTCAGCATGATAGACTTAGAAAAATATGTAATGGTTGTATTATTCAGAGGAAGGAAAAGGTGAGCTAAAGCTGGAGAAAAGAAAGGAAGAAACTGGAAGGGCAAAAAAAGGGGAATGACAGCTTAGAAAGAGGAAAAGTGTGCTTCAACAGAAATCCCCTCATCTTTTGCTCTGGGCCTGCAATCAACCTTGCAGGGCCAAAATATTTGCCAGTGGTGATGTCACTAGCCTGTGTTTTGTATGGATACTGGGTCATTTATGACCACTGTGTTGACATGTTAAGTGGTATGTGATTTATCACTACCATAGGGTAAATGATCTTCCTCTGAACAGGAATTTAAGGATAGCCAATGTGCACATTAGATAAATGTGTACAGACTCACACACATGCTCAAGAGTGCACAAGTAACACTGTCGATAAAAATCTGCCTGCATAGAAATCAACAGAAGTGCAGGTGTTGCCCCAAGTGTAGATACATTTTTTAGTCCATAGAACTCATGTACTGAAATATGTGTGTAACTTGCTGTAGTCCTCTACACTATGATGAGAGATACAGTGTGATACAGAAAATGTATTCAATATTCATTCGTGTATGCTGTTCAGATCCTGCCTATTTCTGTAGCTGATGCTTTAAACATTGAGTGTAAGGGAAATACTGGTGGTGTAGGCATAGATGACTGAATTAGACATGTGGTTAACTTCTGCTGTCCACCCTAAAACATCTTGGAGCACAGGCCATAGTTCAAGTTGATAGTGGCTTCTGTTTGTGAGCTGTCTTTCTGGCTTGGCTCCATGGGACCCCATCAGCTGAGATCTTACCCAGGGATGTGGGGTGTAGAAAAATCTTCAGCAATGAACCGCATTGCTCACCATCCCTCAGAAGGTTTTCATGCCACTGCTACCCCCTCCCTGTGGCCCCGAAACAGGGCTGATGAAGCACAGGAGGCTTTCCCCTTGCTGTGGTCGCTCCTGGCCCCAGGCCCCGTGGGGCGGCAGCAGCCCCTGTGGAGATGGGGCTGGGGAAGGCAGGTGTTGTTCCCACGACCAGAGCCCAGCTCCCAGGGGGGGAGAGTGGGGGTCAGGAAGTTAGCAAAGGTCAGCCAAGTCCCGCTGGCTCTTCGTAATCCTCTTTTCCACCCACAGCCCCTTGAAACTCCCCTGATTTCTCCCAGTGCGGTGTCTGGGGGAGTTGCTCTACTGCTGCAGGATTCAATTTATTTTTCTCGCTTCCAAACTATGCTTCTGCAGAGTCTCAAGTCAGCTTTGTTTCAGCTGGAGTCGAGCAACACACAGGAGAGATGCGGCTCTATTTCACTGGTTTGTTTTTCTTTTCCTTCCCTTTTTTTAACCTTTTTTTTTTTTCTTGCTATTTTGACAGGAAATCTTGCTCCTTTTTCTCTTGCATAAGTATGAAGTAACCCTGTGAAAACAAATACGATTACTTGTTGTTTACGTGTGTAAAAATAAAAGGACAATTTTGCTGATCAAGTTATATCTGAAGACTAAAGTTGTATAAAGGATTTATTTACTTGTATTTTTATGCTAGCCAAACAAAAAACAAACAAAAAAAAATCAACAACAATAAAAAAATTCTTTTGGTCTACCCAGAATTAAAATTTGTCCATTTTACTGCCAAACAGCAACACACAAATCTGAAAGAAATGTCATTTCAGGTCAGAAGACATTTCAAGTAGACTTTTTAACATTGATTAAAGATAAATATAGGTAAATTTCAAAAGAAACCCTTAAGGCAAAATGAGAACTGGAAAGTTTCTATTTGAAAACATCAGTAGGATTACACTTGATATTTCAAAATGTTTCCTTTGACTGAAAAGTATTCTTCTGTAATAAAGATTGCTCCTTGTATGGAAATTAGAGCAATGTTTTTGAGACCAATGATGCTTTCTCATGTAGAACTGGAAAGTTAATAAGTGGTTACTATTCATCTTCTTAGGTATAACTGTAGAATGTACTTTTTGGCTTTGGCTTTATACAAAGCACCAGGCACTAAACCAAATTAAAATACATAGACTATAGTGTCAAGAGAAAGTTTTATCCAAACAAAATTTTAATAAATCCATGCATTTCACTAGGTTTAAAAAAAATCAAAGAAACAGATAATTTTGCACATATGTAATGGTCTCAAGATTTTGTATTTCTCTTCCACTTTTAAAACAATAAGACCCAAATGTGGATAAAATCATCTCACTCTTCTCACTGAAAATGAAGAACTTTTTCCAAGTTTTTATGCTGGAAAAAAAATATTTCTTAGGGATTGATGATTAAAACTCTTATTAGTACTCTAGTTCAGAAAAAATAAACAACTGCATTAGCTAATCTGAGTGCAAATAAACAGATGCATAAGCTCGGCTATCTCAAAGCTATACAGAACTCAACAGAGATCATTAACACTAAAAACACTTCATAAGGTTCAGAGATTAACACCTTCAAAGCAAAATGGTTGCACTGAGGGAGTGAGTGATAGCGCCTCTATATAGTGGCAAACTCTAACTGCATCTTTGCTGGGCACATATGCTGGTACACAGTGAAGCTCACATGAACTTAATTTTAAAGATAAAGAGAACAAAAAATGTGCTCTCATTTGCTGTTTACTGCAGCCAGCAAAGCTGACCAGAAAAAATGGTGTCCAAGCAGAATGGTGCTTTTGAGTCTTAGCAAAAAATCTACATTTTTGGGAACATTAATTCCCATGTGCCAGAAGAAAGTCCCTTTAAGATGTTACCTAAGTGTTGTAACATGGTATTGAGCCTTGCTTTTTCAGCTCTGCGTACAAATGCTTGGTGGCTCACAAAAAAAAATTCGTGATTTTTAAGAAAATCTTGGCTATCTGTGCAGCTGGGTAACAGATGAAAAGCACAAAATCTATGCTTTGGTGCACTGTGGATTTTCAAAGAGATCTCACCAGCTTCCCAAGTCTACAGACTATTTAAAAAAAAATGCCAAACCAGCCTACCAGTTAACCAGAAAAAAACCCCTAAAAAACCCAAACAAAACAAAACACAAAAAAACCCCACAGTAAAAAGCTTACCACCAAACAAAAACCAGATCCATTTCAACTAGCAAAAGACTATTGTATATAGGTGTCAGAACACACAAAAAATGAGGACATCATGCAATAGTGCTGATATCCTGATAGAAAATACAAGACCTGCCTGTTACCAATATGGAATGAGGCTTGATTTCTCAGGCAAGAGAGATCAGCAATTCTGACACCCTAGGGTTACTCAAATCTCCTTTGCACCTACCTGGGGACTCTACATCACTACAGACCCTCACCTGACACCTGCCAAAATCTTTTTCCAATCATTGTTTTGCAAATGCTTTAGATTCAAATCAGCATGGATTGCTTTGTATGAATTTGTGATTCAATCAGACTTCTTCATATTTCTACAAAATAATTCAAAATCATGGTTGAACTTTTAATATTTCAGCATATTGAGGGAAAGGGGGAAATGTTTCACATTTTTTGAGAAGCACCCAAACAAGACTTTTTCTTTAGGAGTCCAGCCCAGGTTTTACATAGACTTCAACACAAGCCAGGCTAGGATTTTGATGTTTAAGCCAGCATTATGTGATTATACTCATAGAAATGATCAATAAGGTTTCTAGTTGCAGAGGTCACTATTAAAACCTTTACAATTGCCATTTGCACATAATTAACATTACCACACAATTTACTGTACTCCCCACACTATGAATGTTGCTGTAAAGATAATTAGGAAAAAGTTAGTATTGTAAAGATTTGAATTGTGTATTCCTTAATACAGAGTCTCAATGCTATGATTTAAAGAACTCCCAATAACTGCAGAAGCTGCAGGGGGCTTTGCATGGGAAAGGAAGAACAGTATTTCTTTTAAGAGCTTCTTAAAACTTTGTTCCACCTATGAAATCCTCCACAGTCTGTACTATTATAATCTAAATAATCTATACTATTACTCCAAATTTATATATTTTAATTGTTTTTTCTCTTATAGAAGTGACTGTTTTTTTCTGTTGGAAGAATTCCACTCGCAAACTTCATTTTCAGAAATCAATAAAAATAGCTGCAAGAACTCCTGATGGGTTTGAGGTCAGAGCTTTCAAACAGGTTTTCACGATTGCCAGGTTTTACAGCCCATCTTAAAAATATGTGGTGGTGTCAAAGAAGCCCAGCTGCACTGAAATGATAAACATGACATGGGATGCTTCAGACTGTGGATGACCTCTTCACAACACAGGAATGAGTCTTGACTTCTCAGGCAAGAGGGAGCAGCAATTCTGATACTCTAGGGTCCTCCTGCATTGTTCTAGGCTGGTACTTACGTCTCCCAAAATGTGAGTCCAGGGAATGTTCATTTTGCAGTAGGAAGATATATCAGCTGAGACGTGGTATCTCTGTCACCCCACAGCCTGCAGTGAAGATAAGTCCTGAGTGTGTTTGAGCTGTATAAATGTAACCACAAGCTAAACAGTTTCATTGTTCAATACATTTTTTTTGCTGTGCTTGGGAATGGATTTATAAACGCCTTTCCATAGAAGCACCCTAAGGGTAACAGATGCCTAAAATATATCGGCTCCATTATCAAGAAGTAGATTATCCAAGCTGAATAGACAGTATCAGAGTTTACTGTTTTGTATATAATCTACATTCTTAACATTTTCCTGGACTGCTGTTAGTTTGGGTTAGTAGGACTTACTGTACTCTCAGTGTTGAAAGATGAATAGGCCTATCAGCTGAACAGTGTAATAAATTTTTTAGGCTGCACACATCATGCTCCACCTCTCTGTCATTCTTCATCCTGTATAATATAGCCTAATGCAATATGGCAGCTGTTAGCAGAAAAATGGTGCAGCAGCCATAAAAAAGTGATTTATGTCATAGTACCAAAGCAGCTAATAATAAGAAGCTGGTGTCTGGGAGGGCAGCAAACAAGTGAAATGTGAAACATATCACATATATATTCATGGAACTTAGGAAGCTGTGAAATGTTAGACTGACAGTGAAATTCTCCCTGGGTATCCACTGCAAGGTCAGATTAATAAAGGGGGTAATTGGTGATGATGGTTGTGGATGTTAGTGTTGCCCACATGTCACAGCTGCTTATGTTGGAGTATCAGAAGTATGTTAAATGCATCTCCTGACATGAACCCAAAGATCCTTACTACCAAATGACAGAAGAAAGGCTAATTTAAGGTGGCAGCTGCAGAAAGAAAAACATATCAAGCAGGAAAGTTGTTCTTAGCAGCCATAATGTAGAGAGGAAACAGTGGGATGAGAGAATAATGTGGGCCTCATTCCTCTGCTGCATTTTTCTAATGGTGTAAATCAACCAGTTTAAGGCTACAGTCATAGATTAGGGATTTCTCCCTGGATGCTGAAACTTCATCAGAGAAAATTCTGTCTTTGGTTTACAACACACCTAATGTGACTAAACATGATTGTGTAGCATCTTGTCGGTTTTGCCACTGAATGATGTAACAGATTAATCCAAGACACTGTGAATTATAGCTATCACATTAATCCTTGGTTACTGTTCAACATATCTGTGTGTACATATAATAAAAATACACATATGTCCATGTATGAATCTATTCATGCTGCTGGCTTAGTGTGGTGGTTTTGGTTCAGTGGGTGGAGGTCTTCCTTCACAGTCAGTACTCAACTAGTTCTCCCATGGTGCTTAATGCATAGTGGAATATGGTTGGGTCAAAGAGGTTAATAGCCCTACTTTTGTGAAAAATGCCATGGAATCTTTCTAAGCAAGCAGTGAGAACCTCACATTAAATACCCTCTGAAAGAGAGACTGTGACTTGCTCTGAGTTACAAACTGGGGTGTTGCTGTAATGCAGAAATAGGGGAAATCATGCTACATACTTAAGTTACTGAGTCATCCTGCCCCTACAGACATTTACCAGATGCAGTGAAACTTTGCTTGTGTGGAGCTACAAAATAATAACAAAAGGTAGTATGAATGGAAAAAACTGGAACTTCTCTTTGACTTTTTTAAAAAAAGATAAATATGACAGAAGCTTTCACCTGATTGTGTGTAGTCGTGTCATAAATAATTTGGATGGAGATCTCTCAGAACCTTTGCTGTTATATTCTGTATTCAATAAGTACTGAGCAAGTAGCAAGTGAGACCTGTGGCAAAATGGCCACATTTTGTCTATTTGCTAGAGGCCTTGCCTTGGAGAAAATTCCAGTCATTTTAGGAAAGGGCTATGGAATTCCTAGTTCCTATGTTGTAGATGTCCCAGATTACTTTCTAGCCACTGGTTAACCAGGATAGAGGTTATTCTAACACAGAATATTTTATGCTTTGAAGTTTTGGTCATATCCATGGCAAAATGAAACAACCAGGAGGACTCTATTTTGTGAAGCCCTGTTGAGCTGTTGCCCTTTGCAACTCAATGTGTCTAGAAACTTCACACTGGCCTCTATATGGACTTTCTGGACAGCCACTGAAATTTAGCCATCAAAGTTTGTGTGGCTCCAGGACTAGATACTGGTTTTGCAAATGCCAGCAGTGCTTCAACATTGCCCTATAGAGGCTTATGTAACTACAGAGCATTTCTGTACCCAACTCCACAGAGACCTATAGGTCACTGCTACCACACTGAACTTTTCAATCGTGATTCAAATCACATCAAGGTCCTCACATAGCTGCTCTCCAAGGGCATCAATCTTGTCCTCTAACATACTGATGGCCAGTTTCCTAAGGGTTCAGCTGCATATGTGACTTCTCTCCCCTTCCCAGACTTTCCATCCAGTGATAAGGAAACCCTCTTATGTGTTCAGAAGAGCCCAATCTCTGTTGGCCCATTGGTCTTGATTTCTGCCTCCACAAGCCACTTGGGGTTTAAAATACCAATTGTAGATCTGTGCTATCTTTACTTTTTTTTTCCAGCACTGATTTATTCCAGAGGAAGGGAGCATGCCCTGCACTGCCATCACTAGAATTGACTAGCTTGCTGCAGCAACATGCCAACAAATTCATGCTGCCCCTGTACCCATGACTGGCTTTGTCTTTGCCCTGAGAACCATGTGTAGGAAACCTGTAGCTGCTAAACATGACAAAACAGCTTAGGAAAAATCTGGTCCCACTGAAGCAGGGGCACAGAGAAAGGTGTGCCTAGCTCGATAGGAATTCTTAGGAAAAAGACTTGGCAAGGACAGCAGGATTCATCCCACTATCTCTGCTGTCAAGACTCCTCTTAATTGTGTCTCTTGACCATAACTGTTTTCACAAACTCCATGATTAAATTCTATTGTGTAATTACAGTACCATACTATTAAACATACATTTTTTCACCAGTTTCTCTGCAATCTCTCTCTTAGAGGATATGAAATATCTTTACATTTCTGGTTTAAAAATCATAAATCCCTATGTTAAACAATACTGAAATAATATTTTTGTATTTATTGTGTTGTTCAGTCACTACTTATCCCTTGAAAATTGTGATTGTTTCAGAAGTCCATATTAGGTGTTCATACTTAAGACTTTATCCAAGCACACAGCAATTTGTCAGATAATAACACCCTTACATTGATATGGCCTGTTACCTGAATAGATCCAAAAACTAAGTACAAACCATAGAAATTACTTCAGCTGTCATTACTTTGTGGTATTCAAGGTGAAATGAGGTAATTTTTAAATAGCATGAAGTAAGATTGCATAATAATTTAGGTCAAAAAGTGAGTAACAAGTCATATAGCTGAGATGAGCAGAATATAGTGAATGTAGAACTGCAAATACCAGACATCCCTATCATAATTCTATTCCTATTAGACTAGCCATTTCTTGAAGTTTGAGTAAGGAAAAATGTTAATATTACTACCAGGAACAGTTCTTACAAAATCTGATGACAAAGGATGATCTGTATTTTTATGGGGAGTGATTAAAACATATTTAGAGATACAAGGTACAAGCAGTATACGATTTTTGGAAAGCTGAAGAACTTACCCTCTCATGAAGTGTAGCAGTAATTAAAACTCCAATAGAAAGAAGAAATTCCTGCCCACTACAGCAATAAGAAAGAAGCAATTCCTGCCCAATCTTTTGCCCAATTATAAAAGGGCGTGTGACACTGGAAACTAAAGCAATGCAGGCAAGTTAAAGTGGGCTCTACTTCCTTGCTTTTCATTTTTGGAATGGCAGCACACATGGATCAAAGCAAATGGCTTTGTTTGTGGCTGCAGTCTCTACCATTTGTCCTTTATATGCCAAATCACACAAAAGCATTCCAAAACAAGTTTTTCCAAATACTCCTAATCTTAAAGGATTATGATTAGGTGAACTTGTTATTCTATATCACTATTTTATTGAATCATTGTTTTTATGATTTATATATTATATTTCAGCTTGGTCAAGTATGCTATTGAAAAATGCTTCTAAACAGTATGTTTCTACCTAAGAGTATGTTTTCTACCTTTCAGTGATAACCTATGCTTTGGTTTTGTGTCCTTCTCCCTTTGCATGAATCAGTAAAGCAAGAAGTCCTTTACTTTTCAACAACTACCTTAGTAAAGACTTCCCCTGATGGAAGCACCATAGCCACCTAGTTTGCAAGACAAGGAATAGGGTATATCTAAACAAGTAAATAAGTTTATATGCAGCTTTACTTCCAGATCAGACCTTTAAAAAATCTGTCTTGTTCTGCTTGCTGTATCTTAGAATACTTCTCTGACTTCCTGCCTATTCACTCTCTTGCTCAATAAAGTACATACAAGCACTGCCAGGATCAGCATTATAAGTAGCTTTACATGCTCCTTCCACCCCAGAATTTTCTTCAAGAACACCGTGAACATCCTTGCAGTAATTCCAAATTAGGGTATTTATTCAATAGAGATTCAACAGATATTCATTCAGAACTGAGTTGCTGTGCCTTTCTTCACATTGGCTGAAAGTACCTGAGCTTGGGTCCAACATCAGCTTTTCAAGGAGCTGTGTATTGTGCTTATGTACCTTTTTGCTTTATGTAATTTTTTACTTTAGGTACCTTTTTTATATTTTTTTTTCTTTGACTGTGTTCAAGTGTTCCATAATGAAGGATATTTCTGCCCTTGTTTATTCCAGAGTTTGTTGGATCCCAATTTCGGTCATACTGGACTACATCAGAAGTAATCGGAATGCAGTAACTCCAAATCTCTTCTGGTGTCGCTAAGATCAGGTCTGACTCACTTCTCCTATACCTAGTCTTTAAAATCAAATCTGTTCTTTTTCTCTTTAAAACTGTAATTTTGTTCTGCTGTACTTTAAATTGTAGTATTACTTTGGAAAAAAAAAAAAGACCATAAAAATGACATTTCAGGGTTCTATATTTGTCTGACAGCTGTTTCTGTTGCAGAAGTGCTCATTTTATAAGTTAAAAAGTTTTCTTTCCTAATACTTTCCTAATACTTATCCCAGAATGCAGAGGGTGTTATGATTCGAGTTATTGACACACCATCTTCATATTCTGCAACCACTGAAGGCCATTTTACATTTTAAAGCCTCTGTTTGCTTGCACCACCCTGTCTTCTTCAAATCATGCCCATGGTAATACTGCCAGACCTTTTGCATTGCATAAGCATGTTACAGGTCTAAAGGATCATCTTATGCAAGGTAAACATACACTTCAGCAAAAAAAAGCAGCTCAGACTTCATGTTTGAATGGCAGGAATCACAATTATTTAATAACAGTAAAACATCATTTTTCTATGAGAAACAAGTAAGGATCTATTCAAGGTCATGTTTGGATGCCAGGTTTGACCCATAGAACTTTCAGCACAGAGATCTGGCCACCATTCTGCCAAATGTATCAGGAGAACCTTAATTTGATCTCAGAAGAGACTCTAAGAAAATGAAAACAGTACCTTTCAGTTTGGAAGAAGTGCTAGTGTGTTCAGCTGCTTTGTCAGCTAATGTGCTGCTAAGGGTATACAGACAGAAGTTGGCAGAGAAAGGGGTTAACTGAAAATTATGGATGTTACGCATTATGGACCAAACAAGCTTCCACATCTCCTTGCAGTCTAAGGTCTGTCTTTCATTTTCTTTTATAAAATGTATAAACTGATTTAGTATTAAAAGTACAACTTCATGTTGAAAATTACAACACATTATGACACAAAGGAACAAAGGCTGGAAGTTGAGGGAAATTTTAAAAAATCGAAGAAACAAAGAAAGAAATGAAGACATGAAAGAATTGTGTTTAGTTCGAAAGAAAAAAAAAAAAACAACAACAAAAAACCCCACCCCAAAACAAAAAAAAACAAACCAAAACGAAAACATCATCTTTCCCCTCGCTCCTTGCCTTTTTAAAAATATACTTGAAAATGCAGCATTTGGAAAAATCTACACATGTCTAAATTTAGGGTCTGTGTTACTTTACTCTGCATTTCTTTATCACACTTTACTCATCCATATATCATTTTGTAGAAAGCCTATGTGGCAGGCTGATGCATGTCTTACTTTACAAATATTTATTACCCACTGGTGTGTTCCTATCTTTGAAGTTACAACCACTTCTCCTTTTCAGTCCTTGTTCCCTCCTTTTTTTTATTAAAAAAAGAATCCTGTCAAACAATTTTGTTTATGTGAAAATGCTGTGAAGACTAGTTTTGGTTTTAGCCTCATCTTTATTTTAGTTTGCCTTACTTTCCCCCTCACTTTTCTTCTTAGAAAGCGTAGGCCTGGAATAAGAATGTAAACAGCATGATCTCTGCTGCTGTTACATGAATGCAGCAAGGCAAACCTGGCCATTCATAGGCCCATATGCCCATGGGTCTGTTTCCACAGGGATTCCTTGGAACTGCTCAGAGAACTTGAGCTTGGAGGAAGTATGACTGGCCTTTGAAGAAAGCTCCAAGACAACAATCACAGGCTGTAGCTGCTCAAAAATGAGGATAATACTGTTTTGCAGTTTAACAGGAAGGGATATTAAAAATATATATTTAAAAACAAAAACAAAACTGAAACACAACCAACCAACCAAAACCAACAACAACAACAAACGCAGCAACAACCAACAAAACAAAATCAAACAAAACAAAACCAAGAAACCCAAACAAACAAACGAAAACAAAACAAGCAAATAAACAAAACAAGACCCAAAAAAAACCAAAAAAAAACCCACAACCAAAAGCCACCAAGTAGTTAGCTGCATCAGAAGCCAACTAGAAACTGTCTGAATGTAGAGACATTGCCTTGTTATGTAGAGGGAATTCTCTCTGTCCACAGGGGATCAATGTTTTTTCTCATAACCTGATTCATCATGTTATTCTACCAGAGAAAGTATGGTATTTTTCTGAGGTAAAAGTGATGTGCCTACCCGAGAATGAGCAATTAGCTTTTCCAGTCAGAAACATGATGAACTAAAATTTATGTCTTATTTTTCTTCCCTCTCTCTGTCCCTCTAAAAAATTGCATGTTTGAGTATGTTAGAGAGAGCAAAAGGGAGGCCTAATTGCTGTCTTGACCTACTTTTACACCCCAGTCACTTAAATCCAAGGGTTAAACCTAGGTTCTTTTGCTCTGGGTAAACACAAAGGAGAAATACTGACCAGATATTCTCAAGAGGTAAAAATCACACTAAGTCTACTGGCAAACTATGGAAAATCAAGGAATTTTGGCAAATTATTTAGTACAACATAAAACACTTATCACAGCCCATTCAACACAAAAACCTTTAAAGCCATTTGATGTTACATTCTGTGAAAAGTGAGTTCAATAAGAAGAAAGGGAAAAAACAAGAAAGACAGGAAAGATATAGAAAGACAGACATGTAGCCACCAACTCTTGGATTCCAGCAATGAGATGGATAGAAAATTCCAAGATGAAGGTAGGGTTAAGGAGCAAGCTTGCCTCATGGTCTGGCTTCTTACTACCTTGACGCATCCTGGGCCTTCTTCCCATTTATGGCATTTATGGTCTCTCAGCACTCAGGATCTGGGTTAGGCAAAACTGGGACTGCCTCCAGGGTGCATGACTGACAGACACTGCGGGGCCAGGGCGATGGGGGACTGGGCAGTACCTCACCAGAGCAAAGCCTGACCCACCCCCTTCCACACACTCCAAGAATCCCAAGATGTCTAGAGACAAATTATTATTTTCAGTCTCTGACACCTACAAATGAGAATTTCTGTTTTACTCTAAAGTCTGCCATTCTCTTTCGATACTCAACACTATGTCTGCATTTTCCAGCTGTACCAACAGTCAAATAAAATGTTCAGCTTGCTGGTGATGCCCATTTAGTTCACACTGGTCATTATAATGCTCAACTCCTTTTCCTAAGGGACAGTTCATTTCTATGCATGCACCTCAATTCTGTGGAAGTGTTCAAGGCCAAGTTGGATGGGGCTTTGAGTAACCAGGTCTAGTGAATGGCATTCTTTCCTATGGCAGGGGGATAAGAAAAAGATGCTTTTTTAATGTCCCTTCCAACATGAACTTTTCCATAATTCTATGATTTCTGATATTCAGCTGCTCTTTCATTATTTTGTGAAGTTATTCAATAACTCCATGCCACCAGCCTTTTTTTCATTCTGTTTTTCAGATTTTCATGCTCACAACACAGTCCCTAATGCAAAGCCAGACACTAATGACATTTCCCCTTTTCCTTCATCTCTTTTAATTAAAACTATTACTTGTGTGCTGTCCTCTTTATTCCATGATGGATTGGTTTCTCTAGGAAGAGTTAGTGGGATATTTTTTAAATTCCTCCTGGAAAATACAAGCTGAATGTATCAGTGAGAAGAGGTATTTCCATGAACTTGTTGATTCCTTCATAGAAATGAAACAGGTTTTCCATATAGCAAGCACACATTGACCCTTATTGTCATTAATCTTATTTCATCTTTTAGCTCATTCTTAGATATTATGGATTTTGCAGGCTGTTCTCATTCTTTTCCAAGTTTATCTAATATGTTTTTAGAATTATTTACTGACATTTCTATTCTTTTCAGTTTTTCCTCAAATACTTTTTCTACTGCCCCATCATATTGAATTTTGGGCTATTTTTCAGCACTGTGACTCTACTGCAGTATACCTAAATAGTTTGCAAGCTGCTTTGAAATATTGAGCCATCTCTTTTACCCTCTTGAAGTTTTCATAAGATTTTGAAGGGTTTTCTTCTGCTGTAGCAGAGGAAGGTGGAAAGATGGACAAGTACAACTTATCTTCTTCCTATTTCAGAACAATATTATGATAATAGATTATTGAGTTGGGTTATGCTGTTCTTCTTGTCTAGATGCTCCCTGAAGAAACCATTTGTGGCAGCAAAAATATCAATCTCTGCATCATGATTTGATGTAATTGTTACTGCATGGGAGTAATTGAAAACACTCCTGTGTTGCTGCATTTTCTCTCTCTGCAGTCCCTCTACTTTTCCTTAGATGTTACAGACCCTCTCAGTACCTGGGTGGGTCACTGGCAGGGTAGGTGTAATACTGGGCTGCTCCTGTTTGGACTTGGAGTTTCTATTTGTAGAGAATGCCTCTTATTTGTTGACATAATTAATTTATTTATCTGATCTCTCTTCTTCCTGTCCAGACATGAGGGGGGAACATAAAGCTCCTATGCCTGAGGGTACTTTCTTAGGCTATGGAAATAGGAATGGAGGAGCAAAGCCTGAAGCCCAAACCTGGAGACAATTTCGCCACAACAGCTGTGTACAAATGACCAGGCTGCCCACTGAAAGCGTGAGAAAGGAGTAGGATTTGCATGAAAAGGTATGCAGCTGAAAGCGTGCCAAACTTGAAACTGATTCACACTAAGGTAGTTGGCCATTGCTGAGAAGGGCCTCAATTGCTTCTGAGGGTTGTGTCATCTGCTAGAAATTTAAAAAAAAGAAAGAGGTAATCGTGTGATATGTCACTTGTTAACCAATCTGTCTGTCCAGACTCAGGTAGATTTCTGGCCTCTGTATACTCTCTTGGTGGGAAAAGCGATGAGTGTCTGATGTCTGAAAGTGGTGCTGTGTGTCCTTCCTGAATTGTGCCATTTCTGGGACTGGCATGAAGTCAGTGAAGAAGACAAACAGCTCAGCTGAGAACTAAGATTTGGACTTTTAAATGGGCTCCTTCAGTAGTAAGACCCTGTGAAATTGCATAATTGCATTCTGTAACGGGATTATTTTTTACCTCTAGCCTGATTTCAGTTATCTTCAATTATCTTATTTTCCAAAAGTATTCAATTTTGATCACTCTCATATGTAGTTCAGTAAAGTGCACGTGCTTTCTACCACCTTACTATCTGCTCTTTTATACTCAGTGATCTTTCTAGGAAAACAGGACTTCATTTTGCTTTCAGTTTAGCCACTCAGGTCTGTAACACCCATCTGCCTTCATTAAGATCAAGCCAACTGCATCTTAATTCAGCCATAAGAGGCATTCTTCTGTGTGTCTAAGTTGTGGAGGAGTAGTCTGCTCAAGAGCCCCTCTAGGGATCTCTACTAGTATCTCTTGCCAACTTTCCTCTTTTTTTGAATAAAGCTGCTATGTTGGTTTTGTCTGCTGTTATATGACATTCTGGAAACCATATCTGTTGATATACATTTCTATCTTCTCAGAAACAGTAATTTTGTCATGTAATAGAAGCTGTATGAGTCAGATATATTAAATAATTTATAGAATTGTAGAAAGGCCTGGGTTTGAATATCATCTAGTTCCCTGCCTTGAGCAGGAACACCTTTCAGTAGACCAGATTGCTCAGAGCCCCATCCAACCTTGCCTTGAACACTTCCAGGGATGGGGCATCCACAGCTTTTCTGGGAATCCTGTGCCAGTGTCTCACCACCCTTACAGTGAAGAATTTATTTCTGTCATCTGATCTAAATCTATCCTGTTTAGTTTGAAGCCATTCCCCCTTGTCTTGTCTCTACGGGCTGTTGTAAAAAGTCCTTTCCTACTCTCTTGTAGCCACCCTTTATGTACTGGAAGGCTGCTCTAAGGTCTTGCAGGAGCTTTCTTTTCTCCAGGTTGAAAATCTCCAGCTCTCTCAGCCTGTCTTTGTAGGAGAGATGCTCTATCCTTGTGATCATCTTTGTGGCCATCCACTGGACTTACTCCAGCAGGTCCTTGTCTTTCTTGTGCTGAAGCCCCCAGAGCTGAACACTGTACTGTAGGTGGGGTCTCACAAGAAGGCAATGAATTTGTCCCTGTGTCCACTGTTAAAAGACAAAATAAACCCATTCCCTCTCACAGTCCTCATAAGATGAAGATACATAGAACTGTCTAGTCATGTGGACCTTTCTCCCAACTCTTTCATTTTGGTGCTCAGAGTCACTGGCCATTGGAGGGGAAAAGGAAACCTCATTGTTCACTTTGTCCTGCAGAGAGTGTTTGGGATTCTCTAGCAGACAGTGACTTTCTTCACTATTTTCCCAGGGAATGCAATTTTAGCAGAGCTGATGAGAAACAAAAGTAGACAGGAGAGATGAGATCATATGGTGACATTGTGTGAGACAGCTCTTTTGAAACCATGAAGCACTCAGAGGTCATAGAAGTTGTGCAGCAGGTATTTGCAAGCCACAGATTTGATCACTGTGCTATACTTCTATCAGCAGTATAAGGGAGGACAGTCACCCTGACCCCTACGCAGTACTTCAAATCAGTCTGTGTTTGTATTTCTAGGAGACAGACAAACTTAAGTAAGAAATTAATCACTGAGAGCAGCCATATCTATCTAGCCATGAACTATCAAAACTCTGATTCTGTTAGCCCACTGACAAGCATGGAAAGTTTTGTTATATGCACTGAAACTAACCCAGTGATTCAATAGCCCAAGCAGCAGTGTGAAGATGCTCTCTAAGGTAAGATATCCACACTGAGTAGAAACTATCCACATATCTGTTTACCAGAATCATTTGCTGTTATCTGCCTTTGTATATTATTAACTTGGTCTAATTTGTTTAGGATAGGGTTGTTTTTTTAGTATTAGCATATTGTTCTACTTGTGAAAAAGGCAGTTCTTAGTTCTCCGCTGTTCTTTTCAAATGGAGCATTTCAACAAGCTTGTACAATAGAAACAGTTCTCAACAGCATTCTTAAAGTAAAAAGGAAATAAAATAGCTGGAGAAAATGGAAAACATCTGGATTGCACTATCTAGTACTATATTCTGTGTCATGAAATAGAAATAATAACTTTCTGTTTTACACCTGAAGTGTAAGCTTCAGTTGTACCAGGTTAATACACCAGCAGTTGGAATCAAGTAGCTCTTAGAGTTTTATTCTCTTAGAGCAACTTCCAAATCCAGTTGGATTTGTCTTTTCTGGCAATAATAATCATAGAATAATCTAGGCTGGAAAGACCTTTACGATCACTGAGTCCAACTGTATCATAGAGATCATAATGAAGGGAAGAAAGCATATATTCAAACATGTCTTAGTAGTTTCTGAAACAAATGCTTTCTCTAGCACTGATTGCATTGCTTTTTTAAAAATATATTTTCAGTAAGAGGAAACCAATTCAGTTCTCCAAGCTTTGTAGAACAGTTTTCAGTGCCTAATTATTTAAAGGCCTGTTGATAGCTGTGATGGCCTATGCTTGCGCACTATGCAAAAAATCTGCCTAAATATCAACTTCAGAATTGTCACCCCACTGACAATGTGTGGAATGTAGCAAGAGCCCATTTATCACCATAGGAATTCAATGACTGGTGCAAACCCTTCATAAATTCATCCCGCTTTCAAATATGAGGGTACTCAGATAATTTCTCACTCAGAGCAGTAATCAGATGCTTGTAATCAAGCCTCTGATCATTTCATCTGACTACCTATCAATTTATAAACTAACCCATGTGAACTGACAGCTTTCCAATTTTTTTTTTTTTTCTCAGTAATGAAAACTCCCCTTTTATCTGTGTAAGCATCTAGTTCTGGATTATTTAAAGGGCATTGTGGTGATGGTAGCTGAAGACCTAACAGTCTACAGGCAACGGGAAGTTGCAGTTGCCTTTAGCTTTTGTACTCCATGTGTTTCACAAGGAGTAGTGAACAACCTAAAATTCCATTACTTGTTGGGCCATGAATTCAAATGTCCATTTAACATATTCACATTGAAGAGAAAAATAAATACTGTTCAATCCAAAGAGGCATTATTTCCCAAGTTCCATGAATTTCCCTGCAAGAGCAAGGAATGCATATTAAGGAACAATTACACAAGGCTTGGTGAAACTCCCTTTATTTATTTCACTTGTGTTGTTGCTGCTGTTGTATAAGAAAGAGCAAAATAACAAAAAGAACAAAGTAAAATAAAGTAACAGCTGATCCAAACATTTTTAACATGTTGAAATCCCGTTCCAAATGCAAAGACTCTTTCTTTCTGCCTTTTCTTTGCATTGATTTGCACAAGCATTTTCTCTGTGAGCCAAATACATCTCTGGTATAACTTCACTGAAGTCACTGGACTTACACCAGAGGTGGTTTTGGTCCTCTGTCCTGGGTAAATACAGTAGGAATAAATTGGTCACACAGGCAGAGTGTCTGGCAATAAGTGCACTGAGTGGTCCTGGCAAACCAATAGGAAAAATCTAAAATAAAAAGCCCAAATAAGTCTTTTACTTAATACAGGGCCTAAAAATCTACTGGGAGCTGCTGAATACTGCCCACTAACTGTACAAAGTATAGGTAGCATGCCTTCCAAATATCAAAATACCAGACGGAATGCTGTGAAAATAAATAACTTCTAATATAAACAAATGAGAACATATCAAACTGTTACCTCTTTAAACATAATGTAAATAAAAAAAATACCAGTCCTTCTACACAATAAATATTAAGAAACCATTGACATAGTTGAAATGTACTCATATAAATTAACAACTTTAATTACATTAGCCAAACAGACATTGGTTAAAGCACTGCATGTAGTATGCAAAATAATAATAATAACAATAATAATAATAATAATATCAACAACAAAACACAAAATGATAAAAACAAAATAGGCTTCATAATATCTTGGCTTTCATAATTTATATATATGTATATACATATATATAGCTGTGTGTGTATATATATATACTGTAGACATATATATAATATGTATATATATAATATAATTCAATGTAATATAACATAATGTTATATGTTATGTCATATTAAATTGTATTATATTTATATATGCATATTATTATGAAGATATATATACACATACATATAGAATATATGTATGTATATATGTATCTTCAACCCATTGTCAATGTGTTGTTTTTGAAAGTATTTAAATACAAAGAAACCCATTGAGAATTAACAGATTCATTATATCTCAAAAAATAAATAGCTATAAAACCCAGAAGTGCTGCTTGTTTCGGCCCATGAAAACCTTGTTTCTAGTTGTTCACAGAAGATCAAATTATGATTTTATTTACTCATGCTGAAAACATTTTACTCCACATGTAATGCAATGAGAGCATAAGGGGGAGTAAAGCTTTTTTCAGTGTAAGAAAAGGGATTAGCATCTGTTTCTTATACTGATGTACACTATTGACATGAAGTTTAACTTAAAGAACTTGATAATTTCCATTGTATCTACCTATACTTCAGAAATAGATTTTTCTCAATTTATTGATGCTGACTGGTAACTTTCTAGGAAAGGAGACCCTCTGAAAATCAATGGCATTGCTTACAGAGTAAGGCACAATTCCACATGAGTAACTATAGTCCATCAATTTTTAATTTTGCACATAAACTTTACAGATGCCTGAAGTTCTCTGCCTAAGAGATATTGCTGCTAGCCTCTACATGGTCTTGTGGTGTCACTGTTAAATGAATTTGACAGCTTATTTCTCAACTAAATACAAAAAAAAGGAGGTATATATAATGCAACCCTACTCTGTAGTGATTTGGTAGGAGAGTGTTTCTATTGAAGTCAATGACAAAACTCCCATTTCATTCAATTTTACAGTTTTGGGCACTAGACCATGAGTGCATAATAATTACAAGCATCTGTAAGCATTTCCTTTTGCTAAATCTAAAGGATACAAATACATTCAGCCCTCCCAAAGAAACATCTTAGCATGCACTTATGCCAGTTTCTTAGGCTTTGTAACCAGAGCATCTGACATGGAGATGTGAAAAGACAACCAAATGTGGTCAGCTCTCAAGCAATAAGATTATGGAGGCACTAAACAAATACATTTCTGTGATTAAATATATACTGAAAATGTATTTTCAATATAAACAGTAAGTAGGTTATATGGAAAGGAATGTGTTAGTAGTTAAGAGCCTTTCTTTCTTTTTTTTGGTACAGTCATACCTGAAAGGAGTAGTAATTTTTAAGGCTGCATGCCCTAGAACAACTGCTTAAATATGGTAACAATTTCTAATGCTATTTTAAGTACATGCAGATTTAATTAAATCAAATTATCAGGGATGGGCTATTTTGCTGGAATCATTCAGTCTTGATTAGCATCCAAATTTCTTATTTTACTTTATCATACAGTTTTTCATTTCCCCCTACTTTAAATAACTCTGACCACAAATCAAAACCCCATGACTGATGCTAGAGATTGGAGGGAGAAATCTTTTAAATTTGTGACCAGTATACACATACAAATGCAAGCTAAAAAAAATAGGGCTTGGAACACTTACTTCTTGATTTGAAAACTTTTTTCTGTTTTTGGTATAGCTATCATGAAACATGCTCACAATATCTAAAATCCTATATTCTTTCCTCACTTGGAAGTTGTCTCAGGCTAGTTTCAGGCCAGTCCCTATTCATCACATTACATCTGCTATCAAATTCAGGATGACAATTATTTTTTAAAGGGTCTTTCTCCTTTAGCCAGAAAACAGAAAAACCATGAGTTTTTCTAAACCAACTTTGCTAGCAGCCAATGGGAGTTTTGCCATTGTCATCTAGGGGAAGGTTCGGGGATTTCAGGTCACCAATGCTCTCTAAGTAATCACTGTTGAGAATAAATTTTATCAATGTGAGCCATCTGACCTGTTTCCCTTACCACTGTGTTCAGATCCACCATGATGCAAACAGCCTCATTCAAATAATTGGATTAAACAGCATTGGCTGTGGTGCCATTCACTCAGAATCCTTTCTCTCCCTTGATAGTGCCCACAGCAGAAGGAACCTGTCATTCACCCTGGCACAGCTTTACTCATGTAAGTAGTTTTACTGATCTTGTAAGGAGGCCAGTTGACATCAAAGGGCCTGTTGACACAAGTAACCATTCTGGGACATCTGATGATGTAAATAAGAGTTCTGGGGCACCCAATTTTAAGGCCAAGTACAAAGACCAGTGAACTAAATGGTATCCTCAACAACTCTCACAGACTGTGTCCCTGTTCCTGCTGCTCCAAAGGCTGGCTCTGCTTCTAGAAAAATTGACAGAAATTCTGCCACATGCTTCAAATAAGCAGGGCCAAGAACTTCGTTAAATTTATAAAGATAAATTAGTTGTCCATCCTTTTTTTTTCCTGAAAATTTTCCTACTAGCATTTGGTATCCCTCACTTTCCCCAGGAAGAAAACACAAAAAACCCAACAAACTTCTGTAAATAATTTAAATCAGAAAGCCTTGATATTTTACAGAACACTTCAGTGACAAATTTAGTGTTTAACCAATTATATTTTTTCAACTTTTTTTTTTGCAAATTGCAAACAAGTCTGTAAAAAAACTGTGTTGTATAAAAAGTACATAAATGTATAACCCATTAGCTGTACTATGCAATCTAAATATTGTGGAATAAATTAGATAGAAAACTTAGCTATATGCATGTATGTTGATACTTATTCAACAGAGGAAAGGGCTATTTTTTTTTTCTTTCTTTCTTTTTTTTCTTTTTTTTCCCTTTTCATTTTTATCTCTATAGATACATACAAATACAGACATGCGCCCATGCGCACACACATCTGCACACGCAGAGAACACACACGCACACATGCACACACAAACAGTTTTGGCTGACAAAAAATGAAGGCCCTGATTACACTGTTTAAACATGGTTCTTGCCATGAAGGTGCTAACACACTATCCCTAGCCAGTGTGACTGGGTTATATTGTGCTATCTTTTTTCTTTTTTTTCTTTTTCTTTTTTTTTTTTTTTAAACAGACTGTGCTCTCAGCAAGATGGGGAGCTGTGTTAGTACTTCTTTCCAGGAGAGGCATTTAGAAGCCTGTCCCCTCAGAAGGCAACTAACAGGGGCTTGGTTCAGCAAACCTAGGAGAGTCTGAAGCTTCAGGCTCAGGGTTATCAAACTCAGTGTAAACAGGGCCTAAAGGTTTCTCCCGTTCCCTCTTATCATCTCCCCCTACCCAAAGACAAATTTAAGTTTAACATTCTTTTAAATATGACAGCGAAATTTTTTTTAAAAAACAACAACTATCTACCTATGCCCTACGGGTTGGACCCTTCAGGTTAGGTGTTGACACTGAAAATTAGGTCTTACAGGTAACACGCAAACCCATTAAGAGTTGTCATGCTAGAGGGTGGTGGTTGAGAAAGCCAGCATTTCAGCAAAGACTGTATTTCAAACAGAAATCCAACCACAATTGCCATTTTCTGTATATTTGCAGGAGCAATGGTGGACAGGGCCCAAGGCTGCTTGTAATTTTACATCAACACTTTTTAAGTGTATACCAGCACTTTAGGTTTCTCTTGCACAAATACCATTTTGAACATGTAGCCTCCCACTTGGCAGTAAGAAACAAAAAAATCTTTTAACATACTGTGCTTTGCACACAAACATTCATTGTTTTAAGAACAGTAAAATGAAGCCAGAAGTGCTTATACCTTGTGTATACATACATATATACATACAGAAATATATACATATGTATGTATATCCCTTGGACAAAGTTGTTTCCCTACAATGCACATTTGCTGTGCATAAGGGCCGAGTTTAGTGTTGTACATACAAAACAGTATGCTTATGCTCAGATGGACCTCAGATCCAAGCACTTTGGATCCAAATCCCAGGGATTTTCTGGGCTTACTTCAAATGGTGATTTTTTGTTGAGGGCACTATTTGAATTTAACTGGTTAACAGATATTCTAGCCTGAATGTAATCAACCCACTGACTTAATTCAAACCCTAACTCATTACAGGTGAATGGTACCAACCACAAACAGACTTTATAGAGGCTTCCACAAATGTCTTTGGTGTATGTGTCTATTCATTTTAAGGTACAAAATAATAATAATTATTATAATAATAAAAATAGCTATTTTGTGTGCTGTAGCAGTTCTTGTATAGCTCACAATAAGTGCAGCTCTCAACCCCTCCCACACCCAACCACCCTCCCTTGCAAATATTTGTTAAATAAGGATTAGACAGGTCAGACACCATTGTAGTGCAAATAGTAAACGATTAAAAATTTTTTTACAAAATATAGAAATGTTTGACTCCAGCAACTGGACAAACATGTTCCTTTCAAGTATCTCTCACCAAAGATTTTTTTTTTTAAACAAGTTACTTCCATTTTAAAAAAAAAGTCTCTCTGTTTTTTTTTTTTTCTTTCTCTTGCAGGTAAACAGTTTCAAACCATCTAGGTTGCATAGTTCTAACATTGTAAGCACCTTTACAGAATGTAACTTTTATTCTTTCATTAATTTTTTTGTTCCGTTTTTTTCTTCATTTTTCTTTTTTCCTTTTTTCTTCTTTTTTTTTTTTTGTAAATGTAGTGCAGAAGATGAAGGTGTACACACCCTGCACACGATTGACCCTTGATCAATGTTAAGTATGTGTATTGTGTCTGTATGTATAGAGACATGTATATAAACACATAGCCATATATATACAAACACAAACACTATACACCTACTCAGTTGCTCTGTAAATGTGGGGGGAAAGCGCCAGTGACTGCAGTGATCATACACATGGCTTTTCATTGACATTTTGGACTTTGTCCAAATTTCTGCAGGTTAGATGAGCTGCTACCATGGCTTGACCTGATGGGTAACTAAGGGAGGGAAGAAAACTTCCTTCCCCTAGTAGTAACTAATGTTTAGTATACTATGTAACAAGATAAGGAGCATACTGAAAGGAAGGGGAAATCCCCAATCCATACCACCATTTTGACCTATCTTGTTCAAGCCCATCTTCATGACATTTTCATCCTTTTTTGTAGCTGAAGTCTTTTCTGATCTTCCATAAGTCTTTTTTTTTTCTTCTTTCTCTCCCTTTTCTTGCTCTCTTCTATTTTTGCTTATATTTCTGATGATTGTTTCACTCAAAAAATATTATACCATGTCAGGTCTTTCCTCTTCTTGGGCTTTTGATACATTTTCTACTTAACAAGAAGGGTCTTGTGCACACTAGCGTCTACGAACAGCCACACTCCTCCACAATCATATTCTGTATGTCTTTCTTAATGATGTTCTGGCCATCGTCATAGTAGAGCATGGACATAGGCCGGAGCTTGGTGGGCACACAGCATGATTTGAGGTTGGCAAAGGGGCTATGGCCCCGCATGCGGTAGTGGTTGATGACAGTGGAGTGGAAAGATAATGATGAGCCAGATGTGCCTGCTATATGGCTGGGACACTCTCCTTCGCAGTAGTTGGCATGATAACCTGTAGGAGCAATGATCCAGTCACTCCACCCTATGTCCTTGAAGCTGACAAAGAACTGCTTCTTGCAGCAGATGTTGACTTTGCCATCACACTCCAGGCCTCGTCTTCGCCGCCTGTGCTGGCGATCCTCTGAGTGACGGGCAAGCATCATCAAGAAGGGCCGATGTGATTGCTCCTTCTCCTCTTCTCCTGTGAATTCTCCAGCTTCCTTTTCTTTCCCTTCCCCATCATCTTCCTTTTTCTTCTTCTTGCCCAGTAGCACCAGGTTGGCTCCAGTCTCTTGACAAAGGTCACAGGCAATCCGCACATCCAAAGAGTTCTTGCCTTGGTCCAGGAGTCTCTGGACACTGCTGGAGACAGGGAAGATGTGCCAAGTGCTCTTACGAGTGTCCACTGCCTTTTCTGAAATCAAAGTCTCACTCTTTTCACCTTTCAGCCCCCCATCCTCTGTATCTTCTGCTCCTTCAGAATTGCCTTTTGGCTGTCGCTGCTGTTGGAACAGGCGGATGGTGACTTTTGTCCTGCTCCGGTTGGCCTTGGAGACCTTCAGGAAGAGCCACACTTCAGCATGCTCCACCACCGATAATTCACTGCCTTCCTTGGAAATCTCAAAGTGCAACATTTTCTTGGCTGTGCCTGATTTGGTAAATGGAAATAGACAGGAAGAGCTTGTTAGTATGTCTGCTTGATTTTGTTAAAGAGACTTCTGTTACTTTTTCCACAGGTGTGAAGTGCCCTAGGTTTTCTATTTGGTTCTTTAATTTTTATGGATTTTCTTTTCTAACCTTCCTTCACCCCCTCCTCAGTTTATATTTTGTGAAAATACATTTGCCTGTTTTCCAGCATATTTTAACCAGAGCATTTTTCACAGTAACAATGTAAAGGATTAATGGATCTCATGGCAAATAAGCATCAGTTGCTGCCAAGGTTTGCTTCAGCTGTCTTTGTGATCACTGTGAGCTGAAAGGCAAAAATGCTTTATGATGGCAGTCCATATGTACCATATGCAAAAAAATCTACACCTAATATCTGGTTAGGAAATAAGGTCCAGTGCTACCTGTTCTTTAGCAATACTTTGAAAATTATGTGGGGAAGAGGTTTACACTCTCCCTCCATAACAATACATCCTTCATTTGCATCTTAAAATGAGTTTGTAAATATCTATTGTTTCGAAAACAAACACATGCCTAAAATATGAACCTCCACTTTAACAAGTTTTCAGATTTATATTGTAAAGAATTGAAGAATTGCAGCAGGCAGACTTTTCATCCTGTTAGCTGTAGATCTTGTTCCTAATTTAAGGCACTGTACTTGCTGTGATTATAGTAATGGTGAATACACTAAGAAATGAGCTAAAGAACTGTATAATTATGGGATGGTTCTCTGGCATAATTGTATCAACTTGCTAAGATGTCATTATGATGATTGTGATGGTGAGGAGGTGTTTCTCGGATACAGAGCTCATATCCCTGGCAGAAGTTGGAATGAATAATGAGGGCTGTTTAATGATTTGATCACTAGAGCATGAAGAAGTTAAGAGAGAATGAATTAGCTGGGGGATGGTGGTGATATAATTTTTTCAAGAGAGGTACTTTTCTATTTTCTTAACAAAAAAAAAAGCCCTAATGATGTCTTTTGTTCCTTCTCAGCATGGAGGCCAGGATGGACTGGGGTCAGAGATTTGCAATATATAGATATCTGGCCTTAGTGAGACAGAAACTGTATTCACAGTTATCAATTTGTCATTAATATTATTCTTGAGCTACCCATAGTTGTTTACCGAATTTTCTGTGAAGCAATTCTTCTTGTCAGTGAACTGTAACTTTGCAGCCTAAGACCAGAAAGTGGTGATTAAAACAGAAGTAGCAGGACACATAACAGGAAAAGTTGCCCTCTTTGTAGCAAGGGTCTTCTCCTTGCTTCCCACTGCAACTGAATTCACCACTATAGGCTCCCTGACCATTTCCCTATTCTCCCATTCTCAGGTGATATAGGACTAGAGCAAAATCACAAGAGACATCTACCTTGTGTTCACTTGCAAATTGAAGAGTTGCTGATTTCTGAAGTTTGTAGGCAGGCTGTGCTGCCCCTTGAGCTACCTGTTGCTTTTCTTCTCTGTGAAGTACTAGCCCTGACACATTCAGCTTTCCCTCGTGGCATTCCCAGGTCAAAGAGAGAGACATTTCTGAATTACAGTGTCCAAGGGGCATAGTGTTTTGTTTGTGTTTTCCCACTAAGTGAGAGTGTGAAATTGTAGACTTTAACTGTCACTGAGATATGGAAACACATGGTTTGTGTTGACTGCTTCTCACAGACTGAGAGAAGCTGATGCCAGTCTTCAGAGTGAGTTACATTAATTTCTTCTTTTAAGGAAGTAGCTCATAAAAAAGATAGAACAAGCTGACCAGTACTGTGAGGCATGATGAAAGTACTCTTTTTCTATTATTTTTAATTGATTCATTCAATAATGACTGAATGGCTAATGCTGGGTTCTTTTCCATTCTGGTAATCAAACTATATCAAAGCTGCCAGCTGTGTTTGAACAGAGGTCAGGTGATAGACACCAGTGTCACTCCTGACTCAGTTTCAGGGCGTGAGGAGTTGTACAGTGACATCCCTCCAGTCCAACAGAAGTACAAAAGGCTGGTTGCCTTGTACATAGGGTATTATGGAGTTTTCTCTCAGATAATGGATACTTCTAAGGGCTGTGAGAACCAGCCAGACTCTGGCTTTATTCCCCCTGACTCTCCCTTCTAAGGCCAGCTTCTAACTTTAGGTTATCCCTTCCAGTCCTGATAAATCCTTTCTGAGGGGGCCTGGACTTAAGGGGAACCTGAAGGCAGGTGATGTGCCAAGGGTGGGTTGCTGGTTGCTGCCAACCAAGACTCCTCCATTCAACCCATTCTGCTTGCTGCCTCTACCCAAGCAAACCTTGGTAAAATAAAATGTGGTTTAGATCAAGCTGCAGAAGACCTTCTTCCCAGCTGCTCTCTTTTCCCCAGAGCTCACAGACTTCTGTCTGGAATAAGCATGGATTGCTGGGAATTGCTATACTTATTTTGCATTCTTGAGAAACCAAGCTGTGCATAGACAGCAGTTCTGGCTTTACCAGGGGTCCTGTGCATGGCAGATCAACTGTGCTGGGTGCATGAGAAGCTCATCTGTGTTGGAAATGGACAAAAAACCTGGTCTGGTCATCTGCTCTGGAGAAAGCAGGTAGGGTGTGCAGACCTGGCTCAACAGTGGAAGAAGCTGTATGACCTATCTAATCTAAAAATCCAGGCAGCCCTGAATTACAGAATAACTTAGCACTGTTAAGTGCTAGTGCATGGTATTTCACATTCTGCTATTTCCATCCTAGTGGGAGTTGAAAATAGTTACGAAGTGACGTATCTGCAACAGCAAATATTCACATTACCTTTTGCACTGGCCAGAAGTGTAGTGATGCAAGCAGTCTTTTTGACAAATATTACATGAAAGGAACAGGACCTCAAAAACCCTCTTAAATAGCTTTTCAAATGCTCCTCCATGTGTGAAAGTAGAATTCTTCCTCATTACTAAAAATATTTGAACAGCATGGTGAAAGTACATGAGTACTTGCTTTTTCTTTACTTAAGGGAAGTGAGCTTGAACAAGGTAGCCTAAGACATGTCCTTCTACAGGGATAACAGGCTCCTTGTAGGTTGTTAGCTACAATAACAGCCTCTCTGGATGTCGTTAGCTACATTTTCAGAAACAAATGGTGGGTTAAGAGTCTAAAGGAAAAGATGCAGGGAGCTTATCTGAACCTAATATTTCTGAATGAAACAAAATCCTGAAACCTGCACAGCTAATAAAAGGTTTTATAGCAATTAAAAAACACTTTCCCTTTCATAGGTCTTTTTAGAAGGAGACTGGGAATAGTGCAAGGTTGAGGATAAAAAGCATGCTTTCACATTAGGAAAAAACGAAGCTTTTCTGAATTCTCTCCACATTCACAACTAGTTTGTTACGATCACACAGCACAAATGGTATGAATCCTGCAGTTTTTAAGAGGTCACTGTTCTCAGACAAGCTCATTTTGAAATCAGAGTTTGGCCTGTTCTAAAACCAAATTGAGACCCTAGGATCTGACTTATTATGGTTACACATTCACTTTATAACAGGATCTCTGTTTCCAAAAGGTTCAGTGCTACAATAAAATAAATTATTCAAGTGTTCTGAGACAAAAAAATAAAAATAAAAATCTATAGTTAAATTTCTCAAGATATTTCTTAGGGATCTAGTAGTCTTTCTTTATAGGTCTGAATTAACGGTCAGGATTAAAGCTTCAGTTCATCAAACTGAAGGTAAAAGGGAGACTCCTGAAATTTGGGGATGGTATCACTTCCATAATTACATTTGGTTTACCCTTTTTTCCTGCTGTTACATTTGCCATGGGTGATTTGCAAGGGTCTTTTTCCATTTGTAATCATCCTGCTCCTCCTGCCTGACTGCTGAGGAAAGACCCACAGCCCAACAGTGATAATGCCTTCATCACTTCCATGCTCATATAAACAGCAGTGTCAACAGCCTGGATTGTTATCATAGCAGAAGGCAGCTGAAAAAGGAGACAAGGGATTACCTTGGGCTCCTTTTGATTGCTTTTCCTCATTTCCCTTTCCCAAAACATTGGAGAGGCCACCTCTCTGCTTTACTGCTGAGCAAAGTCCCTTCCAGAAGGAGGGCTGTGATGCCAAAGGAGCAGTCTAGCAGGGCAAGTGACACCAGCAAATGATGTGAGAAGTGGTTAAAAATACAAGCTCTAAGTAGTGCATATATGGTAAAAGGTTTAATGGAAGGAGTTACTGAATGGAAAGAAAGTGTAGCAGTATATATAGCATGGGAGTTTTCTCATATCTGTTTTTCTCTTCAGCAGTGCTCATGCACCTTTTTAGGAGAGAAACCTGAACATGCAAGCAGAGGGGAGCCTGCACAGGTACCCTCCTCTCCACCTCTGGAAGGGCTGGCCAGGGCTCGCACAGGACTCTGCAGCCAGCACCTGCTCCCAAGCAGCACGTGGGTGATGAGCATGGCACAGTAGGCCGTGGAGAGACTGGCAGAGCCCTTGAGGGCCCAGGCCCAGGGGGACTGGAGGGGCAGCCCTGCATCAGGTACCTGATGCTGTGCTCCAGCAGGGATCTGCAGGTCCAGTGTGCTCTTCCTCTGAGGCTAAGGATCCTTCCCTCTGTATGGCTGGCTTTAACTATGCCATTGAAGTTCTGTTATTTGCAATTTGCAGCAGGATTCAAGATCAAGCCCTGCTATTTCAAGCTATATACAGATACTAGGTGGGGTCGAAGCTATACAATTGAGAGTATCTTCTTCTGAGTAAAATGCAAAAATATTTAATTTTTTTTACCTTTATGCTCTTAAATTATTAAGGCTTTTTCTTTCATCATGAAAGCCATTATTCTTTGTAACATTATAATGTGGCTTATTCTTAATTTCTCTTAATACACAGAATTTATTTTACTTTGAAAAATGCTCAGCGTGTAAGAAGGTGCTGTCCCTTTAAACATCTATGCTTCACCGGTACTTAATTTTGAAACGTTTTTACATTATACTGTAAGTGAACTGTTTTTCCATACAAAGCAAGCTTTTTTTTCCTTTTTTAGTTGCTAACTTTACTACTGCCTATGTTTAGATTTGGGGGAATTTGTACTGCGTGCCAATCTGTAATTACATTCAAAAGCATCCTTCCCTTCACTTCTCATTTCCGTTCCCCAGGAGACAGAAAAAAAATAGGTTACTAGAAAGGTTCCTCTAAAGAGAGTGAAGAGAAGAGCATGGTTATTGAGAGATAATTGCTCAAAATGTTTACTAATGAGTGACCACTGGAGTTAGATGAATTCTTTGCAGTGTAGAATTTATTCAGAGAATTTAGCGTTATCGTCTGGTAATTATCCCCTAGGCAGACTGATGATTACAAATCTCCTATTGCCACAGTTAGACAGTGGCCATTTCTGTGAATGCATTTCAGCCGATGGATCACTGGCAAACAATTTATTCTGATTATTCATTATCCAGCATATGTGACCACTCATCCAGGTCACATACTTTCATTCCTGCTCCCTTACTGTTGCCTCTTACAGTGAGAGGGGAAATTATGGCACAATTAATACCTTATCTTCATGCTTACTTACCATTAGCTGTCAGAAAAGGAAGATTTTCTTGTAAGAGAAAAATAAATAAAAAAAGAAAATCAGGAAAAAAGAACTATTCCCTGAGTGCTTGTGAGGAAAAAAAAAAAGCAGCAGCAGCGACTTTATTTAAATACCTTTTCTTGAAAAGTTAACCCAAAGAGGCACTGACAAGGTCATTCAGAATGTGAAATAATTCAGTTCTGGTGAACCTTGACTCTCCTCTGCTATTTTGTTAGGAAGCACTTTACATCCACAGCTTTGAGTTCTTTCCAAACGGAAAGCCCTTCCCCCACATGGCTTCAAATATTTAGAAACAAAAAAGGTGTTTGTTTGGTTGAAGTTTGTTTTTTTTCTTTTATTTGATTTCTTCGTTTATGTCTAAAATAACTCAAGCAAAGTTTAGGAACATTTGCACCAGCAAAATATTCCAAGGTAAAAACAATCCCAAGGCTTCATCTTTTTTCTTTCTTTTTTTTTTTTTTTTGAGAGAGCAATTTTTTGTGCATACTTGTAATAATTTGCTGTAAATTCTAAAATTAAGTGGATCAGAGGCTGCCTGTTTGTTTTCATTAAAATATTTAATTTCTGAGCACTAAGGCCCAAATCCCAGGCCCACTGAAATGAATAACAGAATTTCCAATTGCTTCCAGTAAACTAAGCTTCATTCCTATATCAACGTTGCAAAGCTCTGTTGCATTAAATGAGATTGCCTTCTCATAGGCATATCTCTATATATAGATATAGATAAAAGAATTCCTGAACATGAATCACTTACAGGTATGCAAGGCAGATATATCCTGCACAGAGGAAACACATGAATGCACATCCTTGTCTGCAGGAATGCTATGGGTGCAGGCAGAGGTATAGGAGCATGTCTGCCCTGGGATTCCTGCATCTAAGGACATACATGTGCTCGTACACACACACAGGCAAATACATATTCAGATACTCCTTACTAGCACACAAAACTGTGGGCCTGGCTACACAGAGATGGACACATACAGTACTTTCTTTTTCTCAGGTATGTTTTTCTAAACTGGTTCCCATTTTCCTAGATTCATCTGTGCTTTCTCAGGTTGTTCTTTAAACCAACCATCCACTCTTAATTCTCACATTTTTGATACGGAGAAAGAGACCAATACAGAATGGCTTTCCTCTTCTGGAAGCAGTTTGCCTTCATTTGCTAAACCTGAAATCTTTGATTTGGTATGCCAGGGGGGAGGGGGGCAGGAGGGAAGAAAAAACAACAAGGGAAAATAGGCTTGTTTTCTAAAAGCTGAGGAGACTGCATTAAAAAATGATGTGAGAAAATCATCTCATAGGATGATTCATGGTCACATTTCTCAGTATCTTGTAAAAAATAATATTTATAATTTCTCATCTGTCTAGATTTCCAGCACTTCTAGCATCCATCTTTTACTCCTCTACCTATTTCCTTCCTGCATTATTTTCCTTGCAGCTTTTCACTCCAGTGAATCCTTGCCTTTTAAATAAACTAGAAGAGAGAAACGATCCCCACTCAGAGCAGCTACAGATAAGCATAAAGATCTCTGGGATTCAGAATCCAATTAGGTAAAATAAGTGTGCGGGAATGTTGCCTCGTGTGGAGCAAAAAGCCTTTGGAGTGTGCCCTCTCGTGGCCGTTCTTTATTCAGCATGAGTATTTGTACCCTTAAACACAGTTCTTTTCAAATGAAAATTGTCGAAATTATTCAAAATACATAAGCGACACATCCTTTGGGGTTTTTTCCATCCTGAACTGCCAGCTTGGTTGTATAGGGTAGGTGAATACATGTATCCCTCTGCACATGAAGGTAGGCATCACATAATCAAGTCAGTTCACCTGGAATTCTGTATGAAGTGGTACAAAACAGTGGAAGTGGTCTAAATAGCTGGCAGACTCCTCTTTTTTTCCCCTGGAATCTCTCTTGAAGATAAATCTTTAGCTTTCTGTATTTCTATCTGATAATTCCTGTCACCTTCTCGGGGGCTGATGTTAGCAACCCATTTCATTGGTAGTTTAGTTGCCAGGATCAAATTCAGTTGGCAGAGTCCCAGAACTGCCTAATAAGCTGTCTACTGAAAATAATGAACGAGTTAGTAGCCAATCACATTTATAAGTATTGAGTATCTCTGTTGTTGAACCTGTTGGATTTGCTTGTCACAAAATTTTATGACCCCTCTCTTCAAAAAACTATTTTTAAGACTTTGAAGTAACACACAGAACTCTGGCACAGCTTCCCTTACAGCAGAACTAATCGACATTAGTAATCTCAGTTTGATATGCAAGTAGAAAGTAATTTTCATGTTTTACTTGTAAGAGTGCCAAAGGACAGTAGGGTGCATTTGTAACTTTTGCCCAATACTCACAGTCCTTAGTTTTGCAGAGATCTGTCTGGATTTGTTAGCTGTAAAAAGTACCTGCCAACTATTTTGCTGATTTCCTGGACATAACTACACCTGTTCTTCAGACAAGCTTACTACATTTATTTGCCTTTTAATTGTCTGAAGTCTGCTCTTGTTTGCATTTTGGTTTATTTTAGAAAAAAGCAGTCTCAAGACAGAGCTGCATGCACAGGGTGCCGCTTGCTCATTCACCCCACTTCTTTGCATGTTTGAGAATATGGCTGATGAAAGATGGAAATACTACATTTTTATAAAGGCAAGTAGTTAATGTGGCATCTGAAAGACATTTCCCTAAAGGCTTTATGTCAAGCCATACACAAAGAAACAAGAAGCCTAAAGTCTTATTTTGCTTCTTGTAGACATTTTTTTGACACAATATGAGATGTTTTCATTCATTTTCATTGATTTCTTATTGCCCTTCATTGAGGCAGAGTGAGTTTGATGTTAAAAGCAGGAAACACATTAACCTGGCTGTGAGCGGAACATGTTTGTTCTCCTGCTTGGTGTTTAAATTTCTTCATGCTATTCCCAGTTCCCACAGTACGAAAAGTGGCGGCTGTGGCTATAATCCATTCCTGTCTTTTTAACTCATACTTCCTATATGACATGTCACTTGCCTTTGTTTTTTGCCTCCCTTTCCTTTACAGTAAAAAGATACTGGTTCAATATTTGATAGGAGTAACTTCCAGTGCACAAGAGGACAGGATCTCAAGAAGGGCTTACTTAAGTTGCTGCAGCACTGGCACCTGTAAAATGTGGTAGATCCTCTGATATTAGCAATTTACCAGATGAATGGCTGTAGATGAATACGCTTCAGTAATCTGAAGTTACTCCACAGAGTGGATTTATCATTTCTATTATAAGCCCAAACCAGAGCTCAGTTGCTCATAGTCCCACCCTTGTCCCAAATCAAAGAGGTATGGAAAGGCAGCAGGTATGGAAAAAATGGACAGAGCAGCCCTCCTGCCTAGGCTTCCAGGATCATCTTAGTATGAAGGAATAGAACTGTGGCAGGGAGGAGAAGGCATGAGAACACGGTGGATGCCCCTGTCCTGCAGCTCCATAGCGTTAAGTCCTCTTCAAGTAATTTGTCAGCAGCAGTAGGACAACGCTATGTAAATCAGGCTGAGTGACAGTGTTGGTGGCTGGTGGCGGGGATCGGTGGCAGGATGATTGGCCAGTGTGTGGGCAATGGCATGGTTTCTGCTGCTCACGTGACTGCCAGAGCCAATGGCTTCGGGAGCCGCCGTTGGAGGGTATTGTACAGAGTAGGCATATATCAAATTCCAAATTCCTTTGTGTCAGAGCTCAGGAGAGACAATAATGTGTTTACAAATGATTGCGACGCACACAGTGAAGAGAAACCACTGTTCATGCCATATGTGTTCCACTGTGCTCAGAGCGAGCTGCTGAAAACCAGGTGGGGAATCTGACTCGTAGACAGCTTAGAGGTTTCCTTGCTTTTATAAATTCATTTCTAAACTAATGTTGAGCTACCCCTGCTTCTAATGACCTCTGGCACTGACACCTACTCTCTGCTTTCTGAAGTGGAGGGGATGGAAAAACTGAAAAGCCTGAGCTCTCATACTGAAAGAACTGATAATATGTATATTGACAAGGACTCCAAAGGCAAGGGCTCCTTGTACAGTTGGAAATCAGACAGCCAGCAGGAATGTCTGCACTTAAAAGCATGCACACTTCTTGTGCATGGCTTCCCTGCAATCAGAACATCTGAGTCAACAGGTTTTCAGGACTGGAAACTCTGAGTGTTGTCTTAATTGTTTATACTGCTGCAGCAAACTTTTAAACAAAAATGCTTGGAGTTCCTTTGCATACTTTGCCTACCATATGCTGTACCAAACAAAACAATGACATTCTTTTAAAACCGTCTTGGCAACAGGAAAAATGCTTTGGCTAGACAGCATCATAAAAAGTTGCTGTTAGTTAGATGATAGACTTATTGCAAGTAACTGCTATTGATGCATGCATTAGCATACCCACATACACTAACAGATTTATGTGCAGATACACATACGTTGAATTAAAATGGGTTCTGGTCCTATTCATGTAGGAACAAGACAGCAAAGTACAACTTTAGAGCTGTTTCCTATGGGCAATTTATGTGAGACTTAAGACTTTACTTACTAAACACATATATTCTGAGCTCTTACTGCCTAAGAGTTAGGGGGAAAAGAGCTGTGAAAGAGTTCAAAATACATCCTACCAAGGTTACATTTTTGGCAGGAGTGTTTTAGGAGCAGAATCTTTTTTCCAGTATGCAGAAGTCTGCATTACAAATTGGATCAGCTACAGCAACTTGTCCAGTTCTATTGAAGTCATCTGACAGTCCCTGAAACTCTTTATTGCTGAAGATGCTGTGTTAAATTAAAGAAAAAAAAAAGACAGAAAGAAAAGGAGGGCAAAAACCCACAAAAAAGTCATCTCACTTCTAAAACTTTAAGCTGCTTCATCTGATTTTGTAACTTCCACTATAATTTTTACATGAAAGGGCTGTCTCTGAAGTAGTTTGCAGTTCACTTTCTGTCTTCATAAACTCCCCAAAAGGCTACAGCCTTTTTTCTTTTACCATCAAATCTGCAATCCAGCCCTTTACTGCAAGTACTCTGTATTTACAGGCAGAGTTTGGAGGACCCTGCTGCAGCCTGACTTTATGTTCAAGATTGGTTAGAGAGCTTCCTCCCTGTGTGACTGACTGTGCTTAGCAAGTGTAATCTGTAGCCAAGACTAAGTCAGAAAAATCAAATTCCTTCAGAGTCCTACCCCCCCATCCCATTCCTCCTTCTCCCTTCCCCCCAGTCTCATCCTACAACCTTGTAGAAAACATTATTGCTGAGGAGAAGAAAATAAGTTAATTGCAGTTTTGGCAGAAAGGATATTTTTCAGTTTGGGGACAAAGGATATTTTACAGTTTGTTTTTTTTCAAGCACTCACCTGATTCTGCAAAAGTGATGATTTCTGAGGTTTGCTCCACAACTTCATTCATTTCGGCTCTTCTTCCAACATCATCCTCTATTTCCACATAACCATCCTCTCCCACCTTTCCCACGTGGAGTTTTTTGATGGCATTTAAAAGTGCTGCCTTGGGCACTGGCTGGGTGATATTAGGTCTGTCCCTCAAGTGCAACATGTTCAGTATGTGCTTCTTTACTGCTTCCACCATCTCAGGCTGTGAGCTGGGCACATCCTTTGAGAGCGTGGCAAGGGCACATGATGGACAGTCAGTGACTGAACTGTGCCCCTCGGATCCTGGGGTTGGGGAACTCCTCACTATAATCCAGCAAAGCACCAACAGAAATCCTCTCTTCCAAAGCAAAGGCATCCTGGCAGCAAAAGTTGTTGTGATTCCCTTTTTAAAAGGCCCTGCTTTTCCTCCCCCTTCACGAACAGTTTTTTTGGGGGCTGGTTTAGTTTGCTTGTTTGTTTGTTTGTTTTTCCTTCTCTTCAGCAAATTCTCTGGAACAAGAACCAAAAGTTTTCTGTGAAGTTTTGTTTGCAGGTTCCCTCTCTGAATGCAATAAGTGCTGTAGATGTTTGTGGCTGTCAGGGAGAAGAGTTCTGACTCTGTCTCAGAGTAGGAGAGAGACACAGAGAGAGGGAGAGAGAGAGAGAGGACGGATTGGCCTAAAGTGAGTGAGTGAATGAGAGAGGGAGGGAGTTTTGTCTGTGAGTAAAGGCTATGATTAGGAAGGGGGAGGAACAGGCAGGCTGGCTTCCTTATGCTCATTGCTCCCCTAACACACACCTCTCTTCAAATATCACTACTCGTGGTTCCTTCCCTCCCCCCTTTCTAAAAGATCTTCTCATTCCTGTAAATTTACTCTCTTTTTTTTTCCTTTTTTTTTCCTCTCTGTTTGACCCCTCCCCCCCAGCTGTCATTCCCCCCCTTTTTTTTTCCTTTCTTTTTGTTTTGTTTTGTTTGTTTTATTCCTTCAACAGTATCACCAGCTTAACTAAACAGAGGAAACATGAATGAATGAAAAGAGTGAAATCTTTAACGAGCACCTTGCTCTTGGTCCTGCCTGGTATTGTTAGGGATAGCAGGAGATGTTAAATAGCTTGTGAATGAGATGGGAATGAGGGCAGGGGCTCTGAATATTTTGAACAGAGCCCCTGCCTGTTCAAAATATTATTCTGCCTGGAGTAGAAGCAAAAAAAAATCTTTTCTGCTCACTTCTAAATGCTGGGGGTTATCAACACTGGCAAAAGATCTGACAGGCACAAAATAGCACTGTTGTTTGGAGGGCTCTATAATACACGATACACTGCTCAGCTGCAATATGCAGTCAGGCACTGAAAGCCTAAGCAAGAGTTGGTACATGTGACATGTGACATGACATGGTAATGCCATATAATAACCCTACTTCTATGCTAGTCTGTGCCTGGGAGTTCTTGGGTAGATAAATTAGGTTTGGGGTTAATCAAGCAATTCCTGAAAAATGCTTTGAATGTGAAGTGTTACATGTCATCTGGCCAAATCATACTTGCTTCTGACTCAGGCAAAGCCCTCATCGATGCCAATAATAATTCTGTCTGAGTGAAGGCTGAGTAAGATCTTCTACATTTGGCCCATTGTTATTAGAAGGCACTTATTACTTCATTCATTTAAATCACAGAGGGCAATCATAATATTAGAACAGGACACTGGAAATTAAATGAAATCTAAAGCACAAGAAGTTTCAACCAGTGTTGGTAGCCCCTTGTCGGTTTATGCCAGGGAGGGCTTTGCTGTGCAGTGAGAAGGCATTCCCTGTGCCACTGCCATGGCTTCAGGTTGCCTTTACATTCTGTATCCTCTCCGTTCTGTTCCTTATCCAGCAAAGTTGAAGTTTGCAAACTCGCTTACGTTTGATTATGAAAAAATGACAGCTATAACTGTATAAATTTTGAGATTCTTTCCTTTCAGGCATTATCTTGTACCAATTTTCTTAGAGCAGCTTCTTTTTTAGTGTTTACCCTCTTTCTTTTCATTCCTTTCATTCTCTCTCTACCACACCTTTGTCTTCTCAGATGGGCTTACCTCCTACCCAGCAAATATTCCACTTACAGTATATTACTGTCAACCATTGCATTTCACAGTGGAAAGGAGTAATTTATAAATATAAGCATTGAAAGGTCTCTAATTTCCATGAGATGACTACAGGCACATGGGTTAAGAGACAGGCAAGGAATTATAGGTAGAGTAAATGAAACATACAGAAGTAATCGAACAATCAGCCAAAGTCTTACAAATGTTATATATTGCTAGTCCTTTTCAATTAAGATCTTTTATAAGTCTTTTACTGTTATAAGGCATCCACAGTACCCCCTCATCTGTGTTTTACTGACCTCAGTTACTATACTGTTATACACTGTTACACTTACAGGTCTGTCAGCATTATAAACCCTGCAGCCATTCTTATAAACACATCTTTGTAACACAAACCTCACTATAACACATTGAATTTTCTTGGATCTTGTGAACAGCCCAAAGTCTGTTGTAATTATACGAAGTCTGAAAGTCAGCTTGAAATAGAACTAAAAGTTTAATTGGATGAAAAAATAATTTCAGATGAAAATATGCATTCATGATTAGATGTACTAACAGATGACATAATTAAAGGAGTTATATATAGTTCTAATATAGCACCTATCCTAACAGTGTCTGATGAAAAGTAAGGGAGCGGCATAAATCAAAATAAAATGCAGATAAGTATGTCTGGCTTCTTGCTGTGGGGTATATGTTGCTTGCCATATACTACAGGTACAGTTATCGCATACAATCTCCATTACATACAGGTATAGCATATTTTACTTGCATGCCATGATGATGACAGATTTAATGTTAAAGCATAACTTTCTAAAAACCACTCTTCTCTAAAAGAGAGCTTCCAATACCGTTGATACATGGTTTATTTGTACTTACATGTATATACATATATGTACAAAAATGCATACAGAAATGTGTTTGAATACATACAGAAATGGTTGCTCAGATTCTTTCTACAAATTACCTGAGCTGCAAAGTTCTGCATATGCATTCATTCAATGTAACCCTAACAGTATGCAACAGCATGCACAGGAATTAAAAGTTTCAGTTTGAAAGGAAAAAAGCTGATTGAAAGTTTTACCTCTCTAGTCCTGACTCTCTGAAGGAGACTGCTGTATTGTGCTTTAAGAACTGCTGAAGTTCCTCTTTGTGGTACTTATAATGCGAAGCTTTATACTGTACTTCTCGTGTGTACACATCCCATGTAACGTCTGTCAAAAGTGGGCCGGATCACTGTGCTGGATTGGTTAATCCTGTTACATCAGCAATTGACTGTTTTTCCTGTATGAGACATACTTCTTGTAATTAATTATCTAATGGAAACTCCTGATTCTCTAGCATGACAAAATATCGTGGATCAACTTGTGGTGATTTCTGTATCCATTTAAAGACTAGAACTTAAAATCAGACAAAGCAAACATTATGAGTCAGGAAGATACACTACAACTTGTTGTATTGCATAGCTAGATATAGATATTATTAGATGAAGATAACACTGTTCTAGTTCAAATACAGTATTTGCCAGATACTTAATTACTACTTTGCAAATTGTTTTCTGCTTCTTAAATACTCAAGGATATACCAGATAATCTTTCTGCAAATTTGGATTTTTTTCAAATTCAGGAAAATGCATTTGAGTAAGCATCCTTTGGCTTTGGATGATTTTTTTTTAAAAAATTCAATCTCTGAATAAATGTGTTCTTCTGTTTAAATTAGGGATCCCTTTAAAGCTCTTTAAAAAATGAATCATATTGCTCCTGTCCAATTCTCCTGGCTCCTTGACGTGCAGATTGCATCACACTATTAAAAACTGTTTAGACATCTAAAAATAAATTACAATGAGCGACAGTTCACATTTTTTGCAAGTGTGGTATTAACACTTGTGGAATAAAATAAAAGGCAATTTTCATTTCAATTTACATTAATGAAAATCAGAAATAACTATGCCAATTAGGCAGTACAGAAGTAATACACATAAGGTCAAAAGTAAATCCAAAATCCATCTCCTTTCTTAAACACATATAATAACTGGCTTTATGTGGTACCATTTATGACAAATGGCATGATCATGCAGTCTTTACTCATTCATAACACCCACTGATTACCAGAAAATCCCCATCCCTCAGATTTTTTTTTTTGGCCTGAATCGTACTTATAATTATATTTTTATGTCCTGTTGGTAATGTAACTTTAATCTATCTTGGAATATGGTTGATCTGGATCAAAGAAAGATTTGAAGCTTTCAATTTACAGTGATACCAGGGTGTCCTTATAGGCGTGTTGATCCCAACTGGTATGTGTGCTGTATTCACACAACAGCTTTGGTCGAATGAGAAAAAATCAGAAGTTAATAGGAAACATATGACCAGATAGGTTGCTTTGTTTCCCATTTTTAATACGCATATAATAAGTGAAACAGGTTGCAGTAGCTTTTCTGCAGTCGGAGTTTGGTGGTTCCAGTTGTTACAAAGAACAGCACTTCTTTTTTATTTTTTTAATTTTTTTTTTCTTTTTCGGTATTCCTCCCCCCCCCCCCCCCATCCCCTTTTTCTTCAGGGACAGTGAGACACTTGCTTCAAGAAACAGATAATGAGCATGTATATACCCAGTTAGTCACAGGACTCTATTTTTCGTGAGGATCCTAAACCCAAGTTTTGCCAAATGACTTTTCCACCTTGCAATCCTGTTTTTCTCAGGGCCAGGCTGCGTTTGGTTTTAACTGACATCCTAAAACTCTTTTAAATTTGTTGCGTACGGGTAGCACAGTGCCTGTTGCAATTTGGCAGCAGACATATTCTCAGCAAGAGCCCTTGCACTGCGTTGGTTTTACGGAGAGCAGCAAATCTGCCCCGGGAGTAGGGAGCCAGAGCGGAGCGGGCCCGGCTGTGGCCGTCATTCCCTCTGGGGCAGCGCCCGGCCGGGCCCGGCCTTCTCCCGCTGCTGCGGCGGCGGAGGGGCAGAGGATTCCCGGGGAGAAAGTGTGTGGTCCGGGACGAAACGAGAAGGCTACCGAGTGAAGCACGGCAAGCATGTATGTGATTTATAGCGCAGGATAAGTTCTGAAAGGAGTTTAGGAGAAGTGAAAAGCATTATTCATTTCAGAGCATGCTCCTTATTGCCTCAGGGAGTTTGTGTATAGCTTTACCAAAGGCCTAATGAAAGCTTTACTCGGTGACTAATTTTTTTTCACACCTATTTCTCTCTTTATAAATATTTTTCTCCCCATCCCCCCCGCTCTCCTTTTCATTTTGTTGAACACAGCAACACCTGCTGGCAGTGGTCCGGGAGTACTGCTGGAAAGACCCACTGATCTGACTCTTCAGACCAGCTGCCATTAAGCACTGCCAAGCCATATTAATGAGCTGCCTCTATTTTTACCCCTTCCTGCCAGAAAGGGCAATTGCTCTTGGGAAAGACTGTAGCTGGGTTTGGTTTTTTTCTTTTTTCTAATTTTTTTTTTTTTCTGTCAGCTTCAGAGTCCAGATAATTATTGTTCAGCTGGAATTTCTAATTTAAATTCTGGTACCACCAACTGAGACCACATAAAACATTGGAGTGATGCTGAGCCTATCTTGCTGGATCACAGGCATATTTTAGTTCTCTTCTGGATCGGAAATAACTAAAGGAATGGGACTGAGAGACAGAGGCTGGTACTCCAGCAACCTGTCTCTCTTTTTTTTTTATTCTTTTCCTAATTGTGGATTTTAGCTTACAAACCATTTTAAAAAATGGCCCAATGCCACTTCATTATTCACCCACTGGATATTATGTGATTTACTGACTACTTTGGAATCCTGAATTGCATACAACAGTATCTGTCCATCTCCATCCCTGCTTTGAAGAGCAGCCACTAGAAAACACACTGGCACAGATTTCCATGCAAATCAGCTGGAATTTCACACTGTTGTACCTTATTTTCCTATAGTAAGAAGAAAAGATATGACAGAAACTTACATTTAGAAGTTTTATGTTTCTACTTTTATGTAAGTGGACCAATTAAGGCTGGTCTTGCTGTTGCTACTAACTCAAATGCTTATGTGCTGTTTAGAGGGGTCAGTGATTTCAATAATAATTAGTGAGCTGGTCAAAAAATAAAGTTCATCTGAGGATAAGAACTTGGCCTAGAGGGTAGGATAAATAAGAGCTTTCTTGCCTTTCTTTTTGATATTGATCGATGACACTTTTTACAGGGGTCAGGATAAGTATAAATTCTGTTTTACAAGAACCTTATATAAAGTCCATCTGACAAATAGAAGCAAGTATGTTAATTTTCTTTCTAAACTATACCTATGTCTCCTGACATGTCACCCATTGGTATTTTTTCTTGCCAGCTCATGGAACAGTGAGCTTTAACAAAGATATTTCATGTCCATGTTATTTTAGCATATGTGTTGCCTACTTAAACTTAAAAATAAAAGTCAAGGCATATGAATACATAAGCCAGGTGATACAGAAGATGTTGTTAGTGTGATGCAATATGACACAACTATATGTTGTAATCAGAGCTTGTTCATAACTTTTCCTTTTGGTAAAAACATATTTACAAAGAGAATTTTCTTGAATTTATAGAGAGAGAATGGACTTAAATTGTAACTGGAGAGAGAAGTCCACCAAACTAAAGTTGTTCATGCAGCTTGTTTGACAGGTGACTTTTCAGTATATTACTGCACTAGTAATCTTTTTTATTGAGAAACAGTTCTGTAGTGTGTAAAATATCTTGATTGATGCTGGCTTCAAAGATATTTTGAGATTTTGATTAGAGTCACATCAATTATTTAAACCCCAAAGGGAAGGACCACCAGGTGACAGATACCATTTGGCTCCAAGTAGGGTGATAACAATTATAGGTGAATTAGAGCTATTATTTAAAGTCCACTAAAAATAATTTGCATGCTGTTGAAAACTTTGACTGATGCTCAAAGCATACATCAAAATAACTTCTTATGTAATTGCCCTTCAGTCAGTGGAATTTCATCATATCTTTGCACCAACTTCAGAATAAGGGGAAGTGGTCTTATTTCTGTGACAAGCCCTGAATTCTCTGTTCTGTGTTCCTTTTACTAGTTAATCAAATCACAGCACACACAACTGTTTAACTTGCAGACTCCTGTTAGTTTTTAGAATCAGCTCTTGCTGTCACTGAAGTTAGTGCTGACTGTGGGAGCAGAAGTCAGTTGAATCAAGCTTTGACTCTGAGGACAAGTATAAATCATTGATGGATGGAAAGAGACATGAAAAGTCGTACCTTAGATAAAAGCTTTTCAGATGATTATTCACTGATTTGCTTTCCAAAGTAACATTGCCTGTGGATTTTAGAAAGATTTATGACTGTGTTTGCAATAGGAATGTTTACTGAAGAGAGATCTAGATGGGGACCCAGGAAATCTGGACACTATGCCATCAACTGCTGAGGACAAATACCTCATGTCCCCATCAGTAAAGCTGAAGAAATCAGTTTCTCTTCTGAGATCCCTGGGTCAAAAATGGCAAACAAGCCCTTGCTGCTGTTTTGATTCTCATGGTCACTAGTTTTTGTGTGGGTTATTTAAAATAATTTTTGGACTCGTTTCCAAGATAGACACAGGTTAAATCTGAGGGATGGGTTAGGTTTCAATTATTATTTTCAGGGAAACACAAAAAATTACTGAGAGCATTTCACATGTGGGGAAGTGAGGGGAGTAAAATGAACAGTCATCATTTATTGACATAATGAAGCCGCTCCCCTTCTCCATGCACATACCCTTGCCCCAACACTGTTTTAACAAGCACTGGTGATTACCCTGAGATTCCAGGCTCCAATGTAAACCTACCTATGTTTTGAGAATTTATCAGATTTTTCCTCAAATCTGGGGTCATAGCACTTGAGATTTAACTTGGTAGCATGAAGTTGAACTTTTGGAAAGGGTATGAGATCCTCAAATCTGGATTTAATTTCCATTCTGTTAAATTTTCCAATTTGACTTCACGTTTTATGGTTAAAATTTTATACTTGTAGTTCAGTGCAGGTGGGACATGTAACATGTAGACAGTTAAATACCTGCTTGCCTGGTGTCCCCTTACAGACTGCAAAGTTCACGAGCAGCTAGGCTTAAGCCTCTTTATCAGTAAAGACAAAATAGTACCTGCCAAATTCACAGGTCTTGGAGAAGTGCTTTTAAAATGAGCTTTATAATACCCAGTAACATTTGGGGGAACAGAGGGTTGATAGGCAGCAGTGATGGCCAGTTGCCTAGAATATCAGTTCCTCTTCAATAACTTTTGTATGCCAACTATGAACTTATAAACAGTTATTTTCTTTATTCATTGTCTGCTTATTGGTGTCATGCCCTCATGATGACTCCTCTAAAAGGGGTGACATAAGGTAGCTCAGAATAAAGTTTTTGTGTGCAAACAGGGCTCAACTGTGTGTCTATGCACACATTTTTAATTGCTCCTTTGAAGCTGCCCATTCAGGGACACTAACCAAGCATCTAGGAAGTATAAAAACAACAAAGAAGTGTTCAGATGTTTCTCATAAAGCAGATTCTTTTTTGAGAGGGTTAGTTCTGGTTCTTTTTTTTTGCCCCTTAAACTGAATTTTTCTCACGTGATTAGAGTCAAATTGACAGCTTTGAACAATAATTTAATCTGCTCTCTCACAGGAGAGAAGAGCAGGGACAGCCACAGGACAATTTTCTTCAATCACATTCTTGGGTACACAGAGACTTGCTCATGCCCTTGGTTTAACAAGTTCTGGAGACATTCAGCAGAGCTGCCTGCTGTAGTGTCTTGCTTTGAGTGAGAGATGAGTTGAAAGAAGTGAATTCTTTCATACAAATCAGCAAATAGCCAAAGTAGAAGTGACATTCAGGTAAGTACTCATGAGGGGTATCTGGAGAGGTGAGTCTTGGCTGTATCATTTAGAGATCTCCACACTTTAAAATGCAGTGACAGTTCAAAAAGCCAACAAAAAATTGGATGTTGTTAGGAATAGTATAAGAGCAAGACAGAGGGCACCATGTTGCCTCTGTATTTATGGTGCATCCACACAGTGGACGTTGTCTGCAGTTCTGGCCTCTGCATCTCAAGCAGGACGTAGGAGAGTTAGAGACACTAAAACTATTAAGGTTTTGGAGCATCTGCCTAATCAAAAAATGGAAAGGCAGCTTGGACGAGGGAAGGCTGAAAGATCATGTGCTTGGGGATTAGAAAACCATGAAGATGGTAGGTAAGGTGAATGCTGAACTGTTATCTGCTATATCCTGCAGTATTAGGGGGAATGCATTGAAACTAGTAGAAGATTTAAAACAGATTCAGAGCTTACACAATGGAGACTGAGCTTCTGGGATTTGTTGCCACAGGAGGCTGTGGAGGCCGACAGTATCAGTTTCAGAAGACTCAAGAAGGTCCATTAAAAACTACCAGAGGGACTAGGCAGGGACATATCCTTTAACATCCTTAATACAACAATTGTAGATGCAGGGGATCTTGAAGGGATAGGCTTGAGGAGAGCAGTCAGGCTCACATTCTCTCTCCAAGCAGCATCTATTGTTGCCAATGCTGGAATGAGAAAAAGGAGTTAGATGAACCACCAGGGGGACTACTCAGGAAGTGTCCTTATGTGGTAGTGAGGCACTTCTGTCTATGCTGTGGAGAGAACAAGAAAGTTCCTGAAGGTGATTCAGAGCAAAATTTAACTTCTCCTGCCCTGAGTCACCTTCAGAAAAGCCCATCTTTTGCCACCAATTTCAAAGGAAATCTACCATAGACAAAAGGAAGTCTTGTGAATAACCATGTTTAATCACAACTGACATAGGTTGGGTTTGAACTGCTGGTCTAGAACAGAGGAAAGTGTCATATATAAAACCTTAATCCAGACACCTCACAGTCATTTTGGTGAGTGCTTTTAAGAGCAAAAACACTGTACCAGATTATTGGTTAACTTTGATCACAGTAAATTGGAAACATTTCCTCAGCCAGTGATGCTGAAGTACCACGTCAAGGTCTGGTTAAGATGAAAAGTTAAGAAAACATCTTCTGTATACATTAGACTGCTCTCTCATAGTCTCAGAGCTGAATCACTGGGAAAGACTGCCTCTGCTGTCTAGTTGAAAAGCTGGTCTGAATTGCCCAGGTATGGCCTGATGTCCTAACATTTATGGGAAGTCTGCTGCATGTCAGCATCTGGAAACAGAAACAGTCTGTTAGACTGGAATTGCAGGACGATATCTGACTCAGAAAGAGGGGTGAAAGTCAGGAGGTGATTCTTTTATGTAAAAGCCACCCTAGTAGATTCATTTGAGCTCTCCAACTCACAGACATGAAATAACTGCTTAAGGGACAGTTAGGTATTTCAACACGTGATCTCTATATACAATAAGCTATTCGGACATGCAAATATAGACATATTTGGACATAAATTACCAAAGTTACAGATGGAAGCATTTTTAGGCATGTGCTGAAAATCTGGTACTCCTAGGAGAAAAAGTTAGTTGTTTCCAAACATATTCTGAGATTCAGTAATAGGCTAGCAAGCAGTATCAACTGCACAGAATCTAAACTTGTCTTTTAAATGTGTCCTAACTGAAAAGTGAAGCTAAGTATAAGGGATAAAAATTAATGATCTCTGAAAGCATGCATACTTGATGTATATATATATATATTTTTTTTTTTTTAAGAAATCAGCTGATTAATCAGTAAGTCCTTTGAAAAAGGTATGTCACTTTTTAAACTTTGAAGATATGAGGTGGGAGTTTGCTGTTCAGGGCTACTAAAGAAATGTGCAGTCAGGATGAAAATGGGAACCTACAGTGGTTCCTAAACTTTTCTTCCTACTTGATAAAATATGCTGCTACCTTCTCATTAAATGTAAAACACCAAGATGCACAAAGCCTCAGACAGAAAATGTTTAGAATACAGTTAACTGGTCTGTGGTTGACCATTTCAGTATCTGTACTACTTCTCAGCTCATCTTCTCCATGAATTTTCAGATACTGCAACTGGTACCATTATTTACTGATTCAGTTTAGAAAATTCTCTTTGTTTCCCTCTCAAGAAGTCTTTGTGCAAATGAGAAGTACAACATTATTATTGTTTGGACAAGAAAATGATTAGCTTTCTCTCTCTATCTTTTGGTTAATAATGTTCAGAAAAGGCGTTTGAATTGTCCTAGCTTGGGGAACATTTTGGTAATGTAATGTCCAGCCTCTGCAGCTCCCCCTTCGAACTGTTGTCTTAGTGCCTGTAGGACACAGAAATCGAAAGCAATGCCATACAGCCCTTATATTACCAGTGCATAAACTGTACACCTCACACAAAAAAGTTAGTTTGAGGGAAAGAGCTCAAAGTATCTGACCTTCTCTCAGAGCACCTGTAGTTACATCCTGGGCTGCACAAAGTGCTATTACTCTGTAGGGGTAAGAATTCAATTTACACTGGAAGTCTTTCCACAGAAGCATTTCAGTTCAGTTTGTAAACATTTCCAGGTGGCCAAGTTTAATTTTAGGGAGGGCAAATTTGCAGAGGTTAAGTAGCAAACAGGATTGTTATAAGTCTCTATCAATTTGAAAAAAGAAAATGTAATTAAGCACGGCATTCTCCCACAGATGAACCAGAGGCTCAGGATTCTCCCCAACTATGTCTAACTTATTTGTGTTTTTGCTAGTAAAATCCATGCTCCAAAGATGCATAAGCTGCTTTTGTAAAGTTGTTCTTTAATGTGCAATGAAAAAAAAGTTATCACAATACCAGTAGATGAGGCAGAAAATGTGGATCATGCAGATTCGTGTTGGAAAGACCACTGAGGTAGTTTTTGACCTCTTTTGGGTCTGAGTGTTTGTGCATTAACAGAGAAAGGGAAGAACTTTCTGTATGCCAAAGAAACATCATGCAACTGTAAAATGAAGCATAAGAGTTAAAATGGTGGCTGCTGTTCAGAAGTTCCACCAGAAGTGTCCTTCGTTTCAAGGGCTGTTTGTGCTGTGAGACACTGTTAGCCCCTTGTTAGTCACTGCTAGAGAAAAAACCCCTCAGCAGCACACAACAAAGTTGGGTCAGTTTGCTCAGCTGCTGTTGATGTCACCCCTTGCCCACTAAGAGTAAGTTACTGTAATAATCCTCCTCTTTTATTAATCATAACTTTATAGAAAGCAAGAACAGAGTGACATCATTGTTGAAGAAGACTGGCTCAGCTTTAGTCAGCTTTGCTATAACATCTCTTGTGTGTCACATGAAAATAATTACCAGCTCTCACTTTCCATGTCTGACCAATCATCTCCCCCTGTTCCCCCTTTATGAGACTGCAAGTCTCTGCCTATTTCAAACACCTACTGAAGGTGTATTCTATTTAGAGATGAAAGAGAATATCTTTAACTGGAAGTTGGGACATTCCAGGAGATCCATATAAGATGAAGTCACTTGCCATATAAAACATTAGTGGTATTTATTGTAGTAAAACATCATCATCCATAGTATAATATATTGAGGTGTTTTAGATAGAGGTTATTTCCTACTCTTCATGAAATTCCAGCATTGGTAATTTCCACTATTCATTTTCTGCACGTTTTTGTTTTGGATGATATAAAATGTTTGTCAGCTTGTATATCTATCTGTATAAAAAAGAGAAATAAACTAAATTTCGAGGACATTTTTTTTAGTGTTTATTTTTTGAAGGGTACATAATTCGTTATTTGCTAAGAGGTCAATGTTTGCTGACATATTGCCTAAGACCAAGGAAGAGAAAGATTCTACCCTTTACTTTTGCCTCCATATTTCAGTCATTTTCAAGCCAAAAATACCTTCAAGAGAAGTGAAGTTGAGAAGGGTAATGTAGACAGTAAGCAAGAGTTATTTCATTAGAGAAGGTGACTCTTTCCCACCAGAGAAGGAAACGCACCAGGACTTAGTTTGACAGCATATTTGTCTGCTAGTTGGAAGTATTTTTACTATCTGATGCCTTCTCTTACTGTAAAGACTTAGAAAACAAAATTACGTATCAACATTCTCTTTGGAAGGTTAACCATTTGAGCTTCATACATTTTTCACCAATGAACAGTCCCCTTGGTTAAATTATTCTAGTATTTTTATCATTATGATTTTGTGCTCCCGTTTGAACACCTTCCAAACAAATACCCCAAACCCAAAAAACAACAACCTTCTCCCTGCAACAAACTAACAAGCAAACCAACAAAAAAGGGTAGTTTGATAAACAGAAAAAGCACCAGTTTGTTAGTCTTTTGCAATACAATACAAAGAGCTTTGCTCATTTTGTTAATTAATGTGACCTCTTAATTTTTTCTCCTGGGGCAAAGTGAGTAGGACAGGTATTCTCTGTTGAGAGGTGCATTGATTGGTCTCCATGGTGCTGAGGCGCCTGTAATGCACTTGAGCAGAATTTACAAAGTTTGGTCAGCAATTAAGACAAGTCACTTTACAGATCATTGCCAACTGGGCATTCTGCCTAAATAATCTATATTATTACTATTGCTACTATGACACCAAACTTTCACTGCCTTTAGCAGTTACCAGTAGTGATTAAAAATTATATTCCATGTAATGCATTCAGATTGTAATACTGAGACACTGGAAGGTTTGGTGAAATTAAAATGATTTGCCCAGTTCTAAGCAGTTCCCATCGTGCAATAAATTCTTATCTTCTTTCCCTGTTTTAAACTTAGGAGAGATTGATGGCATAACTGAATCTTTAGGAATCAGAGAGAGTGTATCAAAACTAAGTGGTTTTTTTCTAATAATCGGAATTTTCTTTTATTTTATAAATATTAAAAACCAGCACTTGAATGCTAACAGAGGATTGAAGTCAGCTCCTTTAAAATGTTTGAAAAAAAGCATTTGACCCGGATTTTGTTAACATGAGTACATTATGGCATAAAATATCTGTAGTTATTGCTAAACTTGAAAGTAATCCATTATAAAGCATGTGTGCAATGTCCCATTTTATTTTTTTTCAGAAAAAATACAGAACGGAAGTAGTTAAAATGCATGTTTGCTCTTTTTCTTTCATTATGGCTGGCATAAAAATTCCAAATAGAATTTAACTGATGTATTGCTGGTGTTCCTTTTATACCTGATTTGTAAGCTAACTGGGACAAGAAGTATTTATTTCTGCAATTAACACCTCTTGATCATGGAATTTCATTAATACTTTTTGCTTCTCTTACCAATTATTTGCACTCCTCTGCATCTAATTTATATTAATTGAAATAGCATGCTGTTCAATATTTTAGCAGAATCTCCAGTTTTAATAGGTACTAAGGGCTTTAGGAAAAATGGAAAATCACGTACTAAAGAAAATCCATAAAATGAGATTATTTGGAGAAATACATATTATTATAGATAAAGGCCATTTAACCTCATGTCAACTGAACATACTTAATCTTCCAATCCACTCAGCTCAGCCATAAGTTGCCACAGTGTTTAAAATATCCATCTTTCTCAAAGATATTTGATCTATATTTAATGTCATAGTATTTTTCATACATACCATTTTGCCTGATTCACTCTAGTCTGTCTTGAAATGATGCTGTGTGATTCTGTAACACATGCTATAACCCTCAAAAAGCAATTGATGATGTTTGAACAGTGGTACTGGAAGAATGAAGAGAACTCTACTGCTTCTGCTTGTAATATGCCATATTCTGTGCATGAAGGGGATTTTGGTCTCCAGGCCACTAAACTGGCATCTTTCATGAACACAAAATTAACAGCCAAAAAGGTTTGTTCTAGGAAATAAAGAATTCTGTATCCATTTCAAATCTCAAGGAAAATGTAGGCAGTGGGAAGAGAATTACCCAGCTTATAATTTGGAGATAATTCATGTGCTTATTCATGAAATTCAGTATGCCTAGATTTGATAACTTGCTCCATATGACCTCACTTCAGTATTTGCATTTTCACATTATAATTGAATGTGCATTCGCATCATGCTGCAAAACATAATGCATTATCCAGCAACATTATAAGTTATAAGAAATTTTATGTTCTCTAGATTCAGCCTCTGTATGTTCATTTGTAAGAATATCTGCATACATATGTATATATAAATTTATAGGTGAATATGATTTTTTGTGTGTGAATCCAACTGCTTCACTAGCCAATTGTTAGGAAGCAACAGAAAGGAGGTGGACTTTTGAAGTATGTCTGTATGGATTGTCCTGTCAGTTTAAGTTTTTTAAGCACAATTTCTTTGTCCTGTATATGCCCCACAGACATTATATCTCATTCCCTCCAACCAAACAGCAGGGGTGAATTTAGGGAGATAGCACTCTGCATCTTCCTAATGGTTGTGATAGTAGAGCAAAGCAGTAAGAAACATTGCATCGTAGCATTCAAGCAAATGAGGCCCACTGTTGATGTCTAAACTTCCTTTAGTTATCTTACAAAGTTAATAGATGACTGAGGCCGACTTGTTCACACTGAGGTGCATCAGGCCAGTCTACAGCCCTCAGTTCATAGGGTGTTTGCATCACCATTTCAAGGGCTTCTCAAGGGCTTTCAAATCCTTTTCAAGGGCTTTGCATCTTATTTCAGTTTCAGACTGACATTCTTTTATTATTTTTGAGCCCTTGTGGAATCTTCTCTTCAGAGATTCTTGTCTGAAAACAGGTTTCTGCTCTTCTTGAAACTCTCGAAACTCTCGAAACTCTCCTGTGCTACAAGGCAGATTGCACAGTGAGAACATCATGCTTCTTAGAGCTCACAGGGTGACCCAGGCTGTTACAGCTCCTGAGACCTTAGGGAGAAAAGTGCACAGACCCCTGGGAAGACTGGATCACCATCCTTCATGCCAGTCAACAAGGGGTCAAGGGACTTCTGAGTTTGTCAGAAGTATTGACGCTGTCATCATAGGTCTGTAAGATCCATCAGCTGTGGTCACAATTCACATATTTCCGTTTTAGTGATTGTGTACTCAGTGCCATCAGCCCTGGGATGTTTGGTGCTGTGCAATAGGTAGAGAACTCTTCCACCTGTTGAGTTTATATTTCAGGACAGAGTTTTTAAACTCTGGTGCATTTGTAATGTATTCCAAGATGCGTATCACTCCTGATTGGCATCTTTGTTCTTGGATATTTCTTCTTTGCATTCAGGATTTAAAGTCTCTTCTGATGATAGCTTAGATTGCCAGTAATATCAATATAATTGCAACCATCATCTCTGGCCTTTGTAGCTGTCTTTCAAAGTTTTTCTTCTCAAAGTCATGTTAGTCCTAACTAATCACAGGTCCCATTTTCAACTGTCATGGCACTATATTCTCTTGGAGTTCTTGAAGACTTTAATGAAAATATCCAGATTTTGTTCCAGAGAAAACCACTGGGAAAGAAGTCCTACTCACCATAGAGGAGAAGAATTGAAAATATCAAAAGTTCTCCATGCTCTGTTCCAGGACATGACTGAGCTTTAAAGTATGATTCCTCTTAAAGTTCATAATAATTCCAATTGTGGCATCAAAACAAATGTTTTCTTGAATACAAACTCTCTTACTTTTCTAGGAATTTTTTGTCAAAATCAAAGAAAGATTTGTGGGTGTTCTGTCACACAGTACCTCTGAAGAAACTTTGTTCACTTTTTATTACTCAGCTGCATGTAGTTGCATGCCCTCAATTACTCTTTCCTTTAAAGTCCTCATGAGATCATTCAAATGTCCTTTTTTTGCCTGGATCACACTCCCCCCTGTTATCTCTGGCAGCCACATTCAAACTTTGCCAGTAATTCAGTGCTCCCACAGTTTGACAGATTGATTAACAGATTGTTACCAGGCTTACTGTTTAACAGGCCAATTTTTTAAAAAAGTAAAAATTGGGGTGGCAATTACCTTGTGATTTGAGCATGCTTATGTGTTTCAGTTTTGGTTTTGCTTCAGAGGTGTCCATTACAAAAATCTCATTTGCATTCACTCTATAACCTTGCCCTTTAGGCTCAACATCTGCATCTTTAGTTGAAAACCGAAGCAACAAATTCAGAGCATTGTTGAAGCCACGTCTTAAGTCCTGTCCCACCCTTTCTCCACAGCAGTAATTCTTGTTATTTTATTATTTGTATTGAACAAAGGACCTTTTGCTGTTTTCTTCAAAAAGAGTCAGGAAATTCATGAAGTCTGTGTGACTCAATATAACTTCACACGTCTTTATCTCCTAAAGGCAGTCTTGTTCATGCATACATAGTTCCTTTTTTACAAAAGCTTCTCTACAAATCCTAGTTTTCTTCTTGTATCCTTGTGTGCCCAATTAGATCTGGAGCCTTTTTCAAATTACTTTTTGTCTTTTATGGTATACAAGTCCCTGATAAAAGTATCAAAGTAAATTGTTTAGGTCTATGGAAATCCTCAGGTCTGTCAGAAAAATATAAGGCATAACACCTGCTAGAATATTTTAAATTTTCCCCAGCTGCAACAGAATAATAAAAAATCAAAATCCAAGTTAAGGAAAAAAACCACAAACCTGGAGAAAATATTCATGAAATATTTATACAATTTTTTATTTCTTCAACCATTTTTATTTTTTCTAAATGTTCTTACTATCATTATAAATGTAATTTTAAAATTGTTTTCAAACCCCATTTTTCAATTTCTGAATGACTTACACTTCTACTGGGACAGAAATTGCAGGTACTTTTACTGTCTTAATTTCCTAGAGAAGCTATAAAGGAAAATTGTCCTTTTCTACTAAGCTTCAGCCCAGCCAAGTCAACATTTTTTCTGGAAAAAACTTGTATATGATGGAACATTTTCCATCCAGATAATTTCAATTGAATTTTATTCTCCAGAACTGCATTTTAATGCAGTGTCATATTAAGCCACTGCCTTCTGTCACTTGGCTGTCCCTTTCATTTGACAAGATGCAAGTTCATTATATGCTGTAGTATTCTGATTCTGAGAGATTTAATCATACAAGCTAAGCTATAAAAAGTGTAGCAATTTGCCTTCTGGCAGTGTCACCAATCTTTACAACATCCAGTTAAAGTGATATGGATGGGTCAGCATTAGATGAAAGGTATCTCTGTGAATGGGAGAGGTTAATGGAAAAGAGGTCCTTCTCTTGACAGAACATGTACCAGTATGTCAGAAGTTGAAATTATTAATACTAGGGTAAGCTATAACGCCTTTGGGAGAACAAGCAAGGCTAAATTTCTGCCCAGTTGCAGTCATTATGGTTCCCAGCCTAAGAATACTTGCGACAAACTATTTTCCTCAGTCTTGCTTCTTTGATCAGTTCTCACTTGACAGTTACATCCTGCTGATCTAACTTTCCATCACAGTCCTACCTGCATGGTATTCTTCCCACACCTCTCACAGCAGAGGTGTGATGTGTAGAAGTTACCACCCTTCACTTCTGAGATATTTGTGCTCAGCTAGAAAAGGGGAGAAGATCACAGAGTCCAACTCCTGATGCATCCCAGGACACAGGTGTTGCTCCTGGCTGCCAGGGCACTGTTGACTCATTTTCAGCTTTCTTCCAAGCAGGACCCCGATTCCAGCATCTCATTCCTTAGTGTGTCCATACATCCAGTTTTGCCCTGTCCAAGGTGTAGAATTTGGCACTTTTTTCAACTTCATATGATTGCTGCTTCCCAGCCCTCTGATTTGTTCAGGTCTCTCTGTGGGGCCTCTTTGCTTAAGAGGGAGTCAACAGCTCTTTCCAATTTAGTGTCATTGTCAAATGTGTTTGATATCCCTTCCAGTCCTGTGTCCAAGTAATTTATTATATTGAAGAGCATGGGGTGGAGGATGGCGCCTTGTGGAACCCCACTAGTGACAGGTCGCCAGTGTGAAGTCACTCCATTCTCTCTAACCTTTTGCGCCTGACCTGTGAGACAGTTGCTCATGCAATGCATGATGTATTTATCCAGCTGTGGACTGGACATTTTGTGCAGAAGGATCCTGTGAGAGACAGTATCAAAAGCTTTACTGAGATCAAAAAAGATTACAAGTAGGTTCTCTTGGTCAGTTAGGTGGGTAACCTTGTCATAAAATGGAATCAAGCAAGTCTTGACAAGCAAGACTTTCCCTTCATGAAGTCATGCTTGCTGTGATCAATTAATTCAAGTGTTTTTCAATAACTTCTAGGATAATTTTCTCCATAACTTTACCAGGCACTGAAGTGACACTAACAGGTCTATAGTTACCAGGATAATCCCTCTTAGACTTCTTGAAAATTGGGGCACTTTTCAGCTTCCAATTGACTGAGACTTCTCCAGATTGCCAAGACCTCTGAAAGACCATTGAGAGAGGTTTTATGATGGCATCAGCCAGCTCTCTGCGTACCCTGAGATAAATACCATCAGGCCAGATGTAGGATCAGGTTAGTGAAGTGCATAATGCTGAGTTTGATTTGTGACTGTAGAAGGATCAGACACATTCAAAATGATCTTGGTAACTGACACAAATTTAAGTTGATTTCTACTTGTGTGCTTGTATGCTTAGTTTTACCTTTTGCTCTATAGACAAAAAGTGAAACTTCAGTGAAATTTAAAATGTGTCTGTTCTTTGCATGAATCACAGATCAGTAATCAAGTCAATGCAAAAGTTATAATATAGTGTGGAGTCAATATAGGTTCTTCTTTTCCAGACCTTCTTAATCGGAGCAGGAAGTCTCCTGAGAACAGTGGCATTTCAGATAGAGTATCCTTTTTTATACCATTGTTGAACTCCAAATAAAATTCATTTATAGCTCTTGCTTCCTAACAGACAGTAATATGTATCTTGAAACCTGACCAATAAATTGTAATTTGTAGAACTTAACCATTTCTGGTCAGGAAATCTGAAATGTGAACTCACACAGACACTGAATTATCTCTGGCCTCACAAGAAATAGTCCCTCAGGTCATGGTTGAGGCCATTATTAGAGTGTTTTCTAAAGGCTTTTCTGTATCCTTGGGAAACCTAACTCTGGAAAGTGCTGAGCACTTCTTATAGATACTGAGCACCATCAGCTTTCATTTGGATTAAGATAAAACCGAGGCCACTCAATCTGTCTTGAAAATGTTTAGTATTTCGTAAGGTTGAACCTTGACCTATTTTTTTTCACTTTACAGTCCCTAAAGAATCTTAAATTTAATTACAAAAACTCTGCTGAAGCTCAGGCAGAATGGACACTAGTACATACCAATGGTATTTAAAACTGTCTGTCAGTGGAGTATTGAATTGCTCTGTCTGGGTTCTAATAACTTTTTCTAAATTAATACAAAAATAATATTTAAATCCCATGTAATGTAAAAGTAATTAAAATGTACTTTTAATGCAAGACAGTACTTGCAGAAATTGTTGGATATCTCTCCTGTACTTAAGGGTGAGAAAGAGACATTGGGCTTTGGAGCACTTTTAAAAAATCTAGTGAAGGCTTAACATTTCTCCATTCACTCTTTGAAATCAGAGACAACCAAATGATAAGTGGATAGATCTTCTTTGAGCTTTTTTCTTTTCTTTTTCTCTTTTTTTTTTTTTTTTTTTTTTTTAATTTAGTGAAGGCCTCCCAGTGCATATTCCTGCTGGAGGTGATGAATAGCCCCTTTAGGACACTGTAAGCTCCACTCAATGTTTTTAAGGAATATCTTCCATTTACACAGACCACATTTTTCTTGATCAGTCCATAAGGATGAAGGTAGAGAAAAATAAACTCTAGACTGCTTTCTCTCTCTTTTTTTTTTTTTTCCCAACTTCTCGCTACTTGTTTTAAGCTCTGTTTTATGATTGTGGCAAACTGAAGCTGCTGGGATTCAGTCTGGCCTTAATGCTAGAAGGTACTCCCCCAAACCCAAAAGCTATCCAGTTAGAGAATCCATTAACCATTACTTTTCCTTTTTAGATGATGAAGTCACACTCTCTGAGGAAGACTTACTGGGAATTAATGTGAAGAAGAAACTTTTTTCAGCCCATTGCACAAAACAGAAACACTTTTGGTGCACTATCTTTTTAAGCTATACCTTTAACATAGCCTCAAATACTTCTTATATTTCCTTTACAATGCCACTGGCAGCAGATCAGCGCACTCCAACAAAACCCTTAGATCTTTGCAGTACAGGTGCAAGTCAGGTGAGTTGGCCCAGGGTTGCACTTCTACTGCATGGTGTTTTCTAGCTTTTACAAACACTCCTGATGGCTAAAATATGGTGACTGTAGTACTATTGATGGGGGAAATGAAAAGGAGATGAATTACAGCAAATAACACATGCATCCATCACGAACTCCTCTCCTGTAAGGGAGTGGGAGGTGAATCTGATTCACAGACTCCAAGCTAGATGGATTACAAAGTTCTGAAATAAAGAAAAAATATTCCTCTGGGTCAGTGTAGTGGATGTTGGGATATTTTTGGGTTTCTCTTCTTACAGCAAAATTCATGCTTTACTTCTCAAGATTGTTTTACCCTAAAATGATATTAGCTCCCAGTAGTTAGATGCTGATGATGCTTGATGCTGTATTCTTTCTATGGCACATTATAGTTCTGGATGCTCATTATTATTCATCATCTTTCCTAATTGTGTTACATAGGAACTGTTTCATGGCCTGTGACATGTGGAGTAGATGTTCTGTGCACTGTTTGTAATTAAACATCTAATTCATAGTAGCCTACAGTGCAAGGAACGGTTCCCAGATGGTTCCAGATGGTCCTTTCCAGTTCTGTGTTCTCACATTTTTATTACAGTTAAAGGGTAGCAGAAGTAAAAGGTGACTGGCAATCTCCGTAACAGAGATTCTCTGGATTTACAGTGCTCTTTGATCTCCATTTCCTTTGAAAGAAAGAAGGAAAAATATATTACTTGAAATCAAATGCAGAAATGAAGAGTGAAATACAAGGTTAAAAAGTAATAGTATGAGAAATTATTTTGTCATACTTGGTTGGAAGGTTTTCACAACTATATTTTATTCATTTTGAGTTGAATAGCAGTGCTTTGCTCCAGCTACCAATCTAAACACTCACCAATTGTTTTATCCCTCAAACACCATCTAAAAACAATGTCTTGCCTCTTCTCTGCTGTTAGTAGATTTAAAATGCATTATCCCCTGCACAAGAAAGTGTCAATATTTTCCAGAGCTATACAGATGCTTATCTATATCTATACCTATATGTATATCTATATATATCTGTATCTATGTCTTTGTCTGTATCTATATCTTGCTAATAACTTGCATATGAAGCACTCTATATCTTGCAAAACAGACATATGGCACTTTTGCTGCTGTGTAAGGACTCCACACTGATGTTCCCCCATGCTTTACGTAACACACACATGCACCCTGATGCTGAGGAATGAAGCAACTCAGTAGGGGAAGCCTCAGACCAGAGGGGTTCACTGCAGTGCACAAGTGGGAGAACAACAGATCTGCTACAGGAAAGGTCCCAGATCTTCTCTGCAGCAAGAAACTCATGCAGAATTGCCCCAGTAGTCCATTCCACGGATTGTACAGCTTGCCCATGTCAGACAGACACACACAAAAATATACCCTCGTTAGCAAGGCCAAGGCAGTATTGAAGAGCTCATTTTACATAGTGTGTAACACTGAGTTTCATGCTCCTTTGGTCATTAGTTATGGGGATAAGGATCAAGTTTAGCCCATATATGTTTGAAAGTTGCCACTTAGGGAAGTGCATATCTCTATGTTTCTGTGACTGTGTCTGTGACTCTTTGTATTAGAACTGTGGCTGAACAAAACTCTAAATACAGAATTAGGGGGACATGGAGTAGACTTTGGATTCAGACCAGAATCTGGTATTTCAGGCCCATCCTTGTAAGAGGCTGTGGATGAGTGGTCGTGCTTATTGCTGTCCGTACAAGCAACTGCATTTTAAAACTTTGACACAAGAGAATGAGTAGGCAATAGGACCAGTCTTGCACTTTTGCTGGATCAAAATTTCCTTTTGACTGAAAGGCTCTGTTAGTGTCACTCCAGCATATTTTAAAACAAGAATCTCCTGTGGGCCAACACTTGGGAGAAAAACCTCTAGCCAGGGGTTAAAAGTTAGCCAATCTTCTAATTTATTAGTTTGAATTAGACCAGAATCTGAGAACTGAGGAGAGGGTAAAAAATCATGAGGCATTTGTCTCCTGACACTCCAGCAATCTATGGCAAATGAAGGGCTGCAGTGTTTTCAAGATTAACTGATTTTTTCTCAAATAGTAAATGTTCTGGACCAAATCTATGCCCCAGACTTGTTCCTTAAGGCATTTTAGAAAAGATAAATTTGACTTTTTATGTACAAACTCATTTTAATTTTCAGTGTTTCAGCCTGCAAGAGTATTCAGCTGGAGATAAGATACTGGATTTATCTATGCATTTGAAAAAGTAATGGGGAAAGAAGTTTTAATCCAACGTCATTTTTCTGTCATGGATTTCATACACTTGATTTTTTTGTTTTCTCCTCAGTCTGTCAAATTCTCAAAAGTGACCTTGACAAATGATGTATCTCACTTCTTCTGAGCATGAATAATCCAAATTACTTCTGTGCTGATGGTTTGTTTTTATTATGGATTTCCTTGAGACTAAGAAGCTTGAAATAGCAGCTTTTATCTTAAAATGTTTAAACTTAATTAAATCACAGTAAGTCTGTAGTTATCTTATATGTAGATAACTATCTGTTCTTGGCACCTATATGGCCTTCACTGATGTAGTAGTTGTGCATCTTGCAATCCTAGCAGGATTTTAGTCCCACTGCCCCTGCCAGGCAGGGAAGTGTTAGTTTTGCAGATGGAAAACCAAGGTGTGGCACACAGCCTATCCAGGGACTCCTGGGAAGTCCAAGTGCAAGTTTACAGAAGCATCCACTAGGTCAAGCCTATCTTCTTACCATATTATCAGAGCAGTTGCAGGAACAAAGTAAAATCAACCTTCTTTATGCTAACTCACTTTTGAGTTTAATTTGGCCCCTCACAATAGTCACAATAACTTAAAAATAACATGGACAATGTTGTTTTAAAACATATCCACTTATATAATCAAATCAAATTGATAGCTATGGGCAAGTTCTCTTACCAGGCTTCAATAAAAGCAAAATGATTAAGACTCAGGGACTTCAATTAAACCAGTTCTGCATTGGTGGTGGTGGAACTTGAAAGAGTGAGTGCACCAGCAGACTCACTAGTGAGTAGCTGTAATGACAAAATGTGACAATGACCTGCTAGCATTGAAAGAAACTTCCTGACGATTACAAATTAGACATTTTTCTAATTGGCCCATCAGTGAGCGCCATCTCTTCCTACAGGGTGGATATCCAACATCAATTAAGTTGTACAGTGGATCCAGGATGTAACCCATCCCACACACTGTTTACAGAGTTTGTAAAAGAAATGTGAACAGGACAGTGGAGAGAGGGAGGCAGTGATGTGCTAAGGCAATCACCTTACAGAGTCTGCAATGTCTGAAGCTTTCTTAGGCCTTGTATGTTCAGATCAAAATTGACTTACCCATTTGTCACTTTTGCTTCTGCAGCATCAAATAGGAATAGGATATTTTATCTGTACTTATCCAGCAATGACAATCACAGAGCCATTTTATTTGGGAGGGATCTTTGGAGGTCACCGCCCAACTTCCTGTGGAAAGCAAGGCCAGCTTTGGAATTATACCTGGTTAGACTGGAATCCAAAGGATGTCACCATTTCTGTCTGGTATGTGAGACCACATGGATCAGATTGTGGGTTAGGGCATGGGGGCAGAGGACTTCGTGGGGCAGGGTCTTCTGAACATGAATTCCTGATGCTGGCATTAGAGGGATCCTTCTGGCATCCTGAGCATCCTGGGAGGCCAAAGCTTGACACGACAGTGGGTAGGATGTGGGTTCTGCATTCCAGAAGCCCCGTGGCGGCCTCATCACCACTCAGTACACATGCCAGGTCTACTGGAGAGGTGGGATGTGAGAGGGTAGCAAGAGCATGGAAGCCAGCATGCTGTTACTCTCTCGCAGGAGCAGCTCTGGCTTCCCAGTGTGTCCATCCCTGTAGGTACTGCACGCTGGAAAAAGAGCAGCAGTGGACTCAGTAAGGCGTTTCACAGCCCCCAGGGATGTCACACAGTAAAGAATAGCCTTGGTGCTCCCCTGCCTTGGGAAGAATTTGGCAGGCACAGTGAAAAAGAAGAGCAAAGGGAGAGGCTTCTGCAGGCGGACAGCGGTGGCTGCAGGGCAGCAGGGCTGTGGGCTGTGACCCCCGCTGGCCCTGCGCTCCCGCCTGCCGCCGGCGGTGCGAGCAGCTCGGCCGCGCACGGGAGCGGCCCCGCAGCGCTAATTAGCCGCGAGCGCTCATTAGAGCGACTCCCGCGCTTGGTTGGTGTCCGAGCGCCCTCTCCTGGTGCGGGCCGGCCGTGCGGGGCAACCTCCCGGGCGGGCGGGGAAAGGGGTAGGGAAGGTACCCTTGTCCTGCCCTTGGTGCGTGTAGTTGGAATCTTGTACTGCCGGTAGCATGTTGATGAGCCCTCAAAACTTGGCCTGATCAAGTTTCCCAAACTCTCTCCCTCCCCACTTCCCCACCCACTAAAATTCTTCCCGTTTTATGTTACTTGGTGTCCAGAAGAAAGATTGGATTATCGAGCATCTTTTAGATTGATGGCTTCTCTGATGCTCTGTGGAGACAGGCATTGGCACAGGTTTGCCTCTTTGTTCTTGTTCTGTCTCTGTGAAGGAAGAATCATTTTGAGCTATCATCTTTTCCAAACACCTGGTTCTAACAGTCTGTGTTGCTGCAGAGAGGCCCCAGATCAGTTAATCTGAAGAATTTAATGTGAGTTGTGTATTGGTGTATATGGAAGATTGTTCAAGAGCAGCTTTTTAATTGATGGTGTGTTTCTCACTGTTTGGACGCCATGACCATCATTAAAGGACACATAACTTACAACAGCACGTTAGCTAGAGTAATGATGATCTTGCAGTGAAAGTAATTATCTTGCAGAACAGTCTGGGTTTAAGTATAATTTTAATTCATTTAAATAACTTCTGCTACATTCAATGAGCTGTAATCCAGTGGAGACTTTTTTTCTCTGTTCAAACTGTTCCACAAGGAATTTTTCAGCCTCTTGTAAGGAGTGAATTCCAGTGAAATAAGAACTACATGAACTACAACCACAGTCATTTGACATAGGGACCAGGAAAGACTGAGAGCATGCGCAAAAAGGAACAACTTCTGTGTAGCTGTGAAAGAGTACCTGGATTGCCAGAAAAGCTGATTGCTCTTTTCTTGGACACAGATTGCTGTCATGTGTGCAGGAGGTTCAAGAAAGCTGGTTTGAATGTGCAAGGAACGTTCTTCAGAATCAGAGGAGGCTTTACCCCTCCTGTTCAGCTCTCAGACTGAATGTTTAACATACTGTCTGCTGCTATCTGTAGTCTGCCCTCAACTTCGCTTCTCTCACCCAAAGATCCAGGGAGAAGTCAGTAATTGTGTAAGGCTGGAGATGCCATGTGGTATGCAAGGGAGTGGGAAAAAAGCAAACCTTTGGCTTACAGGCCACAGAGTTGACATAGACTGAGGTTGTGGGCCAGCCACAATTGTCTTGGGACTGCTGTTCTCTTCTGCTGGCACGTCATCTGCCTGCAACAATGTGCTGACTGAGTCTGCTTGTCTGTTGTAGAGCTTATACTACCACTCCTTTGCCCTGTAGAGCATTTCTGTATTTCAGTTGCAGATCTTAGCAACTAGTTTCTTGTCCTGTCTCTCTTCACAAAAGACAGGATCAGAAGCAGGGCATTTTCTTGGTACCCCACAGACACACAGCACATGCACACAGCACAGATACCACCCTAGGGTGTGGGAATAGGCTCCTCAGATTTGTTTGTGCTTGTACCAACCTGTGAATCTCTCTTTTGTTTTCATGAAGTTCATGTCAACACTTAGAGCTGTAGATACGATATAATAGTGCAGAAGAGTGTCACAGAGACACCCTACCCCCTCAAGAACCAGACTCGACAACACGTGCTGCGGTGCTGTGGGCAGTACCCCACGTACCCTAATAGCCCACGGAAGGTAGGACTAGTATGTGTTCCTAGAAAAGACTTTAAGGAGAAGCTAAAGATGAACATATTTTGTTCAGCAAGCTCTCAGCAAACAGAGGTTTCAGAAAAAGCATCCTTAGAGAAGTATTCCAAAGTGCTTGTGGAACTCTCAAGTGCAGCCAGCAACCAAGATGCCTATGGCTAAACTGTGTATCAAAAGAAAAGTAAAAATAATAGCTTAGAAGAGTTAAAGCTTTGGCTTGTCTTTCTGTGCTTCCTCGGGAAAGGATATAAACTAGCAGCAAAATGTTCTTGACATCAGCAAAAATTCTGGTGCTGTCAAAAAGATCTGAGATGTGTTAAACTTCTGCAGATGCGAATTGAAGTCGTATCAGATGTGATCACTGAAGGAACTGTGTGCCCTGAAATTTCACAAGAAGTCATGCCCAGCAGCTCTTTGAATGTCCATTGGGACGCAAGGTTCTACTTATGGTCTAAAATATGGTGGGGGGGGTCTTAAGCATTCTTCTTTCAGAAGTCATTTTCTTGCCATTGTAGGGAATATGGACAGTTATATTGACAGCATGGGAAGAAGAAGGATAACAGTGGCCCCTCGAAGGACCTGTGGGAATAGCTGGTGCCGCTGTATAACAAAACAGTACCCAAATACTGGAAATTAGCTGAGAGCTACGGTTCCCAGCTGACAGCCCAGAAGGAACAGACAGGACTAGAGGCACCTCTTTTGGAGGGATAGACTTTCAGAAGGGTCGAGGGACTAAGGGACTGTTGCTAAGTGAAAGAGTTTTTATTCCCCCCTAGATTAATTTTAAAGGGCATTTCTGTCCAGCTTTCTCAAAAAAATGTTTATCACACAGCTATGGCTTTTGTTGTCCTTGGCTAACAGAAAGCAAAACCAACCTCAACTGTGTATTCAAAAAGAAATTGTGCTTAATGTACATTTTCTCTCATTATCCCTCTGCTGTTTCTCTAACCTGCTTTGGAAGAGGATTATCTGGAGGTGGCTTTAGATAATATTGTTGGCTTTTAAATACTTGACCTCCCTACTAGGTGTGGCCAGAGAATTGAAGTGATGCTTTCCATGGAGATTTCTGTGCTGTGTGAACAGGAGTCACTAAACTTAATTTACTCAGAGCAAGTTACAGAAAGTAGATGGCAACAACTTCAAGTCATTAGTGTAATGTTTGACACATGACTTTTTTTCTGTTTCGCTGTCACAGATGTTGCTTGTTGCAACACTTGAGACTGAATTTTCATCAAAAGAATGCTTGTAAGAGGAACAGATTTTACCTGGAAAATCCCAAAAAATAAGTATATTACAACTGATAATCCCATTCCTCCTTGCATTTTTCCACTTCCACACAGAATTTATTCCAGAGCATTCCGTCAGAGAATTTCAATCAAAGCTTTTTGGAAATAAATGAAAATGCTGGGTCACATCTCAGCATTGCTGTCCAAGTGGTAAAGACATGAAAGGAACTTACTTGTATGAGCTGTTTCCTCCATTGCTAGTAAAACTTAGTCTCCTGATAGTTGCCACCACCTCTTGAGACTCAGTTTGGGGGGGGAACAGGTTTCAGCAGGAGAATGCAAATGTGTCCATTGTGCTCTTCTCACACCCTCTTAGTTGTTGGAGCTGCTATTACTTGTTTTATAATAGAAAGTCTAGTTTTCAGCAAACTCAGTGTTGTATTATTCTTTTGGTTAAATAGGAATGAACTCCTTCCTATGTGCTGAATTGTATATTACTGTCCTCATCATATATGATCCCCTCAAACTGCAGTGAGACAGTTTCACCTCTTGCTTTGCACTGCTCTCTAGCTGGGATGCCACAGTGCCCCACACTGGCCCCTGGGACAGCCATGCCCACTGTCTGTAGCTGAAAGCCTAACACCCCCATCATGAAGTTTCTTTCTGACTTGAGACATATTTGCTCTGTTCTCATGTGGATAGTCTGGCTTGGCATTGTGGCTTTGACCACCAAGCTGGGAGATAGTTTTCTAGTTGTCATTCCTCACAGATTTTTTTTTTCCTTTGCTGTTTAACACTACTGTAAATACATCATTGTACTTACATATTTATGACCTTCTAAGCAGCAATGCCCATATTCATGCACTCAGTGTTATCAACACTGAAGAAACCAGTCCTGTTCAGTGGTACACTCCAAAGATCCAGCTGGACCCAGTCACACATCTCTTCTGTTGTGTTTAAGGGAGTGAGTTTGCTGCAGCCTTTCTCAGCCATCTCATTGCCCCATGAATGTTTTGAGCAACTGATACACCTCGCTGGGTGTTCACTTAGTAACTTGAACTGCTGATATTCTTCGCCTCGCACATCATGATTCGCTATACATAAGCATTGACACTGTATAATTGTTTATTAGTTTTGGCTTGTCTTTGAATTTTAGAGTAGGAATCATATTCTAAGAAATAGGTTTTTAGGTCAAATTCTCTCTTGCTTTTCCCATAGTCTGTCATTTAATGAACTTGAATCAGGTTTTTTTCATTTGTGTTCTTTGGAACTATCATGTCATTTATCTAAGCATATATCCCAGGCCATAACAAAACTTGTCTTGCCCTTTGCTAACTTTTTTTCAATACTTACAATATACTGTGTTTTTCTTAAACTGCTGAAATCATCATATTTCTCCCTCTGACACTACATGGTTTTGTTCATTCTTTTCTTTCTCAAATGTCAAGATTGTGGCAAATGCCCTTTGCTTACTCTTATAAAACAGTGGATTTTAATTAGTGCAAAGCTAAAGGGGAGAAATACATCTCTGTGATGATTTTCTTGCTGTGTGGAATGAAAAAGAAAGGTCTTTTATTTTTAGCTGGTGTAGATCTGTTTATTGACTTGCTAAGCACAGGACTTCTAAAGTTGAATTGTTTTCCGTATCTGTGTTGTATTTGCAGCTCAGGAAAAAAAAATTGAAAAAATACATTTTTCAGTAAGACAGTCATTAATTTATATCAGTAAAGTATTGTGCTGCATCAATAAAGCTTGAAACCAGCGTAAATTCTGTATATCAATACAGGCATAATATTTGCATTCCAATAAGGATCAAAAAGTGGCTGCAGTGTTCTTGAGAGATGTTGAAATAAGTAAATCATTGCCTTTTCTGCAATAAGTAACTGTTGTTTTGATTGATGCATAAATGACAACGTAGATTGATCAAAGAAAAATACATTGAAATAAATTAACAGAATTCTTGGTGGCTGAATTTTTGGCTTACAAGGGTCCCTAATGCAACAGAATTACTTTTTACAGGAATGTCTTTAGTGAGTTGCAGAACATCCTTCTGTAGCTTCCCATGGTTGAAGTCACCCACAAAGATTAGTGAGAATTGCAATCATTCTCAAAGTGGTGTATTTGCTTCAGCTTTTCTCCTCATCCTAGCAGAGAGTGCCAGCCATTGACTTGAGAGCATTTCAAGCATGGATTGCATGAGTGCCTCACTGACATGCTCCCAGGATGAGCACAGACCAGGGAGTGGCAGACTGGACAATTGTCACTGCAGGAGGAGATACTCCAGCAGTGATGGTTGAGGCTGGAGTCAGCCTGATCCCATAGGAATGAGCTATGGGCATCATAAGAAGCATGTTGAAGCAAGAAGATGCCTGAACTAGTAAAAAAAACTTGATGTTGTACATCAACTCTTTCTGCTTGGTTTTGACTCCTGGGTAGTTATGCTGGTGTGTATTCAACCAGCACATGTTTCTCTATAATACAGAAAAACTGTCTGTGTCTTTCAATATGATCAAACTAAAAACTTTTTTTCAGGCTAGATCATGAGCCATTATAAATCCATTCCTTTCTTCCTCAGGGATCTCTGATACTGATTTTGAGGGGCTTAGGTGAGAATTAATACTGGCTTAACTCAGTAGACTTTATTTTAAATACCTTATCATTTCTGTGAGTATAGGTAATTCTTGATTGAAGGAAGTGCATCAATAAGTTTTTAAAAGGTGTCTGAAGCTGGTCAGCCAGAATATATGAATGATCTGGTTGACATGGGGCAGATGGCAAGCCTGGCTTTGCTCTTCTTCAGTAATATGCACCAGTATTGCTCCGCTATGGCCCAGACTGTAGGAATAAGTTTATGAATCTGCAAATATTTTTGGTGTTGGGCCTCATCCATATTATAAAGCTGAATTTTTAGAGAAGTGCTTCGCCAATGGAATTTCTTCTGGCAGATGGGTTATTTGAATTATTGATTTACATCTCTTTGTGAGACATTTTTTTCCATATCACATAGATCTGAGGGTTGTGCTGGTTAGCCTCACTGTACATGATCCGCAGCAAGAATCTTTTTAACTAATTTCAAAGCTGAGCGGTATTTATCCTAACATCAGAGATACAGCTGTCTTTCTGACCTAGAGGATCATTGTTTCATTAGGCCTGATTAACAACAGCATTATTCCAGTTTTGCTGTGTGGGTTTATATCAGTGTACAACTTCAGTAATGTAATAAATTAAAATCAGTGTGCCAAATCCTGATTCAGCTGAAGTCGATAGCAGCAGTACTGCTGACCTCACGTAGCAGAATGACCTGTTTGAAATCTGTTGTAGTGTCCTTGTATCTCAACTTCCTCGTGGCTTTTTATGACTGAAAGTAAAGAGACAAAATTTTTGTTTATTTGTTTTAGCTTTTTCTATGCTCTCTGCAGCATGCTTTTGTGCTGCTTTTGCAAAACACAGTATATATCTGTTACAGTGTCCAGTTCAAAGGGTGCAGCTCTGCTGCCATTGTCTACTTAGTTATTGTTTGCCCTGCATTCACTAGGCCTACAAAAAGATCTGATTTACTGCCTTACTGTTGCCCAACCAAGTGAAATTCTTGTGGCTTTATCTGCTTCATGTATTCTTAAGAATGGTTTTAATTTGATTTTTAAAGCATAATTGATCAAATAAAGGGAAGTTACTGCCCATATGCTTAACTTGTATTTAATAAATAGAAGCTTTTGCTGCTCTGCAAACCAATTTTTTTTTTGAGCTTCCTATTGGCATTTTTATACTTTAAAACCTTTTTTTGATAATTAACATGCACTGTCCCTTTGATAGTGGGGATTTGACACCCTTTACCTCAGTGCAACTATGACACTTTTACCAGCTGAGGGTTTGGCCTTGATCTCTGCTGCCTGAACTCACACAGACTCCCTTCCAGCATCTCTGGTCAAGGTTAAATCAGCTTTTCACAGCAGTGAATCAACATCATTGATTCATTCTATATTCTACATATGAGCCTTGATATTATTCCTGTCTGTTTCAAGATGTCTGTGTCAAGTCCCAAGCAGCTATCTAAACATTGAATATCTCCTTGTAATTGAGTTACAGGGTTCCTTAAAATCATTTTTGAATTCCAAATTTAAAGGCAGTTACATGAATCAGCCATGCCACAGTGCACATGGTGACAAAATAAAGAAAAGGCATCAGATATGTTACATAGTTCTTAAGAATACTTTGCTGCTTACATGGTCTTTATTCTTTTCTTGTGTGAAAGTGCTGTGTATGTACCAGGAGAAGTGCCACTACATGAAGAAATGTCATTATGTACATGGGAGGAGCATTCTATATGAGGAAAGGTATATAAACTGTCACATAAAATCCTGTTTTCCTGCTCTAGTTTCTTCCAACCATAGTGAACTTTGACTAGATTGATAGCCCCAGTCTTGCTGGAGTAAAATATCTGCCCTGTCAAAAAAGTCAGGAGTTCTGTATGAAAGTACATGATATTTATTTAAAGGATAAGCACTCAGCTTAAATGTATTCTGTCTAGCTTCTGGAAATCTGCAGCTTATGCTGGACATGCCTATAAACTTACTTCTTGTAACTACTTGTCACTGGTTTAATTGCATACAAATTCCATTCTAGTATGATGGTACCTATATTTGCAGTGCTTACACCATATATCATCTTCAGAGGCATCTACTGAATATGGGAAACTCAGGTAAGTCCAGCTGTCATTATTGCTTTTAACCCAGTGAGGTTTTGGTAATTACTCCCACTGTCTCTTACATTGTAACAGTGCAGTGCCATGTACTATCTTGACTTTATTAAAACTAATACAGAGTCCATAATCTAGTAAAAGAAAGTTTGGATCTGATATATAAAATAACAAGAGATGAGTAGAGAAAGAATGCTAAAAATTTTAGAGTTTTTTATGTTCTTTGGCAATGGTGGTTGTAGATCAGTTCTCCTCAGACTAACCCCACATGAAAATGAGATTTGCCTTTTGCATACCCTAGCTTGACTTGAAATGGATGTCCATAAGACTCCCATTGGTAGATCGATGATAGGGAAATATTTGGATATACTGCTAAACCAGTTTTGCAGCCACAGCCTGGGCCAAGATCTGGACCTACTTTTCAGTTTCCTGTATGAGAAACTCTATAGTATGTGAAAAATAGAGCAGACACCTGCTTCTGTGCAAGCTACGTGAAAGTTCTGCTGGGTTTATGAGAAAAACAAAGTGTTCAGTACTTCATCCTGGACCAGTTTAAAGGCTGTTCTTTCCTGTCCTGTTGCACAGTAGGAATGATAATCCAGCCACATTGTTTTTGAATGCTATTTCGTTTTCCACCTGCCTTAAATCTACTTTGCTGCACACCAGCATCTCAGCAAATGCCAATTCCCAAGAGCCATGTCTGCCAGTTTCCTGCCATAACCACCAAACCACACACGAAGGATTCTTCCCAGTACATGATGTATTCATTTGGCCTTCAAAACACAGCCCTGTTGCACTGGATCATTTTTACACAAAGTCTCTCAAGTCACTTAGAGACAAAGACAAACCTGTAATGAAGAAAACTATACAGAGTCCTTCTGTTTAAATCTTATGGGCAGATCAGGATTGTGTTATTCCTATGCAGAGCAACAAGGGAAAGACATTTTCTTTGCTGGTGCAAATGGAGAGTTCATCACACTGGGAGGACAGGGGGGAAAAACCTCAGATAAGACTCTTTTTAAACTTCTTTATCTTACAGTTCAGGTTTTCTTCTTCCTTTGGAAACCTGTTATTTTTACATTACCAAATTTCTCAGACTAACGACAGTGGTTCCAAAATGTTGTATTTATACCTCTGCATAGGCACACTGTGCTTGAAGGGGGGAAGCTATGGTATGTGGCCTGCAGCTCTCCCTGGTTGCAGGTTTCAGATAGGAGGGTGGGTAGTTCTATGAGGTTGAGGCACCACAGCTGATCCAAAAAGAACCAGGTCAACAGCAGGAAAGATTTTGCATGCCCAGCGTGGATTTGGGCAATTGCTGTACCAGCAATGTATATGGAGTACCTCATAGTTGAAATATTTTGCTCTAACAGTATTTTTTTTCTCCTTGCCTCAATAACAATTTTTTCCCTGCAGCTGTTTGCACTGCAGAATGCAGTGTTAATTCAACTTAATCTGAAACAATCAGTAAAAAATCTGAATAATGGAAATTATTGGGGCTTCTGGAGGGAAAAATAGTTTTAAGCTAATTTCACATGTTAATGTATTTGCTTTTTTATGTTTTATTTCCGTATCAAACCTCTCATCTTTCCATTTTACTCTGCAACAGAATATGGGGCAAATTTGTTCTGTGATCTGAATACTCTCAGTTCATGAGTTCCTGAACTTTAGTTGCTAGGAGTATCAAAGTCTAAGCCAAGCTGAAAGGCAGCCTGTTTCTGCAGTGGTCAGAGAAAAACCCTTGATCTCAAACTGAAAATGTTTGAAATCCAAGAACCAAACCCTGGCCCAAGCTTCACAGCTTTAGTCCATCTCTCATAGTGACACTAACATTCTGCTTTTACCCAGAGGGTGATACCAAGAAACCGCTTGTAATGTCATTAATCCCAAGATGTGTTTGTAATTGTAAAAAAAGCTCAGTGTTGCTGGAGGTAAATAGAAGATATCCCAAGGAATATTCTGGAAGACTTTGTGTTTTTGCTTGACTGGTCTCTAAGGCTCAGCTTCTCACCTCAGCTCCAGACAGATGCTGCACATCTGGTTCCTAGCAGAGAAGGGACACGCTGCACTAGCTTGCTGCTGAGTGGAGAAAGTGGTTAACTTGGACTGTGTCTGCACTGCCATGTCTGTTCTGTTAGCTCGCTGTTGAACTGGACAGCTATCATGGAAAGACCACTGATTTTCTTCCCATGTTCTTTAACTGTAGTCACATGTGGCCAAGCTAAACCCCTGCAGTGCAACTGTTTTTTCCTATTTACACATGTTACTAAGAAACATCAGCTAAGGATATGTTATTACAAGTTTGTGAATGACCCCATTCTTGGCGCAGGGCCAAGGCAAACATTTTAGTTCATTTAAAAAAGCAAAATGTGATAGAGTCAGTAGTTATGATTGACAAGCAGAGGTGGAGTGCTACTATGAAACAGGGAGACGGGAAATTCCAATAATCCAAATTAATAAGCACAGTCATTAATTCCATCAGTGGGATTGTAAAACAGAAATTTGTTCATTCTTTGTTAAGAGAAGTTTGGCCAGGAAACGACACAGGAGACAAACTGTAAGAAAATGACTGATTCATTGATCAAGGCACCTTGACATGGTAAAGATGTTAACGTTGAGATTTTTTTATTTCTTAGATTCATTAAGCTTCAAGTCTATAATTTAAAAAAAAAATTAAGAAAATGAAAACTAAAAACCAGAAATATAATTTAAATAGAAATGAAACAAACAAAGAGGGGGCAAAAATGATGGGATGGTCTTATGAAATAGACAAAGAAGAATCTAAAAGCCAATTGTCTCTAAGCGCAACACGGAATGCTTTCTCTTTGTCACAGCAGTACTGTTGTAACCAATTTCATACTCCTCTTCTCCTGTTTACGTACACCAGAAGGAGCATGTTGCTTTGACAGTCTTCTTAGAACATATGAACCGCTAGTAACATTCTAGCGACAAAATTACCCTGTTTCTGTGGTTATTTTGTGAAGACAATCAGTAATTCAGAAAATACTGTTTTCTCTCTTTGTACTGTTATTTATTGTGGACTCTAAATGCTGGCATGGGACACACTGACTGCACTGGAGTAGAACTTGGAGGGGATGTTACTGGCGCACCCGCTTGCACTATTCTGCTTGAGTTTGTCAGTGTTTCAGTTGCAAACTGCTTCTTGCACAGATTTATAACTGGGTCATAAAAGTTCCCTCCCAGCTAAAATTTGCACTTCTTTTAAGTTTTATGACACAAGCACAAAATAGAAGTTGGATTTTTTTAATGGGGCCTATTTCATCTTAAGGCATAAACACTTACACACTTAAATGCCATTCTTGTTTGGGAGAGTTACACATGCAACTCCATTTGCAGGCATCAGCACTGGGTTCTAGAGGCAAATAATCACCTGGTTGTCTCTAACCTCAGTGAATCCCACAGAAAAAAAAAGCTAATTAACACCAGCCAATCTGGCTCGTAGTCAGTGTTCTTCACTTGTTGGCTGTAACCAGATTGTTTTTGTCAGCCCTTTGATTGATATAATTTTAGTATATTTTCTGAACTATTGGTGGAGGAGAAGGAGACTCCACTTCAAATAAATGTACCTTATGAAGTTGTAGTCAGAACAAAACAGATATCAGAACAGATATTAGAGAATAAAATGCACCTTTTTCCTTCTATCAGAATTAATACCCTGAATCCAAGCTAATTGAAGCTAATGATGTCCATTGGCCTTATTGTCTCTTGCCAAAAACTATAGAAAGCAGCAGCTGGACAAGTGTCCACAATACCCACAGCCCCCTTTCACAGGAGAATCTCCACTGTTGTGCCAGGTACCAGCTTTATTACAAACTCTGAAAAAATGACCAATTATTTGTTTAGGAGTTCTATTTCATGTCAGATATAAGAATTGAGGCACTGTTTTCCTGTCTGTTACTATTTGTGCACAAGAACTGTATTTCAGTTTCTGAGCAGTGTTCACCAACTTTGCATGGAGCTGGCTGCAAGAGAAGCATAAGGGCTGTTGTACCAAAGGCTCACTTCCTTCCTGAAACTTTAAAAGACCTATCAGAGTTTTATGTATCTTTCTCAAGAGTATTGACGGTTCTTTCACAGTTCTTCCTGGATTCTTGGAAGATCTTCCCATTCATCCAAAAGACAGATCTTCAGGTAGTTGTGATGAAAGCTGCGGGCTAGACAAATAAAGGACAGTGCAGTTGAAATGGTGCCAAATTCATCCTAAGTGCAGGCTTTTTGCAAAAACACCACAAAAATACTTAGACTGTCATTTCACATTAAACTTTTTCTAATGCTGTTGCTATTTTACCAATGTGATTTTCAGGGATTTCGTTCTCTTTTGTAGACATAGCCATACTGTATTTCCTTGTCCAATAACTAGGACCATGTGAAATACTCTCTGTCAAATCCCAAACCACCAAGCACTGTCTTGGTTTCAGCTTTCATTATGAACTCAAAATTCAGACCGGGATTGTCTATTGAGAAAATGGTTTGCTAAGGTTCACAAACCTTGCAAACAGACTTTAGGCCTATTTTGATTAACTCTACTTCTAACAGTTGGAGGCATGTTTGAAAACCAGGCTGGAGATGGCTCCTCGTGATGCATTTCCCAGGTCTTTGGCTAAGCCAACCAGACGAACCAAGCCCCCACATAGCCACTGCTTCTGAATAAAATTTGAAGTGCAGTCTGGCGCTCTTTATCTCTCAGGTGGTTAACCTGTGTTGGAACACAGCACTGAAAGGGCCATTTCACATTATTATGAAAACTGCTTCATTCTCAGGGCAGGCTTGGAACTAGCTAATCAGAGTTGCATGTATATAGTGTTCAGGATTCTTGGTCTTCATCCAAAGGTATGCAGAACTCAAGGTTTTAAGTTACTCAGTTAGTTATACATTCAGAACAGAATTACAATTTTAACTCCTAAATAAGGTAATTAGAAAAGAAAGCCCCCCTTCACCCTCAGTTTTAACTCCCTGAAACAACTCCCACCACTACAACATTCAGTGTACAGGGGTGTATAATCATGACTGAGACATTTAGCTTTTGGGTTTCTGTCTTTCCTGGTGTTATATTCCTGAAAAACTGTTTTATCATCAGATGAAAGCATTGGAATTGAAATATTGCCGTGTGGCTTACATTAGTGATAGTAATAGTCTGCTCCAAAATTACCCGCCCAACATGCCTTTGAATTTGTTTGATTGAATTGACTTGCCAAGGTCTCAGACATGGCTAATCTTTGATCTCTGGCAGATTGTCTTCATTAGGACATTGCAGGGCTCTGCAGAAGCAGCATTCTGCTGGAGTAGTGTCCTTTCACAGTGTGCAGACCCTACAGAGAGTAGGTTTGTTATCTCACACTTAAACCAGTATTGTTTTTTTATGGTTTGTGTTTTTTGTTTCTTCTCTATGCATGATAGCTTCAAAGCTGGGCATTGTCATACCAACTCATACTAAAAGAGATGCCAAAATAGGCAGATTGTACATAAAGGGAAACCCTGTGTCTGGGAGAGGCACTAAATCAAGTATAGGTTGTGTTGCTGTTGAACCTAATTCTGGATAGCAACTATGAATGAGACTGACTAATGTGGAGTTATCAAATAAAACAGCCGTCTGTCAGATCAGGTGTATCCCTGGAGCAGCAGTCTCTTTGAAGAGTGATGTGGGTTTGTAAACTGTCCATTTAAGTATTTTTCTCCCTTTCTCTTGCAATATCTTAGTTTCTCTCTATATTTAGATGTACAACTTTCCATGCTTGATGTTCTGTTTATTTCACTGTATTCACATAAGAGAAGTGAAAAAAAAAAATTCCTGTTCGGCTTAGAGGCTGAGCTATTTCCATCTCAATGAACGGGGGAGAAAGAAAGGGGAGATACATTTAAAAAGGAAGGAGAGAATTTCACACACATTTGTCTGACACTAAGCTTCACAACATTATCTGAAGATTAGGACATATACCGAGCATAAAATAAAAACCTCTAAAATTGATTAAAATGAATGTTTTGATCTTGGACATGTAAATTGATCTGTCATAATCGCTGCCACAAGGTCTTCAGGTAGAAGAATGATGAGGAGACTACAAGAACCAACAGGAGAAAGAATGGCAGTAATAGTGGATGAGAAAAGAATGAAACTAGTGCTGGCTGGAAAATGAAAACAGAATTAGAATATACCTGGACAGGAGAAGGAAGAGAGGAAGGGAGCAGAGTGCTAAAGAGGAGTCTAGATCATGAAGCAGAGAAAACCAGAGCTAGCTGGCTGGATGGCTAAAGGTTTCAGGGCAGACAGTTAATAACAAGGTAAGTACAAAGACTGTGTACATCCCATGTGCTGGAACACGGGAAAGGGAGACATGGCAACAAAGAAGGGTGGGTGGTATGAGGCAGCTGCCATAGAGCAGCAAAAATGAATAGATGAATTTGAATTGTAAACCTAGAATTTAAAATGGAAGTTGAGGGTTTCTAGACAGTAAGACTAGGACTGGGAGAAGAAAAGGGACTATGCACCTAGAGAGCTCAGACTTGTTAGGCAAGGAAAGAGATGTGCTGAGAGCAGCGACTGGAAAGGTTGCATGAGAAAGATGAAATTTGGATCCTGAGGCAGAGATTTGGATCCCTGAGGGAAGAGATTAATGAAGGCAAAGCTGTGTCAGAGAAGGTGAGACAGGAGGGGTAATGCTGACATGGCATAGATAAATAGCTGAGGAACATGGAACAGTACATGTGATATTTAGGTTCGCTCCCAGCTTCTCTGCTGTCAGCAAAAGTCTGTTTAAATGCTAGTAGAGTGTGTGTCATCCCACTTCAGTGTTGCCAATAAAGAGGTCAACAACCTATTGCTATAAACTACTCCATTAAATTGAATTGCCTAGACCTGTGTGGAAAATTCATACAGTTGACAATGCAGTGCTTACAAGTGGTTTCATGATGGAACTTCTGTTTTTTCAATTTGCTTTCAAAAAACATAAAAATAATCAAAGAAAAATTGATAGCTCTATTAAAGTTTAATTTAAGCATCTGGAATTTTTTTAATTTTCAAAGCACTCTGAACTTTGCAATCATGATTTTGTTTTCCTGCCCATTCCCATAAATTTGCTCTCTGATACCATCTTTAATTGCAAGCATGCTGGGGATTGTTTTGCTTGTCATGTTGGGTATTTTTTCTCCACAGGCCATTTACACACTGACCAGTTTTGGGTGTGAATCAGGAATGAGAATGAGTACTGGGGCAAGATAATGTCTTTAGTCATTTCTTCACAAAAACCTGTGAGATGTACAGTGATGTAAGGTGGCTGTAGGAAGGAAAAGAACAAGTCATATGGCTGCACTAATTGAATACTGGCTCACAAAGTTGGATTCTCTCCCTTTCCCGTTACCATTCGATCCCTGTGCTTTGCCAGGCATCACACTTTTCCACAGGTGGTCACTAATTGTGTTTTCCTCATTTCTGGGGTCCTGACAGGAGACTCTAGGGTCTGGTTTGCAAAAGTGCTGAGCATTCACAGCTGCAACTGAAGTTAGTGGTACTTGTATTTTTAACACATAAAGGATTATGTAACATTATATACTCGGAAATATCCATATGACAAATTTTAAGTGAACTGGATAGTGAAGTCAACTGGCATGAAAAATACAGGGATTTAAATGTGGGGGAAGTTTGGAATTTCTCAAGTCAAAAGTAAAAACTTTCTGTAATTTGGATCCCAACAAAGTGGGTGGAAAAGTCTTACCTAGAGGGCCCCAGCTCCAACTGAATGAATAACCATTTCTAAAGGGATATTAAGACTAAGCAGGGAGCTTACAAGGGATGGAAAAAACAACCGACCAGCAAAGAAAGCCATGTCTTCGATGTCAGAAAGTATTCAGAGAAAGTGAGAACTGCCAGGAATCAGAGAGAGTTGAACCTTGAAAAGAAAATTAAAGCAAGCAGCAAGAAGTTCTTTGGCTATAGAAATAAAAAAAAAGAACAAGAGATGAAGTTGGAATGCTCTATAAACTAAGGATATGGCAGGGATTTGATTCTCACAGTATAACCAAAAAAAAGTGACTTAATACCTCCATTTTCAAATATGGGTGATGGTGTGCAGGTTGACAGGCAGGGAGGAGGACCTGGAGAAACCAAAGTAACAAGAAGCAAAATTCAAAATCCTCACTACAATCAAGTGAGGAAAGTGGATGATCTCTCTTTCTGAATGCTGGAACATGAAATTACAGGTCATATGCAAAGTAATTTAATAACCTATAAAAAGACAAGGTAACCAACAGGAGTAAATTATACACTACTATAAAATTACATTTAATATTTCTTGTAAAAAAAATAGTGCTACTGAAAAAAGGAAATCTGATTTGGAGAATTTACATGCCTTCTAGGCTAACCTCTTCAATATGCAGCATTTTAGCCTATATTTTAATGACATGGATAATTAGAAATCTTGGGGGAAAGAAGGAAATTGCATCCAGGGTGTATCATGCCAGGATAACTTTATATCTGTGTTTGATATTTTGTGTATTTCACTGAAATTTTCTCCTACATTATGTATGGATTAAGAAGAAACAGACAAGGTTTAAGAAGGCGGTAAAGTAGTATACAGGAATGGCTCGTACTCTTAGGTGAAGGACTGCTGGCAAGAGAACACATAAATATTTGCAAAGATGATTTTGGTCCTTAGTTATTTGAATGTTTTCATTAGTGGTGCTGGCTCAGAATTAATTGTGTGCTAAGAAAATCTGCTCTTGACCTGATGGAAAGCACTGTCAAAAAAAAGGAGAGATCCAAATATTTTATGCAAATTACTGTATGACAGTCAGGACTGCACTGTTTGTGAGATCATGCCCATAAAGAGGTAAAGCCAGAAATTTCTTCTCTAGGCTGAGAACTCATCAATTTCCCTAAACACAAGGAAGAAAAAGGCCTGGGGATTTGGGTTACATGGTGACAAAAATGTTCATGTCATTTGAAGGAGCCCAGGAGGAAGCAAATTAAACCCTTACACTATGTCAGAGATAACTTCAGTAAAGATGTAGGAGAATTAAAGCTATTTTACAAGTCATGGGTGAGATCCAAGAAGGGTACACCAAGAAGGGTGAACAGTTCTGGCCCTGTATGGTAAAGAACAATGAATTTAAACTAGAAGTTTTGTCTGTCTTACGGGAGAAAATAAAAACAGCTTAGCCTGCTTTTTCTGGTAGAAAAAAAAGACTGAATCAGGAAATTGTTAATCTCTATAAATACATGTGAAGAGGTGGAGCTGGTTTGAAGTTATGGGGACAGTAAGAAATGAGAACAGACAATGCTGGATTTCAAGGGCAGAAGAATTCACTGATAAAAAGTACATGTGTAGGTATTAGCCTAGGAACTGGGATGAGCTTTTCGAGCATCAGAAGGCCACTGAAAAGCTTCTGTCAGAAGAGAGATGAGCATAAAGACTGTACCACAGCTGTAGCTAGCATCCCTCCAGTGCATACTGGCTTTCCTGCTGCTTTCTCTCCCTCTGACCAGCAGCAGCCTGGATTCCTCCCTCTGAGCTCCATGCAGGTTGCTACATGTTCCCTTTTAAATACGTTTGTTGTTGCCATGTTCTTTGTGCCAGTACTCGCTGATTTTCTGAGGCCAGACATTACAAGCACATAAGTCACAGAAGAGACAAGGAATCTTGTCTTGCCAGCCCATTACAGCGTCATAAGTCTCACAGATGTTCAAATATATTGGTTTTGAAATGAAACTCCCACTATGTGGTTGAATTATTGCTTCTAGTGAACAACCTGCTTCCATCCTATCTGACCTCCCTTTATTGTTTGGTGGTGTTTTCATGGTTGTTTGCATGTACTGGCATATCTTATTTCCAGAGATGGCTAAAGCTCTGAATTTCCAAATACCGGGCTTAGTTCCATTTATTGTAACATATGAACTTTCTGCTTTTATCCCATAGCAATGTTCTTGTTTCTCTACCTCTTGCATTTTGCCCACAAAAAATGGGTTGGTTGAGCTTGAAGGTATCCCTAACTCAGTATTTCATTTCTGAGGATGGTCAAGGCCAGATGTTGGACGAAGGCTGTGGGAAGAGGGAAATGTAGTGAGACTTCCTCAAAATACTGTTTAGGCTCCAGGAATTTGTGGCTCGGGTAATTCCTGAGCCAGAGATGTGGCCTTTGTTTTTCATAGCTCAGATGTATTTTTCTTCTGTGAATTCGTTCACGAATTTTTAAATGAAAGTTAACTTGTGGTATCCCCCAACATCCTGTGGCAAGGGGTTAGCTAGCTTTACTGTGAGTTAAGCAAGTTAAAAGCTACCTTTTTATTTGTTTGGAAAAGGCTTCCTGCTTTTCATTTGATGCCCTCTGGCTTGTATACCAGTAGTGTGTAGTTTTTTTCCTGTTTACCATGCTTATGCCACTTGTGATTTTACAGACATCTGTCATAATGTGTCCTAGGCTGAAGGGTCTTACTGTATATACTCATTCCTTAGATGGAAGCCAATCCACAGCTTCTGTCAGCTTTGGTATCCTGCTCTGTATGTTTACCAGATTTACTAATTGTTTAGGCATAGTGGACAGTAGTTCCCGCTCTGGCAATTTGTCCTTGGATTTCATACACAGCTAGAATTGAAAGGTGAATTCATAGCATCCTTCAGTTCCATGGAGCTCGTTCAGATGGTGTTTTGGTTTTGAGCCTTTAATGTGGCTCTGTCCAGTACTCAGATCAATGCTCTTGGCTGGCAGCTTTGCAAACTTCTTCAGGGTACGTAACATTGTCCCTGTTCCTCCTGTAGTAATTTCTGCCACTCCCATTTCATTGTCAGTATGCATACAGCCTCTCTGGTCTTCTGCAGACCCTTTCACCCCATCTTGAGTGGCCCCATTTCAAGAATAACAAACATAGCTCTAAAAAGTAAATATCTTCTGGTGTACAGCTTCAAGTGCCAGCTGATCAGAGCCTATCTAGTTTACCTCTACCCCACCTCCCTAACTTGGCTGCTTGACAGCTCCCGCTACCACTTCTTACTTATTTCTCTGTATTTCTCTTCCCAAAGCCGTAGGGTGTCTCTTTCTCACTTGTATCTCCCACCCTTGTATCTCCTACCTATGCTAAATCCTCTGGCACAGACATCATAGCTATTTCCCCAAAGCAGCCTTCTTTGAGCTATTTTTGGAAACATTCCAAAAGAGGAAATTTAGACCTAACCATGCTGTCAACCCCAGAGTCAGAGCTTATACCCACAGCCCCACCCAGCTTACCATTGTGCAGGGAAGGGCAGGCATGGGCAGGAGGAGGCTGTTATCTGCACACACAAGAGAGACATTCAGCCTACCCATAACCTTTGGTCCTATCAGTTTCTTATTCCCATGTCACCACTGAATGAGACTGAATGCCTTAATTTCAATTGCCTGTCAGAGAAGGAGAGAAGGCTTTTGGGAAGGAAGAAAAACTTCAGAAAAAAAGGAGAGAAAATTTTAAATTTCCTCTTGCTGTGCAATTGTCCTGTAGCCATACAGGTGAGATACCCCCATTTCAAAGGTGCTGCCTTCTCTGCCCTACAGACTAAGGCACTTCAGGATATTCCTGCTCTCTTTATAGGCCCATTTGGGACCTGATATCTTTGTATAGTGATTGTCTAAGGCAGAGCTTAGAGGAAGCAAGAGCCATAAAACCAAAGGGCGTGCATGTAATCAGTGGATTTCGCCTTTCATCTCCTGGTCTAGACATGGCTTTTTTCTCTCTCTTTCTCAGGTCTGACCAGTATCTCTCAGAGATCAGAAGGTGTCTGGCTTCCTCTTGTCTGCATTCAGATACATTAAACTCTTGGAACTTCCTTGGGAATTTGTTGTGACTGCTAACGTATAATTCACTGAATATCCAGTTTTTGTTACCTTTGGCTACTGCAACAAAATTGTGGTGAGCAACAGGCTTGATGTTCCTCAGTCTCTCTAGTTAGAAACAGGTTTAGTTCTTGTCAGAAAACTTGGGTAGCTACATTTGTGACAATAAAATTGAGACTAAAGATAAATGTCAAATGCGATGGCAAGTAGCCAAGTGACAGGGCAATATGCTCAGCAGCTCTAGCCAGCACTGACAACAAGGACACTGAGCCCTTTTGCCCAAAGCAATTTTGCTAGTAACCCCCTGCCTTACTGGCATAGTGAAAATCTTCTCAGGATTAAACCGTGTAGCACCCTTACACCTTCCTTTGAAGGTTTTTTCTTGATAACTAGAGCACTGATTCATTTTGTACTGTAAATGGTTGATGTCAAATGGGTTTTGGCTGTTGAAACTGTAGAACTACTGTTGGTGACTTTATCATGGTTTATCAAAATCATGCAGATTTTGAGCTGCACAGGGAGAGTAACTTCTGGCTTCAGCAGGTTTTGTGTCTTCCTGAAATGTGGCTTTCTATGCTGGAGAATATTGAACAAGGTAATTATTCTTATTCTTGTTTCAAACTGAGAAAAAATATCTGATTTAGTTGCATGATTTGTGGTGACCTGCTCTTAGTTGGCCTGTTGGTGACACCAGGCTTTGCATTCAAAAATGCTCTTGTTTATATGGCTTTCTTCTTAGTAATTTGCACTGAATAATATATGGGAACTGGTAAATTAATTGTCTTATATTACTTACTTAACAGTGTTATATTTCCAACAAACTGGAAGTAAGCCTGATAAGTTTGTTAATCTAATACATTCATAGAAGCCATTTTTGGTGATAGGTTAAATAAATGTAAAATACATTTGCTTGCTACCAGTCCAAAACTTTGCTGAGGCCAAAATTGGCATCTGTGCGAACCGTTTGCTACATTATTCCCATGGCCTACTCATGCCTAACTGCCCCAAACCACAAATCATTTGCTCATTCTTGTTCAAGCCATCATTCTAGCCCTCTGGGCTTTGCAGAATCCAGCAATAAATCTAGCTCTGATGACCCAGATCTTCTGAACCCTAACCTTAAAATTAGAGTTAATAGTCCAGAGACCCCTAAAAGCAAGATAATTAATCACAAGCCATTTGTCTCTGTTAGTCTAGCTGCTAGTCCTACAGATCATGCAGTATCCAATAATAAAACTACCTCTCTAGTCCTTGCTGCTCCAAAAGTAATCTGAACCCCAACTCTTAATGTATCCAAAACCCCAATATCTTGTCCTGAATTAACAAGGTTTCTTTAATCTGTGGAAGCAATGAAGAGATATTATTGGTTAGACTTGATGTAGATGACATCAGAAAGTGAAAAATAATGACTTACAGTTACCTGCTGTAAACTGCCCTGCTAGCCCATGGATAGCAAGTCTGAATGAGTAAGGATAATTTCTGATCTTATTAAGGTTAGAAGTGCAACTGAAAGTAGCTGGCAGGAATGCTTAGTCACAGCTTAGTGGCTGTGATAAATTGTCAAGTTGCAGTTAGTAGTAGATCTGGGTGCAGAAAATGGGGAACTTATGAATTAGCTTTACAGCCAAATAATTTCCTTTCAATGAGGTCTGGAGCAAGAATCATCCAGGGCTGGAAACAGAGAAAATATGTAGAGGCAGCTGGGGCTGATGCTGCCTTATTCTTTAGATCTGCAAGTATTGGCCTGAAAATTTTAATCTGAAATATCTAATGCTGACATTGTCCTTATTCTAGTACCCACGTAGAAACAATCTTTTTCAGCTTTGCAGTGTACAGAAGAACAGTTTGTCTTCAAAACCCTAGGCCTAATCTACACTATTTCCAAGTGATTGAGAATACTCAACTACATGCTCTCACTAAGGTTCCACCATCTTTAATCTGGAGGACTTGCAAAATAATAATAAAAATATTCTCTCATAGTGTCTTCTGCTTGGAAACTTTCCTTATTCCCAATGCTACTTTTGTCTTGATGTTAGTATTGAGGCCAAGAACAAGTAAAGACTCTTCTGGTACTTTCTCTGGTATTTGATCTTTGGGCATGGCAAATCTTCCATCCTGTAATATGGCCTAGTAGATAATAGCAATCTAAAATACTCCATCCGTGCTGCTCTCAATGCTTAATCTAACTCAGCAGTTTCCCTATGCTGGCAAGGGGAACAGACACCTCATTTGGGTTTGAATATAAGTTTTTCTGAATGCTAGAATTCAGTTTAGGTTTACAAGTAACTGCAGAAAGTGAGAAGATTTGTGGCTAGACTTTACAGGAAAATTCTACTTGCCCAGAATTAACAGAGTGCTTTGCTACCTGTCAGGTTCAATACCAAACAAATGAAAAAAGTAAGTTCCATAATATTCATTTTTATCCTCCTCATAAAACATGAAGATAAATACCAGTCTCCATAGAGGGGAGGTTAGACCCTCGAGTGCTGGAAGGCTTGCAGGCAGAGTTCTGGCACTGAGGAGGCAGTGAAACCTCTTCAGCTTTGTTCCGGTTCTCGTTATCACTCTTTGTATCCCTCCCAGTTTGAAGAATAGCAACCAAGGAAGGAATTGCCATCAAAGCACACTTTGTCTTAGCTGAGACCCTGCACCTTGGAAGCTGGGAACTGAGACAATCAGGGAAAGGTACATGCAGTGTTGACTTCTTTGGAGGAAAAGCCCATGGGTTTGGGATGTTTTGAGCCTTTTTTTCCTGAGGGGGAGCACAGAGCTCCAGGGAGTCCTTGCAAAAATGAATTTGTGTATCAGTGACACTCTGATCAAGATAATCAGCTGACTTCAGCTGGTCGCAGAGGAATGGGCACTTCTTGGTCTGCCACAGTGCTGGCCTTGGGTGAGCATGGACGACACTGCAGGTGCAGCTTGTTCTCAGTCACAGGAAGCCTGCTTTTAATTGAATCACACATACTATGCTGGGAATAGCTCCACAGAAAAATAGACATTTTATATATTGGGATTCCTTAAAAAATATTTTGCCATCCTCTGTGTCCTCTTTGGTACTGACTCCCATTTTGTCCATTATTGTTTAACTTGTTCATCAATGAATTGGATGAGGGGGAAGATGCCTCCTACGCAGATTCAGTGATGACCCAAAACTGGGACAAGTGGCTGATACGACGGAGAGCTGTTCTGACATTCATCAAGACCTGGACAGGCTGGAGAGATGGCAGGGAAACCTAATGAAGTTCAGCAAAGGACAGTGCGGGGTCCTGCACCTGGGGAAGAATAATCTCCTGCCTTACTACAGTCTGGGAGCCAAACCACTGGAAAGCAGCTCTGTGCAGAAGGACCTGTGGGTCCTGGTGGACAGCAAGCTGTCCATGAGCCTGCAGTGAGCCCCTGTGGCCAAGGCAGCCAATGGTCTCCTGGGGTGCATTGGGAAGAGCATTGCCAGCAGGTCGGTGGAGGCGATCCTGCCCCTCTACTCAGCCCAGCTGAGGCCACATCTGGAGTGCTGTGTGCAGTGCTGGGCTCCTCAGCAAGAAAATTACATGGAGTGAATGCAGCAGAGGGGTAAGAATATTAGGGACTGGAGCATCTGTCTTACAAGGAAAGGCTGAGGTGGCTGGGCCTGTTTAGTCTCAAGATGACTGAGAGGGAACCTTGACGATGTCTATCAGTACCTGAAGTGGGGGTGCCAAGAGTATGGATTCAGGGTCCTCTTGGTAGTGCCAAGCAATAGGACAAGAGGCAAAGGGTAGAAGCTGATGCACAACAAATTGCACCTGAACATGAGGGAGAACTTTCTTTACTGTGCAGTGACCATGCATGGGAACAGATTGCCCAGAGGTTGTAGAGTCCTCCTCACTAGAGATATTCAAGAACCATCTGGACACAATTCTGTGCAATGTGCTCTAGGATGGTGGCCCTACTTGAGCAGGAAGTTTAGACTACATGACCCACTGTGGTTCCTTCCAACGTTACCCTGTGATTCTGTGATGAGTGGGATTTTTGCCATGGGCTTCAGGCCTCTCCTTTAGGGTGGGGTTTAGGCAGCGAAAACTGTGACGCTAGATTTGTTCATGAATCTTACAGCCACTAAGACAGTAAGATGATGCATGAAGTTAGCAGGAAGAAAGAAGTTATGACAAATTTTTTGCACCTCATCAGATGGGACTAGATTAAAACAAACAATCTGCAACTCATGTGAACCATAAAATTAATCATAAACTATTTGAACTGGAGGCTGCTTACCTCATGTTGTTCCTGTTGGCTACTTCCCAGAATAAAGTCCCTGAAATTCTAGACTTCTTCCCCACCTTACTTCTGCTCCAAAAGACAGGTTCTTGAGGTGCTGGAATTACTCATTGCATATTTTTTCATTACATATTTTTTTCCTTCTAGTTGTGTCCTTCAGCTTACTTGTTATGATTTTCAGGGCAGGAGCATAAAACTATTTAGATGCTTCGTTTTCCTCAGATTCAACCTTGAAAAGGTTTGCCTCCTTGCCGAAAGAAAATTTACACAATTTCTGTCAAACGAACACATGACTCTGGCAAACCTTGCAAGATTCTAGAGTAATATTTTCCCTTCTTTTCTGAAAAAAATTCTATCAATATACCTAACCATATGTCCTGAGACAGAAATCACAAACTATTAGAGAAAAAATTAGTTCGTTGTGAACTAATTCTTCCTGCTAACTACATCACTCCATAGTGATATCATAGCAAGACTTGCAAAACTCAGAAATTAGCCTCAATTTATATTTCTTATTTTCTTGTCCTACAAATCCTAAGCACCTGAAAGAGATGCTTCTAACTCAAAAGAAGTTATTTGAAAATCCAAGGGTCTATATTAAGAACTAGTTCTATTGTTTTTCTTTTCTTTAAGAGTGTTCCTAACTAGACTATTCACGCTGAGCTCAGTCAGAGGCTAGGCAGAAGAACTCAGTCACGCATCCTTTCTCCACAGTAACGACTGCTTTCTTTATCTTTCTTTACCAGCACCTGCAAGATTGAGGCTTGTGTTTCGTTCTGGTTTTCCTTGTACTAAATTGCAACCCTTGAGCTTACCCAAACCCTAGCCTGAAGGCAGTAATCCAAGACAGTTTACAACGCAAGTGTATTGTATTTTACGGGGCAAACTCACATTTTATGCTGTATCCTTCATCTGTTCTTTTGAAAATCCAAGATTCAAGAAGGAAAGCAGATCCTTGCCTCCTAATCCCAACTCTTTCCAGAAACACACTGGCTATGCTGCTACTCTGTGTCATGTTGTCCCTAGGCATTCCCACAAGTGCTTGTGCAAAGCATCAGGAGAGCAGTCAGGAGAAGGAAATAAAGTGTACTAAAGCAACCCATAGGCACTTGTCTGGCTAAGTACAAATTCCTGCCAGGGCTGACTTTATAGGGAGAAACATGTAAGTGGCTGCTGCAGCTGTTCCTTGAGCATACAGTAGGGACTAAAGATATCCTTCCTTGCTAGTCCTAGTTCGATATGTTGTCATGGGAGACCATTTTTTCAGGCAGTAACAAATTATTCCTTGTCCAGATTACACCATTTTATTCTTGTTATGTCCTTTGCCATAAGATGCTCAAACACACCTCTATTTCCCCTGTCCCATGGTAGCAGGAAGTGTGGAAACTCGTTGGGAGTTCCCTGGAGGTCTGGCTTCGAGACTTAGGTCTGCAAAGTTCACAAGAATAGAGGTTGTCATGGCCAAGGGTTTTCTTTGTCTCTGTACCTTGGGTGTCAGGGTGGCATGAGGGGTGCCTAGAGGCTGCAACAATGACACATTATCCTCTTATTCTAAAGCAGACTCAACCTAACTCTTCCTTTCTTTTTGGAAAGCTGAAGATCTCTTACCCAATTTGATACTGAGTATTGGCTTATGAATAAAAATTTAAAAGAACTGGGCCATACGAGGCCCAGTCATAAGTTAGGCATTTTTGTTCTGGGAAGGAGAAAGTATAGGGACAGTATGATAAGGATTTATAAAATCTTTGGCAGAATGGAAAGGGTCTATAATGATCATTTGTTCACTGTTTCATTCAACACAAACCTAGGGTAATCGAGTGAAATCAGAAAGAGGCATGTTTCAGAATGCCAAGGAAGTTGGTTCTTTTCACACTGGATAACTAAGGCACGTAATCCTTTGCTGGATGACCTGTGGATACTGTTTACATGTGCTCAAGATGAGGTGAGACCATGAAAATTAAATTAATGGCTGAATGTTATTAGATTTACTCTGTGTTATTCTCTAGGCATCTCCCTATGACCATTCGCAGAGCCATGAGGAATATTGGTTTGATCTTCTAAGGACAGTTCATGTTCCTAAGTCCAAGCTCTACACATCTTTGTCAACTGTGATCACTGATCTGAAACAGCCAAAGATCCAGCCATAGTTGCAAGCTGCTTTCTTTCACTCGTCGTGTCAAATCAATTTCCTTACCAAGCTGAGCTCACAGTCAAGGAACAAATCAAACTGGCAAGTCCCAGATCCTAATCCCAAGTTTAATATATCCCTTGAACCTGGGATACTAACTAGAATTCACTTTTCAATGGAAGACATGAAGTAAAGGATTGAGCACATCTTCTCAGACACTGTCATTTTGAAGTTTAAGCTGATACTGTAGTTGTGGCCAAAACTAAAGGGCCTCAGAAATAATCTTCATCTTTCCCCCTTCCTTGTTCTGTTCCTGCAAGTCTTGATGGATGTAGCAATAGTGATAGTCTTTTGCATCTCTGCTTTTCACATCTCTAACACTCTCCTGAAGCTGTACTGTAGCTTTTCAACCCATTATCTCCCAAGCTTTCCACTAGCTCTGTGAGTCTTGCAGGATCTGGCAGTGAAAATGAGCTCTCTTACAAATCCTAATGCTGTCACCAACCTTAATGCTGGCTTTTCTCATCTTTCCTTAAATCCCACCACTTCCAGTGCCCTTACAATCTCTTCATCTGCTGAAAACTGTCCTTCCTTCTCAGCTGTGTGTATGCTGGGAAAGATTTGCTACACCCTACACTTGTATTCAGTGGCTGAGAATGTTAATTTTGCCTTTCATATTCTTCCCACTGTATGTATGCCGAGCCATGATTTTCAGTCTGGCTATGTCCTGAGTCATTGGCTTCTTTATCTTGGATCTATCTACTTGTTCTTGTGGCTGTCACTGCTCTGATTTTTCCCTTGGACAGCTCCTGTGCTATTGACATGTGCATGCATTTCCCCAGGGTTGAAGATGTTTCTCTTGATATTTTCTCCTGCAAACTGAAATCACATGTCTCACCAGTGAGGCTGTTTCTGATTAAAGAATCTTTTTTATCTCCAGAGTTACATGTGGATACCAGAACTCTCCATTGTGTAACTCACATACATTCTTCTTATTTCCAGGTAAAATACTTTCCCAGCCCTTATCCCAAACCCAACATCTATCCACAGTACCCTTCTGCTTAAATCATGACAATTATTATTTCTCTATTTCCCAGCCAAAGCATGGGATATGAGAAAAAGAAAAATATTTGCCTTATTAATCCTTACAGTCATTTCAGTATGCTGGATCCATTTTTCCTTTGTACTGCTTTAATGATTATGCAATTCTATTTGTCTAGAAGTCCAGCTTTCCTGTGGAGTGAGTCATATTGCTTCTCTTCAGAAGTGCTGCCTTGTTCTCTTCTAAAATGTGCACCTTTCTCCAGTGTGAGCATCACCCCCCATCACTTCTATCCTAGCTAATAAAATGGCAAGATTTCATTATTCTTGTATTAGAGAAGCTCTTTATTAGGAGTAGCATGTTCACAGATGCTGCAAGTCAACTCCAGCTATGACTACATAATACAAACAGACTGGTGCCTCCTCCAGACTTTCTTCTCTAGCTCACACTCCATTGCTGCATCACTAAAGGAAGATTCAAGCAATTTACACAATTATTGGTATGATTTGCACCCTTTTCAGATTATGTTAAGACCTCAGATCGGAGAATTTTGCTTCCAAATTCCCTGACTGCTCTTTAGTTTTCATGGCTATTTTCCCATGGCTAATCCAGCTCAGCAGAAGCCATTTTCAGCTTTTTTTTTTCAGTGACAAGATAGCATTTAACTGAGTTCTCTGATTCAGCCCATGACAGTGGGGAAGTGCAAGGGGAAAAGGAAACAAAAAAGTGGTGGAGGGTGTACTTCTAGAATCTAGTTCTAACATTTCATTTCTGCTGACGTGAGATCATTGATTCAAACACCACTACACCCAATTTGTAAAAATTCAAGTAAAATTTAGACTGTCACACTCCAACTCTCTGATAAATGCCTCCTTTATTTCCTTAGAAAACAGCAATACTATAATGAGGTACTTGGCCTGGTGTTTCAGGGGACTATGCTCAATTCACTGGTCCCTGAGCTGCATTTTTTTACAGAGAGAAGTTTGTTTCATGCAGTCTGTGCAGAGTTCATGTATGTGCCCTCCAATCACTCCTTCCTTCAATCAGCTCCAGTAATGTGGCATTACTAAGAAGAGGTGGACATATTTTGTTTCATTTCAAACCCACTCACACACTCTTGAAATGAGGAACAGAACTCCAAAAGGATTAGATTTGTTTTCCCTTTAAAGGAGGCAAAATGCCAATTTGGGCTGCTGTGAAGAGAAGGAAGTCCTGAATTAACAATGTATGAATTCCTAGCAGTGGCCAAACACTCTTCTCTCTGGCTGAGTTATGAAGAGAGATAAAATGCCATATTATCAGTGGATCCCACTTCTTACAATTGCACCCTACAACTTCTGCAAAGCTCTCCCATTCTTCTCATCCTCTCAGGAACCAATTCTTCTGTGGACATAAAGAGTAGTCTTCATGTTTCTTGATTTCTGAATGGAAGAAGTAATGGCAGCTTGTCCTCTCCATAACAAGAAAGTTGCTACATTCTTCTGCTTTGAGAGGTTTGTTTTCAGGAGTCACTAACTCCTAGTCATTTCATTTTTGGGTAGTGGAGCAGAGCAAGGCCAGTGAAAATATGGGAAGTGGAGTAAAAGTATTATGCCCAAGTCCTGGCTGCTGTGCTGCTGCCACTGTGGCCACTGCTGCCCAGGAATATAAACTGCATGCTGTGTAAGGGAGGATGTTTACAGCTGAAAGGAGTACAGATGCCAAAATACTCAGCTGCAGCTCTGAGCAAAGTGTTTCTGGCCATGCCAATATTATGAGACGTTCTTGTTATGCTCTTTGAGAAAGCAGTCTCCTTCAAAAATAGGGACTTGGTTGCTTCAGAGCAAAGCCAATCTGTATTTGTTTATGGTGATACATATACCTTGAGTTTTGCTGTTTTCTAACACCTTGCCTTTGTGCCTTTGCTGTGGCTGAATTTAGGACTGGGTGGCAAAGTCACCTATGTAGCACAGGAAGCCTGGGTTTCTTTCATTTATTTCTCTCTGAGCATACAAATAAAAAGACGTCCACTTGCAGAACTAGGCTGCTTTTTTTCCACAGCAAATGAAGACAAGAGATTTTGGAAGGATAAAGGCCTGTGTATCTCCCCATGTGACGATTTACATGACTTATTTTTTGCAGCTGTCCAAATTACCTCTTAAAAATGTGCATTTTTGTAATAGCTCTACTGACCATTTCTCCCCTCAGTTAAGTTCTTGCCACTGTGCAATGAAGCTGCAGTTAGAGCAGTGAGGTTTGCAGCGTGGCTTCAAAGGAGGAGAGGTGAAGCTGGGTAACAGTGGATGAGGGCAAAGCAGCTGGCATGGTGGAGCTGTCTGCTCAGACAGCTGGATATCTCCATACAGCAGCAACTCCTGCTCCCAGCTGCTGCTGCTGCTGCCAGCACAACTTCTGCACTTCTGATCTTGTTTTTTCCTTTTTCTGTGTGGGGCTCAGAAAGCCAAGCAAGGGCTCAGAGATTGTTTTCTGATGTGCTTATAGGTGGCATCATAATTTTATGCAGATTTGTGGTACCCCATTGCAAACCTCTTGAGAGTGGAGAAGACATAATCCAGGACAGATCCTTTCAGAAGACATGACATATAGATTTTTGTTTCATTTCCTTGTCATTTCTTTCTTTTTTTTCTAGAAGAATGAAAAGACTCCTAGGTAATAAGCCACTTGCAGAAGGTGAGAGAGACCTTGAGAAAGAATCACCAGTTATCATAAGGGATGCAAAAAAACTGAGAGGCTTGAGGTTTTCTGGTTATTCTCCACTTTCAGTTGAGGGAAGAGCGCTTCTACCAATCTGCTTGGGTGTTCAAGATGCAGTGTACCAGCCTCAGTGTCCTGCAAGGTGCCCAGAATTTCGAGGCTGGGGGTGAATACCAGTATTTTACTCTCCTTGTTGGACCTACGTGACCATTACTGTTATTCCAACGGAAGCAGTGGAGTAGGAACAGAAAAAGGAAAGTTATGAGTTTTCCAACCCTCTCCACATTTTTTTCCCTAAGCCTAGGATTTTATAAAACTCTTAACTCCAAAACACATTAAAAGCCTGAGCTGCTTACAAAACCTCTGGCTCCACAGGGTTTGCTTATCCTTAGTAATTATCACTTAATATTTGGCCCAGCACAGCTATCTTTCAGTCTTATAAGGATAAATGTATTTGTTTCGCTGGTATCTGAGCTCTTTTTCACCATCAGACTGAAACCTATAGTTTATTATTCCTGGACAGAGGCCTACACACACTATATGTTACTTCTGTAGTTCCCTCAGTCAGTGGGAAATGTTTTAGTATTATTATCATTAAATATTTTGCCAGACACTGTGGTCTTCCAGCTTTCACATAGATAGGGAGGGAGTGGATGTGTGGCTAAAGTGCAGGCTTAAGAGATGGGAGACAGGAGTGTTTTTTCCTTATCTGTGCCAAAATGCTTAGAGAGAAAATTCCTCTGGTAACTAGAAAGGCTAAAATGCCCTTAACCAGATACTATCTCCTTGTACTTAGGCTTCTGGAACCATCAAATTAAATGAAGCATTTTGTGACCACAGGTGCATTTAGCAGTAAGGTTCAGGCTTAAATAATCTTTCAAATACTTCTTTGTATCATCTTTTTTTGGTACATGTAGTACAGTAGAAGCTTAGTTCATATTTTTAAACGAGAAATTAAAAGATCCTCAGTACAAAGCTGATTATTTTAGTGGGTTTGCTACCTTCTCAACATCCATTTTTTGTTGTTTCTACATGTTTCATCTAAAGGTTTAAACTGAAGCTGTAAATAATGGAGTTTAAATGCATAAGAGCCAATACAAATTTAATAATGCTCCAAAAAGATGAAGTAATGAATAAATTTTAAGGTCACATCTTTCAATGTCCTGCGGTTCTGTATCAGACTGGAAATTATAAGTGTTAGCTGTTTTAATACCTATGAAGACTTTAATTGATGGAACTTTCACTATTTTTATTATATTAACATTACATGGCACAGGGTGTTAATCTGAGACGGCAGTGTCAGAGCTGGGTGAGGCAATGTCATGGCAAACTCTGTTTGCAGTAGGAAATACACTGATTTCAGACTTCTGAATCCTCCTGTGCCAACTGCTCTCCTGATTTGTCGTTCTTCAACAAGGACCCAAAAGGACCCAAAAGCTTGTAATTTTGTTTAGGAGAGTTCCCTTAGATGCTGCCTGACTGTGTGAGCCAGTCATCCCATCTGTGCTGGTGTGTCCGTAGTTTCACCAGGTATTCCCCACTGCTCAAATGAGAGGGCTTAAAGGTAAGCACCAGTGCTGTTGTGTGGGAAAAAGAGCAAGAGAAAAGAGCAAAGAGCTAGATAGAGAATCAGGGATCCCCAGTGATCCTACTGTAAAAGGAGGAGGGTTGAACCCATGAATCTCTCTCAGAGATTCACATCCCAAAGTTTCTGTTGGACAGACTTGCAATCCCCTGACCTCAGCCAGAGTTGCTCAACTTGGAAAATCTGGCCCCTTTAGGTACAACTGGAGCGTATTGATTTCAGGGCTGAACTTGAGGAAATTCCAGTCTACTCTATTAGCCGTCCACCTGCGCTCTGGGAGATGTAACTGGACCAGGAGAAAAATAGGGCTCATAGTTTGGCAGAAAGACTTGATGCAGGTGGATGTAGAAGAGCCATATTGCCAAATGCAATAGGATGCTGATCCTTTTCACCTGCCCCAGGAGCTGCCTGCTTTTCCCCCAGCAGCAGAGGCCATAAGGACCAGAAACTCCCGCGGTGGCGAGCGAGTTAATAGTTCTCCTAATGGCCTACATGCGCTACATGCATCAAATGAAACAAGTATGAAAATGGTTCATTACCTTCCTGTGCTCCAAGGTCAGGTTTTTCAAAGGAATTCATGTACAGAAAGTTGCAGGTGGACAGCTAGTAATGTTTACAAAAGCACTCATGTGCCAGATTCCCATGGATTTCGGTGTAGGTTAGACCCCTGAAGATAGAATGTGTTTAGTTATCCAAGTCCTTTGAGAGGTGAAGCATTTTGCATTTATTGCAGTGTCCTGCAGGGTGCATGAGGATTATTGCTACAGAGCAGCTTGTGTGCTGTCAGGGCAACATACTGGCTTACTCTGCAGTGACGCTCATCTTCCCGTACCCAGTGGTGTAAAATCTGTTGTGTACATCCCACCTCTCTACCTTCCAGGGAACCATTCTTATTTGTGTTCGAAGCCTTCTCTTGAGTTCACTTTTCCTATCAAGAAGTGAAAAGTACGGTGGGGGGGAAGGTGGGAGGTGGAGAGAAAGGCAGGCAACAGTGTCCAGCACACAGCACATTACCAGCTACCCTGCCAACTAATGTGCCAGGATTCCCTCGCTCACATATGTTATGTTGTTTTGATGTAACTAAACGACAGTTGCACTCAGCTGCTTCTTTCTATGGAAAAAACATCTTCAAAAGAGCAGATGAGCATGACCCCATTTCTCATTTTGTTTCCCATTACTTTTAATTGTATATATATTGAATATATCATCTATCCTGGAAAATTGCTTTTGTCTCTGTAACATCTGCAGGACACTATTATGGCAAACACTAGTGCATCTGCTGACGCAGGTTTTGCTCTCCTCATTTTTTATTCCATTTCATATCCACAAATTTCAAACCTGTGCTACTAGAGCTGTATCATTAAACCCACAGATTTCACTGGGAAGAGCAGGTGCTCAGTGACACAGCAGATCCAGCCATTTTGGTTTAGGTGTCTAAATATGCCTTCACTAGCTTAGACATTTGGACTCAATGTTTTTGCTCTGGGAGCATTAATCTTGCATCTCAAGTGTACACTAAATTCCAGTGTGCTTCCTCTGTCTCAGTCTGTTAAAAATTTGGTTCCATGTTTTTATTAATACCATTCAGCAGAGGGTTTTTTCTTTGTTTCACCACACTGTCAACCCACTGCTTGCTCGTTGGTAATCCCAGAATGATCTATAAGTAATGTCCCATGTATGCATATAGTTTTTATTGTTAGAAGATGAATGTAACCCTTATGCTGAGGCCAATACTTATAATTTCTTTGCATGCCAGGTTTGTGTGATTAACACTGAGGCTAATTTATGATGTGAGTGGCTCTGCTTAATCCCGTGACTGTCTGTGTGCAGTGCATGCATATCATCCCCGAATGCCTTGATACACATGTTAACAATGGGAAGAGTACTTGGTGGAAGAATGTAACTTTCAAACTCAGCTGCTGCAGTTGGCACAGGCAGTTCCTCCCTTTATCCACAATTTGTCTTACTTGATCTTGTGACTGCCTGTGGAAATGCCCCAAATTGTTTTTCTTGCATATTTCACCTGCAGGACTTTAAATTAGAGACAGGAAAAGCATTTCAACAGTATTGAAATAAATCTTTTTCTAATTGTATGCTTTACTTTTTTTTTTACTGCCTTTTTCAAAGCATTGGTTTAAAGACAAAAATACCCAAGTTGGGTAGAAGAAGGAAATAGGAAACTGCAAAGTTCCACATTCTGAGTTCTTTTTAATCCTTTTTTTAGGGAGTAAAGAGAATTTGCTTCCCTTCAAATGAGCTGTCAGTTTATTCTCCAAAGCAAGTGGAAGTCTTTCGGAGAGCCACAGAGACACTCAGGTATCTGCCAGGGACAAGGACATTCATGGCAAGGTTCAGCAACTGGTCTTACTTTGTGCCTTTTTCTCTTCTACTCGGTAATATCACCACACGCCAAGGGCTGAATGCCCTTTGTGAAGTCAGAGCCAAGAGGCATATTCAGGACTGGGCCTGCAAATCATTTTTGCCCTCTCCTCACAGTACCAGCAGCTCCTTCTCAGATCCCATGTGTAAGAGACCCAGCCTAGCAGAAAGACCTTGCAAGACAATACTTTAGAAACATCTTAAATCTGTGGGTATCGGTGTGGGGATGGGTGTGTGTGTAGGTAACTTTTTGTGATAATTTTTTTAATACCTATCTATATATATGGATACATAAAGCGCCTTATATATACTTACAAAATTAAGCATGATTTACTCTGGTTTGCTTAAATCCCAGAAACCCTGAGCAGAAGAGAACCCAGGTTAGAGACAGTGAGAACATTTCCAGAAGCACTGAGGCCTGTCTTGCAGCTCCCATTCCACTGCATCCAGTTCCAAAGGCACCATCTCTAACAGAGCATGCATAAATCCTTACAGTGTTTGGCATGACCCCTATATTTTACCTTTATCAGATTAATTGAGAGCCTTGAAAAGAAATTAGTACTTTGTAGTAGGTTTGGTAACTAATAATAAACAAGGAATTCATTAAAGAAAAAATCTGATTTTGACAAGGAATTAACCAGAATCATAAGTAAAGTTTATAGCTGTTTGTTTTGTGTGGTTTTTTTTTTAATAAATAGGTAATTTACTTCAAATGTATAAATATTCACATTAACGTATTCAGAAGACTTTGAGTCTTTTTCCAAGAGATGTACAAGTTCCTATATTCCTGGAACTTTCAGTGGGAATTAGGCTTGCTGGATTTTCATCACAAAAACCCCAAAGAAAACTCAACAAAGATTCATGCTTCTAAGTCACTTCCGGTGCTTTGCAAACATGACATTCCAATCAGCTCTGTCCTTGCTTTAAGCACAAAAGTTGATATTTTCACCTGAAAGCAGGTGTTGTGTTTTCTTGCTGGTCTCTTCCTTGCTTCCTCTTCTGTTTTTGAATCACAACAGAATAGCTTTGCTGTGGCAAATAAATTTTTAAAACAAACTAACACAAAGCTCTTATAAATTCACCACAAACAATAGATAAGAAAGCAGGAATTTTCATTAGAGCAAATGTAATCATGCATTTAGTGTTTGCATGTATTTAAGCCATTTACGCATTTATGCCTCATTCCTGTATGCAAACTAGGAGAATGATAAAATGTGCTGAAAGCTGTGGAAATAGAATTGAAAGAATCCTTGCAGATTTATTAGGAAAAAACCCTACCACTTTTCCTAATGTTTCCATCCCTGGCTCTAGAAAATCTGCGAGGTCAATCCTCTGTTGAAGTCAGTGGGAGTTTGCCACTAACTTCAATGGAAATAAGTTTTGGTTCTTTTACTGTAAATCCCCTTTTAAGAGAATGCAACTGATCAGTAATGACTCATTCAGAAGCAGATCTGGTGAGCTGTTTGAAAAGGCCCTTGTCTGTATTTAGCACTGCCTGAAATTTATTATTTAAAAATTCATATTGTGAATACCTCAGGAAATACAATTGAAAAGTTTCCTTTTTTCCTTAAACCCAGCCTCTTCCTCTCTTTACCCAGCTCCTTCTCCTAAAAAAAAAGTGGAATATACAATATTGCCAGTAATTATGTGTTATGTGATTTTTATTGCTTTGCAATTGATTACAAATGTTTTTGTGGGTGGTACAAAGTATTTGAACAGGTTTTAAAGCTAGTTAGAAATTTATTAAATATTTGTGATTGTTATTACAGGTTATGTTTTATGATTTAGAGTTGATTTATATGTACAAAAACCAAAAGGCAATGCAATGTAACTCCTTCAGCGTTCTTCTTCAGTAATGCTGTACAATGCACAGTGAGCTTTGCCAAGCTAAAGAGGCTCTACATATGCTGAGGACCAAAAAGTGACCATTACTGAAGCAGAAACCAGGCTATTCTGCATATCCTGTTGGTTCCACTAACTTAGGAAAGGTTTCTAGATAGTATTTACAAAGAGATTTTTGCAAATTTTAAGAAACAAACTTTAGATGTTGGATTAAGAACATTTTGCTAAACTAAGTGTTGAAGATCACTTGAAATGCATATGTAGAAATACTTTCGAAAGGAGGAGTAAAATAATTGCTGTTATGATGTATGTATGATTAAAAATCTGCATGATTGAATCTAGGAAAGGCACAAGGCACATCATCTATAACAGCTGGACCATAAGGTTACCCAGATTATTTCATGATGCACACATTTTAAACTGTGCAGTAATGAGTAACAGTCCAAAAAGACACATGGATGTATTTGCGCAGCAGTCATCCTGCTATTTAGCTGACTTTCTCAAAAGTGCTGGTAGACCTTCCATATCCTATCCCATTTCAACTACAGATCATAACATCAACCACACCATGCAGGGATTCCCCATACTTCTTCTCTCTTCATTTGTTTTATTTTCCCTGTTGGTTGCCCATTAGAAATGGTTCCCATCCTGACTGGTTTGAGAACAGATAATAATGAACAGCGACTAACCACAGAAAATCTTAAATCCGAACAGGATGTTTTCTAATAAATAAGAAACATGCTTCTGCCTTGAAAAAAAAAAGAAAAAAGAAGAGGAAATTCAAATGCAATGGCTGTTTGTGTACATAAAGGCTTTCTCTTTCTCCTCCTAGCTGCTAGAAAATTATTGATTGCTGATAAATTTAAAATTGGATATTTGTTCCACCTTACTTTATGATGGAAAATCTTGAGGGAAAAGAGCATGAGTGGTGCAAGGACTGAGGTGGTTTTATCTTTTTTCATCTTTCTAACTTTTCTCCACAAGCCTGACATATCAGAGTTTATAGACATCTTGCTGGCCCAGAAACTGGTCAGCAATTTGTCTTCAACTGTCAGAGGTAGTTGTGGTTGGGAAATGAGTCACATCTCCCTCTGCTTCTGTTGTTGAAACAGAGAGATTGCCAAACTAATGACCTGCAAGACTGTCCAGGTTTTTCAAATTGTAAGGTTGCAAAGGAAAAGAAAGAATGGCTTGTGCTTTGTTTGGGCCATCCCTATGTACTTGCATTGCAGCCAGCAGCAATAGGTTTCTGCTTAATTTCAGTGTTCGAAATCCATGGGATTTTTTTCCTTACATCTTTGAAGGCAATGCAATAAATTGGTATTCTCGAGTACAAAAAGAAGAGGTCCAAGTGCCCTCTGGTCTGACAGCAGAGGGGAAAATTCCCAACAAGTCATATATACAAATCCATGGTGGGCTGCTGAGGAACAGTCTATGTTTTCATCCAAGTTCATTCTGGCCTTGAAAGCAAATCCTGTCTAAATCGAGCAATGTTCCACATGGACATTTTCTCTTCAGCTCTTTCCCTCACCGTACTGTGACTGTCAGCATACTCCCAAACCTTGCCTGAATTAAAACATGACACTGCACACACAGCTCTTCCCTAAATAGCAGATGAGAGAAATGTTGTATAGCTTAAGCCACCTTTGGAAAGTGTAAAAGGGTTATGGTGATGTAAAAATAAGTGTCATGCTGAATGACAGTAGATGCTTTTATTTATTCATTGGCTGTTGGAGATTTTGATTGAAAATTTCTGTAAGCTCTTTGGCACAAGTTTGAAGTCTGTTGAATCCATTAAAACACTAGGTTGTAGCAAAGAGGCACATCATTTCTTCTTTAGGCACTCTACTGTCATTTATATCAATGGAAATTAGATAATTCACACATCTGGTCTTTTGTCTAACTTTTCCAACTGTGTCCTTGGGGTGCTGAACTTGAGACACTGAAAAGGGCCTATTTTTAATGCTAAGAAAGTCACTTTCAGCATTCTAGGTACTGTTACAGTGAGTAAAACTTGGCATTCCAAAGTGGAAGCACCTAAAGTCCCTAATTACTTTTAATCTATTTTATACCTTTATTTACTTTTATTAAAAGGCAGACAGAACAACATACAGCTTCTCTAGGTATATTTGTATCTTCCATCTTTAATTTCACATTAACACCAAGGTCATGGGTTCAATCCCCATACTTGGCACTCACTTTTAAGAGTTGGACTCAATGAACCTTGTCAATTCCAGCTCAGAATATTCTGTGAAATCTGTCAATTTAACACACATTTAAAGTATGGGTTTTTTCTTAACTTTGAGGAAGGTTTTTTCTTGACTTTGAGGAAGGTTTTTCTCAACTATTCCTTGATCCATCTCAAATGTCCCTTTTCATATTTAGTATTCTCACTTTTCATATCTGTTACTAAAAATACACAGATGCATGTGTGCCAGTGCACATATATGTACATCTGTAATTACTGTTTATGTGATTACACATAAAGGTTGTGCATTTTTCTTGATATAGTAAAAAACTCATTAAAATATAGTTCTTATTTTGCAGTATTCATAATGTCCATCATTCTCATTTATGTAATTTGTGCATTTCAGAAGTGTGTTTCAATTCAGCACATCTTAAAAGGTAGGCAATTGCTTTTCTCTAAAGAATTTATTTTTCTCTAGGTAGGTGAGACACTTGTTTTTAATTTGTCATCACAGAACATTCTTTCAAGTCTCTTGATAATTTCATTGTTTTTTGCCTACAACACTTCCAGGCAGTTAACTGGTTTCAGAAATAAATACAAAAATTCAGATGATGTCAAAATCAGCTTGAAGATCCGCACCCTGATCTTACAAAATAATAAGCACCCTGAGTGCAATCCAGAAAATACATTTATCTGTAGACACTCCCTTGTAGTATTTGTAGCCCATGACTGAACTTTAAATATAGACAAATCAAAGCGAAATCTTCCTTTCAGCTTTGTAATGCTGGGGCTCTGCCCTGCCAATCTTTAATCCCTGGGGTGTGAGCACATTGTTGTGCAGCTTGGAAGAGGGATGCTTACATTCAGTGACCCCCTACTCTGTGACGCTGCTCCTCCTGGCAGTGCCTCACAGCCATCCTTCTCCTACAGCATTTGGGCTGTGCATTTGGGCCAGGCAGAATGACTTTGTTTTGTGTCTTGCTGGACACACATCTAGACATCATGTTAGCAGCTTGCTGGGCTGCCTCTGCCCCAGAAGTGTGCTTGGTGGCCTTTCTTGGAAGCAACTGTAAGAAGCCATCATGATGGGAAACTGGGGCTGATGGGAAACTGGGGCTCAGATATGCTGATCATATTCTAGGCACTGGCCTTTGCAAGGGACTTTTTCTTTTTTAATACAGAAGAGTGGAGACAAAAAGGCCAAGGGCTCCTGGCAGGGACGCTGCAGCCAACAGCAGCTGAACACGGGTAAGCCTTGTCTGAGAGTGTATGGAAAACAAGGATTGCTCAGCCCAGCCCTTGCACTCACAAGAAAGGGCAGCTAAGCCAACACTTTGCCCTTTTTCAGAAGTCTATGATTTTTAAATCCTTTTGAGAGTACCATGTCTGTGGTTCAGACGTTCTTCTACTTTAACTTTGATCCCTGCTTTCGCATCATGTTGTCCTGGTGGGGAGGTTAAACTGGAAGTGTGGAAATGCTCCCCTGAAGCCCCAGATCAGTTTCCAAGAAGTGTGCATGAGCCTGGGGCAGCATGGGGTGGGACTGGCTGTCCTGCAGGGTTTCATCTCCCTGGAAAGGACTTGTAGGAGCTCTGAGGCCCTAAGAAATGCAAGAGGAGGGCATTTGCCTCAGAAATGTCTGGGTTTGAAGCAGGTGGGACCCCATGGATTAAGCCCACTCACAGCAGACTGGTGACCTTACACAATGGGACTGAGCCAGGTTGTGACAGATGGTGTCCCTGGATCTGAGACTGGGTCCTGGCTCTTACTATTTAGTTAATTAATTGGGAGGAACATAAAAATTAACTTGGTAAATTGTGTATACAGTATAAACCCCCTGATTTTGTAGACAGCAAATCCTGTACTGGAGTAAAATGACAAGTATAATCAAAATTGCTGGTACATTTTGATGTTTTCCTCTTGGCTCTTGTCAGTTGATTCCCAGAAGTAAAATTGGAAGGGCATTACTAAAGACCTATGATTTGGTGGGGTTTATTGGATAGGCAGAACTGATGGGATAGAGCCATTCCTGGTGCTCACACATACCTCAGTAACACTTATCTTTAGCAAGTCATCAATGAAAAACCAATTTGGTGGAGTGTATTTTTCCACAGCTAACAAAATCGCCTAAGTGTTGTATCTTACAGCAGGTAAATGTTGAAGTCTGATTTCTGACACTATTGCCTGAAATGTTTTACCTGATTAAGAAGAAAAGAAAAAGAAACAGAAATGTCCACCCTCTGTTGACATTGGCTGATATCCCTGTGCCAGTAGAAAAAATTAGTAGATTTGGTACCTTGCTGTGCTTTGGGATGCAGGCTCCCACTCAGAGAAGGGTTGTGCCTATCAGAGGCTAACCATCATTTTGTGTATCCAGAATGGCACAGGAAATCAGAGACTGCAGGGCAAGGGTGAGCATTGGCATGAAGCCTTTTTTTGCAGGCATACCCTCCATGCCAGCAGCTCAAAGGGAGTCAATTGTCCCAGTTAAACCCTCAGAGGAATATTCTTCCCTTTGGTGAGATTCCAGATAACACACACACACTTTAAAGCATTTTTCTATCCCAGCAATGTCAGTCTCAGGGCAAGAGACCCATCCTCTTTTGTCAGTTCTTTTGAGATGTGGGTGATACCTCTGTGCCAAGATAGTCATTTACTTCCACGGTGGCTTTTTCCAGCAGGTTTCCAGGAATGAGAAGAACAGCTGGAGAAACTGAATGCTATGCTTCATTGGTGGGGGGGAAATTCTCTGTACTGCAATATTAGTACTCACTGCCTGTTGTGGTCACCAAGCACTGTCATCAAGGAGCTTTCAAGGGGCTGGTAAGGAAGTGGGATGCACTGAAGCTCTCACGCTTGAGCTACTCAAGTCCAGAAGGGTAATGCAGGGAGTATGTTTATCATGTAAACAGTGGACCGTCTGTAAAAAGGGAAGTTTTATGCAGTGATGGAGTTGTGGGAAATGAGGAACCACAAATTAATGAGAAACCCTACCAAGGTTAAAGTTATTTAGTGATTGGATTTGATTTCACTGTGTTTGGTCAGATTGGAAGGGGGAAAAGACATAGCATGGTGTGATAAATCTTTTACTGGCACCGATCTGAGATTATTCATAAGTGAGACTAACCCACATCAGTACCAACAGCTTATGCTGTATCATTCTGCCAGCTGGATGTGCCAGCTGAACAGCTGTTTCAGGAAAATTTGCTTAAACCTTACTAGAAATTCTCTCTTCTCTGTTTACCTGTGGAGGTCCAGTAGTGTTTTCTGGTATTTATTCTTTAAGGGGATTTTGGAGAATTAAACAAGGCACTAAAAATACCACTTCAGTTTTATTGTGACTAGAAGCAACCCAACTTCCCAGTCTAATTTCTTGGGACCTTCCAAGTATAGTTACAGGGTTGTGCAGAAAATTAGGAATCTCCCCTTTCTATTCAGGCCATGCCTTGCACGCAAGGTCATGTAGAAAATTACTTCTGTCCAATATCAGGATTTAATCTGGTTGTTTTTGGCTAAGGTGATATATTTTGGGAATGTATCTCCAGTTTGAGGAAAGAGCAAGAATGGTGGGATGGTAGAAGATGCTTTAATTTTTAGAAGCAGAGAAGAGACACGATGTTAAACGCTGGGTACTTTTTTGTTGATTCAATTCATGACAAAATGTCAATCTCTGGTTATACAGAAATCTGAGTAGTAACTTGTAGCCCAGGACAGTGAAATTTGAGGTGAAGCAGAGGGGTTTTTACTAAGATTGGGACAATGGTATAAACTTATTTTGCCTCAGTTTCAACTGTTTATTAAACCCTTGTCTGCCTGAATAGAAAGAAGGAAGAAAAAAGAAAATGTCTAAATTCTAAAGCTGTTTTGGCCTGAAGAATTCAGAGCATACTTAGTCACATGCAATTGCCATGCATCCATTGCTTCTAGCATGCAGCTGGCTTACATTGGACCAGCTCAACACATGGAAAAAAAGTTGTTTATTGCATCTTTCCTTTGGACTTGGCTCTGTTGCTTTTGTTTGTTGCGATGCAAGGTAATTTATGCAATATTGCTGTAAAAGTGAGCTTGAAAGAAATAAGAAATCTTGGGGTTACTTCAGGAATGTTTTTCCTGTACTGTGGTCATGTTTCACTTGTACTTTATGAGCAAATTGTTATTTACTTGAAGTTACTATATCATTATGATCTGAATGTATGAAATTATTTATTAACGAAGTAAAAGCATGTGAGAAAGAGACAATATTCCCCTCCAGATTGCATCATCTGAGAAAAAAATATCCATTTGGGAAATTATTGTCTCCTATATACAAGAAATAACAGAGGGGAATTTTAAAAATTGAGTGACTGCACAGATTGAAAGCAAAACTTCTGAAACTATTCAGAGCTCTAACAGATGAGACATGCCTACTATGCTGACAACTACCAAACTCTACAAGAAAATATTTTAACTTCCCAGGTGATACAGATGTGTGTCCCTATTTCAGAGCATCAGAGTTCATGATGTTCCATGGCTAGAAGTACAGCTTTGACCTTCTGTGTATAAGCCAAGAGAATAATTTCTTGATGTAAATGCAGCTTAGGAGAAGGTCAGGTCTGAGTTCAAAGAAGTCTAAGGTTTCAGTTCAGATTTGTTTACTCTGAAATCTTGCCAGACCTCTATTGTCCGTTATGTCCTCTGTGTCTTTTAACATAGCAGTTCAGTGAGGGTGATTAATACACAGGAGCCCACAAAGAGCTTCTTGGTCATGTTTTACCACCTAATTGAAAATAAAATTGAGAGTCTTCTTTTCTTTTCATGATACTGGTGGAGAAGTGGTATCCCTGGGACTCATAAAAATATTCCTATCTGTATCGCATTTTACAACAATAAAACTTCTGACGGATGAAATCCATCCCTGCGTTCCAGCTTCTCCCCACTAATGACGCCTATTGTGTAATGCTGTCATAGTTACTGGGTCTGATTAATGTAAAAGCTCTGATAATCCTTGTATCTAGACAAGAAAGAGCAAGATACTTCCTGAGATTTCTGAAAAGAGGTTCAGAAGACCTCCATAAAAAGTTTGGATTGGAAAATATACAACCATTTCTTCATAAGGCAGGTCTCCTCTAGGCCACTTGATTAATGACTGACAAGTCAGCAATGTGGAAGCTGCAACACTAACGTCACACTTCTACTGATATTTCTACCATCAGGTATCAACATTTCACCTGATATCAAACTTGAAGCAGATTCAGTTTCCACTGAAAATGCACAGCGCCTGAATCCGGTCACCAGGCCTCACTCACCTTTGGCATTTTTCATATGATTCCCTCATTATGGAACACTTGTGGATTTTGATTCAATTATCCCCCTAAGACCCCATGCACAGAAGTGCATCATGGTGCTGTATATTTGGAGTGCTATTCTCAGCATGAGTAGTTTGTCAGTCAGGGCCTTTCACTCTAGTTCAAATGTTCCTGAAATCCAGAAGGACTCTGATTTCATAGGTCTAGTAGAGGTTTCTCACAAAATCAAAGGTATTTTCAAGATACCCAGAACCACAAATTCAGCCTCCATTGAATTTCAGTTTCCCTTACAGGTCATTATTGTTTTCACCACTTCATAGCAATACTGGCCAAAATCAATCTTTTACAATTCTACTTCCTACTCATACTAAAAGAAAAAGGTTGGGGCTTTTAATTAGAGCTATTTATATATTCAAAATGAGGAAGACATTCTGAAAAAGGAATTGTTTCTGCAGCCAATTCGGGGACCTTCTGTCTACAAAATCTGCTCTAGACACTTTCCCACCACAACTTTCTTTCCATTATTAGGAACTTACACCACTTCGTATTTAGCTTGGTATTTTGCCAAAAAACGTTCTTTAGGTCTCTATAGTACAAAATCTGACAGAAAGCATAACACAAGAAAAAAAAAAAGGTATTTTTAAGTCCCTACTTTTTTCCATTTTCCCATCAGAAAAAAATTTTAAAAATATTAGTAATATAAATCCATCTCTGTTCCAGTTTTTGCTCAGGTTATTTATACTCTTTTAATGTGATCCATGTAGAGAAGTCAAACGTTATTAAATCCATTCAGATAGTTCTTCAATCTATTCAGGAGCTGAGTGTACCTGGCACAGGCACTGAATTTCCTTTTGGTTTCTGAGCTAGAAATAATACTTGAAGTAAATTATTTTCTGCTGTGATAATGATGATACTACCAGACGTCCTGAGTGGAAAAGGCCAGGGAGGTTCTGATCCTGACTCTCACTCTGATATTGTGTCTTACTTTTTTTTTCCCTAAGAAAACTCATCTCAGATTCTGTCTGTGGTTTTCAGTAAGAACAGTCCATTTCCCTCTTCCTGCACAATTTTTCAGCCAGATTGACTGAACTATGAAAAGGTCAAATGACTTACTTGAAGGGTAAACCATGAGTCAGTAGCACAGCTAGAACTGAATCAAATCCTTTCCTGTCTTCCAGTCCAACCACTAGACAACACACAATTGCTTTTATTGACCAGAGAGCTTTAATGAAGTCAACATTAGCTGTGGTATGTGCTAGCATGAGTCTCTGAACAGTTTTAGTGTACATTCATATGAGTCTGTGAAAATCAGCCACCTTCTACCAGCAATCACAGGGTATGAGGCAGGCAGCAGACCTTGGGTCACTCTTTGTGCATGCCTGGTGTCCTGTCCGTGCATTTCTCTGCTCGCACACCCCAGCCATGCTGCTGTGCTCCTGTCTGCCCTGGGAGCTGTGTGAATGGTCCTGGCCAGCAGCTAAACACAGCCTTCACTCCAATCCTCAGTTCAGCTGCCCTTTCTCTACAGTCAAGAGGGGAAAGGGCCTGTTATCCTGCACTGTAGTCATATGAGATCATGGTTTGGAAAATGTTCAGAAACACTGGAAAAGATAAACTCAACAATCTTTTTTGACCTTAGAGTCTACCGATGTTTGTTTTAGCTGACCTATATACATCTGCACGTATTTTGGCAGATAGATGCCTGGAAACTTTGTAGAGAGGCTGATGGAAAATACTGTAAAAAAAAAAAAAAAAAAGAAAAAGAAAATATGGCTGAAAAGGAGCTTGAGCAGTCATCTAATCTCTCCTCATCTAAAGCAAAGATGGGTTTTGTCTACATTACTTCTAGCAACTGACTCAAACTGCTACCCTGCTACCCTCTACCTCTCCAGGCAATCTGTGCTGTCACTTCACAACTCAAATTATTAGCTTAAACATTCAGGGAATTTATTGCCCTTCCTTATTGAAATGAGTGTGTCACTTACGTGTGACATTTACATATGATGTAAAGCAATCAAAAAAATATAGAACCCAATATAGAATGGTATGCATTACCAAGTCAACAGCACAGAAGTTTCCTCAGTGAGAATTTCTTTTCTCTTATTCTACATTTTGCAGTACAGAGAACTTTCCCCCATCTCCTCTTTTTACTGAATAGTGCCTGGTACTGCCTTTCTCCTAGTAAGACTCCATTTGCAAAGATTTTCCAAATGTTTTTCTACACAGTTGCCTGAGTATGTGAAGAAAAGGTAATAGGAAAATAGAAATGGTTTTAAAATGATTCTGAAGATTTGGCTTTTCAGTTTTTCAAAGCCAGGAAACTAATACTGAATCATCTGACTGTGCTGTGCTGCCATGTTTTAGCTCATACAGCACACAAGATAACCACTGTTCAGAGACCCTGCAGTAACTCAGCAAAATGGGATGACTGGAGAATGACGTTTCTTCTATAAATCATCAGGTCTGTAGTGTATATGTGCAATAGACAGGACTTGGGAAGTAGGGAAAAACGGGACTGTTGTGGAATGCCAGAAGGACTTCTAGCAGTTTCTTTTATGGATGACTGGTTGGCAGGTCAAAAAAAAGCTCTCTAGTATAAGGTCATGATATAAATTCAAATGGAAAGAGGTACTATTAGATCCTCTTTTCCATTCCCTGTCACTGTGGAATTGCTCCCTACAGTGCTCTTGAGTGTTTTGTCCAGTCTCCTCTGAAATAACTTAAGCAACAGGGTTTTCATAGCTTCTCCTTGGAATCCTACCCCACACTGTAGTAGATCTCATTAATAGGAAATGTTACTCTAAAGCATAAATCTTCCTGCTCTCCATTTCATCTCATTAATTCCACTTATACTCCCTTCTCTGGTCCTAATCAATCCCTTTGCCTCTTAAGTGTTTATATCCTCCTAAGACTTATGGGGAATTATCATAGCCCAATTAGATATCATTCAGTCAAGATATGTGCAAGGCCCATTCCCTTCATTTTCCTTCAACCCACATCTAAGCCCTGGCTCATTTTTTCCCCCGCTCTGAAGTCCCTTCAGTTTGTCATCAAGCTGCCTTCAATTTAAGTGGAAGAGAGCTCTGGTCCCTCCACTGCAGCCAGAGATGTGGCGATCAGGTTTCCAGAACACCAGCGATCCCCAGCTCACCACAAAGTCAGATGGAGTGGCCACAGAGACCACTCAGGAAGAAGAAACTAAAGGAGACTAGCAGTTTGCAGGGAAAGAGCAAAGTGAAATGGTAACCAAACAGCACAAGCGGTGGTCCTGCAGGGAAAGCGGCCACAGGAAAGCTTTGCAGGAGTCCTGGGAGCTGCACCATTGCAGCGAAGCATGGCACCGATAGCTTACACCCTGGCTGGCAGCCCTGAGCAGTGCTGGTGGGGTAGAAATGCCCCCACATCACTCCATGCCCCGCCAGGCCAGTTGTGACAGGCAGGGCTGGTGTCACCACTGCCAGCATCGCAGACCAGCTGGAGTGCCCCGTGCCATGACCTCATGAGCAGCAGGAGCCTGGTGAGCGCGCGTTTCACAGATGGACAAAGCCCACTCTGTGCGCAGGTTTTTTCCTTGTGACCATAAAATTAAGGGGTGGGATGGAAACCTGGGCTGTATCATAGTCTCCTGGTGGTCCACTCCCTACACCCAGCCTGCAGACCATCCAAAACCTTGTCATTTTATCCCAGAAGGCAAGCAGGCCTGGGGTAGATCCAGAACGGATTACAACATAATCCAATTCACAGGGAGGGGTATTTTTGAAAGAGGATTATTTTTTTTTCCTCTGGCTGGCTGCCAAAAATAAATAAATGTTGTAAGTATAATGTAATGTTTTTAGAGAGCACGGTGATGGAAAGAGAAAGCTCGTTTCCATATCCACATTAAAGGGAGGGAGAGCGTAATTTGATTTTTTGCACTATGCAAAGCAATCTGAGGGTATTTAAGGTATAAATGCCGGTATTTCATAGTGGAATTTCAAACACAGTCATAGTCTGAAGAAAAAAGTGCTTCATTTCTAATCAGAACAATGTACTATGGCTGTTTGGTCTGCATTTCAGCATCAAAAAGCCTCTGCCTGAACCTTTTGTGACCTTCAGAGAGTTTTGCATAATTAGCTTGATTAAAGACACAGCACAGTTTTAGCACCAGAGACCAAAAACCACAAATTACTGAGGATCACATGCTTTGCAAAATAATACCATTCATGTGATTATTTGTTTTGCTCTCATCATTTTTGAAATATTACTCCATTGCTTTGACTTGAATTTCTAGTTGTAACAGATAGCCAGTTCCCAAATAAAATGTAAGTCTTTACAAAAATGTTTCCATTGCATAAAGAACTCTTATTGGATTTCTGCAAAGCCATAGAGCTGTTTGATATTTGTATTAGGGATATGACTGAAAAACACCAGCAGTACAAAGACTTTCAGCTATTCAGAGTGCCATTTCACAGGACCTTCCTTAGACTTTGCTTTTACCATTTCAATTTTAATGTCAAATTTTAAAGTGTGACAAAGCCAAAAAAAGACCAGATCAAGAACATATGATGGATAATACATCAGTGAACTTTTGCATCCAGAGAGCATCATCTTACAGAGAGCACTTTGGGGATTGCTCTGATCAAAGAAACCAGAAGACAGCGGTGGGGCTTGCAACAGAGGGGAGCAGTGCCATGGTGCTCCTCGAACCGTATGTACACAGCACATGCCCAAAGAATCGCCAGGACGGACATACCTGGCAGCAGGACCCACCTCCCCGCCTGCTGAAACCGACACTGCCCAGCTCTTTTCCTCTCCACTCACACAAGAGTTAGTAATTTCCCACTGCCTGAGGGCGGTGGAAAGAAAAGTTCTCAGAATGCCCCAAGCATCCCAGATGGAGAGCTCTGTTATGGGATCCTCATCTTCTGCCAAACACCATTTTTCCTCACTGCTTTGGTGCAGAGTGGCTGTGGATCCCTGCCCATCCGCTCGCCTTTTCTAACAGGTTTCCTGACACACTCCCTGTATCTTTAACTATGGATAAAAGGACTTGGGCAAGTGAAGTTGGGCTCATACCATCTGTGTTCACGTGCCTATGCAGCTATGAAAGGCCAAGTTTACATGTCCTGCTTTGCAGTAGCTACAAGGCTAAAGAAAATGGTCAGCTACATTGCAGGGCTTGCAAGCTATTTCAAATAACCCTGCCCTTGTCCGCACTGTACCTACAGCCTTCATGGTCTGCTGGAAAGGCTGCACAGATTTATGCAACCCTCTGCTGTTAGCACACCCTCATTGCTGCAAAAGATCTCAGCTTGAGACCTTCATGCGTTAAAAGAAATTAAGGAAGTTGCAAAATCTGTTGGTACAATAATAACAGTGGGTGTTCTTACAGAAACCAGTATAAGCTGGTTGAGTGGCACATCTGGGATGGTTTTAAGAAGAAACTTGATTAATACCACAGATGACTGCTATTTAAAGCCATTCATTTTGATGCATAGTTTGGGGGAGGTTCAGTTTACCCCTAAGGAAAAAGCAGGAGTTAATACAGACAGTGAGTGTTTGTGCTCCTCTGGATGGTATTGATCACTGGCAATTTAGATTTGATATTTTAAAAGTGGGAAACTTGATTACAATACATAGGAGGACATTTCAGTGAGGCAAAAAGTGCAGGAAAAACAGTAGCAAATCCCTCTGCTCATTAGATCAGACATTTAAACTAAAGGTTGGGTATGACAATCTTGTTGGGAAAACAAATAAATTTGCATGTTGGTCAGTAAAAAATTCCTGCTCCCAACACTCTCCTTTCAGGGATGTAAGCTTATGATCAGGATTGAAGACTCTCGGATTGGAGGAACTTGGAAGAAACTTGTGTTCTGTAAAGGAATGGGACACCAGAGTACTTATCCAAAGGAAGTGAAGTATGAAAAAATAGGTTGGATTCTGGCACAGGTATATATTCCAAGTAATCAGATATAGCTGTTGTTTTCCAGGGTTAAATGTCCCCACACTGACTCTTTGTAATAGATGAGAGGAAGAAGCTGGAAACCTTTTACTTCAAAGGGTTAAGCTTCACATGCATCCTTGAGAAAGTGAGAAGTGAGTTAGCCAAAGTGAAGGACCATATTTGCAGTGCACAGCTTACAAAGGACCAAGGCCACATAACTCTGCTGAGGAAATTCAGCTCTAGTCTTTTCCAGTGAGCCTGGTCTGAGCATCAGAAGTAGATGGAGATGGGTGGTGAATCCTGTTATCACACTGTAACTCTTCAGAAGCCTTATGACAGTATCCATGTCTTTGTGGGATGCAGAGAAATGCTTCTCTTGATGTAAGACAGCCTGAGATGGATGCAGCTTTTGGGATGAACAGATTTTAGGCAGCATTCAGTTCAGCATACGGAGTAGTTGCGGCTCCATATGGAAGGTGACGATAGTATAGTAATAGATGCGACGGATCGGATTGTGATCTGGCTTGCACCAGTTCTAGGCAGATGCAACTCCTTCAGCTTTAATGGACTTACCACAGCTTCACACCAAATGAAGTGAAATGAGGTTTGGGTACAATGCATCTACATTAAGCAATGAAAGACTGGTGATTTGTGTGATATCTTTTTTAATTTCTTTCTTTTTTTTTTAACTAAAGTGCTAGCATGTTGTGTGGGGAGGCATTTTTTATTCTTATTAACAGTTGGCATTCTGTTTGTTGTAAGCTGTGTGTGGGTTTCTGTGCAAGACAAAGGCATGGCACTGCTCTGGCTAGGAAGCTTTGTGCCAGCTCTTCACTGAGCAACTTCACAGCAGTTTTGGACATATTTTTCTGCATTGGGAGTGGAGGGAAGAAAACAGAGCATGTGTGCACAGCAAAGGCAAACTTTCCAAACCTGGTTAATCTCACTGTACCCATGCTGCGCAAGCCTCGGCTGCTCTAAATTAAATGGAGCTGGAGGAAGCAAAAGCACGAGGACTAAAAGAGAGAAAACAAAGGAGAGAAGCAGTGAAGAACATGAGGAGGTAACAAGATAGGGAGAGAGCATTGAGCAGAAGGCAGGCTGTGATAGTAGTGCTGTTCTTGGAAAAGAAGCACACAGAGAAATATTTTTTGCAGATAAAAAAGAACTAGAGATTTGGAGCTGTGCTGCCCTTTCTCTCTGTCAGAACTTACTTCCTGACAATTCATTTTGCATCACTACTCATCAGCCTTTCCTGAAAATAGGTGGCTGGAGACAAGGGGCAAATGGTCTTCTAAAAGAAGACCTTCCAGCTTGGTTTAGCATGTATATGCAAATAGCTGCATTAATTGCAATCCTGCATTTGGAAGGACAGGAGGAAAATGAGGGAAGGTTAACAGGGTAGGGAAGATGGGAAGCAACAGAGGTCAGGACTGAAGAAAACAGCAAGAAATTAATTCCATGGCCCTCTTCCTCCTCTTCTAGCCTCCTGCTTGGCTGTGGCTGGAGAACATCTGATGTGTAGGCAGCACTCAGGGCCCAGGAATTTGTATGGCCTTGACATTCACAGGAATAGGCTTCTACAGTTGTTAGAGATGCTTTTGTCTTGTCAACATGGAAAACAGCCTTGTTAAGACCAGGCCAGGCCTGGGAGGCAGTTGCAGATTAGGGAAATTGTCTTTGGAGTTGTTTGTATGGGCCAATGTAAATTTGAACAGGACAGTATGCTATTGCTTTACTTTTTTTGGCCACAGCTAAATAAAGAAAATATGTTGTAAATATAAGAGGTATCTACTTTCAACTTTGCAGGCTTAAAAAGACTGATGATCTGGATTATAATCAAAGTTTGGGATTTCATTTTCCTATAGTCTGCTTTGATGAAACATGAAGAAAAATTGGCTTTTAAAATGTTCTCTGTGCAGGAAGACATTGCCGATTGTTCCAGCTGATCTGTTGCCTTTGCAATTGCTATCTGGCTGTCAAGTAGAAGTCAATAGAAAAATGTGCTGCAGCAGCATGGTGGAGGGCCTGGAAAGGGATCCCACAGGCTGACAGCATGTGGGATGACACCCACCAACCTCCTCTACAACTGTCTGTGCCACGATACAGTACAAGGGTAACCCCACTGAACTATGCTTGCGTGAGACCAGGGCTTCAGCTGCACACACAGGGAGTTAGAGGAGAGTCATGGTGTACAGACAGATGCACCATGCACCACGAAAGCAGCTCCTTTATCACTCTGTCTCTTCTTTTCACACACAGTTGTTTTGCGCAAGCTCGCTGAGTGAGAGTCGGGCCAGCCGGCAGAAATGGCCCTGCATCGTTTCTGTCATATTTATCTGTTGGACCACATGACCTGTTAGAAAAAGCAGACAAAGAGAAACTCATTTACAGTGCTTGAAAAGGGGAAAATAACTGTTGATGTTCCCATGAATCTTGGGGAAGTGATGAGGTGGAACTGCAGCACAAGACACACCACGAGTGTGCATTAGCCATCCTTGCGCTCATTTGAGTTCCCACAACAGCTGTGCAATGCCAAGGGCCAGGGTATGCACTTCTGCAAAGTTGCAGAAGGGAAAATACAGCATTTGTTCTGCTTTTAACTCAGCTGATGTCATAATCAACTCATGTGAAAAGAGAAGCATTTCTCTTTTGGTGTTTGAATGTTTTAATCTGTTCCATACTTCTGTCACCGATAACCTGCCTTTGAATGTTGGCACAACTGCATTATACTTAATCCAGAGCTATCTTTATTAATGTAATTTTTTCTAATATGTCAAATGCTGCTAGAAAGCTGCTCCTCAGTAAGGACTAGTTGTGTGGAGGATTTCAGCTCTTGGAGCTCAGCTGGTTTTAATTACCCACACAGATAAGTGCAGCCATTTATTTTCTTTGAACTGGAAAAGGTTGCTTTTCTATTTTTAACCCCTGAAGACAGCTGAGTAATTCAACTGAAAGTCCTCAGTCCAGAAATAACCTTTTTATTTCTTTTTGCCCTATGAGGATCAAATTGTTTCTCATGAGCCAAGGTTTAACCCATAGCTGTTCAGTTTAGTTTGATTATATTCAGGCCAGGTTTTCATAGAGTGGTAATAACCAGAGTCTCTGATACTCATCCAGTGTGGCATTGAGCAACATGTCTTGCAATTTCCTTTTGAAAGAGTCCCTCTGCAGCACTACTCACACAGAGAGGTACTGCTTAGTAGGGTTCCTCCCTGAGTAAGATTCTACTTGACATATACAAGGGTGGCAAGGTCTGATCCAAAACAAACATGTATGATCAATTTTCCAAAAGTGCTCTGCATGTTGCCCTTAGTGCCACAATGGGGAGAAACTGCGTGCTAAGCACTTACAAAAATCTGGCCCTTGTTTGAATGTGAATGGGGGCTTGAGCTCTTTAGAAAATCTGGCAGCAATTGTGGGTGCTGAGTCCTTAGGAAGCAGTGGTGGTCTTGAACCAGGGCTGCCATTACTGATTTACACCCTTGTCAGCCATTGATTTTCAACAGAGTTACACCCTTCTCGAATTGGAGCAACACAGTCAGACTGCCATAATTTATAAATTAGTGCACATATCAATATTTATTTTATTTTATTTTATTTTATTTTATTTTATTTTATTTTATTTTATTTTATTTTATTTTATTTTACTTTAATTTACTTTTTGTTTTTTTAGGAAAATTCTTTTGAAATATTACCCTGTTGCCTGAATCCGTACTGCTCCTGACTGTCTGCCAGCTCCCAGATTAAATGTAAGTCATTACGGAATGTTTTCCTCACATGGGAAAGACTAGAGTGGCCCAGTGTTAGTTTTGCCCTCCGACATTAATTCTAATTACCTCAAAATGCAAACATGTTTGAATTTCCAGCAGATGACATTATTTTTTCTTTGACATCAGACATCAAAGAAAGAAAAATAAACATGGGACAGTGACAGCATTAGGCCTCTAGTCATTTTTCAGAAGGTTTTTCATGTCCTGTTCCAGACTGGTTCTTCTTTAAGTCTTGTCTCGGATATTAGGGAGGGGAAAGGTTTACAGACTCCAAGACTGATGGAGTCTTTTCCCTTCCAGTTCTCTGAGGCAGATGGGGGGAAGGAAAGAAACAGTCTGGTTTACATCAGGGTTGGAGCCTTAGGTTTCAGAGGCACACACACGCCCCCAATAGTTTGGTGATTTCTTAAATTTTTTTTAGCTTTTCTTCTGAATATTCATAGATGATACTGCTGCATTTAGAAATTGCAATAATTCAAAGAGAAATTTGTAAATGTGTATGAGAACCTCAGAATTTTGCAGTTGTTTAGTACTTTTGGGAGATCATTATTCACACAGGTGTCATGGCAGCTGAAAGCTGAAGTTGCCAGATATTCCCTCTACAGAGCACTGACCTTTCAGACCTTTCAAGTCCACAATGTTTATAAATGGACCAATCAAGGGAGCTGCCTCTACATGTCAGGGTTTGGGATGTGCTAGCTTGCACCCACGTGGCTTTTATGAAGTTGTGGCAGTGGCAGCTCCCAGTCAACTTTCCTGGACTTGGACACAGGGCTGTGGTCCTCTCCCCTGCACCCCTGCCTTCACCCAGAGCCCACCTCTCCCCAGTTTTTCCCAGGCTCTTGGGCTGGCCCTGGAGCAGAGCATCTCTGCATCTGAAAAACAGAAATAAATGGAATAATACCACTGCTCAATCTGGCAGACACCACGGAGAGATATAAAGGCTCCATTATTGGAGACCCTGACTGTGGTTTGGTGAGGCAGGCTATAGAAAAATCTGTGCAAGAAATCAAATTATGAGGAAATTACAGAAGTCTCTTCCCAAGGCCTGGGAGAACAAGGTTATTGCAGGTCATGGTGTAGATGTGCAGGCAGACCTGTGCAGGGAGGCTTGAACAACATATCTGTGCTACTTGCTCCTCGCTTTTTGAGCACTAAACCTGACTCCTGATTTTTAAAAAGGGTCAGCTTGTGATGAACCCAGCCTGCAGGAGCTGCTGCTGTGGCTTTGCAGTGCAACAGTTCAGGATGTTTCTTTCTTTCCATGATGGAAAAATAGCTCCTTCCACTGCATGGGGCAAATAATAGTTTTTTACACCACACACTCTCCCCACTCCCTGCTTCCAGCCCCAGGTCCATTTAAAAAGTGTAGAAACAAATTCATTTTCAGTCAATAAATAACAATAAATAAATAAGCCATGTGCTCTGCAGTTGTTGCCTGCAGTGTGAGCTCTAATGTTTTGAAGTGTTTCTCATTGGGGCCCACAAATGTTAGTAATAAAACTGACTGGCAAAATCTTGGGCCGGAGCCTCTGGGCTGCTCAGCCAGCTTCACACCCATCCTCCTGATCCATTTTCCCTTGATGCAAGCCCAGGGCAGGCAGTAGCTCCCCAGGGGCCCTGCAAGAGCTGTGGGCTGGAGTGACTGGGCTGAAAGGCATCAGCCAGCTCACCTCAGGCTCCCTAGAGAATGCTAATGCTCATGCTGAGGCACCTGAAGAAGGTGGCAAGATACACTAAAGTTAATAATTTTTGCTTTTCTCGCTTCCTATTGAAGTTTAACAGCATAGCTTAGAGTCTGATGTTGTCAAACTGTTTTTTTCCCATTCTCTGAAACACCTGGAAACTACACCATGACACTACTCCTCCCAGGAAGCATTGTAAAACGGAACATGGTAAAGTATTTGGTTGAGCTTACCTTTCTAAAATTGCCTACAGACTCTGAGAAGTCGAGCAGGAGACATCCTGCAGGGCTCATTTGAAAACAAGAGTACTGAAAATCTGCCCTCCAAAACTCAGTGTTTCCATTTGAGTGCTCAAGAATGAATGTACTTAAAATCAAGCTTTGTACGGAAATTTGAACCAGCCCGAATACTAATATTGGCAACAGCTCTGCATGTTGGTAGAGCATACCACTTCTCATCAGGCAGAGTGTATCGTTTAGGGGTATGTTTTCAAAATTAGATAACCCAAATGTTCTTACAAATGGCTTTGATTATTTTCTGTCTGTACAAGGCCGAGTTTTTGTAAGGGAATGGACAACAGCCTGAGGAGAAATGGTGGTGGGGTATGTGAGTATCCTTTTTCGCACACATCAGTGCATATTTGGTATATGAGGTGGTGCTTACACAGTTTTCCTTTCACTGTCCAGGCAGCCAGTTTTTAAAAATGTGGCCTGTGGTGTTTCTGTTTCTTTGATGTTTTTAAATGGGATCTAGTTATTTTAATATGTCTATTACATCTAATTCTCTGCTAAGGCCACCTCAAGGCTCTAGAGGAAATCAAACTTTATGTTGTCATAGCTGTGTCATCCATTTCTAAATTAAAATAAAAGGGAACTGCATCCTCTGCTAAAATGACATTCATTCTTCTTGTTTATGATGTGAGAAATCCTCTTGGTTCAGAAATGTGCAGTCCTTCCTTTCCACTTAACAGAGTCCATTAGCTGCTAGAAAAATTGGGCCAATGAAGAGTGGGTGACTTGTTCTCATCTCTTCTGGATGCTGTGTGATGGAGGACAGTCATAGTTACGTGCACACATTCATAATCAGCCGGATGCAGCCTGCCAAGATCATAAAATGAGACCAATTATACTGGAGCAGGTTTACATCTTCAGCAAAATCTGAACAAGATAGGCACTTCTAGGACTCCACCAAGAGAACAAGCCTTACCCAAATCAATTTGTGCTCAAGCTGTTGCTATAAACCAGCTAAATGTTTTGCAGGATGTAGGACACCTGGTACAACACGGGCTTTTTAATGAGTGGTTCTGGATACTGGATACCCCCAGCCCTTTGCTGGGATCATTGCATGTAGAGAGACTGCTCAACCATTCCTCTGGTCAAGTACTAGCTAAATTGTATCACTAGCAACAATGCAAGTGTACAAAGCTGTGAAAAATTATGTACATGTGTGATAAATAGCAATGCGTCCATTAATATTGCGTGACTTGTTGGGAGAGAGATTTTTCTAGTGCAACTTCAGAAGTGCTTAGGACAACAAGATATTCTCTGTGGGAGCCGTCTACTTTCCACGTGGAAAATGCATGATGGGGTTTTGGGTAGGATTGGATATATTTTGCTGCTTTGAATTACTGTCTGGATGAGTCAAGCTATTTTTTGTCCTGTCGGATCTCTGTGGTGTTGGTGAATAGTTATTTCTGCATGGATGGTGCATTAAAGCTGCCGTTAACAGTCAGGTTCTCTTTGGCGGCAGATGTTAATATTTTATATAAAAATAAGCATTTAAAAATAATTCCTCTGTTATCGATACCTGTTTGGCAGTTTCACCCTTTGGGAAGCATATGTCTGGACAGGAGTCAGGGCTTGTTTTGGAAGAGATGGCCTGTTGCCATACCCCCTTGCTGTTTCTTTTAATCTGGCTATAGTGCATCTTTAAGCTTTGTGGAGAGTTTTTTATTTTCTCTCTGTTTCGTGCCTAGCAGTGGTGCCTTATACATTCACTAAGAATGAGTCCAGAGATAAAGACAAGAAATTTAGGAAACTGTAAATGTCCTTATCTCTACTGCTAGTGCGGGTAGAATGAGTACCTCAGAGAAAAATATTGTTTTGTATGAGGTAACAGCTGGTGTTGCTGTAGGTATTGAGTGAGGCTGTGCTGCAGTCATTAATCTTGTGTTGCTCCTGTAGCCTTTCACAAATGAGAAATAAGAGCAAGACCATCACTGTGTGGGGGTTAGAATAGAGACTGCACTGTTCAGGAGGGAAGACCCAAACCCACTAATGATAGTAGCTGGGCATTTTTGCAGAGGAAGCTTGGACTTCTGAGTTGACACTGCTTAACCAGGAGTGTTTCTTGCAGTGAGATACTGTCTGGGTACTTTCAGTAGCTGCTGTGTGGGCAGGAGGCAACCTTTACATGCAGGTTCATAATAACTGGCGGCAGGCTGTACAAAAAGTGCACCAGTCCTTGCTGAGCCTACCAACAGCCAGAACCTCTTCACAACTGTGTGAGTGCCAGTAGGGAGCTCCCATCACAAACTGCTTCATTATGCAGTATCACCATGCAGTTAGTACACTAAGGAATGATTGCAATGAAAAAACCATATGGATTTAGATATTTAAAACCGGCATGTTTTATTCTTGCTTGAAATTTTAAGACTTACTGTAAAGAAAAACATATCTTCCAAACCCAAAAATATAGGAGAAACACGAACAATGTACTGTGCTGTCCTGAACTACCAACGTTTGGATAGTAGTTCTCTAAAGATTAAGCTGGCAATATGTCTGCAGGGACATCTACTGAAGTTCTTCATAGCATGTTCAAGATTAACTCTTCTAGAAATGTCTCAAAAAATATTTTTTTTAAAAAGGCAAAAAAAGCAGTCAGGATATTCTAGTGATTTACCATGTGCTTTCTGGGAGGAAAGTGAGTGCCTTGGAGGGCTAACAAGCCTCTTGGATTTGCAGTGGTGATGTACCATGAAGACTGGGCAGCTTTTTCACTCTGAAGTCCTCAGGGGAGACTAGATAAGGAACGTTCTAGATCCTGGACTGTGTCACATGTTATGAGACATTCATAAGGCTCCAGCTGTCCTATGTGACCTCTTGACAGTCCCACTTCAGAAGGTGCCTTTTGCACATGCCTTTCTCAGCACATCTGTGAACTCCTCAGAGTGCTGTGGGAAACACAGACCAGCCCCTCTGTGATGGTGTGAACACACCAGTGGACAAGAGAAGAGCTGCAGATGTAATTTATCTGGACTTCTGTAATGCCTTTGACATTGTCCCCCAGAGCATCCTCCTCTCCAAACTGGAGAGAAACGCATTTGATGGATGGACGATATGGTGGATAAGGAAGATGGTTGGACAGTCACATCCACAGAGCAGTAGAATCTTCTGGATGGAGATCAGTGACAAGCAGTGTCCCTCAGGGGAATACTGGGAGCCAGTGCTGTTTATTAACTTCATCAATTGCAAACAAAGGGATGGATTGCACCCTTAGCAAGTTTGCAGATGACACCAAGCTGAGTTGTACCATTGCTTGAGAGATAGGATGCAATGCAGGGGAACCTGGATAGGCTTGGGAAGTGAGTCAAAAATGGGAGCTTATCCTCCAACTTCCTACTGCATGACTAAGAAAAAAAAGCAGTGTGGTTAGCAGTTATGGCAGCTGCTTAACTTATTTTACACCTTTAAATTGGTATAGGAGTGTAAATACCATTACCTTTACATTACTTGAATTACCTTTAAATTGGTAATTTGGAGTGTAGGGAAGATGGATAAAATGAAGTTGGATAAAATAAGTCTTCTACAGCTATTGCTGTTAGTGTTGTCTAATTCATTTTGATTTCTTATGCCTCTGAAAGTCAGAGCGTACTTCATATTGTGGCACCAGAACAGCCTAGTTTTCAAGTGTGATGAGGACTAAATAGCCCAGCTGACACTGGAAACTGAGACCTCTCCATCAGACTGTTTATGCAAGATATCAAAAAGCTTCCCTCAGTACCTGTGAAGTTCTTGTTTGTCATCCCAGAGCTTCCCACAGCCTTTCCACACCACACATTTACTGCATGTAAACCTCAGTATGGAGTGTGTGTGAGGACTAATGCTTCTAGCACAGTCCAACTCTCACAGTTTGAACCAGTGCTCATTTTTCAGCATATCTGTTAGTAAAAGACCAAAAGAGAGACATATTGTTCTCTCAATATTACTGAGTTCAGTCTTGAACCATGGAAAGAAACCTTTCTGTATATAAGCATAGGGACTGGGGCTGAGCCTGAGGAGATTGGATGGAAGTAGAAGTATTTTTGAGATAATAAAATGGTACCAGTTGGAAGCAGGATGCACCAACTACCTGGTTGTTGGGGATGGGGCAGCATTTTACAGAGGAGGTATGTCATAGTAAGAAGTTCAAGGAATCCACTCTGATTCAACAGCTGGTTCAATCAAACCAGATTAAACTGCCTTCAATACCATCCTGGACCAGATTTTTCAGAAGAATTCAGCAGCTTGGTAGCTAAGCCCTTTTGCAAAACATCTTTCACTTACTGTCACAATAGAAGCTGCTGGATGCTGACCACTTCAGAGAATCTGGACCAAATGTGAGATGCCAGGCACTTGAAACTCTGGCACTGGACTCTGCAGAGAATTCGATCCATTATGTGCTGCTCCACTTCAAAGTGCTTAGCAGCTTGTGACAACCGTACAGCATCACAGCAAATGTCACTTTTTGTGCAAACATTTAACCAACATAAAGCGGCTTTTTAGCATGGTAGTAAATTTCACCCGAATCTCAATTTGCTTTGATTTTTTTTTTAATTTTCACTGAATGGAAACTAATCACTGAGCTTGGGCCTTTCTGATGGAAATATTTACAAAATTTTTAGGGTAGCTTGGGGTGCAAGAAAGACATAGGAGTGTTTCCTCACCAATCTTGTTTATCATTTTCTGATATGACAAAAAAACATCATTAGCACAAGTTTCAAAACAGAAAGAGAGATGAAGCCTATTCTTCTGAGATTTTCTGTTGTTTTCTGCATAGTTCCATTTTTTAATTTTGAAAGAAGAAAAAGGGACACACACCTTCTTGCAGGAAAAGAGGAAGACAGTTTAGCACAGACTAAGAGCTGAGGCTCAACCCTGCAATCTGGGTTCATACCCATCTCCAGCTTTCAGCATAATCTTTCTTTGCATATTCTTTTTTTTTTTAATCAAACCCAGGAATTATACAGCTGTTGAGATAAGAATAATTAAGAACAATGCACTTCCTTTTAAAGCTTTTCAAAGGATAACCTCTAATAAGATGAATTGAGCGTCTCATGCAGGCCACACACAAATGATTGCTCATATTTAGTAAAACATTTTTTGGGGTAAAGATAAGCTAATTTTGTTCAAGAGCAGAGGGTGGTCTTTAAGCCTTGCATTTGTCAAAGAAACAAGCAGTTTTTTATCTATTTCCTATAATCTTCTACAGCTCAAGAGGAGTAATGTAGGGGGAGGGAAACTCAGGCAATGTATTTATGTTGGAGCACAAGCCTGACCATTTGAACAGACCATAAAGTTAAAGAGACAATGGGTTATATAGTGGAAACCTTACTTGCAATCCGAAATTTGTATGTGCTGATGCTGTTGCTCCTGTAGGTACTCAGCCTTGCAAATAAGTGCTGGGTGAGCTCTGATGTGCCACAAAGCTCATTTGGAAATGTAAGGCAACTGGAAGTTTCTCATAGCTTTCACATCTGTTGCTTTTTTAAATGCCCTTTTTCTTTCCATGGAAACGTTTCACTACTTATCTACATGGAAGGTCAGCAACATCATCACAGTAGAAATGAGCTTTCAGGATGCAGGGGACCCCTGTGGTCCTCTGTTCCCTCCCAAAATCTGCCGTGATCTCTGCCCTCTGGATGCTTAGCATTGGATAAATGGTTCTGCTCTGGCAGTATCCAGAAAGGCACAATCAGGTCAGGCATGAGGACCCACACCTTGTGCGTGGCCTCTGGAGCTCACAGAGACTTGCAGTTTGTTCTCACATGCACACTAGTGTGAATCCAGAAAAACACAATGAGAATGATTCTTGGAAGCCTTTGTGCAGGGTGTTGGAGAGCAGACCGAGCTAGTGCTGGTCTGTGCACTCATGACACTGGCCTCATTTGAATAGTTCATGGGGGAAAGCCTAGCTATGTAGAAAAGGCAAGACATAGCGCAAAACATGCCATTGACAGGTTCTCCTCCTCCCCTTAAGACATTTCACCTGAAAAAAGAGAAATACCAGCTGGAGTTATAAATTATTCCAGCTCCTAGTTGCCAAATGTTTCCACTCTCCCCTTTGTATCTGTTACAGATGCATCATCCACATATGAATGTTTCCTGGAATTTGGTTGCAGAGATTTGAGCCTCTGAAGTTTTGGGGCCAGACTCACTCAGATGGAACTCCCAGGGAGCAGAAATTGCCTGTTTAAATCAAGAGGCTTATCAGAGAATGTTAAACGATTTTTTACAGCTGAAAGTCAAAAGATCTTACTATTTGCTGCATAGCTTTCAAATAAAAAATACTAAAAAAAACCAAAAAAAACCACAAAAAACCCCCAAAACAAATCCCACGAACAAAACAAACAAACAAACAAAAAAACCAAAACCCAACCAAACCTAAGTAAACAAAAACAACAACAAAAACCCCAAACTCTTTCCAGTCCCCCTTGTCCTCCAGACAGCCAAGTCTGTTCCTGTCACCACCCTTCTAATTACTAGAAAGACCCCTCCTGGCTGGAGAGATCAATGCAGGATTGTTTTACACCAACACTGATGTTTTGCCTGCTTAAGCAGAATCTAAAAGAGTAACAAAGTGATCCATTAGCCAATGAAAGAGCGTTCAATCAAGCAGTGCTCTGCATTTCTCCAGCATTTTTCACTCGAAGCAATTAAGCATTCATTGATTACAAGCATTAATTAGGTCTAATCACATGCCTGCAAATAAGGCATTATGAAAACATGAAAATGAGTGCTGTGTTTTAAAATGGATTTGGTGGTGAAGAAGGGCATAGCCATCTTATGGGATTCCCAGAAGCCCTTCATATTTGTAAAGACAAGGTACTGATCATCTCCCAAAACTCAGGCCCTGCTGGTCCCTGCCGGGCAAGGCTGTCAAACATCAACGCCTCTGATTTTCCTTCCAGCTGAACTTCACCCACTACTCCATTGCTCCATAATGAAACAGAGCACAACAGGGGAGAGCAGGCAAGTGAGCTGGAGGCCTGGCAGCACTGAGATCAGTGGCACACCACTCCAGCCAAGGACAACACACTGAATGGAGAACTGCCGGGGACAAGAGAAATTCAAAGCAGTTGCAGAGCTTGCCAGACTCCCTAGGACTACCTGGTGTGATTATGCTGTAATTTCTAATCCAACGGTTGTTTTCCTCTATTTTTTTTTTTTTGGCAATTAAATTTACACATATGCTCACATGTATCTAGTGCTTTTAGCTAAAGGTGAAGTCACCCAGTTTGTGCCTGAGGCTGAATAGCAACTTACAGAAGCTCTGTTGGCAGCTCGATACCTGTCTGCTCTTTCTCTATCTACTCAGTCAATACTTGGTGCATTCATAGCACAGCTATAAGATCATATCTAAACACTTATAAGTGCCTTTCTCTCCCAAGCCTGGTCCTGCTTTTCATAAGCTCAACCTTCTTCTTTTACACACGCCTCCATTCCACTCTAATTTCCATTGTTTAATCTCACCCAGCTCTTTCCATCCCTCCCCTCAGCAGGACACAAAAAAAAAAAAATCGGCAATGCCTTCATTTTGCAATGTTGCAAAGTTGGGTGGGTTCATAGGAAAATATCAAAACAACAAAGAGGAAACCCAATCTTTTCTCCCAGCTCCCACAGCTTGATTCCAAGGCCAAGCAAAGAAAAGACTGCAAGGCTGCATTCACAAGGGCTAGCATCAACACCAGGCTGCCTGGCTGCAAGGCTGACAAATTGCTCCTTGGGACCAGCATAAATCGTGGGTGAAGCCTGGATCCTCCTCACAGTGTGCACACACTCAGCTTTCCATGCATCCCTACACCTACTCTTTTTCTAGAAGTTGATCAAATGCAAGGACATAGGGAGACCTAATGCAGTTGCCTAAGTAAAAGCAGTCAGCAAGTAAACCCCACAGCATCACAACACAGACCCCTTTCCCATGCCCCTGTTGCCTGCCCCACCCTTCTCTATGCATGGGGCAGATGCTCAGACTTCCATTTGCTCATAGGCTGCTCTTGGCATTGGACGTGGTTTGCGCCCAGCAAAATGCCTGACTTCATGGTGCAGCAGCAATCCTTGCACACACACAGGAGGGATGCTCCCAGCCCTCATCTCCTGTCCCTGCACATTCAGAAGGGCCTATGTAAAGAACCTTGCTTTGACTTTGACTTTTCTCCTGACAGCAAGAATGGAGGAAGGGGTCAGGGGTTTAGCATCGCTGTAAACCAGAACATATGGCCCACTACTGGTGAAAAGGCAATCGCTTATTGGGGGTGATAATGATTACGATGGGATAAATTGCAATTAGAATACCGGAAACAGAGCCTTTCAGCAGAGAAGGTGCTGCATTAGCTCCAGCATTAAAGTGGTTGCAGTATATGACAGTAATTTAAGAGGGAAGAGAAATCTGGGCACCAAATGGTACAGCAAAGGACCCTCACAAAGCCTGCGAGCTGGGATGATGTGCAAATGGCAGAAGGCAGATGTTGATCTCCTTGTGTTACTGCAAGGAGGTCCAAACCAGAACAGGTCTAGATAAACTCCTGACCTCTTACTCCTGGAGATGGTCCCCCATGGACTCAAGGGTAAGGCAAAGGGCAAAGCCAATCACAGATTGCTAGTGCTGTTGCTATTGCACAATGGATGAAGTGTTTGGGAAATGCCTGCCGTTTCTTGGCATGGCAAGTAGGGTGGCAGCATCTGAGTCTCAGCTTTCTTCTGTCAGTGTTTAATGACTCCACAGGTCTCAGTGGAGTTGCCTCCATGTAAAACTGGCACATCAACAAGCAAAGTCAGGCCTCAACATCTGTAAAACTGGATAGGTTCACAAGGATTTAATTCCCACTTAAGTATGTACAAATCACATGGGATGACACTGCCTAATTCCCTGCATTTCTGCATAGCACGGTACTGTCACTATTCACTGGGAAAGAATTTCATATTTGCATTTTTTCAAGTGCGGTAATACTGACATTGCTCATCTTCTCCTAACACTCAATAGCAATAATTTTTGTCTCTGTCTCTGGAGAAAAAGGCACAGATTTTCCATATTGCATCATAGTGCCTATGAGGGTCCTTTTCCCGATTGGATCACCTCTGCAGTGGAGTGGAATGTTCACACATCTAAGCATGCATGCTTAAAATCAGAAACAGAAGCCAACACAGGTTTTTATCTATGCCACTTCTTAAACTGTAGAGCAAGCTGAAGTTCTGTCTGCAGATATCTGGTAAGTGCCAACAACTAATACAGGCACTGGAGAGCGGATCAACATCATGCAATGCTTGTGTCAGTTGCTGGCTCCAACACCAGCTGCAAATCTGGGAGTACCACAGAGCCATTGGGGAGTACCACAGAGCCATTCTTGTCTCAGGTGCAGTGCTAATACCCTGACTCTTCTTTCAAGAGTCACACCAATCTTTTCCCATGGAGCAGTGAGCAGTTGAACTCGCTCAGTTATCTGCACCATGCACCGCTAAGAGTGGTAGGTCTTGCTCTGATGGTGCAAGTAGGGCTTTCTCCTTGAAGAGGCATAAGCTTTTTGGGTTTTACTTAGAGTATTGTATGCCCAGGCAGCCTCAGGAAAGGAGGTTATGTCCAGGAGAAGTCAGACTTTGCTCTGTTCTTAGAGGAGAGTCTAGCTCAAATGCAAGAATACAGACCCAGTTTGAATGTCCCAGTCACCTAAATGCCCTTCTGAGTGCCAGAAGAGGGCATGTCCCAGTCCATGAAGCCTGAGGTCCTGCCAGATTCCCCAGAAGTGCTTCATGCCTGTGCTAGATCTGTGCATGTGGTACAATCAGATCATTTCAGAGCAGGTACATCTGTGATTTAAGGGCCTGACCCTGCTCTATTGGTTTCTGTCAGTGTTTCAGAAAGAGTCTTAAAGGCCACCATGTGAGTTACGAGTGAAGGGATGACATTCCTACCTCTTCTGAAAGGGCTGCCTCACTAGACATGAAGCTGCTCAGGTGTTACCCATCCTCTAACCAGGCTTCTCACACCCAGGATAGGCAGTGTTAGGGTTTAACCTGAAGGGGAATTTTCTTCTCAGCACAGAGACCCTGCACAGTGACCTGTCACAGCAGGCAGTGGCAGGCTTTGGAGCCCTGGTGAGGGGAATCAGTGCCATGAGGAGGTGCATCATCAGCAGGACTGCTGTGTGGTGCTATCAGCCCAGCTGTGTGAAGGCTGCATCGCAGCTACTGTGCCACATTCTGTCCAAACATATTTTGTGGAAGAAATCACACCTCCAGGCCTGTGTTCACCACAGCATGCTGGGGCCGTGTTTCATTTCACCCGGGAGTAAAGGGCTGTGCTGATGTGGAGCAGGGTCATTCCCAACTGTCAGGAGCAATAGAGGAGGGAAAGTTGGCTGTGGTTTTTGCTCTGGGTCCAGCTCCCAGAGGCTGTGCAGATCCTGTACCATTAAACAAAGCTAAGCTCATGAGCTATACTTGTGTAGCTATTGTCTTTGCTGCTGTTTTTGTTGTTAATACCTTGGCTGCTGCTAGTATGTCTGGTGTTTTTAGCATTGGAGCCAAGAAAACAGCATTAACTGAACAACCCCAACACAGCAGAGGCTGCCAGGTTGAGAAACCCTCTGATGCTGGGAAACAAAGCAAGTGTCTCTCCCCACTTCAGATCTGTTACCTGTGTTCGCTCAAGGCCATGGGAGCCCACACAGCCCCGTGGCTGGGTGGTGAGAGTGGTAAGAACAAAAGTTAAGGGCAGGTACTTGGGCTTAATGATATTGTTTTGTAAACTACATCTGTCAAAGGTAAGAGTGAAAGCACTGGACAAACAGGATACTTGAAAACATAGCAGCTACAATGGGAGAAAACCAGTTGGTTATGTTGGGAATTTTTTTTAATGGCTCCGAATTATTCACAATATCAGTGGTTTCCTGTGACATCAAGCTTCTGAACGTTGCTTGATTGCCATAAACTGTGGTGTATCCAATTTTCCATTCCTGACTACACCCAAGCCACAGTTTGTCTGAGAAGCTGTGTCTGCAGAAGGCATGTGCTGGCTGGCAGCTGAATAACTGATAGATGGGGGTAACACAGAGGCACCTGGTGCTCAGCACTGGCATGGGTGAATCCATGTGATTATTTTTCATTGTATTTCCAGAGAAATGATGGTAAAACAACTAATGAGTCAAAGGGAGGAAATGAGAGCAGAGGCTAACTAAGTGTGTGAAAGACAGAGCTCTGTGGACTGCTCTGCCTGTGCCAAGAACTGGGGAGTTTCTGTCAGCTTGGTTGGGAAAGTCGAGCAGCCAGTGTAAACTGCTGCCTGGCCTGCGTGTCTGTAAGCACCACTGCCCTCTTTTGGGTGGAATTAGATCTGTGCGGCTGTTTCGTCCGCCAGCACACGCTGCTGCACCGCCCGGGTGCAAGGAAGAGGGGCCACTCCTGCGGCAATGCTGCCAGCGATGCTGCCGTGAGGAGAGCTGAGCAGCGGGATGCTGATGCACAAAGGCTCTGCTCAGCAAGGATGCTGTCCGAGAGCAGCGTGGCCATGGCATTGCAGGTATAGCCCATCAGCCCGTAACCGTGCTCTGATCCAGCTCCTCTGACAGGCTCCTGTTCCTTGGGTGAATCGTGACATCCAACCTGCAGTTCCTTCAGGTGCTTTTTCCCACCTCTGGCACTGTTCTGCTCCATCATCTG